>NC_143515.1:45284076-46484076 GCF_031878675.1 Megascapheus bottae
GAAAGTACCTGTAATATTTATAACTTTCTATAAACTTACAATTTATAATAATTTGAAATGAAGGGCTTACATTTACTTTCTATATAGTAAATAATTGCAGACTGGGTGCTATACAAAATATAACATTATTTTAAAAAAAAAATCTCAAGGCTCTAAAGATCTGGGATAGGCCCCGCTTATCTCAGCTGGATACTTTCAGATGTCTGTATCAAGCTACAATGGAGCTAGAGTTTGGGGCTGATTTGCAGCTTGACTCATTTACCTGTCTGGTTTTTCTAGAATAGTCTAAGACTTAAAAAATTCAACATGAAATTATTCTCCACTTCTTAGTTATTACGGTCACAGCAGAAATCAATAATAAGCAAATGAGTATATACAAGTTGCTTTGATGCTAGGATTATAATTATGGACCAAACGAAATTATGAAGGGTAACTTGACTGTGTTTTTATAGGAATAAAATACTACCTGGAAAAAGATGAGCCTGGGTAAAAGTGTGAAAATGAAGTTATTATTGTATGTATTGTATATTGTATATATTGTGTATTATGCTATATAAATTAACAAAGATGTCTTCTATCAAGCATATGATTCACATAGACAATGCACCACTAATGTCTAGTGCTGATGCAATGAACTCAGTGTTAATACTCTTCCTGTGATTTTACACTTTAACTGTTATATTAGAAAGGTTTTATGATAAAGTTTTATTATTAGATCATTTTCTTATTGGAAGAAATTTGAACATAATGTAAAAGCAAATAGAAGAGATGAAGATCACTTTAAAGAATATCAGTTTCTGTTCTCTGCATTCCATATCTTCTTAAACAAAATCATGCAACTCAAAGATTATAAATATCCAATTCTACATTTATTATGAATTTAAGCCCAATTTGTTACATTTAAAATGACTTTAGTCTGATGGTATAATTTCTAGTAACTATTAAACCTTCATCCATGAAGGTGTGCTCTCTATTCTGCCTTCTTTTCCAGTTACATATCCTGAGAGCAGCATAACTTTATTTTATTAAAATTGACCTCTGTCTAAATGGCCTTGGCAAGAGAATTCCTTTAGAAAAGTTTCAGAAACTCTTATACTAGGTCAGTCAATATTGCCTAGTTACACTTAGAAACATAGAATAACTAGGGTAAAACAAATTATTTATAAGTGCATCATTATGTCTTCTTTGTTGAAATCCAAAATATATCATTGTGATGAAATTGGTTTCTTAAATGTGCCATGCAATTGGGTCAGTGTTCCTATTTACATCAAATGTGACTTTGCAACCATTTAATACTATGCAAAGTTATATGTTTTGTTTTAGTAAATCCAGACTGTCACACAAGCCAGGACCTGGAGCACAGGCCTGTAATCCTAGCTAGTCAGGAGGCTGATGCCTGGAGGATCATTCTTCAAAGCCAGCCCAGGTAAAAAGTCTGTGAGACTCCATCTCCAATTAACCAGCAAAATGCTGGAGTAAAGATGATGTGTCCCCAGCTGTGTCAAAGTACCAGCCAAGCAAGAAAATTGAACAAAAAAGCCCAATAAGAGCACAAAGACAAATTCGAGTCTCAGTCCCAGTTTGTTAAAACAAACAAATGAACAAAATGACCTTCCATATGCATGACCCATCATAGGCAGACATATAATTAATTATTATAATTTTCTAATACAGTCCTGAATGTGGAGTAATTACACAGAGCAAATAAGCTACTTATTAAAATATATTAATTTTCCATTGTTTGAAGTTCAAAGGCACATTCAGTAGGTCTAGAATCAAAAACTTTCTCTTTTTTTGCTTTACTGATTGTATTTTTTATTGTAATGTATAGAGGGGTTACAGTTATACTTGCCAGATATTAGGTGCATTACTTCTCACATATTGATACCCCTTCTCATGTTTTTGTCCCCATTTGAATCGAGAACTTTCTTTCTCTTTCTTTTTTTTTTTTTGCCTATCTTGGGTCTTGAACTAAGGGCCTTGGACTTTCTCAAGGTTAGCACTCTACCACTGGAGCCATAACACCATTTTCAGCCTTTTTCTATATATGTGGTACCAAGGAGTCAAACCTGGGTCTTCATGTATACTAGGCAAGCACTCTTACCACAAGGCCAAACTCCAGGCCCTTGAATCAACAACTTTCTGATTAAAGCTCAACCCCTGAATGCAAACTGGATGAAGCTCATATAAAGATTCCTGCCCATAAGCAGATATTTATGCATAGAAAACTATATTCTCTTTTCAGTTTTATTTACTGTACTACCATGTACTGAATGTTCTAGGCTCTGGGAAGGGAGAAATGACAAACATCTGTTTCTTTTCTTTTGGAATTCACACAGAACAATAGATAATAAAGACAATAAAGTGTATGTGATTGGGTACTTGGCAGTGGAGGGAAGGCAGGTCCTATACTAGAGGTTATGGTATCCAATCCCATTGATTACAAGAGTCAGCCATTCACTAATGAGGATAGAGGAAACTCTTGCTCAACAACACTTCTGGAACACAAATGGGTAAATCAATAGTACTCAAGAAAGGAAACACTAGATATGAATTAATGATAGGCAAGGTTTAGTGGGATCCAAACATCACCTACTATACTTTTGCTCCAACTAGGAGACTCTATAGAAGCTAGTTCAATAGGGATGGATGTTGATTCTGTCTGGGAGGCAACAGGCAACAAGGAAATGTGGAAATAAAAAAAATAACAATATTGTTTTACTCAATCTAGCTGAGACAGATATCATGAAAGTTCAGACTATATTTGATCACTTCAAAGTACAATTTAGTGTAGTACAGTATGTAAATTTAAACACTGTGGTAAGAAAAAATTTTAAAATGATTGGAGAGTTCTAGCTGTAGTAAAACTCAGACATATAAGCAAAGATGGATTTTCAGAACTTGAAATCGCCACTGTAAAGAGAAAGTGCATAATACTGAGATGAAAAGTGTGAGCAAAACAAAAAATTAAATAATATGTTAAAACTTATATTTAAAATTTCTAAATATTTATTTGTATTCTGTAGACATAAATCACAAAATGATATAGTCTATCTGAGGTCAACAACCACATTAGCATTACTGTTCAGATTTGACCAGAATATAAGTAATAAATGTCCTCATATTTAACTTTAGAATATCTAAAAATGTTAGCTAATGGAATTCACATTGGATGAAATTCAAAAATATATGGATTATACTCTGAACTATTGTTTAAATGAATCTGAAGAGCATTTTCAGTTGAGTATTTATAGTGCTTCTCCTTATTCTTTTTTTTTGGGGGGGGGTCATGGGGCTTGAACTCGGCCTGGGATTTGAAATTGAGCTCTTTAGTTCAAGGTTACCACCATACCCTTGAGCCAAGCTCCACTTCCCATTTTCTAGAGGTTAATTGGAGATAAGAATCTCGGGTCCTTTGTGCCCAGACTGGCCTTGAACCTTAATCCTCAGTTCTCAGCCTCCTGAGTAGCTAGGATTACGGGGGTGAGCCATCATGCCTGGCTGCTTCTCCTTATTCTTGATTAAACACAATTTCAGTGTTGATGACAATTTTCATAACTTTGCAGATACCTCTTTCTTGCACTTCCCTTTGGATATCAGAAGCCAGATTCACCATATTTGCACACATATTTGATCTCTAGGAGGGAAAAAACTCTCCTCATACACTGTCCTCTTCATTTCCCACTTTATTTATTTGTGTGTGTGTGCTCTCTTAGGGCTTGAACTCCAGGACTGGATGATGTCCTTGGGTGTTTGTGCTCCTAGATAGCACTCTACTGTTTGAGCCACAGCTCCACATCCAGTCTTTTGGTGTTAATTAGAGAAAAGAGTCTCAGAGACTCTTTTTTTGAGGCTGACTCCAAACCTTGATCCTCAGATCTCAGTTTCCTGAGAGTCTGAGCTAGGATGAATAGCAGTAAATCAGGTTATTACTATTAACTCATTTATACCTAGGCAACATGTCCTTTCCTTTATCATTCCCTTTTCCTTAAGTAAAATTTCCTAATCTGAGATTAATACAGCACTCTCCTTACTGGTTACCTCTGTCTCTTCAGAGTCCACTCTTTGTGCTAATTTCCGCACCCAGAGCAGCATCCTATCATCCCCAATGACTGTATCAAAATTCCATTGACAGTCTTCCCTTGTTGTCTTCCAAACACCCAACGTATAGATACTAAGCTCCAGGGCAAACTCATAAGTTCCTTGCATACCTATTGACCTCCTCCTTCAGCAGGTTCTCAGCCATTGGTCTATTTATTAACTCCAAAACCATCCATCATGGTCTTCATAGTGTTCTCTGATTACTTCCTTCCCCCATACTTACTTCCTCCAGGTAGAACTGAAGACAGGGCTGACCATCTAATGCTATATTTCAAACTTGCTGCTAAATTCTGATTGCCTCAAACATTTATTTTTATCCTTCCAATGTGACCTATCCCAGAATTGGGGGTGATTTGTTTATTGGACTTACTTAGTTCATTTTTTAATCTGTATTATCTATTGTATGGTTTGGTATATAATAAGATTCAGTTATTGCTGAGTGAATTAGAGCATGAAATCAGACAGTAAATTATTCATTGGGAGATTTGGATTACCTAAAATTGGCATATTTTCCATGCTATCTACCCCTGTCTGTGTACTGTTTACATGCCTGCTATTTTGGAAATCTTTTTTTTTTCTTTTGCAGAAATATGCGCCAAGTAGTATCACTTGAACTTGCTCATGAAAAGTTGAAATTTCAGTTCATCAGACAGATGTTTTATCTATTCAATACCCAACATCTGGATGTTTACATAACCAGCAAATGACTGGTTATTTTTGTTATAAGTTTTCATCTGGGTATTTAGTTTCATGCAGAAACCGCTTCTATTGCTAATATAATATGGTATGTTTTATAAACACATGAAAAAGAAAAATGTGTGTCTATTTAATAAAATATCATCAGCTGCTTCCATGGTTCTTGGAATTTGGTTTCACTGACACAATTGTGTCTCTTAAGCTGTTACCCACACACTCCCTGTACTATAAATTAGGCATTCATGTTCACATTTTATCCCGATTACACAAGTTGTTTCAAGGCAGAGAATTGGGATTTGAAACCATAATGTTGTGACGATTATAATCAAGGTATTGGCATCTATATCATTCTGAATTTTGGATTCAGGCCTGATGCCGCATCAATCTAGTTTGCTCTGTATGTGTGTGAGTGTGTCAGTATCTGTGCATGTGTACCAGTCCTGGGATTTAAACTCAGGGCCTAGGTGCTGTCCTTGAGCCTTTTCTTTTACTTTTTTCTCAAGGCTAATCTTCTTGCCACTTGAGTCACAGATCTACTTTTGGCTTTTTTCATGTTTAGTTGGAGACAAGAGTGTCAGAGACTTTACTAAGTGAGCTGGTTTTGAACCACAATTCTCAGATCTCAGCCTCCTGAGTAACAAGGATTACAGTGGTAAGTCATTGACATCTGGCTTAGGCTATCTTTTAGTGCAGCTTTTGTCAACAAAACATGTACTGAATATCTCCTGGTACCATTTCACAGTCTCCTAGGTCTTCCTTTATATATATTTTTTTTATTTTTACCAATCTTTTTTTTTATTGTAATTAGTAAAAGGGTTACATGATATTTGCCAGATAGAAGGTGCATTAATTCACATACATTGATACCCTTTCACATGTCTTGGTACCCGTATCCCTCCCCCCCCACACCTCCCACCCGTCTTGGTTTTCCCCCTTCCCTATCAAATTTCAAATATCCAAATACAAATAAATTCAATAAATCAGATAACAAAGTGAGATACTATACCAATATGAGATAACCAAGGGACAGCAAAGGAGATGAGAGACAACATAGTACATTAAGGACAACAATCATTCATTATATGGCTTTTGTTTCACTATCCTGGAGGTCCTTTCAATTAGCTTCACATTATATGTCCTTATGTATCAAGATTTAAAGCTCCATGTACACATGCCCTCGACAGAATCCTCTTTGAAACACAATGTCATTGTTGGCATTTCAGGCTGTTAGGATATTTACCATCCAGGTATTACAATGAGTAAGAAAATCTTACAAGATGGCCTCTCATAATAAAGACCAGAACAGAAAAGGGAGAAAGGAGGTCCTACCACACTCATAACAAATATTTCATTATTACACTAAAACACCGATAGCATGTTTCCTGTTAGGTTTTTTTTTAAATATTATATACAGAAAGTATTTTATGATATAGCATGTATGAGGCATTGGATCTCCATGATACAGGGAGAGAAAGAGAAAGAGGTGAATTAAGTTTGTAAAATCTTTGATTAAGCAAAGTTAATTTAGCAAAAGTTTTACCCACACTTGTAATATGATCGATTATGCTTTACAAATTTGCAGAGGTAAAGCATCTTTATTAGCATTAGGTTTGTGACTATGAAAGTCTTTTTCAAGGTGTGTCTTGTGTGACTCTGTGCAAACAGAATGTATTATTTCAAGGAACAGAAAAATTCATCACCCTGACAATAAAATACAATTGAAAAAAATGATAACAGAAAAATTAACATCTTCCAAATTCAATTTTGTAGCTGGCCTATTTTTAGCATTCAATAAGACATAGAGCTTCTCTGTGAAAAGTCTGGAGCAACACAAAGGACCTGAAACAGTGTCCTATAATACCATATACTGATAAAGTTGTATATGCCAGTCTTTTAAAAGAAGAAAGGTACATAGAGAACTAATTCTCAAGACAATGCCACTATTATCCACTGCTCTTTCAAACCATTTGTGTTGCTTTGTGCTGAGCCTTCTGTATACAGATCATCTAGGAATGGTGAGATATCTTCTAATCTCACATAATCTAATACAAAGAATTAAAAATATCTTCCAGTAAGCAATATTGTAATGTACCAGACATTTCAACTTCAGAAAATTTAAAATGGCAAGACTGTTTTGTAAATGAAATGCTAAATTTTAATGATTGGGAAGTGAAAGGTTTTGTTGTCAGTCATTCAAAAGAAGCCTTGCTTTCTTTTTTAAAAAAAATTTAATTTTATTGTAAAGGTAATGTACAGAGGAGTTAGAATTACTTAAAGTAGGTAATGAGTGCATTTCTTTTTGAACAATATCACCCCTTCTCTCATTTTCTTCAAATTTTCCCCTCCCAAACTCTCCCAGCTAAGTTGTATAGTTCATTTCTAACATAGTGTCTAGTGAGTGTCACTGCTGAATTGGTTTACCCTTTGTCCTATCATTTCTGTGCCTTCCCTCCCCTCCCCAAATCAGATGAACATACATACATCTTTTCACTGCAATTTGCCTATGTGATTCCTCAAGTTCCCCAGAAAAATTTTAGAGAAGATATGCTCGCCTTGTTCCACGTTCTATTTCTCACTTGTGACTTAGCACCAAGATTTCTGTTACTACAACAGACTACTTAATTAAACTTTACAGAGTGTACATTAGGAATTTATATTACTGGTATTCTTCATAACAATTCTTGTTCCTTCATTGTTTATTTTTGGTCTATAGTGAATTCAAGAGTAAAGCCACTGTAGGCAGACACAGTGAGATAGGATTTTGATACTGTCCCTTAACTAACTTTTATGATCTTGGCATTGTTCTCCAATTCTTCATGCCTGTTTCCTCTTGCTTTATAAGCAAATAAATTTCAAATCTGTAGAATAGTCATGGAGATTAAGGGAGATAAAGCCTGCAAAGCACAGTGCTCTCTACAGAGCAAATTCTCAATAAAACCTGGATATTATGATAATGAGGTTGGTGTTGATATAATTAGGTTAAATTAATAGTAGTCAAAGAAACATTGAATATTAATTAGTAATCGACAAGCTGTTATGAGTATCTATCTATTGTCGTTACACTCTGAACCAGGAGAGTTGGTTCAATAAGCAGGAATATTGATTTTGCCTAGAAGTCATTGAACAACTATTTGAGATACAACGAACCAATGAAAGCCTAGCTGCTGATTTGATGCTACCCTTCCCTTCCATACATATTCATAATCATCCTCCCTTTGTTCATCTTGCACACTCTCTTAAGTCTGGCAGACAGGAGATTTGAAGCTTTCAGCAGTAAGTAGACCAACTAGTATAATGCAAATGTCTAAGCCTTGGAAATAGGCCTCTCAGAGCAATCTCCTTTATATTAACTTTTAGCAAGAAATCTATCTTATCAGTAATCAGAGGTCTGAGCCTGACTTATAAATGGAATATAAGAAAAAGCTAAGCAAAAACAAAACAAAAACACTTTCTAGTTATAACAAACCACTTGCAAAAAAAGAAAACATCTGATAGGAGCCCACCAAAACCAGAAGTAGGTTAAAATAATAGCTTCCCATTAATTATTCAAAAGGCCAACATTAAATTATTTATGTACACACAAGATTGTTTCTGTATGCATGTGATATAAAACTCTGGTTGATACTCTTGCCTACAAACATAAACAACTGCTTCAATATGCCTCCATTTACTTATCTTAGACTATGGAAGTCAAAGAAAATGACACTAGCTGGGTATGGTAGTACATGCTTGTAATTCTACTGCTGGGGAGATTGGAGCAGAAGGATCACTCATTTGAGAGTTATTAGACTATGTAATAAGACCCTGTTTCAAACAAGTAAAATAATAATAATAAGTATGTCACAAATTTTCCTACAAAATGAAAGCCTGGCTTTTCTACTTTGTCAATAAACCTTTATACTAGCTTTTTCTTCGTGAAGCAAATCACATTTATTGATACCTACCTTTGAATATAGATGAAATTCTTTAGTCATAACCCTATGTTTTCCCTTCTACGTATTCAGAAAGGGTAAAATGTAGGTGTTAAGGAAATGGTTGCTTTGGGCAGAGGCTGGGGTATGTGAAATACAAGAGTTGATTGTGGTGTTCTTCTGCAAATTGTTCAGTGAATCTCAAGTTGAAGGCCAATTGTGAACAGAATGACAAAAACCTCCCTGCCCTATGTTTTACCTGCAAGCCCAAATCCCATAAAGTCAACAGAGGCCAGAGAGTCTTCTTAAAGAGGTAGCAACGTGGCCTTCTCTTCTTACTAGTCTCTCCTTCCAGGAAGATGTTACAACCTCAAACAGGAAGGAGAGCTTCACCTTGTCAAAAAGAGAGCCACAGTCACAGCCTGTGATAATGAAGCTTCTTTGGGATACAGCTCTGAGAAAAATGAATAGTGATGTCTTCATATCAGTATTTATTATGAGTTATGATTTTATCTTAGAGTTACGTTACTACTTTTCAGGGGACGGAACACTTTAGAAAAGAAAGCATTTGTTGATCTTCAGGGGCCGTCAATCCACCATCACCACTGCATCGATTCGGAACATAGGAAGATTATCAAATCATTTATGTGACAAAAATTATTTCTGATCAAAGGCCAACTCCAGAATAAAGTCAGATTATGCAGTTGTTCCTAGGAAGTAGGTGAAGCAGTCTGGCAATGAGAGCTCAAATTGTGTCCATGTTTGACTTTAAAGCCTGTTGCAGCCAGAATTTAAGAATTTCAGTATTAATTGTGATATTTTTCCTAAATGAAACATCTGTCAAACTCTACCAATACCGTATTTATGCACACATACATCTTATATACATATTATTGTGGGACAAGAAAATATTTTCCTTTGCCCTTATCAAAATGTTCTTCCGATTCACATGATAACTTCCAGTCTGTCAAATCTCAATGCTCACTGCTGAGGTGCCAAAAAAAAAAAAAACCCTGCGATTTATCAGGAAAGATCCTTTATTTCTATGTCGATTAAATTGCAGTTACGCACTTTGTGAGAGTGTTCAGTTTACCCTCTCACAACATCCTAACTTGTTCCTCTGACTCAAAGACCTAGGTCTGTTTCAAGCTAGAAAGTGAGTTGCCATTGTGGCCTAGCCTATTTTAATTCATGCTTCCTGATAGGACCCTTGTGTTCATTTTAATTTTATAATTGCTGAATATTATTTTAAGGCAATTCTGTATTGTTAAGCAATAAGCAAAGGTTATTTTTACTAGTGAAACCTCCAGGGGTGGGGTAATATGTGGGACAAAGCATCTTTCAAAATGTTACCTGGGTTTAGGGCAAACTGACACATGGTTATAAATAAAAAGTTGATACCTGCATATTTCTTCTTGAAGACTTAAGTGGGCCCAAATAACTTTGCCTATAAGTCATTATCAAATGCTAAAACAGCAGCATTGCCTATAGGTAAATGGAGTTTCTATGCAGATGCTCCAGAAAGCAGTAAGTAGAGATTGCCCAAACAGTTTTTAAAAGAACTAATAAAACAGTTTAACTGAGTTCATTTCAATAGTTGCTACTTGAGCAAACTGAAAGAAATTATATTGTCAAAATGCCTTTCTAATATCAAAGGATGTAAACTTTAAAAAAAAATAAAAGTTGATCTTGATTAGGAAGAAAATCCTCAGGGACATAAGAAACAGCAAAGATAATCCAGAACTTTGAAACTCATTTCCTGTGGCAACATATATTTGAGGCCAGTATAAGTCAATCAACATTAATCCATCTCTAATGAAAAGTTGAGGCTCTATCTTAATAAATCCATTTTTTTCCTTTTCAGATGTTTTCATTTGAATGTCATTGCATATGAGAGAGAGAGAGAGAGAAAAGGAAAATATGGGTCGTAAAATAATGAAATAGTAATCTCAAATCAAGTTATGAGAAAGCACTTTGGAAAGCCTCATAGAAAATTTGTATTTATATTATAATATTGGTTTCTTTTTCAAAATTCAGCTGGAGATCAACTTAATTCCACCATATTTGATAATGATATGATGTACTGTTTTTATTGTGATTGTAAAGGTGATGTACAGAGGGGTACAGTTACATAATTCAAATACTGAGTACATTTCCCTTTGAGCACTTTCGCCCCATCCTCCCACAATGCGTGTAGGTTATTTTCAACATAGTGTCTAGTGAGTATCACTGCTGCTTTGGTCACCATTTGTCCCACCATTTCTGTGCTACCCTTTCCCCTCCCCTAAAGAGATAAACTTACATCCAAGACAAAAGGTCCAGAAACAAAACTAGCCACAAAGAAGAGGGAAAAAAAAGCTATCAAAAAAACCCCTCTTGTTTCCATTTCTTGGAGTTCGTTTCGATAAACATCATTTTACATGATCATTTGCACATAACTATTGAACCTTATAATCCTCTCCAAAACCACAGGTCAATAATTTAGTCTGCACCATGTCAACAACTGATACTCAGTTTCTCGTTATTCTAAACATTTAAACATGTTGAGAAATTGAGCATCCCCCTTCATCACACTGAAAGCCCTTGACAATAGGATTCCCTGCACAAAAGTTGTTTTTTGTGTTACTGATGGCCTGTGTTTACCTGTGCAGCCCTGAATCATGTTATTATAGTAAAAAGTTATATTAATAGTATCATCAGCATACTTTTGGTCAATTTTAGAACAACATTTGATGCTGGTAGAAATAAAAGTAGAAATCTTACAGCTGATACAGAGATAGATTATATGTCCTATCTGAGAACCTACAATCAGAAAGTAACTAAGCAGAATTTAAATGCATGTCTTTATTTTCAAGACCAGACAATGATAGACAGCCAAGTGAGGATAAACAAGAGATTTCTTTTAATCTACAAGTAATTATTCTTTTGCAAGACCCTGCACCTCAATTTTTTCTCTACTGCAAATGCATCTAAAAGTGTATAAATAGGCAAGCATGGTGGCTCAAATCCATAATCCTAACTACTATGAGGATCACATTTCAAAGCCAGCCTGGCCAGGAAAATTTGTGAGACACTTATCTCCATTTAACCAGAAAAAAAATCTAAGAGTGGAGCTCAAGTGGTAGAGCACTAGCCTTGAGCAAAAAGCTCAGGAACAGTTCCTAGGACCAGAGGTCAAGCTCCAGGACTAGCATGTGAGCACGCATGTACACACACACACACACACACACACACACACACACACACACACACACACACACACTGTATAAAAAATATCATAAATTAACATACCATGATAACATGTTTGAAAAAAGAAATGCGCTCATAAACTCATAAAACCTCACAAATATGTAGTTACAAATGTATGATCTCATTTGTGCTTGGTTTAGTTTTAGATTAATGAGTCTGCATGACATAATAACTTTGCTCCACAGAATTAATGCCTCCATGTTTCCTCTCAGATTCTGCCTCTGCCGTAATTCCTGTCCCCATTCTAAATCAGCCTTTTCTTTATCTTCTGTGTTTAACTATTTCAACCTATAAAAATGAAGGGTCATATTACATAATTTTCTGAAGGCCTTCAGCTTCCTAGATCTGGAAATAGAACAATTTGGAACATTTTAGAGTACTTATTATATTACAGTCCTGGGGCTGAGAACTTTTTGAGCATTATCTCACATTATTTTATATAATACCTCCATGATATAGAACCAGATGTTACCCCCCCTTTTTAAATAACAAGAAAATGAGGCTTAGAAAGACTTAACACCCTAGAGGTAAGCAGGCAGAAAACCCAGAAAAACAGGAAGCTAAAAATCAAACAAACTCAAGGTACTTGAGTCTTAATCATGACATATATGCATATCTGTGATTGTAAGTAGGAGGGTTTTGAAATAGAAAAGTCAAATAATGGGCCACATTTAATGGAGCAGACTAATACCTTACTGCTAGACATGGTGTCTGCAGCCCAACAGCAGCAGCTTCCCTGGGGATTGGGGAACAATTACAGATTAGGCTGTACTCCCAAACTACTATGCAGGTTGCAAAAATTCTATCCTAAAGAACATCTGAAAACAATACAGGGATTCATGAAAATGAGTGATAAGTAAATTTATTTAAATTCCCTTCTTTTTAAAAAATCAATAATGCAATTCTTCCTTGTATCTTTCCAGTTCAATTCTATATTTACTAAATAATAAGACTGCCAATGTACAAATGAAATGGAAGCAGTGTGCAGAATTTAAAACATACAATCAACAATAGAGGACCGTGGCCACTCTAGACAAATCCCAGTGCATAAGAATTGTTTCTGCCTCTAAGCAAATGTTATCATTGACCCTGCTACATACAGAGTAGAAAGGATATAAAAACAAAGATTGTTGATGAACAGGTAGTGTTTTTTCCTTACTATATTTAAAAGTCAGGAATTCTAATCATATGAAAAGGAATGTGGGCTTAAGTATAGAAAATCTACTATATTTATCAATTTTTTAATCTGTGAATAAATATCTAATAAGGGAAAATTTATCTACATGCTTATATGTTTCAGTATTGGTAGTATATTATTAGACCACCAAATACTTAGATTTATTCTATATTATATTCAGCGAAATATCTCTAACTCAAATACATTTTTTATTCTATTGTGTATAAATACAAGATTGGTATTTATACACAATGGAATTCTATGCTGCTGTCAGAAAGAATGACATTGCCCCATTTGTTAGGAAATGGAAAGACTTAGAAAAGATCATATTAAGTGAAGTAAGGCAGACTCAAAGGAACATAGGCTCAATGGTTTCCATCATTTGTCATAATCAGTAGAAACCTTGGGCTGTCCTAGCAGAGATTTGCAATAGAGCAAAACCTTGATACAAAAGGCCATATAGTATGACGCTAAATGAAAGGATCTCTAGGATATAGAAACATAAGCCATATAATGAATGATTGTTGTTCTTAAGGTACTATGTTATCTCTTATCTCTTTTGCTGTCCCTTGGTTATCTCATATTGTTACAGTATCTCACTTTGTTACCTGATATAGCGGATATATTTGTATTTGTTTATTTGAAATTGGATAGGGAACGGGGGAAAACAAGATGAGGGGTGGAGGTGGGGGGGGAGGGAAATGGGGACCAAGACATGTGAAAGGGTATCAATGTATGGGAATTAATGCACCATCTATCTGGAAAATATCATGTAACCCTTCTATTAATTACAATAAAAATATATGAAAAATAAATAAATAAATATTGTGCACAATATAACCTGGGGAAAAAATCGACCCAATAGGAAAGAATATATGGAAAATGTTTTAGATATACTATTTCCATGCCGTTTTTCTTTTTTGATAGTATCTTATTTAACTTAAATTTCTTCTTATGGAAATAAGGCTATCATATTCCAGATATGTTTCACTTGTGTATTTTCAAAGGATTTTCTTAATTTTCTTTGCTGTTGAAGTTAATTATGATTGAGCAGTAAGAATATCCTTTCCAATTGGCTCAATCAATGCACTGTGAGCTAGCTTCTTTGTGCCTTGGGCTGTGAAAGCTCACTCTTTAATATGAATCAGCCCTCGAAAGTAAAGTTTTTTTTAGTGCAAGTCATGTGTATGCTTGGCATAACTAAGGTACTTAAAATTCTTGAAGTCATTGAAGAAAGCAATCAAACAACAGTGCCATAGAACAAATATCTTTTATTTACTATTGCCTTACTGGTCCATTTACATGACAATGGTATTATAGGAGAGAATATAAAGTATCATGGCATCCCATAGATTTCATCGTGTGTGTGTGTGTGTGTGTGTGTGTGTGTGTGTGTGTGTGCATGCGTGCCTGTGGTACATATTGTGATTATTGGACCAAAATCATAAACTTCACCAATCAAAGGGAGTATTAATTTACAAATAAATTATTATTGTTATAGTAATCATAATAACTTTCCCAAATCCAACTTCAAAATCTTATCTAATATCTTAAATGTCTCAAACTGTGAAAATTAGATTGACTTATACAATATTATACAATAGGACATTATTAGGAACACATGAATTTTTTTCAAAAAAATTGATGATGAGCATGATATTGGGGGCATACCCTGCATATTGATGAACTCCAGCGGGCCTGAAGGTTACATAACGTTAGGTTAGAAATTTTTCAAGGGATAAGAATAGTTTTATGTCAAGTGGACAGGGGTGAAAGGACAGTCCAAAATAATAACAATGTTAAGGGCAACTATTAGGTCAAGAATATAAACTTTGGCCTTTAATGTAGCCAAGGCCAAAACAAATTAGAGAAACTATGGCTAGCTCCCTGGAGAAGGAGAACCTTATAACAAAGATTTCTGCCTTAATATGTGGTGCAGGACAAATAGAATACTTTGAAAGTATCTTGAGTGGAGAGAGAAAGAAGGGTGAAAAAGTGCAGCTCGGAAGCTCACTGAACAGTAATGAAAGTGAAGTATACAAGTTGTGGTGGGTGGAGCTGGAAGGGAGGAACTGAGGGAGGATGAGGGGAAGGAAGACAATGTACTTGAGGTAATGTCCTCAGTACCTGACACATGTAATTGTAATCACTCTTTACTGATGTAATAACAAAAAAGTAAATAACTACAAGAAACTTCTTTGGCAAAATAAAGATCATTAGCAGAAAAACAAACAACTGTTAGATTCCACTTCACCCCAGTTAGACTGGCCCCCATCGTAAATTTGAACAACAAACCTTGATGGGATTGTGGGGTGGGGAAGCCCTACTGCCCTGTGGGTGGGAATGTAAACTAGTACAACCATTCTGGATGGTAGTCTGCAGGTTCCTTGCAAAACTAAACATAGGCCTTCCCTACCCCCCAGACATGAGGCAGAATATGCTCGACACCTGCACCTTCAGGTTCACTGCTGCACTATTCACAATAGCCCAAATATGGAAACAGCCCAGGTGCCCTGTAATAAATGACTGGGTCCAAAATGTATGGTACATGCCGGGCGCGGTGACTCACGCCACTAATCTTAGCTACTCAGGACGCTGAGATCTGAGAATCAAGGTTCAAAGCCAGCCCGGGCACAAAAGGATCTGAGACTCTTTTTTTTCATATATTTTTATTGTAATTAATAGAAGGGTTACATTATATTCACCAGATAGAAGATGCATTACTTCACAAACATTGATACCCTTTCTCATGTATTGGTCCCCATTCCCCCCCACACCCCTCATCTTGTTTTCCCCCCTTCCCTATCCAATTTCAAAGTACCAATTACAAATATATCCAATATACCAGATAACAAAGTGAGATACTGTAACAATATGAGATAACCAAGGGACAGCAAAAGAGGTGAGCGATAACAGCATATTAAGGACAACAATCACTCATTATATGGCTTTTGTTTCTATATCCTGGAAGTTCTTTCATTTAGTGTCATACTGTATGATGGCCTTACGTATCTAGGTTTTGCTCTATTGCAAATCTCTTCTGGGAGAGCCCAAGGATCTGAGACTCTTATGTCCAATTAACCTCTAGAAAATGGAAAACAGGGCTTGGCTCAAGGGTAGGATGGTAGCCTTGAGCTGAAGAGCTCAGGGACAATGCCCAGGCCAAGATCAACCCATGACTCACAAAAAAACCCAATATATATATATATATGTGTGTGTGTGTGTGTGTGTGTGTGTGTGTGTGTGTGTGTGTGGTATCTATACACAATGGAATCTTACACAGCCATTAAAAAAATAATAGATGGAGTTAGGACAAAAACAAAAAAAAATTACCTTGAGTGATGAGTATTTTCATACAGTTACAATAAATATTTTCTCATTTCAATACTCTGTAAAGAAGTTCAGAGAGTCATTTTGCTTTGTAGTTGTTATTGCTCCAGTAGTAGTTTTGAACTTAGAATCTTGCACTTGTTCAGTTTTTTGGGGGGGTTGCTGGCACTCTACCACTTCAGTTATGCCACCAGCCCAGCTCTTGGCTGATTATTTTGGAGATAGAGTCCTTTCAACTTTTTTTTGCCTAGGATAGCTTCAAAGCTCAAGTCTCCTGTGAATGTCAGCCTACTGACATTATAGGTGTGAGTCTCTGGTTCCAGTGAGACAAATGGTTTTATATCTGTTTTATACATGTAAAATAAACAGGCTGGGAAATTCACTGACTACACAGAACTACAAACAAGATAAGACAATAAAAAATATGAGCCCACACTTGGACTTCTAAATTGACCATATTGTAAAAATTCAACCTAAATAAATTTATAATATGACATACATATTTTTTGCCAGTCCTGGGGCTTGAACTCAGGGCCTGAGCACTGTCCTTGGGACTTTCTCAAGGCTAGAACTCTACCACTTGAGCCACAGCACCACTTCCGACTTCTTCTGTGTATGTGGTAACTGAGGAATTGAGCCCTGGTCTTCATGCATGTTAGGCCAAATTTCCTGTCCATATGACATGCATTTTTAATGTCTCAAAAAGTAATGGATAGCAGGTGAGGCTGATATCTGAGGATCATGGCTTGAAACCAGCCCAGGAAGAAAAGTCACCTTGAGACTCTCACCTCCAATTAATCACTCAAAAACCAAAAATGGCACTGTGGCTCTAAGATTGCTAACCTCGAGGCTCAAGGCCTAGGTTCAAGCCCAACAACCAACCAACCAAAAAAAAAAGTAATGTATAAAATTGATCTAATTGTGGAATTATAGTATCTGTTGATTTCTGAGAATTGTCTACCTTCCCTCATATATCTTTTGCCTTTCTTTGTGTCTCTTCTATCCCCAAAATCTATTAACATCCCATGCTCAGGATCCACATGGAAAGAAGAAACTATTTCAAGTTTACTTAGCAAAGAATAACTGAGCCTCGACATCCAGGTCCCAAGTAACTTGTGTTGCTTTTCTTCAAGTAGAGAAGATAGTCAAAATATTTACTAACAGATAATTAAGAGATATAATGTTTATATCTAAAGAATTTTTAAAAACAATTTATTGTTGTGATAAAGGAGATATATGCAGGGATTCTAATTACATGAATCAGGTAATAAGAACATTTCCATTTAAGAATTTGGCATGGTTTTCTCTTGGTCTATTTTCCATCTGTTGGACAAGGAGTAGAGTTTTAAAACTCCTGGAAAAGGGTATCTTTGTGAGCTGTAAGAGGATTAATCTCCTTAATTATGTTATGATAGTTCATCTGACTAGAAATATCTGTACTTACAAAGTAGGAAAAATTATTGTAAGAATCATCAGATTTGAAAAAATAAGCTGACACCATGTTATTTAATAGTCTCTAAAATTATTATTTAGTACAATGGCTCTCAATAAAAGAGAGCCCAAGGTCCTGTCCCCAACAATCATTTGGCAATCCCTAAAGACATTTTCCATTATTAAACTAGAGTAGAGGGACAATGTGCCCTTGCATCTAGTAGGTAGAATCAGGGGTGTCTCTAAGCAGCTTACAGGGCACAAAAAAGTGCTTCAGCTCCTCCCAAAGAGAATTAACCTATCCAGACATCGCTTGTAACACTATAGAGAAATGTATTACGTATAAGGGAACAAATGGTAGAATGGCAAGTGCAAAAGAATCTATAAGGGTAGAGAGTGATAAATGTCCATGAATGAGCACTTTAAATATTTATGGTTTTGAATCGACTTCATCTTGTCTGTGAAATGCACAAGATGTTCAATGGTAACATTCTGTACTTTGGGACATGGCATGTCCTTCCAAAGTCCACATGTCAAAGGCTTGTTCACCTAAGTGGTAGGACAGAATTATCCGCTGGGCAATTAAGAGGTTAAAACAAATCCCTATAATTTTTATCATTAATGTGGATCACCTCAGGCTGACAGTATGAAAACTGGCCACACCCCCATGGAACTCTTGTGGCATTTTTACATAAAACTTAGAACATGGATTATTGGGCACTCTGCCAGGAACCGAAGAACCCCAAATGTATGAGAAACAAAAAAAGTAATAGAACCTTTAAGAGGTTCAACTCATTTCAAATAGATGCTCTGGATAGCAGTACAGGCATTTTCAGGATACATTGTCTCAAAGAGTAGCAAAAATGAAAGAACTAACTTAAGTAATTTGAATAAATCAGGAAAGAATGAGTTAAACAACTATTGATTTCTCTCCTTTATTCTTGCCCATAGATCATACATTCCAACCAGAAATAAATTCAATGGAGGCTAGTTAGATCCTAATAATGTACTTTCAATTAGATAAAAATGGTTGTATATTTTCTGAACATTTATAACAAAATTATAACTCTTTCCTAGATCACTGGAAACAAACCTTCTACATTTATGAGCCATAGAATTTGGTAATTTTTGGAGGCAAACATCTGAAGGCTAAATTTGGGAGAAAGCTCTATGAGGAGAAATATAATATGTCAATAACTGATTAAGTCTAGGTGTGGGTGGACATTTCTCTCACTTGACGAGAAGGGGGAGGTAGTTATGCAAGACTGCTTTTGGACTGGCAAAGCAGCCTGTGGCATAGAGCATGGTGTTACCTACAAATCCAAACAATAAAAACTGCACCAGGTGAATGCGGAGGTTGAAGAAAATGATATGTTAGACAGAACTGCAATAAATAAATATGAGCTTAGGAATCCAGAATTAACTTGAAGCTCAAAGTACTTCCTCTGCAAATGAAATTTCTTTATTGTCATCTCAGTTACTGGGGGAAATGATGTCATTCTTCCAGTTGCTATTTCTACTTTAAATACTGCAATGAGACCATTATAACAACAAAATCACTGCCAGAACCAAAGCACACTGGACCCAAACAAAGGAGAAATACAAGCTCACTTCCTAACTAAAGCAATAAAAATCATCTCTCCAGAGAATACAATGTTTGGACTTTGAACATGTAATTTCATGTTCTATTGCTTTATCAGTGCTTTTTTTGTGCTCAAAGGGATATTATACCCAGACTATAGAGAGCTAGCTAGGATATGTCTACATAGGCAATATAGGCAAATGAAATAATTTTGTATATTATGTAAAGCTATACAATAGACTAAATGACACAGGAGGTACATGTTGTATATAAATCTTCACTTCTTAGAGTTTGCTTCTGCATGTATAAACCAATAAAATATCACAGTCTTAATACTAAATCTTATTTGACTCATTACTTCATTCCATAAATGTTTTAGTTATATAGTCTATCAGAAACTATTCTCAATATTGGACAGCCAAACAAAGCATGGCTCTCAAGGATAGCAAGTTTAGTCCACAATAAACATTATTGAAAAGAATTGCAGAAATGCAATGATTGACATAAGTACTAAGAATCAATAACAGCGCAGTGGAGAAAATGATCCCTTCTGCTGGAGTGAATCCAACTGTATTGAACACAATAAATTGAAACTTGAAGAATGCTCAGGTGTGCCCCACTCGGGCACGGAAAAGAGACTGGAGAAAGTATAAGAAAGACATTCGTGGGTCTAAGGAAAGTCACATTACATTACATTAACTTAGTGTTTCTAGAAACAAGGCTTGGGACAAAAAGTTGGACATGAATAGTCTCTTACAGAGAGTGAGAGTGGGGAAAAGGGAGTGCCAACTGTATTAAAATGGACTAGGAGAGAAAAACATTATAGAGCTGCAGAATATTTCATATGTGACACAACCAATTTTGCTTCTTGAATATGCCTTAACATATTCACTACTTAGTTTTATCTAAGCCTAGATGGAAAGAAGATTTAAGAAGCTATGTATCATCTCCCAATTTCCATTAATCAAGGGTTCACATTTGGGCCTGTGCATCACTTGCATCCAAGAACCCCGAGAAGGAAAAACAAGAGTTGCACAGAGTCCAGCCATGTGACAAAGGTGGAGTTAATTCTCACAGCAGATGGAGAAATCTAAGAGAATACAGATAGGGGTAGATGAGGCCCAACACAGTTGAAATACCACTTGTAGATCCTACTCCTTGCACTATTCACTTTCATTCATGCCCCTTCATTTTATCTAGTATCCACACTGTAAATGAGCCTCCATTTTCTTGTGAAAATGAAAATATTCTTGCCTCTCAAAAGAGGAAATAATAGAGACAATATCGGAAAAGACTTTGGACAAGAATAAATGAGACAAGTTTGCAGTATTCATGACTGAAATTTGCCTTCCATAGAGCCTATCAAATGGACTTTGGGCTTGTGCACCAAATGAAATCTGGAAACTAGTGGAACAAAATTTTCCATGTGAATTGCTGATGTCACTTCTTTATTCCTACAAAGAAAGCATGAAAGCTTTTGTCAATATATTTTTACCCTAGAATTATCACAAATTCTTATCCTGCTCCCCAAATTGTTATGGTTGAGACACCTGATTGCCATTCTGAACTTCATATCAGTTTTTGCGATTCTACTGTCTTACCAATGGGCACTGCCATGTGACCTTTGAATTTCTAGAATCCATCATTTCCAGTTACATTAAGGAATCTACTTTCATGACAACATTCTTACCATGCCAGCCTGCAGTTACTAGTCACAGATCACCTTCTCAAAGATTCCAGGGCCTACATCCATACCACATACTAGTGTACCACACGTTGTCTTACAAGGAAAGAATGTTCTTTAAAAACTTCTGGGGAGCCAGACTGGGAGTTTGGCCTAGTGGTAGAGTGCTTGCCTAGCATGCACAAAGACCCAGGTTTGATTCCTCCATACCACATACAGAGATAAAAGCTGGAAATGGTGCCGTGGCTCAAGTGGTAGAATGCTAGCCTTGAGAAAAAAGCCCAAGGATGGTGTTCAGGCTCTGAGTTCAAGGCCCAGGACTGGCAAAAAAAAAAAAACTTTGGGAAGTCAATGCAATAATGCCTTCTCAGCTCTTTATAGGCCAGTCTGTTCTGACTTCTCACTTCTTTGAATCATCTGATATTTGCCTCAGTTCTATACCTAATTTATTCTAGATAACCATCATATCTAAGCTTGAAAAAGTCATCACTGCAAACCATTAGGGTTGTCTGGTTTGAGGGATAATTAAATAAATTTATGGATAAAAGCTTCCATGTCAGTGGGTTTTCCCTCTTACTGACCCCATCTAACATATTCAAGCTTTGCTTAGGCATCTATTATTCTTTTGGCTAGTGGCAACGCAGTTTACCAGAGTTTACAATTCCTTTGGCTGACATAAGACTTCCTCAAAGGGCAGAGACCATTTTTCTAGAAATTGATTCCTGTTCATTTTCTTAAAAGAAATAAGAATTACTGTGAACAGATCTCAGAGCGAGCAAATGACATCTTATGAGACCTCATCAGGATTGAAGTAAACACATCAGGCAAGAGAGGCTGCATTATTTTGATGAAAAAGAAACAGGATGCATCTAAAAGTCTCCGAAATTTTGAGAATTTCAATAACCTTGTCCAGGAGAATTGAAATATTTAGTCTTCTCAGACTTATATTTTATGTATGTCCCCAATCTAGTGTTCGGGGGTTAGCAGATTATAGTCAGGGAGCCCATGAATTCACTTTTTAAGACTTTTAAGGCTTGCTCCCCCATGATCATCCTATGTTTTATTATCAGTACAAAGATTAGGAGTAATATAACCTTTATTTTAAGTTTTCCTTCCAGTTATTATAGGGTTTTTATCATCATTCCTCTATATTTCTTATTTGAGAGCAGGAAACCTCCCACTGAATCTGCCTAGGGGACTTCCAGAGGCACTGGAGAGCTCTATATTTCTAAAGTCAAATTTGACTCAGCTAATTCAGGCTGTCTTGTTAAACTTTCATAATAATGCTTAAGTCACAGGCATACTTTCTATCCAGGAAATAAAATTGGAGCCAGGCGTGGTGACTCATGCCTGTAATCCTAGCTATTCAGGAGGGTGAGATCTGAGGATGGTGGTTCAAAGCCAGCCCGGACACTAAAGTCCATGAGATTATCTCCAAATAACCATCAGGAAACCAGCAATAGCACTGTGGCTCAATGGATAGGGCAGGAGCCTTGAACTGAAGAACTGAGTTCAAGTCCCATGACTGACAAAAAGAAAAGACAAAAGACAAAAATAAAATTAGATTTATGCCAGTTTTAGTCCAAAGACAGAACTCAAGGAGAAAATCTTTCCCTTAATGAAAAGACAATATTGTATTATTGTTGTTAATGCACTATGTTATTTCTCTTCTCTTTTTTTCCCTTAATGGTTAATCTTATACTGTTACTGTTTCTGGCTTTGTTACCTGGTATATTGTGTATACGTTTATTTGTTTGTTTGAAATAGGAAAGGAAAGGGGGAAAAACAAATGAATTGGGAGGGAATGAGGAGAGGGAAATGGGAAAAAAACACGAGAGGGAGAATCAATGTGTGAGAAGTAATGTACCTATTACCTGATGAATATAACTGTAATCTCTATACATTATCCCAATAATAAAAAAAATCTCTTACAAAGAAGAAAAGACAATGAAAAGCCTTCATACAATATGACTAAATAATTAAATTTATAAAATCAGATTAGTCAACTATTTTATAAACACATTCCATCTTTTTTCATTAATAAATGGGTGCTTTCCAATGTTCTCTCTTTTGGGGGGGGGAGGGGTTAGGGCTTGAACTCTGGCCTGGGTGCTGTCCCTGAGCTCTTCAGCTCAAGTCTACCACCCCACCCTTGAGCCACAGCCCCACTTCCCATTTTCTAGTGATTAATTGGAGATAATGCCTGGGCTGGCTTTGAACCACAATCCTCAGATCTCAACCTCCTGAGTAGTTAGGATTACAGGCATGAGCCACTGCACCCGGCTCTAATGTTCTCTAACTATTCACCCTGGCAGCTGGTAGGATAGCCAATCCCTAAATCATTGCCAATTTCATTCCTGTTACATGAATGGTATTAAAGCCTTCATATACATACATGTTGAAAACATACCCCACAATATCCATGACAAACTATATCTTTTTCATTCTCCAGCCTTTGAATTTTCATACTAGAGGTGCAATCCATCCTTGAGAGGCATACTTAGTACAGAAGTCCACATGATCCAGTGTAGAGGAAGAGAATTGAGACTTCAAATATGGCCATAGAAAATCCCATAGAGAACAATGCTTAGAGAGTGTCTCTTGCCTGGCTTATTATTTGGAACAAGAATTCACAATGTAGCTATATTTTGTCTGTGAATATCTAATAATATAATACTTCAGTCATATTTTTTCAATATATGATAATGAAGATAATAAGTACAAATGACCATAGACTATTAGGTAAAACAAAACAAAGCACACACACACACACACACACACACACACACACCACAAAAAAGCAAAAAAAGTAGACAATAGTAGAGCTAAGTTTCCCTTTATGTGCTTGTACTACTCTGATTCTTTTACTAACTTATTATAGCTGCCTAAAGCTTTTCTGTCTAAAGAAAT
The DNA here is from genome assembly GCF_031878675.1 of Megascapheus bottae. Lineage (NCBI taxonomy): Eukaryota > Metazoa > Chordata > Mammalia > Rodentia > Geomyidae > Megascapheus > Megascapheus bottae. The sequence goes on from NC_143515.1 coordinate 45,308,148, forward strand.
GGAGACATTTATTCAAGCAATCTTTACAATTCTTTCTTGTTCTAAAATTTCATAGTCTACTATAATTAATTTTACCACTAAAAATGTGACACCAAAGCAGTATTCTGTATACAGTTTTACCTATTTATATAAAAGGCAATAATAACACAAAGCCCATGACAATAAATCTGAAAATTAATAAGTATGTTTCTATAAAGGCTATGTATATTCATTTCTAAGGTAATGTCATGATGTACTTGAAAGTATTCACTGAATAATCTTCACTAATTCATGTCAGTTGAGAATGAACAGTAAGAAAATAAGTCACATAAGAAACATAAATATAGGGGCCAGGAGTTTGGCCTAGTGGTAGAGTGCTTGCCTAGCACTCTAGCATGCACCAAGTCCAGGTTTCGATTCTTTGGTTACCGCATACATAGAAAAAACTGGAAATGGTGCTGTGGCTCAAGTGGTAGAGCTCTAGCCTTGAGAAAGCCCAAGCACAGTGTTTAGGCCCTGATTGCCAGCCAAAATTGGCAAAAAACAAACAAACAAAGAAACACAACTGTAAATCTCTTCATGTACCTTCATCATCATCATCCACCTGGAGTGAATCATCGAACATTCAAGATGAACATAATTACAGAATCAAGTATAGTTCTTCATTCACTTGACCGTATGGGAAAATTAACAAATGATTAAGTTCTTAATTTTAATTTAATCATAGGCAGTTGGATAGATTTTAGCAATATACAAAGGGATTATGTTGAAAAGGAACTTCTACAGATGTTCTGATCCTGTCAGAGATGAATATGCTCTCTAGTTTATGTGTCTTCATGATTTTCATGATAGCTTAATCTGCCTAATTATTTAAGATTCAATTTTAAAGTGCTATATGTTATGGTCAATATTAGATGAGGAAAAATCTAATCATGATTGTGTAAGATTGTCTTGCAAGGGAAGATAGTGACTTTAAACTTCCAAATATTTTCAAATGTATTTATAGCGATCAAAACACTAGTTTGAGGGCCAGGAGTTTGGCTTAGTGGTAGAGTGCTTACCTAGCATGCACCACAACCCAGGTTTGATTCCTGGGTAGCATGTAATGGAAAAAGCCAGAAGTGGTGCTGTGGCTCAAGTGGTAGGACACTAACCTTGAGTAAACCCAAGGACAGTGCTCAGGCCCTAAACTCAAGCCTGGGACTGGCAAAAGCAAAAGCAAAACAAAACAAAAACACACACTAGTTTGAAAATGACATATAAACACAGAGCCTGACTCAAGAACCAAAACACAGTCTCATTAAAGATGCTACAGAAAGACAAGGATATCCTATATTTAACTCTCCTCTCACTGCCCCATCTTCTAAAAAGCCTCTTACTCCCTGAAATCCCCATTACTGGGTCTTAAATAATTTCCTTTATTCCCTGTACAATTTACATTCTCCTCAAAACACTTTAGTTGAGGCCAACTTGTTTACCAGCCATCTCCCCTGAGTTACCCCAGCTTTATTTGAACAAAAAAAGATAAAAACGTCAACATTATATGGATTAAATTTTATATATCTATTTTTTTGTCTAGTCCTGGGCTTGGACTCAGGGCTTGAGCACTGTCCTTGGACTTTCTCAAGGCTAGTATTCTACCACTTGAGCCTCAGCACCACTTCCAGCTTTTTGCTATGTATGTGGGGTACCGAGGAATCGAACCAGGGTCTTCATGCATGCTAGGCAAGCACTCTAACACTAGGCCAAACTCCCGGCCCTATATATCTAATTTTTATTTGTATTTTCATTTAAAGCACTTGCCTACACAAAGAATGACTTGTATGGTTGTATTTTGGTAAGTATATTATCACTATTTCTATGTAGACAGTGTTTCAGCATTAAAATTTCTATTATGAATCTTTTTAGCAAGAACTCTTGTTAAATAATCTCACCATGTGGTTTATTGTGTAAACTTCTCAAAGCATAATTAACGTGATTTTAGATTGTTTTCTGATTAATGTGATCAGTTCTAAACTAAATCACTGTAACGGAGAAAGGGGAAGAGAAGGCACCTGGTAGAATGAAATGAGGTGAAAAGGAATTTGGCTCAGTGAAGAAACAAGGAATTGACTCAGTGACATAGAAGATAGCATTTAAGTTTGCTGAAATAGCTAATCCAAACAAAAATAACCAGCACTTCCAACATGGTAAGCATGTTACCTATTGATACTTTCCTTTAATATTTACAGTAAAATTATTCCTTTCATGGGTCACTATATTTGTAGATGTTAAGTTTGTTGAAACACTTTTCTTCCTGAGAGAAGAGCACATATTTTCTAAATATTTTATAGAAGATATGAAATATTAAGATGTATTCTCTGACATCAAGCTTCACCAAGGAAAGTAACTTCTATAAAGTTAAATTTTTAATGTATATTTGCAACATTTCCATTTATAATGTGTTTTTCTTTCAGCACGCCCAGCACTATGCTGCAATGTACTGCTTTTGATATTACAGGTATCTATAAGCAATGCAAATTTAATTAAGATTTTCCTCAAGAAATGCGGTAAAAATGACTTTGAGGCTTCAAAATCTCTGTGAGAAAATAAAAGAATGCTCATCTTATGTCTACTGACACATAGATTTAATTAACTATTGTGTGATGGTGAAGATCACACATTTAATTAAACACTTTAGATGGCATCAGAGACTTTAGCAATCAAACAACAACCAAAACTCAAAAGTAATAACTGAAACAACCACATTTGCCACATTATAATTACCCAACTCTGAAGACAAGGCCTTGAGATCCTCAGTTCTAATCTTAAAAATAAATTCAAGCTTTCTTAACTATTAAATACTTGTCTTTTGTAGGAAACATTGTTAATATACATCTGCAAATTTGAAAATATAAAATATTTTATCCATTTAGTCCTACTGATACTTAACTATCAAATAAATATAAAACACTTGGATGTACCTGATACCTAGTTTCAAATTATTGTAAATTTTGTGGCTTTAAACAACGCATTCACTACCTTGCAATTCTTGTGGGTGAAGAGTCTCAGCTTAGTGCCTCTTACAAGGCTGTCTTCAGGGCATTGGCCAGAGCAGAGGTCTCATTTTGAGGCTTGAACATGGAGCTGCTTTGAACTTGATATGAATATCAAGTTCACATATGGTTATTTTGCCTTTAAGCTATCCCTATATGGACAAGCTATCCCTCTATGTCCCTATAGGGACAACTTGAAGGCAAGTTGTTTCATTACCAGTAGCAAAGGAAAGAGTCTAAGAGATTCTGATAATGGTAAAAGTTGGAATCTTCTATAACATAAGGCATCCTATCGTCTTTACAACCTTCCATTTGTTAGAAAAAGTCAGACGTTCTGTCTATAACCTAGGACAGAGAAGTGAAATACCTTGATGTAGGGCATCACATCATAGGCCTAGTATAAGTGCTTCATACAGATTTATACAGCCACGTAGACTCTATCCATGTACTTGGTGTGAAGGTCTAGTCAGAAAGCAATGAATGATTGCCTCTTCTATTTCTTTAAATAATGACATTGGGATATTGGGATGGGTATTGCATTGAATTTGTAGATAGCCCTTGGCAAGATTGCCATTTTCACGATGTTGATTCTTCCAATCCAGGAGCATGGGAGGTTTTTCCATTTCCTCAATTTTGCTTTAATTTTCTTTTTCAGGGTTTTAAAGTTTTCATCAAAAAGGTCCTTTACATTCTTAGTTAAGGTAATTCCTAGGTACTTTATTTTCTTTGAGACTATTGCAAAAGGAGTTGCTTTCCTGATTGTTGCCTCGTTCCTGTCACTGTTGGCATAGAGGAAGGCAGTTGATTTTTGAGGGTTAATTTTATATCCTGCTACCCTTCCAAAGTTTTGAATCAGCTCAAGGAGCTTGGGAGTAGAGTCTATAGGATTCTTTAAATACAGAATCCTGTCATTTGCAAAGAGGGAAAGTTTTACTTCCTCTTTCCGTATTTGGATCCCCTTTATGCTTGCTTCTTGCCTTATTGCACTGGCTAGGAATTCTAATACTATGTTAAAGAGGAGTGGAAAGAGTGGGCATCCTTGTCTCCTTCCTGATTTTAGAAGGAATGGCTTTAGCTTTTCGCCATTAAGTATAATACTAGCTGTGGGTTTGTCATACACAGCCTTTATTATATTGAGGAATGTTCCATGGATTCCTAGTTTCTCCAGAGCTTTTAGCATATAGGGGTGTTGGATCTTGTCAAATGCCTTTTCTATTTCTATTGAGACAATCATGTGATTTTTGTCCTTGCTCCTGTTGATGTGTTGAATTATATTAATTGATTTACATATGTTGAACCAGCTTTGCATCCCTGTGATGAATCCTGTTTGATCATAATGTATATTTTTTTTGATGAGTTGTTGTAGATGGTTGGCCAGTATTTTGTTGAGAAGTTTTGCATCGATGTTAATCAAAGAAATAGGTCTATAGTTCTTCTCCTTTGATGAATCTCTTTCTGATGTTCATTGCAGCATTATTCACCATAGCAAAGATATGGAACCAACCTAGATGTCCCTCAGTTGATGAGTGGATCAACAAGATGTGGTATTTATACACAATGGAATTCTATGCTGCTGTCAGAAAAAATGACATCGCCCTATTTGTTAGGAAATGGAAACACTTAGAAAAAATCATACTAAGTGAAGTAAGCCAGACTCAAAGGAACTTAGGCTCAATGGTTTCCCTCATTTGTCATAATCAGTAGAAACCTTGGGCTCTCCTAGCAGAGATTTGCAATAGAGCAAAACCTTGATACATAAGGCCATATAGTATGAAGCTAATTGGAAGGACCTCCAGGATATTGAAACAAAAGCCATATAATGAATGATTGTTGTCCTTAATGTACTATGTTATCTCTCATCTCTTTTGCTGTCCCTTGGTTATATCATATTGTTACAGTATCTCACTTTGTTATCTGATATATTGGAAATATTTGTATTTGGTTATTTGAAATTGGATAGGGAAGGGGGAAAACCAAGATGGGGGGTGGGGGAAGAGGGTAATGGGGACCCAGACATGTGAAAGGGTATCAATGTATGTGAATTAATGCACCTTCTATCTGGCAAATATCATGTAACCCTTTTATTAATTACAATAAAAAATACTTAAAAAAGAAAGCAATGAATGAAACAGAGAAAATACCTGTTTATATAGTATAACAAAACACAAATGCCACTGGCACATCAGTAGTCTTTTCTTAGCCTTTAACTTTTTTCATTGGCAGGGCAGTATTTTTCATTGGCAGCTATATGATTGTTTTGCCAGTCCTGGGCTTGGGCTCAGGTCCTGAACACTGTCCTTGAGTGTCAAGAACAGAGTTCCAGCACTTGAGCCACAGCACCACTCCTGGTTTTTTTTTTCTATGTATATGATATGGAGGAATTGAACCCTGGTCTTCATGTATGCTAGGTGAGCACACTACCACTAGGCCAAATTCTTGGTCCCTGCAGCTATCTGATTTTATATGGGGGAATTAAATGTGTGGAGAAAATTAACTGTAAGATGATTAAATTCAACCAAACATAAAATAATAAAGTTTCAGGCTGAGCCTTGAGCAGTGGAAGTAGAAAGGAACTATTAAATTTTAAAAATACCAGCAAGTGGCTATGCTTAGCAAAAAAAGAGAGAGAGAGAATGAAAAAGAAGAAGACAATGAAGATGGAGTCAAAGTTTTCAAGCTCATCAGTTGAAAAATAATGCTGTCTATAAACATTCCAAAGGGAACTTCGTTTGGAAAGAAAATGAGTTTGTGTTAGACAAAAGGCATTGAAGATAAAGAAAAAACTTTGGGTGAGATATCATCCAAAAAAAGTAAAAGAAGAAAAATGCAGGATTCAAAAAGAGATCAGATTCACAGAAATAGAAAATTGTTCTCTAAAAATAGTTTCCTTTTGGTGGAGTGAAAAAGAAAATCAGCTCTATCAAATTTGAAGAGTATGTGATGGGAATGGTATTTCGTACAAAAAGAATAATGTATTCAGTGTTAGAGTATCTGAATGATCTTGGTTTTATCTGTCTCAAATCTGAAACAGAATAAACCAGAGATCCTGAGAATTTCCTTAACATCCTGAATCTTTCCAAGTGTGCCTTTATCACATCTGATCCTCTCAGAGTGACAGATTTTCCCCTCAAATTGTCTACATACTGAATAGAAGTCCAACACCTGAAATCTAGTTGTGATATAAATGACCAGTGAGGAAGCATGGCATATGCTTACCTTCACTGAATCCCATAGTCTCCCACGACCGGAGTTTGCTATCCCGGTTTGGCCTACCTTAGGGAGGGTGTGTAAATACAAGTGTCCTAAGAAGGTGAATGACTATTTTATTAGATATTCTGTTGGCTTATTTTCTTCATCTTTTTATATTCATCATAAATACTATAAATCTGATCGCTTTTTTTTGTGGGTCATGGGGCTTGAACTCGGCCTGGGCGTTATCTCTGAACTCTCCAGCTCAAGGCTACTCTTACCCTACCATTGAGCCAAGCCCCACTTCCCATTTTCTAAAGGTTAATTGGAGATAAGAGTCTCAGGTCATTTTGTGCCCAGGCTGGCTTTGAACCTTGATCTTGATCCTCAGATCTCAGCCTCCCTGATTAGCTAAATCTAACTGCTTTTATGAGCTAAGACAAAATTGAAGGTGTAAGAAAAAATTCCATGGATATATTAACTTTTAAGCCTCATCACACTTTGTAAATATTTGGATGGGGCAGATTAAGTAACTATTTCATAGTTTGGTTTTATGTAGCACATTTATTGTATAACTGCTGATAGTACATATCATATTGCAATGCATACTCCATGAAGGCAGATATTCTTGTGTGTTTGGTTTGTCTTTGTAGCTCATATGCCTACATTTGGCAAATATTGGGCTTCAGTGTATGAGTAGGCACTCATTCTAACCCAATCCACTCTTCCTAGAGTGGTGCTAAGTATGTAATTCTCGTTAATGGATCCATTTTTTTCCATTCAGTTCGCCTCATCAAAGCTCCAAGCTCCATAGTTCTTTTCTTTTAATTTAATTATATTGTCAACATGATGTTCAGTTACATAAGTAAGGTAGTGAGTACATTTTATCAAGTGTACTTTAAGAGATCTCAACCCATCTCATATAAATCGAGTTGAGCTCTGGAATCTACATTCCAAGGCATATATTTGGACCCTTGCCTATTTGATTCTGCATTTCCCTTGGTGATGATCTCCTAGGAATGAGCAACCACCTAATCAGTTACCATGAGGGAAATTAGAGCAATGCAGTGCATGTTCACCTCTGAAAATACTTCTCAGGAAGAGTTTAACTTTAAACAAAGTTGTTCTGTTGATACTGCTCTGTGTGCCTTAGTGCATGCCTGTAGGGCTGCAAGTAAATATAAATACTATATTCAGGCAACCTAAGCTGTGACAGGTGGCAGAGACACAGAAAACAGAAGAATAGAGCAAGAATAAAGCAAGACATTACAATGAACCATAAAAAAGGATCTTCTAAATTTTCTTCCTGTAACACATCTGATTAGACACATGGGACAAGAGGATCTATACATTTCAAAGCACCAGGGACTTACTTTGAATTTCTTACAGTGACAATCCCCTCCACTACAGAGCCTATCACATACTCATATTCACGCATGCCTATGTAGTTGGAACTGTGTCCCATAATCCCAACATCTGGACACAAACATCCCTCTGTACTTTAAGCTCACAAAGCTGTAAGCCTCTCAAGAGTGTTTGCACAATGGTGAAATTACTCAAATACAGCTAAATATCTTTCTTTATGATCTGAATGATAAATCAGCTTTCATGGCACTCTTGCTACTTTCATTTCTGGGAATGATATTCCAACAGGGAAGAGGTACACATGGAAGTCCAAATTTACTTACTTAGTTAGGCTTTTCTAGAAAAGAGTAATCTTTGTGGGGCACACAGTTGCCCACCATAGGTTGTATCTGTAGATGTTGTACCATATGACTAAACAATGTTAATTAGGTATGTGGCAGTGTCTGACTTAGCTGAGTCAAAATCTGAGTTGCACTTGCCAGCTCAAAGGAGCGTGTCTGGTACCTGATTAGTTACAAAGAGAAAATGCACCATTTGTACAACATGAAAGCCTTGCGGGGGTTTCTTTCTCTGTGAAAGAAGTTTAATTAAATTTTTCATAAATTGTTTTGTTTAGTGCAGCAAAAACTTCTCTTGAAAGCCAATTCTAGGAAAGGATGAATATTAAAAACTTAAACCCCACATATAGTATCACTAAGAAAAGTGCTAATATAAAAAATTAAAATATTTTTATAACCCCATATGAATGCCAAGTGAAATAAAAGAGAGCCAAATATTTTCCTCCAGTTATTTCACCATATCTATTCGGTGATTCCTTTACCCGATATGGACAGAGTAGTGCTCTAGACCTGTCATTTAATACACCAGTGCACAAAGGGCAAGTTAGTATGCCTGGTGGTGAGAAGAGCTGAGGAATCCTGCAGGACCCTGATATTGCCAGCCACTGTCTGTGACATTGAGGAAGTGACGGAGGACAGCAGGCACACCTAGTAGAAGGAACTTCTTTTCCACATTAGATAAGATCAATGAAGAATATACCAAGTCATGAAGACTTTTCAGAACTGACCAGTTTGAATCAAATCAATAACTACTTCATAGTGATGCTTCTTAAATGGAGACAGAAGAAAGCAGTTTACCTTGCCATGCCTCTGAGGTTTAAAAGAAGTCAGAAGAAGTGATATTACAATCAAGTAGAAATGAAACCCACAAAACAAATCTTAGGTAAGTCGCAATTTAAAGGATAGTATGTGGTTATAAATGGAAAGGGCTGAAAACCCTGAAGATGACAATAAATCTCTCAAGATTTATCATCTTATCAAATTTTTTGTTTTATTTCTCCCTTACAGTGGAGGAAGAATGCAATTTATTTCTATTCTATTTTTTAATTTCTATTTTTTAGAGTTTCTATTCTACTTTAATAGAATTTTTATTGTGAAGGTGATGTGCATTGGGGTTACAGTTACATAAGTCAGGTAATGAGCACATTTCTTTTGGAACAAAAGCAATTTCTTAAGGAATATAGATCCCAAGCCATTGGTCATCCCACTCTCACTGCTACTGTATTCACAGTGATAAAGTAATAGTAACAGCCAATGATCTAGCTGATAAATCTGGTTAACTTATTGCTAACTCCAAAGATGTTTTATGAAATCATATTTTTATGTTTTTATGAAATTCATTAATACATAAAACCTTTTTTTTCAATCATTTAACTTCCTCTTTTATTATTGAAGCTTCCTGTAATGGAATAAATTTATGGTTAGTGGCATAAGAAGTCGGGCACAATGGCTGGTATCTGTAATCCTAGTTACTCAGGAGGCTGAGATATGAGAATCAAGGTTCAAAGTCAGCCAGGGCACAAAAGGACCTGAGACTCTTATCTCCAATTAACCTCTAGAAAATGGGATGCGGTGCTTGGCTCAAGGGTAGAGTGGTAGCCTTGGGTTGAAGAGCTCAGGGGCAATACCCAGGCCCAGGGATAGGGAGGTAACCTTGAGCTGAAGAGCTCATGCAGAGTTCAAGACCCATGAGCCACAAAAAAAGAACATGTTCATATATATATATATACATCTAATCTGTCTTATCTACCCATCACATTTCTACATAGACAAACATGCAGTACTTGAAACATATAGATACTTAACCTACTATTATTAGCACATACATAATGAATTTTCCCACATAAGCTCTTCAGCTAGGGTTCTTTGGTTGTAAGTAAACAAAATGAACTTCAAAGAAAGAGCTAAAGAGCCAGGCAAACAAAGAATAAAACCAGACCAGCCCTGGAGATATAAGTAGTATGTACCAGGTCATGATTTCTTCAGGGACCGGTCCTGGAGTTCAACATAGCAATTACCCCTAAAACTGTGGCCATTTAAACCTACATTTTAGTTGACTAGAATTATATATAATTAAAAATTCAGTACCTTTCTTTTACCAACAACATTACAGGTGCTCAATGGGCTCAAGTGGCTACTGGCTGCCATTTTGGACACAAATGTACAATATCTTCATAGCTGCTGAACAAGCGATTGGATGATACTGTATTAGAACAGGTCAGCCTTGAGGATGAATCAGCTCCACTTCCTGTGTTATTACACTGATGGTTGAAATCCTATAAAGAGTTTGTTTGGTGGAGACGGAGTTGTTTATCTCCCATTTTACTTGGACTTTACAGAATATACTGACAGAAACTTGTATCCAAATGACACGTAATGAAGAAGACATCATTTTCCTAAAGGGAAGTGCAGTTCCAATATTCGAAGCAGGAGTAGAGAATCTGAGAGAGTAAAACCATACCAGCAATGCCTTCGACTGATCATAGAATCACTGTAATTTTACTATGGGAATGAAGATAATGCTGCCAAATAGTCTTCATTTATCAGTTGGCTAATTAGAAGAGAAGGCAACCTCTTTGTAACACCATTTCCTAAGCAGACATCAGGGCTGAGTTGTGCATGACTGTTTGATGTTGTGCCAAAAATCCTGGCAGGTGGGGCAGAAATAGAAAGAGCCCGGGGCCATTTACCAGGTCTCTTTATGTCTGAGCTATACTTTCCTTTAAACCCAGCCTGATGATAAAGTAATTGAATATTCTTATCAAGTTGGGAAGGATAGTATTTCTGGCTTCAAAGGGTCACTGTTATGTGACATCTTTCAACTTCAGTAGGGAAGAGGGAGGGGAAAAGCATTTTCTGTCAGTACACAGCACCCCCCAACACATTCATTTTCACTACACACACTGCCTTTGTTCAGTATTTCTAGCTTGATTTCTGATTGCAGATCATATCATTTGGTTCGTGTGGCCTCGTGGTAATGTATATGCAGAGGAAAAAACAACCATCCAGAACTTAAACCAGTTGCAGCGTAAATTTCACAGTCAATCTGCCAAGAATTCAGCATATCTCTTTTTACCAGGTTTTTTAGACAAGAAAAAGAAGTTACTCAAAGCATGAGAATAAGGGTTAGAATTGGAGATGAGAGTGTAATCAAAAGCTCTGAGTCAGGTTTCCACTCCAGGAATACCACGGCATGAAAGGAAGAAGCTAGACTAGGTCATCTTCCAGGCCCTTTGGCCCCTACATTCTCTCATTCTAGCAGAGCTGGCTCACCGCAATGCATTCAATGATTCTCTCCTACTTACTGCCTCCCTTCTATTACCTCAGTAGCACTAGGGTAATTTAATTGAAGGCATATGATAAAACAAGGTTTTATGATGTGTAAGTGTACGTTTTGCTTGGTTTTTGTGCATTTTGCTTTTTTTCTCTCTTTAATATGTTATCGAGGATGTTAATATGTCCTTGCCTCAGAAATTTATGTTTTCCCCATGGATAAAATTGTGAGTAAAGTCCAGAGCTCTCCTTTATTGTGAAGGTACAAATTCACTGAAAAGAATTATCCCAGATGCCTCTAAAGAGAAAGGAAAAGAAGACTAATGATCTCTAGGAAGACAAGGGGGTAGAAGAGAATGTTTTACTAGACTAGGAAAGCAAAAGATTTGTCCTACCTCCTCTTACACTCTGTGTGTGTGTGTGTGCGTGTGTGTGTGTGTGTGTGTGTGTGTGTGTGTGTGTGTGTGTGTACTGGGGCTTGAATTCAGGGCCTAGGTGTTATCCCTTAGGTTTTTCTTTTTAAGGCTGACACTCTACCATTTGATCCACACCTCTACTTCCAAGTTTTTGCTTATTTATTATCACAGACTTTCATTCCTAGTCTGGCTTTGAACCATGATCCTCAAATCTCAGTCTTCTGACTAGCTAAAAGAACAGGCATGAATCACTGGTACTTTTTCAGATAAGAGTATGAATTTATAACATAACTTAGAGGGCAGACACTGAGAAAGTATTATTCCTAAACTGGAAATACACTCCTATGCTGTGTACAGAAACAAGATAGAGAATTTGGGGGATCCCTTGCAGGACAAGCCAAAGTACATGGTACCATGAAGTGGAATTACAGGAGTAAAAGATGATTGAATGACAGGTGTATCATACACCTGGGAGACCGACAGACTGACCGACTGTCTGACCAACCAATCAACCAACCACTTGAGAGAAAAGTGACCATGTCGAACTCCCCTGGAAGGGACAATGATTCTCTTGTATTCCACAGAAGAGTTTGCTTTTTTTTTAACCTTCCCACCTGCAAGTTTCTCTGCACTTATTATAAGGCTCTCAAATAAAGATTTCCACAGAATATGACATGACACAAAAAGAACACGAAGTAAAGAATAAGCCAGCTTTAGGGTCCAGGTCTGCCTGGCTCTGGAATTTGTGGGTAATATCACAAATTTTTCTTGTCAATTACACTGAAGGTGTATTCAAAACATAAGGGTACTAAGTACACGTCTGGTGAGTGGAAGGATAAATAGAACACTATGTTCCCAGGCAATAATTTATAGGTCACAAAATCAGAGGCTAAATCTCTTAGCTTGCCTTTCAGTGCTAATTTTAAAGCATTTTTCTCTTGGAGAAAGATTCCCATTTTTCTAGTGGTTTGCCATTCTTATAGAATGCTCTTCATCTGTGTTACACAGCGTGAAAATAATGTCTACTTTCTATTTGGTTCCTTGAACCTTCAGTTCCAGGGAACAGACCTAAAATTAGCATTTGAAAGTCATTTCTGGACTCTGTAGAACTGATGAAGATGTCCGCTTTCAAGCGAAGCCTCAGCCAGAAGAAGACTTTCTCATGTGAAGAAATAGATAGGCATTCACTGCAGAGGATAACTAAAAAGTGAAATAAAGGAAAGGAAAAAGTAGTGCCCATATCTACCAGGCTACAGAAAATCAGAGGACGAATAATGGCTCTCTTCCCATTCCCTGCATGGAAAACTCATATTACTGTGCTCAAAAGGTGAGAAAGTTTCACAGATGATTATTGTCGATATACCACATCAAAGCAAGATGAAGTTCAAACTGCCTGGGTTAGGTTTGCAGATGATTAATGAAGTCCTTAAATGGATTTCACTGCCAGCTTCCATCTTCATAGACTCTATGACCCAAGCACAGCAGAAATAGAAAACAGGTCTTTGAGATGTCTTAGATCTCAAAACAAACTGCTTCTGAGCCAGAACTGAAAAATATATAATGGATTCCAATATAAGAGAATTTTATAGCTTTTTCCTCCCTTAATAGTTAAATGGGGAAGAAAAATAACCCCTAAAGCTTTTACTTTCTAACTTTTCCTGATTTCATACTTAATTTTTATTTTCACTGGATATCATTACATCTACTGAGGAAGAAGCCTTGGCCTGCTATGATAGTTATTGGCTTAACTTTCCCAAAGGCTCATAAAGAAATGATTTCTCATTAAACATGCCTTTTCCTCATTTCTCCATGATAAATCTATTTAAAAATGAGCTTTAACAAGCCATCCTTTCATTGACAAATAGCTCACTTCTTGTTCTCAAGAAGGATAGACTAGCATAGAGCAAACGTAAGTGGGATGTTAAAATGGGAAGCGTCTGATTGCCTGCTAGGGGAACTGCTCAAGGTGCATTTAGGAAATGTGCTTTTATTATGGAAGGCAGCAGTCAGGCTGGTTGATGAAAAGTACTTCAACCTTCATTCTCTCTGACACATGCTAATGCCTGAAATCATGACTTCCGTAGCCTGGTTCAATGCCTTCAGTATCTAGGTGCCTAACCTTCCCTGTGAAAAGTTAGTAACAATATTCAAGTGTGTAGTGGATTAATCTGTTTAAGAAACAGGCTATCCTAGTTAAATCACTGAGAAAAATTCTAGTGAAGAATTATTTCTCATTCTTTAATGGGAAGACAAAGGAAGAGAGAACAGGAGGATAAATCAACTACCTAATGTCAAATACTTTACAAATGTTACCCCAGTGCTCACTGCCAAACCAGGTATCCAGCTGAAAAATCGGAGCATCTGAAAGGGGCTCTGTGATGTAGCTGGTAGGATCATTTCAATAACCTTTCACAGACCTGCACCTGAAACTCAGAAAAATGCAAATAATAGGCTCAGCTGATAGGCTGAATGTGGGAAGTGAAGAAAAGTTGACATTAGGGAAGGATTCAGAGCAGCATTTTATAAGAAGAAGAGGCTTTCAGAGTCCCAGAAGTGGGACTGTGGCTCCAGGATTAGGGTGGTAGCCTTGAGCTGAAGAGCTCAGGAACAATGCCCAGGCCCAGTGTAGGGTAGTAGATTTGAGCTGTAGAATTCAGGGACAGCACCCAGGCCAGAGTCCAAGCACCATGACACACACACACACACACACACACACACACACACACACACTATATATATATATATATACATATATATATATATATGATAAAAGGCATTATTTTTTCTTAGTTTTTGATATGATAAACATAATCTACAAATTCATATTTATGTCTTCTATCAATAGTAATACTAGTAGCCCACAGGACAAAATTTACATTCTTATTTTATTTACCTATATCCTGTTTGTCTCAGGGTGTAATAAGAATTAGTCATAACATTTGGCTGCCTTTAACAATAGAATATATACTTATTTAGCCTTACTTTGCTACAGATTGTTAAATTACAAAGGTACAAAATGTACACAGATACATTCTCAATATGTCTTTGTCTTTATTATAAATTGTCCCAATTGTTCTTCATCCTAACTGTCATTTCCTCTAATAGTTTGTTCACCACTTAAGAAGTAAGTTAGTACTCAGTTATAGAAGAGGTTTGATTAGAGATAGGAATATACCTACTGACTACCCTGAATAGTGATGTGATTGCCTGCTCCAGTAAGAAAAACATCTGTACTGAGATCAGGAGATTCCAATGCCATGGCATGTTTGCAACAGGATTGCCACCTTCCCGTTTTTCTTCTTTTTTCCTCTTACCCTTTCCAGCCTGGACCTTTTCTTTCACTTGTATATAAATGGAGCTCCCTTTATTCAAATACTTTTCTCCCACATATACCCTCTCACATTTGCTCCAGCTATCCTTCTTTTTCTTCTGAATATATAAACAGCTATTCCTTTCTCCCGAAGATATATAATGACCCCAGTCTTTTAATTGCGAATATACCAGAATCCACTTTTAATTCCTTTAATGCCCATTTCACTTTCTTATTGCCTCTGAGGCCCAGTTGATATTTCAAGAACATCAGAATAACTTCTAATCATCAAACGTACTCTAACCTCTCGCCTAACACCTCCTATTCTGGTTCCCTTGCCTCCTAAATTATCCTTTTACCTTCTCACCAACCACTTGAATAGATGTCTGTATTCATCAAAGTCAAGGTTCTACAAACCTCAGGAGCAAGACATGCTGCACTTCTCACTAGCACAATGGACGGCAACTTCAAGTTCAAATCCAACTTAATTGTAGCATCTATTTATTGCAGGTGGAAATTTGTGAACTAAAAATCACCATTATCATGCAGATTCTTGTATCATTCAACACATCTCTGTATGGTACATGGTCTCTTTCACAGACATTGAGATTCAAGAAAATCAAAATAACTTTCTGCAGAAATGCATAGAAACTTTTTTTCCAAATACTAATTATTGTAATTATGGTGACATGTACAACCAAGGTAAATGAATATATAATCACTAATTTATCAAGCAATGAACATTAAATCAAGTACTGCTCACATGAAGAAAATGTAGAGGTCTGGAGTTTTAATGCGCTGTTTGCTTCATATTAATAAAAGCTGAGATATAATTACCAATGATCAGGCTGTGATGTAGAGGCCTAGTGCCCAGGAATAAACAATTCCCGTATTCTCTGCCCTGGGTGATCTACCTCTCGAACATTCATGAGTTCATCACCTTGAATTCAACCTTGATAAGACACAGTCCATTCTAATGGTGAAGAAGATGAAGGGTCTGGAAACCTAGAGTTATGGAGACTTACTGAAGGAGTGGGGTGGAAGAGTATTTAAGAAGGGCACAAATCAAGTGAAAAATGGTGGTTTCTGCAAATACAATACAGAAATCTATTCAATTAGATCTCACTGAAAGTGGCAAAAGGTCACAGTAACTCTTGATCCTGAGGCACGTCTTTCTCTCGCTTTGCTCTCATTGCCTGGGGGATGATATTCAGTGTGGTTTCTGTCAGGAGCTGAGTGTATACCACAAGGACTCACAGCACGTCCTTCACAGACAGAGGCTGACTACATGAAATGTGATCTGAGCTAAGTCAGGTATATAGTAGCCTCATACATTGTAACACAATTTTTTTGTCCCAGAGACTGTAACAAACAAGAGCCAGACTACGAACAACACTTCTGTCATTGTTCTAAAGTAATATATTCATTCCCTTCTCTTTTCCCAGTTTCCAGTCTTCAGTCTTTTTGTCCTTCACTCATAATAAAAGTGATAATTAAGATCATTCTAAGATAAAATACCCCATCCTATTTTCTACAAAGTATAGTAAGGTGTCAGAAATAGACACAGTGGTTTCTTTTTCTTGAAAATAAGATATAAATGATCTATCTTTTGACATCTTACTAAAGAACATTAGAAAAGCATAATTACACTGCATGCATCTCTTTAAATTCTATCCATGAAGAAACTATTGTCAAAGGGAAGATGTCTAAACATCCATTTAGGTCATCAGAGCAATGGATTGACATCTACTGTTAAAGCACTGAGGTTCTTTGTGATTCCCTTAAAATCTTAATGGATACACAGCTACGTGCTTCAACCTTACACTCAACAGCAGTGTTAAAAATCAATTTAAAAGAGAAATGTACTCTTCTACTTTAGGAGACTTGAAGCTTTCAATCATGGCTTTGGACATCTCTATCAGAGAGGTTGGTGAGAGCTGGCAAGCTGGACAAGGTTAGCTCCACAGCTTTCCCCTCCCAGACTTGCTGGTGTTCTGGGCTCTCTTCTGAGCCTGAATAAAGGTGCCAGAATCCATTATCATGTAAAGGATGCCCATTATTGAAGCACAATCCTTTGTTACATCTAAATTTATTCACAGACTCAACAACACTAATAATAGAAGTCAAAGACAAGGAAATACTTCTTCCAAGCCTAAGAAACAAGCATAAGGGAAGGAAAAGAAAAGGGAGTTTTAAGCTCAATCTCATGTACATATTACCTTGAAAATTTACCTGACAGAGGTCCTAGATGTTGAATTAGTATCTCAGTCTAATCAAACTTGCCGAAAATTCAAAATCCTGAATGTGTTCAATAATTCATACTGCTTGCTAATGAAATCTAGTATTTGAATATGCCTGAAGGAAACCTGCTGGTAAAGGCCAGTTTATCCTGGGATCCTACTCTGCCATCTGGCCCCCAGGTAGAAACATCTAGTGAGAAGTATTGGAGGTCATTCAAAGCTGAAAGAAGTCAGTGCACTTCTGTCACTCTCTTTTGGCCTCCTGTAGTAACCTTCTACAGTGACTAGACATGTTCCACGACCCCACCCTCAGAGACTGCCCCCTCAGCCAATTATCACCTCTTGAGCTTCAGCTCTTTCAAATAGCCCTAGGTTTCATATTCCAGAAACTGAGTTCTCCAGCTCTACAAGGCAGGTACTTCAAGCTAGTACCAATCTGGGTAATAATTCAATATCTTGGGTGCATTCCACACTCTGCAATCATCTATGTAACCATTTTTCTTTCTTTGAAATTGACCATATCCTAACTAATACAGGTAATCAGTGTTAAGAATAGCCTTGATGATGCTCTACCACTTGAATCATCCCTCCAGTCCACCTTTTTTGCTGATTAATTGGAGATGGATTCCCTTTGACTTATTTCCTAGGCTGGCTCCTGTCCAAGTGTGGCTTTTTCAGTAAATGAAGTTAACATTTTTTTCTAGATTCCAGAGTTCAAACCATATTTATATATACATAATTCATCTACTATTGGTTTAGATGGGCTTATTGGTTTAAGTGGGGAAATATTATCATTTTGCTACAGAGAAAATATTTTCCAATTTATGTATCAACTCACTGTACTTTTGAAACTAAACCCACTTTTGTTAACAATTTGTGTAAAGGTTTCTATGCAGTTGTACATAAAATGTTTTTATGATAAGCTGAGTTAATGTATAAAATACTGCTTTGATTCCATAATAAAAATATTAATACTTAAAAAAGTATAGCCTTGAAAACTCTTGTGTTCAAGAATATGACCTCTCTTCTCCTACAAGTGGGTTTTATCTATAAGGAAATAGATAGAACAAGTACATGTATAACGAGGAGAATTTTCTTCAGCTGCAAATGCTAACTGAACATATGTCTTACTGAACACATATCTACCAACTATAGAATGACCAGTTAATCTTCTCTAATTTTCAACTAGTTTGCCACTTGTAATAATTTCCTTAATTAGAAATCCCTGAATATTAGATTTGCTCTGTTATTCATAGTGCAGTTCCCATCATGACACATTATTGTATGTATCTAAATGCTTCATGAGTTATCACGGATAATAATGCAAAGCGCAAGAAAGTGACTTTTTCTTCATTAACATAGATCTTTTAGCTTGATAAATAAGAAGGGCTGATTGGAAGATGTGGACAGTCCACA
Source organism: Megascapheus bottae (assembly GCF_031878675.1). Classification (NCBI taxonomy): domain Eukaryota; kingdom Metazoa; phylum Chordata; class Mammalia; order Rodentia; family Geomyidae; genus Megascapheus; species Megascapheus bottae. The sequence goes on from NC_143515.1 coordinate 45,326,709, forward strand.
AAGAACAGATGAGTAGCTCACTGATCTAATTAGATTGCACTCCAACTTTCAATTTACTTATTGAATCAGAACACTAATGGCTGCAGTAGGCTATGAATAAGGAAGAATATATCAAAGTATAATTTTGGATCATAGGAATGGAAATAACTTAGCACAGTACTGGAATATATAAAACTCGTTATTAAAGCTCCTTGGAGAATATTTTCATATGAAATAACTAAGCAAAAGGAACATAAAATCCATATCAATTATTTACAAAGCTGCAAATATTAACTACCATGTTTCAGTCATTTCCTGTGGCAACTGGAAAGCATAAACTATGATAACCACCTTCAAGAAACTCTGTAATCAAGAAGTCAAACATATTCTCCAGTGATGCAGGACAGCATGAGGAAGCCATGTATAATAAACTACAGATGTAGAAAAATGAAAGATAGCAATGAATTTTAATTTAGGGATTCTGGGAAGATGTTCAGAGGTGATAGTGTCAGGGATTATTTTGATGAGCTAATTCGCTTTCTCTGGTAAGTAAATCATAGAAGAGAATTCCACGTGGAAAAAACAGGTTACCAAAGTCATAAAAAATATGAAATGACATGGAATCATCATAGAAGTATAAATCAAGCTGCCCTATAATAAGCACAGAGGTGGCATGAGCAAGACAGAAATTACACATATCCAAGTATGGGTGCCCTGACACACTAACCTGTCAGACTGCTGCTACATCTAGGAAAACAGATGCCATAAGATTTTAAATAGTAGCATAACAAAATCTAATTTGAATGGTAGGAACTCAACTTTAATGACTATGTGGAAAAAGGACTGCTTAAAGTATGATAAGGAGCAATGTAGCTAGTTGCAAATGTTTCATCATTTAAAAAAATATACCTAGAGCTTTTGATCATACTAGGTCACTGATGGCTTCAAACATTTTGGAAGCCCATTAAAAGGCATGGTTAGTTAAACAATAGCACCATCGTGATGAACTAAATTCCAAGCCACTTCTTCCTTTCTTCATCAAACCTGGATCTATTTCAATTCCTCTGAGGCAAATGCTTGTCATTTCTAGCCACATGAGGCAGGAGAAATTCAACTAGGTATATGTGGTACTTGGGCATAGATCAACAAAGCACATAAAAAGCAGGAGGCAGAGCACACATAGGACAGATGCTGGGAAAAGCCAACAAAGTCAAAAAGTTGCTTATTCTGTGATTCTCAATAACAACAAAAAGTCAAAGTGAACCCATGGGAGGTGAGGAGATTTGCATCACTGAAACCCATGGTGTCTGGCACATAGCAGTATTTAAGTAAATGTTGAAAGAAATATAGAAGAGGAAGAAAGAAGACCAAAGAAAGAAAGAATAGAGGGGGAAAGTAACCAAACAAAAAGAAAACCCAATGGGAGTATTTCCAATCAAAGTAAATTCATAAACAGACAAATTTAGGAACCCGAAAGATTTTAAAATGTCCTACTCTTACACAGAAGATCACAGAAATATCTAATTGTGTTTCCCAAGCCTAAGGTTTCCATGATGAACATAGATGTTGACAGTTTAGGCCTTCAGGGAAATTCAGGAAACCAGGAATTATTCACTCAGCTGTGACACCACTGACAAAGATCCAAAATGACTGGAATATTTAGTGATAGAAGAAATCACTGGAATTGTAAACACTTCGATGCCATCAATGGTATTTTCTGCTATACTGTGTGTACAAGGCAGAAAGTTGGATAAGATCAGCTGAAGACATCAGGATTGAAGCCTTCTGGTCCCTTGCCTAGAAGCCTAACTTCTAGCTGCTTCTGGCTGTAAGTTAGCGATCTCTAAGGAACACAAACATTAAAACCAACAGAAGCGTAATTTGTGCATAATTTGTACAGTATACATGTTAGAAAGGATATCAACCTGAACCACTTCACTTCTGTTTGCAACATCATCAGCAGAATATTTTTAGAAGGCTTGAAGTTTGAAAGAAGGATTTTGTTTCTGTGTTTCTAGATGAACTTGAGGTTACATAATTAGATGTCTCTAAATATTATTTTTCTTTTAAAGTCCAAATACGTTGCATGTTGTGAAATCCAAATTATTCAACATGCTAACTTAAGAAGAGTTAAGTTTATAGCTGTGCTCAATGAGTGCAACTCTTTTGTAAAGCTCCAAGTTCATTGTTGCAAGCTCATTAATCTTTTGGATAGTTTAAAGCCCTCTGAGGGGGGAAACAATCCCAGTTACAAAATTGAATGCTTTAAATACTGAATGGACTGCTCTTGTATATCTGTCAGCTGTCTGAAACTCATTTTAAAGGAGGATGATGTTGTTGACAATGCCCTCTAAATATAAATTTGAAGCAGACAATTCTTTGTATGTTCCAGTTTCATTCAACAGGAGAAACTGTTGAAACTTCCTAGTTGAAGAAACTAGGTATGATGGGCTAGGATTTTGGCCTAGTGGTAGAATGCTTACCTAGCATGCATGAAGACCCAAGTTTAATATTCATTAAGCTAACCGGTGCTGATCTTATTACTAATACATCTATACCCTCTTGTCCTTAAGAGTAGACTGAAAGTAGCAATACTATACCTGCTTAAATTAAAGTACCACTAGGAATACTACTTGAGCTAGTCCATGGAAACATTTTATAACAGTAAGCACTTATGACAGTAAGCACTCAGGAAACATCAAGTACAATAATATTTGTCACTATTTTTAATATTTGTGCCTGCGTCTGCAATCCTAGCTACTCAAGAGGCTGAGATCTGAGGATCATGGTTCAAAGCTAGCCTGGGCAGTAGCTTAAAGTGGTAGAGCACTAGTCTTGAGCTAAAGAGCTCAGAGATAGTGCCCAAGCCCAGACTTCAAGCCCTTCAACTGACCAGAAAAATAAAAAGACAATCTTTCCAGAACTGCCTTTGCTCATTGGAAAGGAAGGCACTGTGTGTTCTGTCTGGCCCTGGCAAAGGTATCTTTTAGTGATGGATGCCAAAGTAATTCAATCATGAATGTGATCTCAAGGCCTCTATAACCCTCTGACTATCTTTTCAATATGCCTTGATAAAATCTTATATCTGATGTTCACTGTGGTCACTTCAAAGATTGGTGTCTATGGTTAAAACTAGATCTGCATACACTATTAAATTGTGCAAATGCAAAGTTTGTCTTCTTTCTATTTTCTTTTCTTCTTACCAACTTTAACAAAAATTTAAAAATCATATTTTTCAAAAAATAAAATCTGTTTATAAGGTTCTTGAGGGTCTCTAGAATCCAAGTTTAAAACTACATGGCTACATTTTTTAAATAACATATTGTTTTAGTTTTCTGCCTGGTTTAAGATATTCTTTCCTGCACTGAATTTAAGCTTGGACTAAGCCATATTTGAGAAACAACTGTGGATGTGATTGAAAGTACCTGTATTCAAATGAAGTAACTGCTTTCATTATTGAGAAATAGAGCCAGAGACAATGACTCTAATACATCCAAAGGATTTGATTAAAGTGTTATTATTTTCTTTCCTCCAGGGTATTTTTATTTGATCTTTTATTGCTAGAAAATTTCAACACCCAATGGCAAGTATATTGAGGACATGTGAATTCTGAAATAATAGCAGGTCATAAATGCTGTGAAGTACAAGTACTGATGAATCTTTCCCACAGGCTCAGTCTTGCTACCTTGCTGGAAACTGATGAGTGACTTACATTTTGAGTGATGAGAATGAAGCAAATAGAAGTAGACACTAAAACAAAAGAAAATGGTAAGAAGAAAATTTAAATGTGATCCAACTGCACAGTCACTACACATCACAAATCCAATGTACCTAGCTCCTTGATAGTCCTAGGGGAAGCCACATAATCTGAAAGCACACATAGTTACAGACAGCAAAATCAACCCAACATGTTCTGTATGTTTATAGTTACAATTACATGAAATTGTCAAGCAGGATTTAAGTTAACCCCACATAATACAGATTTGTCAACTTTTGGCAAATTCACTAAACAGCTGAAACAGCTGAAAGGTTTAATACAGAAGACACATTTGAGCGAAATCCATTCATATCACCGTATTTTACAACAAAGCATGTCATGCTCCCTTACTGCTGGATGATGGTCTTCAAGTGTAGATTCAGAAACTAACATTCTTCCTAGAACTATGTAGTAGCAGGTCAGAGAGGTGCATTAAAGCACCTCATACAGGCTTAAATGTTAGATACTAAACATTATAGCCTAAGAGTCAAAAACAACAGAAAATAAGCCATTGATTTAGGGGGTGGCTCACCTCTATAATTCTAGCTACTTAGGAAGCTGAAATTCAAGCATAGAATTTGTAGCCAGACCAGGCAGAAAAGTTCTTGATACTCTTATCTGCAATTAACTACAAATAATCAAGGAGAGGAACTATTGCTCAAATGGTAGAGCATTATCCTTGAGCTATAAATCTCAAGGACAACACCTAGATCCTGAGTTCAAACCCTAGGACTGGCAGCAAAAAATGCATAGATTACTTCAAATATTAGGTTCATTGTTAATGTCTACTTACAAAGTGAATGCTTGTCTAAAATCGGTCACTCTATTTAGGGTATTAGAGGAAAAGGATGAAGTAAAATAGCCCTTACAATGCAGAAGCCCACTATACATACAAGAGCTATAGGAAGTTTAAAAACAAGCTTTACATAAAACCATATGTTCTCATCATACATTACAAAGTATATCAAAATGAAATGTCATATATCAAAATTTAAACATGTCTTCTCTTAAGGTATTTCTTAGCAAATCTTTCATTTTATTATATTTTTCAATTGAGGACAGGGGAAAGAGAAAATCAATTTCAGTTTATCATGTCAAGTGTTTGACATAATCTCAATCACCTATCCATCTAACTGTAAATTGTTAGTCAAAAGGAAGACAGATGGGTGAATGCTGTTCCTGCTCAATGAGTTATGGCTAATAAAACCTGAAATTTATGGAAGAGCTGGCTCTCTTCTTACAACATTAATCTTTGTAATTTGTAATGATAAATTTATTTATTAAAAACATTTATTAAGGATACACTATGTATAGACTTGTGTCCTAAATACTTAGGACAGAGAGGTCAGGATGAAATTAAATAGGTCAAAATGACAGGTACACTCATATACAACAAGTATTATAATAAATATATTCCAGTACTTTAAATATTTTGGAAGCTACAGAAAGTCAAAACTTAACACTTTGGGGGCATGAAGTAAGCAGTAAAATAGATTTGTTCAGGTGTTTGTATTGGCTAAAGGGCAATTGGGGAACTAGATTCTATGGTAAGACAATGAAATATATCCAGAGATAGAGAGTTGAAAATGATATCATAGGACATCTGGTTCCAATATAGAATGAAATAAGAAGGAATCTCTCCCATTCAAACACCAAGAAATGTTGGGAAAACTGAAAATTGATTAGTTTTCCCAAAGCCCTTCAAAATCTGAAGTCACAGACTGCACCCCAAGTCTGAAGACACAAGAGCATCCAGAGACACAAAGCTACATTTGCTTATCAGAAGAAGCCATTGGAACTGTGATCAGGAAGGGACACATACACAATAGCTTTTAGGGGTTGGAGGGTAAACATGGTCTCTCTTTATAGTGTGGGCTGAAATCTGCATAAGCTTTACCTTCAGAAATCTCACTTGCGCCTCACAGTGAAGGCCCAAGAAAAACATCCTTGTGTTTTTGACAGGGTGACTGGACAATATTTGTGAAATAAGCCCAGAGCCTATTCCATACAAAACCCTACTCCTCAAGTGAATGGCTTTGCTACAGTCTTAACCTGAGCCAGAAGAGAATGCCATACAATCCCCACCCTCCAACCTCTTGTCTCAATTGGAGATTAGAAACAATCAACAGACTTTCAGCAAAAAGAAAATATTGCTGGCAAAGAAAGGAATCGAGTGGCTGGGGATTCAAACAAAAAGCTATTCCCCTTGAGAAACACTTGAGAAGGTCAAACTCCAGAGCCCACTAAATTTGAGACATAACAAAAGATTACAGAACATGTTTGCTTCCCAGTGCTTAGCCATATTGGAGAAACCAACAGCTATTGCATGTGCACATATAGCAAAAAAACAGAATCAGTAAAAGGAGGAATTAATCATTGTTACGCCAATCTGTTTATATTTCTCTGAGACACCTTTGGGAAGCCACTTAGCCCACTTAATTTTCAGACCTATGTATGATTCCACCTACATTTTTATTTTGGAGCCTTCAGAGTTTTAAATCTACATGCCTCCTTTATTCAAAGTATCTTCCTTTTTATTTGTTGTTTGTTTGTTTGCATTGTCTACAGATTTATAGTAGTAGGATTTTATTTTGGATGACTCTACATTTACAGAGAGAGAGACGAAGAGCCAGCAGAATAAATCAGAGCAAACAAATTTATGCAATCCATTCCTTGGTTTTTATTACTATTCTATTGTTCGTGATTGTAATTTTGTTTCATAGAAATCTAAAAATTCACAAAATATTAGAATTTTTCAAATTTACTTGATTCAGATATAGATGATTCTATGATGCCTAATTTTTAAGATCAGCACAACCTTCATAAGACACTAACAGCTCACTCTTAATAAGCAGAATCAAATCCTCTTAATGGCGAAAGCCACAGGCAAACAGAAAGATGCCAAGTAAAGAGCAATCCTGTAGTTGTACAGTGTATTAAAGTGCATGGAATTTGGCTTCAATGGGAACATCAGCAAATAAAGCCTCAACTCAAATAGTAAATACTTCATGAAAGTAGACTCTCCTCTGAAAATTTAAGCAATACACGACACATATAAAAGCAAAGTGACAATTAGATCAGAGTGTTTTAAGGCAAAGGTTTCACACTCTGTGTCTCACAGAACAGGCCATTTTATAAATGCTAGTCACCAATAATGTATTGTGTCATATCATGGAGAAACACAACAAATTCAAATCCCTGGCATTTGCACCTCTTAATGGAACATTATGTTTATTCATATCCCAATTAAATAGTTTAACTACTATCTGAGTTATTCATCCTTTAATAATGTCATAAGACTCATATAATAAGGTAGATTCACATTCATAGGAACAAGTGTATACATGCGTAGTGTCTTTTTTTAAATGAAATTTAGTACTGACGTTCATTATTTATGTGGAATCAACATTTGATACTGTTAGGTATTATATTTTATTTTGCTGAAAGATTTAGCCCCAGCCCTATCTACTCCTTTCGGGTATAAGTTGGTTTTCATTTATGGTAGTGTTTTGATTAGCTTACATAGAAAAGTGGCTCACATAATAATGCTACTCTCTGAGTCAGAACACAGAAAGTAAGCCTGTGACAGAACAATACTTCTATTAACCTTAGCATTTTTTTACAATAGCTCCCATATATTTCTCTCTGTATGTAAATCTAATTCAAGCATTAGTAAAAATTTGAGAATTATGATCCTTTCTACATTTTCCCATTCTGAAAACCTGTATAAAATATGCTTAGAGAAGTTATTCTCAGCTTGAGACAATTTCACCTTCAAGGGACATTGGTCAATATTTGGAGGCATTTTTGGCTGTTGCAAATGAGTGGGAGCAGCTATTGGACTGCTCAGAATTCTGCAATATACATAACCATCCCCAAAAGTAAGGAACTGTGAAGCCTAAAACTAACAGCAGTGAAGTTGAAAAAATCTGCTCTAGAATATCAGCAAGAAAAGTCTATCAAAGGAGCCTGGCAGACAGGAGGCTGTCTGCAATTTTAGAAGGAAAATGGAGAGAGTTTAGAGAGATTGTGTGTGTGTGTGTGTGTGTGTGTGTGTGTGTGTGCGCGTGCGCGCGCGCGCATATGCATCTGTGTGTGTGACTGTTCATTTTCCAGAAATGAAAACATTGCTCAGACTACCTGTGTGATTCTGTAGATCATAAAAGCAGAAGACTTCAATAATAAATAGAATAGAAATGAATGGCCCATAAAGTTCCTTCATAATCATGATAACCAGGGATCAAAGTACCATAATATTAATATAAAGAAAAATTTTTCCTGGAGCTTCCCTGATCTAAAGCCAGATACTAGTTTTGATTGCTGAAATCAGAAATTTATGTGATTATGAACATGCAAACTTTGTCTGCATGAAGTTTATAAAAAATTGTAGTCCTCTTACAAGGAAAATAGGGATATACCTTTGATTCTTCACCTCTGTTACTACCAACTTCTCATTTTTTGTTGTCTTACTGGACTGTTTTGTTCTTTATAAATAACCTCTAATTTATGTATTCTGCAACCAATACAGCAAAGAGGTATATTGTATTTCATTTCAGTGAATAAAACATCCAGTAAACATTCATACTTCAAGTTGCCCCATGTATCTATTTTATCATAGATAAAATTTCTCAAAACAAAAATATTTTATTTGCTTTTGGATTCAGAACAAGGGACAGAATCACAATAATCAGATGAAAAGTGGCACATTTCCAGTACAACTATCACATTCTTGAATCTTTGAAGTCTCATAAGCAGTGCCTTTGTTTTGTTCTGTTTTGTTTTTCTAGTCCAGGGCTTGAGTGCAGAGCCTGAGCCCTGTCCTTGGACTTTCTCAAGGCTACAGCTCTACCACTTGAGCCTCAGCACCACTTCTGGCTTTTTTTCTATATATGTGGTACCAAGGAATCAAACCCGAGTGTTCATGAATGCTAGGCAAGCACTCTACCAGTAGGCCAAACTCCTGGCCTTGAGCATTTGTTTTTAAGAAGTCTTGGTTTTCCTCACTTTCCTAACATTTAGAGCTAGTGGTATCCACTAGCTCTTTTCAAAACCTGTTACATCAGATGGATCAGTAAAATACAAACAGAAGCACTAGTTCTGTTACTTGCCTGGAATTTGACCAGGCACAAGCAAATATGACTATAGAAAAGCCTTAATTTTAGGTTATGAAAATCATAAAAACCGTGGTTTCTGTCGTCCTTACAAAGACTGAAAAAGAATAATTTTTGTTTTTTGTTTTGGGGATTTTTGGTGGGTTTGGTGATTGTTCAGTGTTGAATTGGTTTCTTTTTATTTTATCAAATTTTTTGTTGTCAGGTAGTAGGTTCCTTACTTCTCACACATTGAAATCCCTTCTCATGATTTTATCCCCATTTTCCTCCCCCACCCCTTCCCAATCATCTTGTTTACCCCCTTTTCTTTTCTATTTTAAATAAACAAATAAATGTATATGTAATATCAGGTAACAAAGTCAGATACAGAGAAGAGAAATAACAGTACATTAAGAACAACAATCACACAAGATAAACCTCGTGTTTCCATATCCTAGAGATCCTTTCATTTAGCCTCATCCTATATGACCATATGTACCTTCGTTTTGAGCTAGGAGAGTCCTAGATATGTACTAATACGAATGTTTTTTAAAAATCCTCTAACCAGTGCTACTGCAAAATAAAATGACTGTAAAGCAACATGCAGGAAATTCTGATCAATTAGCAACATCCACAGGGGATATGTTGGGATGAAGAAATGCATTTAGCACAGGTTTTTCACTTGTATTCTTGGATTCTTATCAACCACAAGAGTATTGATGTCACATAATGTACAGATCAGCAAGTTTGCAGCCTCTTTGACTAGCAACTTTGGACTGTATCCTTTTCTTACAGAAGATCCTTGCTTCAAGCAGTTGTTTCAATCCATGCAGCATTTTCCCAGCTGGAAACTCAGGTTGACCACAGGAAAAATTACACAATGGATTTCTCCCAGACCACTTCACTTCAGCCCATTGAGGATAATCTGTGAATGTGTCATTTGAGGGGACCTGCATTTTGTATAACCAGAAAATTCTTCAGCAGGAGCTAAGCAACCAAGTCTTTCTACTGAATTCTGTAAGCATTCCAGGATGCACTTATTAATAGGATATACAATATATGGTTTCAAAAAGTACAAATTAGGAATATTAAAAATCAGAGAGATGGGAACTTGCCTTACCTTGGCTACCAACTTTTATTTTTCACGTGTCTTCCAACAATTGAAGTCATCTTATTTTACTCTTGGAAACTCATGAGAGAAGCATGAGGCACAAGCCTGTGCCTAAACATTTTTAGTCTTCAGAGACATCATTCAACATCCTATATCTATTATTTTCCAATTCATTATTTTCTTCTCTGTGTTTTACCAGTGGGGCTTAGTATTCATCAATGCAAAGAAAATAACATAATACCTATATGTTTGCTATTCAGTTTGTCATGATAGATGGATAAGAAGCCAAGAGAGTGTGTGGGAGGATAATGACAATATAATTACAGAAAAATTCACACAAAAATTGCATTTTCAAATACACAGAAGAATCACTTTGCTTCAGAAATGGAATATATTCAGAGAACTGAAGCCCCTGTGTATGTCTCTCAATTTCTCTTCCATTATTTCACTGATAGGGAATGTTGTCTTAATCCTAGCATTCTTCTTTCCCCCACATACCTTTCCATATAACTACCCATACGATTTTTTTGGCCAGTCCTGGAGCTTGAACTCAGGGCTAGAGCACTGTCCTTGGGCTTTTTCCTCAAGGTTAACATTCTATCACTTGAGCCACAGCACCACTTCTGGCTTTTTCTGTGTATGTGATACCAAGGAATCAAATCCAGGGCTTCATACATGCTAGGCAAGCACTCTACCACTAGGCAATGCTCCCAGTCCAATGACTATCCATATGTATGCAGAGTCACTATAGAACTGTCCCTGTACCCAACTTTACACAGATAGCAAATGGACTCTTACTTCCATACTTGCATTTCCTAACTAATCAAAAAGTTTGAAAATGTTTGCAAATTAGACTTCATATTGTTTCCTCCTTCTCTCCATTGCCCATTCACCAGCTGGAATATTCCTTTTTTTTTCTTCTTTAATTGTGGGAATAATTCATTAATAAAGATCCTCAACTCTTTGCCAGGTTTTTTCCTCAGTCTGGGACTTAAGTTTTAATATTGTTTATACTGTCTCTGAAACACTAGAAAGTTTTTATTTTAATATAATGTATCAATCATTTCTAATACTTTATTGTTTTGATAAATCCTTCTTTATCACAACACTATATAGATATCCTCTTTCACTTTTTATTAAACAAATCGCTTATGGAGTTTGAAATGGGATTTGTTTATTTCCATTGGTAAAATAAGAAGATGAGAACAGTGACATTACAACTGAAAAACAAACAAGATACCAGAAAATAATAAGGAAATACCTCACAAATCTTTACACTAACAAATTTTGGAATCTGGAAGAAATGGATGAATATCTAACAAATATTGATATGCCCAAACTAAACCAAGATGATTTTAAACCAACTAAGCAGAACCATATAAACTGTTAAAATAGAAATGGCAATAAAAGACCTCCTATCCAAAAAAAGCCCAGGACCAGATTGATTCACAGCTGAATTCTACAAGGCCTTCAAAGAACACACTCTAATATTCCTCAAACTCTTCAATGAATTCAAAGTAAAGATCACTACCAAACTCATTCTCTGAGGCCAGCATAACCTCATCCCCAAACCAGATAGGGAACCATTGAAGAAAGAGAACTATAGACCCATTTCTAAAATGTACATTAATGCCAACCTTCTCAAAAACATAACAAATAACAAATAAGCAAAGCACAGACACTATGACCAAACAGGATTTATTACAGAGATGCAAACTTGATTCAAAATATGCAAACTACTTAATATAATTCCACACATCAATAGGAGCAAGAACAGGAACCACATGATCACTTCAATAGATGCAGAAAGGGCATTTGAAAAGATCCAACACTACTTTATGATTAAAGCTCTAGAGAAACTAGGAATCCATGGAACATTCCTCAAGATAATAAAGACTGTATTTCACAAACCTACTGCTACCATTACACTTAATGGTGAAAATTCTATTTCCTCAAATCAGGAATGAGACAAGGATGTCCACTCTCCCCACTCTTCTTCAATATTGGAATTCCTAGCCAGTAAGGCAAGAGACAAACATAAAAGTAATCCAAATAGGTAAAGAAGTAAAATTCTCCATCTTTGCAGATGACATGATCCTGTATTTAAAGAATCCCATAGAATCCTCTCCCAAGTTACTTGAACTGAAATGGAAGATCTGGATGTAAATCATATTAAGTGAAGTAAGTCAGACCCAAAGAAATATAGGCTCCATGGGTTCCCTCATTTGAAATAATTAGTATATGCTTAGGATAATCCTAGCAGAGGATCATAATAGCTCAATAGCTGTGTACATATGGCCATATAAAATGATGCTAATCGAATTGGACTCCAAGATATGGAAAAGAGATGATGTTTTTATTTTTGCTCTGTTTTGTTTTGCTTTTAAGTAAGAATATCTTGACACTGATGTTCTGATATATGATACCTAATTATCTCACCAACAGTCAATTTGTAGGATGGTGATTTCAAACTGAGACAGCAAGTTATTAATGTCACTCTACTGCATCAGGACCTCTATCCCCTCTGGTACAATTCCCACTACTGTATCTATGTACACCCAAAATCAAGACAGGAAACAGGAGGTAGGAGAGTTCCATAAGAATAATCAATTAGGAGAGGTTGAGAAATTGAGTAGATTGTTCAGCAGTCTCAACAGTGGAAAGTGGGTAAGCTTGAGTGAATATTGTTGAGGCACTGTAGCCAATAAAACTAGCACATATTACTCTCTACTCAGTCTAAGGGCTGTCATCCTCTAGTCTATGTAACAGTTACAAATTACATTTATTTTGCTACATCAACTGACACAATCATGATTATTGGATCAATTCATCATATATTCCTTCCCTATTATTTCCAAGATTGAGACATTATGCTTTTCTGAAGCCATTTTTTAAAATATTTTTATTATAATGAATAGAAGGGTTACATTATATTTACCAGATAGAAGGTACATTACTTCACATACATTGATAACCTTTCTCATATCTTGGTCCCCATTTCCCTCCCCACCGCTCCCACCCCTCATCTTGTTTTCCCCCCTTCCCTACCCAATTTCAAATAACCAAATACGCATTTATCCAATTTATCAGAAAACAAAGAGAAATCCTGTAACAATATGAGATAACCAAGGGAAAGCAAAAGAGATGAGAGATAACATAGTACATTAAGGACAACAATCACTCATAATATGGCTTTTGTTTTTATAATCAAGGGGTCCTTTCATTTAGCGTCATACTATATGGCCTTATGTATGTAAGTTTTACTCTATTGCAAATCACTGCTAGGAGAGCTCAAGGTTTCTACTGATTATGACAAATGAGGGAAAACATTGAGCCTATGTTCCTTTGACTCTGGCTTACTTCACGTAATATTTCTTTTTTCTAAGTCTTTCCATTTCCTTACAAATGGGGAGATTTTCTTCTTTCTGATGGGAGCGTAGAATTCCATTGTGTATAAATACCACATTTTATTGATCCACTCATCACCTGAGGGACATCTGGGTTAGTTCCATATCTTTGCTATGGTAAATAATGCTGCAATGAACATCACTGGGCTAGTGGATTTAGTATGCCCTTGTTTCTGGACTGTTGGGTAAATGCCAAGTAATGGAATAGCTGGATCATAGGGAAGCTCTATGTTTAGTCTTTTGAGGAACTGCCATACTACTTCCCATAGTGGTTGAACCAGTTTGCACTCCCACCAACAGTGCAGTAGTGATCCCTCCTGGCCAAATCCCCTCCAGCATCTGTTGTTATTCATTTTCTTGATCCTGGACATTCCAACTGGAGTGAGGTAGAATCTTAGAGTTGTTTTTATTTGCATTTCTTTTATGACCGGAGATGTCGAGCATTTCTTCATGTGTCTATAGGCCATTTTTGTTTCTTCTTCAGAGAAGACTCTCTTTAAGTCTTTCGCCCATCATTTAATGGGATGGTTGTTACTTTGGAGATTAGTTTGGAGTGATTCAATTTTTTGACCTGTTGATATATTTTAGATATGAGGACTTTGTCCGTTGTTTGGTTGGTGAAGATCTTCTCCCATTCTGTAGGTTTCCTACTTAATTTACTAGCTATGCCCTTTGCCATACAGAAGCTCTGCAGTATAATGGAGTCCTTCTTCTCCAGCCTTTCTCTGATTGTTGTGTTTCTAGGTCCTTAATGAGAAAGCTTCGACCTGTACCAAGGAGGCCTAGTGTATCTCCTATTCCTTCCTGTATAGTTTTCAGTGTGTCAGCTTTTACCTCCAGGTCTTCGATCCATTTGGAGTTAATTCTAGTGCAGGGTGACAAAGAAGGATCCAACTTTAGTTTTCAGCAGGTGCTCACCAGTTCTTCCAGCACCACTTGATGAAGAGGCTGTCTTACTTCCATTCTATTTTTTTTTGCTCCCTTGTCAAAGATTAGGTGGCTATAAGTCTGTGGGTTAATATCTGGGTCCTCAGTTCTATTTCATTGACCTTCAGGCCTGTTCTTGGGTCAGTACCAAGCTGTTTTGATTATTATAGCTCAGTAATACAGTGTAAAGTTTGGTATTGAAATTCCTCCTGCACTGTTCTTTCTGCTAAGAAGTGTTTTTACTAAACAGGGTCTTCTATTATTGCATATGAAATTTTGGATTGCCTCTTCTATTTCTTTAAAGAATGACTTTGGGATATTGATAGGTATTGCGTTGAATTTGTAGATAGCCCTTGGCAAGATTGCCATTTTCACGATGTTGATTCTTCCAATCCAGGAGCATGGGAGGTTTTTCCATTTCCTCAATTTTGCTTTAATTTCCTTTTTCAGGGTTTTAAAGTTTTGATCAAAAAGGTCCTTTACATTCTTAGTTAAGCTAATTCCTAGGTACTTTATTTTCTTTGAGGCTATTGTGAAAGGAATTTCTTTCCTGATTATTGCCTCGTTCCTCTCACTGTTGGCGTAAAGGAAGGCAGTTGATTTTTGAGGGTTGATTTTATAGCCTGCTACTCTTCCAAAGTTTTTAATCAGCTCAAGGAGCTTGGGAGTGGAGTCTATAGGATTCTTTAAATACAGAATCATGTCATCTGCAAAGAGGCAAAGTTTTACTTCCTCTTTCCGTATTTGGATCCCCTTTATGCTTGCTTCTTGCCTTATTGCACTGGCTAGGAATTCTAATACTATGTTAAAGAAGAGTGGAGAGAGTAGGTATCCTGTCTCATTCCTGATTTTAGAGGGAATGGCTTTAGCTTTTAACCCTTAAGTATAATACTAGCTGTGGGTTTATCATACACAGCCTTTATTATAGTGAGGAATGTCCCATGGATTCCTATTTTCTCCAGAGCTTTTAGCATGTTGGGGTGTTGGATCTTGTCAAATGCCTTTTCCTCGTCTATTGAGACAATCATGTGATTTTTGTCCTTGCTCCTGTTGATGTGTTGAATTATATTAATTGATTTGCGTATGTTGAACCAGCTTTGCCTCCCTGGGATGAATCCTGTTTTATCATAGTGTATAATTTTTTGATGAGTTGTTGTAGATGGTTGGCCAGTATTTTGTTAAGTTATGCATCAATATTCATAAAAGAAATTGGTCTATAGTTCTTTTTCTTTGAGGAATCTCTGTCTGGTTTGGGAATGAGGATTATACTGGCTTCGTAGAATGAGTTTGGCAAAGAACCTTTGTTTTCAATTTCATTGAAGAGCTTGAGGAGTGTTGGTGTGAGCTCTGCTTTGAAGACCTTATAGAATTCAGCTGTGGAAGGTCTCATTGCCATTTCTATTTCAGTGCTTGAAATAGGCCTGTTTAGTTGGATTAGGTCTTCTTGGTTCCGTGTAGTTATGTTAATATTGGCTAGAAATTCATCCATTTCTTCTAGATTCTCAAATTTGTTGGCATAAATGTTTGAAAAGTATTCCCTCATGATGCTCTGGATCTTGGTAATTTCTGTCATATTACCATTTTTGTCTCTGATTTTGTTTATTTTGGTATGCTCCCTTCTTTTTTTGGTAAGATTTGCTAAGGGTCTGTCAATTTTCTTAATTTTTTCAAAGAACTAACTCCTTGTTTTGTTGATTCTTTCTACAGTTTTTTTGGTTTCCAATTCATTTAATTCTGCTTTGATTTTAATAATTTACTTCCTTCTACTGGGATTAGGGTTGGTTTGTTGCTCTTCTTCCAGGCTCTTTGTTATTGTAGGCACCAAGAGCTATAAATTTTCCTCTGAGTACTGACTTTGCTGTGTCCCAAAGGAGCTGGTATTTTGTGTGCTCCTTTTTGTTGAATTTCATAAACTTTTGGATTTGTGTTCTGATCTCCTTGATGACCCATTGGTGATTCAACAATGTATTGATCAATTTCCATGAGTTACAGGGTTTTCATCGGTAGAGATTGGTGTTCAGTTCCAATTTGATGCCTTTGTGGTCTGAGAGAGTGCAGGGAATATTTTCAGTGTTTCTGAATCTTCCCGGGTTTTTTTATGCCCTAATATGTGGTCCATTTTGGAAAATGTTCCATGTGCTTCTGAAAAAAAAGTATAATGTGTTGTCACTGGGTGGAATAATCTGCAGATATCTGTTAGATCTATTTGGTCTATACAGTTGTTCAATTCTAAGTTTTCTCTGTTGAGTTTTGCCTGGTTGATCTGTCCATAGGTGAGAGTAGTGTGTTAAAGTCACCAGTAATCACTGTGTTTCCATCTATGTATGGTTTCAGTGAATGTAAACTTTGCTTGATGAAATTCAGAGCTCCGGGATTAGGTGTGTAGATATTTAGGATGGTTATGTCCTCCTGGAGGAGAGATCCCTTTATTAGTATGTAGTAACCTTCTTTGTCTTTTCTCACTAATTTTAGTTTGAAGTCTATTTTATCTGATATGAGGATGGCAACTCCAGCCTGTTTATGTGGGCAGTTAGCTTGATAAATTTATTCCAACCTCTCACTTTCAAAAAATGTTTGGTTTTTTTTGAGCAAGATATGTCTCTTGAAGACAGCAGAACAATGGATCTTGCTTTTTGATCCAACTACACAGTCTATGGCATTTAATTGGAGAGTTAAGTCCACTGATAAATTGAGAGGATTGAGAAACATTTATTAGTTCCTGCCATTTTTATAACCTTTCATTAGGGCCTGTGTCTTGACAGTTCTTGTAGTACTTAGATGGTATGATTTTTAGGTGTCATTTCTTTCTATTACATTGTGTTGGTTTTCTATGTGTAGCACATTTTGGGGAATTTTCTGTAATGTTGGTTTGGTTGCTACATAATGTTGCAGCTTTTCCCTGGAATGGAATGTTTTTATTGTTCCCTCAGTTATGAGTGAGAGCTTAGCTGGATACAGTATTCTTGGTTGATAGTTATTTGACTTAAGGGCATGACATATATCCTTCCAATCTCTTCTTGTTTGCATGGCCTCTGCTGAGAAATCTGGGGTTATTCTGAATTGTTGCCTTTGTAGGTGATTGTTCTCTTCTCCCTGGCTGCCTTTAGGATCCTTTCTTTGGTCTCTATTGATCCTGTTTGGATTATAATGTGGTGGTGGGATGTCCTTTTCTGGTAAGGTCTGTTTGGGGTTCTAAAAGTTTCTTGTATCTGGATGGGCCCGCCCTTCTGGATATTTGGGAAGTTCTCTGAGATGATTCCCTGAAGTATATTTCCAATACCATTGACCTCTTTCTCCAGACCCTCCTTATTACCAATTAGCCTTAAATTACGCTTCCTAATTGTATCTTGGACCTCCTGAAGCGCTCTCTCATATTTCCTGGATTTGGTTTGACTCATTTTCTGTTCTTTCTCTGTAACAACTAAATTATCTTCAACCCCGGAAATTCTCTTTTCCGCGTTGTCTAACATGCTATGAAAGCTATCTACTTTATTCTTCATCTCCCTTGCTTCTAATTGCTCATTTTTGATGGCTTGCATCTCTTGTTTTAGATCATGTATGCATTTCTTTAACTCCTTGATTTCCATTTGAGTGGTTAGCTCAGCAGCTTTCTTCTCTTTGGACACTTGTTGAAGTTCGGTCACCTTTTTGTTTCTGGATTCTATGAATTCGTCCTTTTTTCTTTGAAAAACCTTTGTTATGGCCTCCTTTATGGCTTCCCCTTTTTCACATATCACCTTGTTTATGGTTTCCTCTTGTTTAGCTATTGCTTCCTCCCTTATCTCTTTATATTTTCACACTTTTCATTAATGATGTTTATCAATTGCATTTGTATAGCACTTGGAAGACTCTCTTCTAGATTTGCCACTGACTGCTCCATTGCCTGTTTATATTGGGTGGGAGATGCTATTCCTTGATTTGACATTTTTCTTGAGTTTCTTGTTCTGCCCATTTGAAAATGGGAGCAAGATTAATACTAAACAAGGTTATAACTTTTCAGATATAATCAACCTAGACCTCTTTAGCTGGCTGACAGTAGATGTTCACAATTTTAGATTGGTATTATCACTCTCTCTTTCTTTATGTGCACTTACAGACAAATCTAATACAACCACTGATTACTGATTTATGACCAAGACAATAAGCCCCTCAATCCAATCTCTGTTGTATTTACGTCCCTCTGGACCTAGAGTATAATTGAACACCTAGATACACAGTATTGCTCAACAACCATCAAATGTAGATCCATACATTATAAGAGTTGAAGGATGAACAGAGGACCAGAGATAAAAAAGTAATAATATGAGAGACAACAGGGGAGGTAAGGAAAGAATAATGTAGGAGTGTAAGTTTATTATAGTAATGAAGAAAAGGTATAGCATAAGGATAACTGACCTAAGGTGATAGACAGATAGGATATTTGAGTACAAAGTTTAGAAAAAAATAGATAAAACTTATGAAAATAAGAAGAGTAAGAAGAATATATAGAGAAAAGAGGGAGGTAGATATAGGAGATTTCAATGATAAAATTTTAAAAATAAAAAAGAAAGAAAACAACAGCAAAGAACATAAAACAAAACAAAAGAAAAAACAGAAAAACAAAACAAAAAGAAAAAAAACAAAACAAACAAAAAAAAAGGTGGGGGGAGATTCCTCACTATTGTGAATTCTTACCCAAGAAATACTAGGGTTGAGAACCAGGAGATTAAAAAACAGGTGACTGTATCAATATAGATATCATTTGTATCCAGACTGTACCCAGAGCTGTCACTATGTTTCTTGGAATGACCACAGGGGCAGAACGAATGCTTGAAAAGAAAGAGAGAAAAAAAAGAAAGAAAAGAAATATAACATTAAAAAAAGTGTAGGTAAAATGGTAAAGAAAAAACTAAGAATACCTAAAAATGTAAATGAAAAGGGGTAGAAAAAAAATACAAAGTACAACAACAACAAAAAAGGGTGTTTTTCAGTTTTTGGGTTTTTTTTTGCGGGGGGGCAGGATAGGAAACTTGTGTCTCCACTAAATTCGAGATCCAAACACTTCAGAAAGTCTTTTTCTCTTGTGATTTGGCTTTGAGGGTTTTTGGATCCTATTGCTTGATTGGGAAACCGAAGCTGAAAGTGTCACTGGCGGCTTTGTTTGCCAGGCCTATGGCTGGTGCAAGAACGGACTTCAGCAGCGCTGGGCCCATATTTCCGGCTAAGGGATCTCTGGGAAATCCTTTGCCCGTTAGAATGCTGGCACTGGCAGCAACACCTCTCAGGCTCAAATTGCTTTGGCCAGGTCTTTGCCAGCAGTCAAGATGGCGCTGCTCTCAGCTGGAGGGGGAGGGGCTCCCTCCCAATGCTGTTCCACTAGAAGAAGTGGAAACTTCTCCTAGGAGGTACTCACAAATTGCTGGATTGTCCAGTTCCATGAAGCTGGCAGGTCCATGCTGGCCGGGTGTCGGCTCTGGGCTTGCGCAGGCTCTGTGTGGCTCTGTCTGCATCCAGTGGTTCAGAAGAGAAGCTTTGTCTCCTCGGCTGCTCTGCAGCTAGCGGCACTCTATGCTGTCTTCTTGTGTTGTTGGGTTTTTTTTTTTTTGGCCTTTCTCCTCTCTGACTGAGATCTCTGTGGTGCTAAAGCTTACTTAGGATCGATTTGAGGTATGAATTTTCCCCTATCCTGCCAGAACTGGTATCTTGGCGGGAGCTCAGAAAGACTCACACTGAACCGTCGCCATCTTCTGCCAATCTCTTCTGAAGCCATTTATATACATGATCATTTTAAGGAGAGCTGAGTTAAACATAGTAATGGGTTTGTTTTTGCATCCAAATTCATCTATAACTTTTATTAACTTTTTATTACCTACTTTTGTCTCAATATTACACTAAATTCATTAGGATGAATTTTATCATATCCCCTCCTCTATTCTCAAGAGACCAATTCTCATAAAGATTGTTGATTTGATGGGCGAATTTGACATTACCTGATTTTTTGCATTGAAATGGAGACAGTATAATAGTGTAATGGCCCTGCCAGCTGCCCTGGGCTCCTAGCATCCAGCATGACTCTGGTGGCTTGTAATTCATCACCCTCCAGAACTCCTTCCTGTTTACTAAGGGCAATGTCTTGGTGTACAGCACTTCAGCTGCATCTACTACCTTGTGTTTTTGATTATGTTTTGAGTTGTAGAAAGTTACTTTGGAAACCTATCTACTTCTATTTTTTTGTCTCTTGTTACTCATCTTATATTTGATCTATAATTACCACATGTTTAACATAGGAGGACTGTATATAAAAGTATGGACAGTTTTGATCAGAATTCCCAACTTTTTTGACATTGTGGTTTAGCACAGCTTGCAAGATTTTAGTCTAACCTATGAATCCTACTTAAGCTTCCACCCCTGTCTAATTCTTTGTACTCCTTCAAATGAACATTTGCCTCCTACATTGAAAGTCTGTCCAGCCTCAGGATTTTTGAATATTTTTCTTTCCTGTCCTGGAAATTTCCCCATCTATCAGCTCATTATATTATCTTACTAAAATTTTTTGACTCGAGGTTACAAGCCAATATTCCCCATCATTGGTGTTCCTCTTACGTGCCTTCAAAGAATCCTGTGCTTTTTCTCCATAGAATTTGTCAAAACTGTAATTAAATAACTATTTAGTTAGTTTTTTTCTTTATTTTTATTAAAGACTACTCCTCAAACTTGGATGTAAGCCTGGTAATGGCAAGAATCATACTTGTGTGGTTCATTATATTCCTTCAACTGTCATGCATAGATTGGAATAAGGCTTTATTGAATTCTGAAATAACCTTATTTCTATTTATAAGCTTTCTTATAAGGTATGAATTTAATTATTCATGTGAAATCATTCTACAAATTAAGGCTAAATAAGTTTAGGATTAAGAAAAGCATCATATAGCATAAAAGAAACAATGATAGTAAATATAAACTATGAATGACTACTTTCAGGCAAAAAAATAATTCAATATATTGACTCAACACTCACTGTAAAGATAGCTTTGAAATTCTAAGGCACCATCAATACTTCCTATGAAGTGGACTGTATGAACTCCAAGAGGGTTCCAGGCTACTTGTTACTAATAAAATCAAAATTTTAAGTCTTTAGTGATAAAAAGTGAATGAAAACAGAGTTACAGAAGTATATTCAATAACTTAAAATGCTATGTGTATACTTAAGTGGGAAAGAGAAAAATGAAGATACAGTTATTTACCATTTTATTTCATAAAAATGGTTTGGAGATCAGTGGCCACATGTAGCCTGCTGCCTCTTCTACAAATTAAGTTTGATGGGAATATAGCCACATTCATGTAATTACAGATTTACTTTTGCTGCTTTTTTAGTATAATAGTGAGTTGAGTGTCTGTGGTTGAGATCACATAACCTAGAAATGCTGAACATTTCAGAAAAATATTGTTGCCCTAATTTTAGATCATACTTACTACAATAGATATAAAATAAAGCAACTGAGCCTGGTGCCAGTGGCTCAGGCCTGTAATGTTAGCTATTCAGGTGAACGATATCTGAGAATCACAGCTCAAAGCTAGTGGGGCAGGAAAGTTTGGGAGATGTTTATCTCCAATCAACCACCAAAAATGCCAAAGTGGAGCTGTGGCTTAAGTGGTTGAAAGCAAGCACTGAGCATAAAAGCTCAGGAAAGAACCCTATGCTCTGAGTTTGAGATGCAGGGCTAGCATCTCAAATAGCATGAATAAATAAATACCAAATAAGTAAATAAATAAGCAACTGATCAATCATACTTTTGCCTTTGAATGCATTTTTCTTTCTCCTCTCCCTTTTTTCCTGGCTCACATTTGATTATAGAATCCAGTCCAATACCCAAATCATTTATTGTATTTTCCCTTAAGTTGGCACAATTGGCCTAGCATTAATATATGCCAGTTCAAACCCTTCTCCCGAATTCCTAAAATGAAGCTTATGAGAAACAACCAAATTTCCTCAATAGTAGTATAGCCCTTATCAAACTAT
Source organism: Megascapheus bottae (assembly GCF_031878675.1). Taxonomy (NCBI): domain Eukaryota; kingdom Metazoa; phylum Chordata; class Mammalia; order Rodentia; family Geomyidae; genus Megascapheus; species Megascapheus bottae. The sequence continues at coordinate 45,348,979 of NC_143515.1, forward strand.
CTTCTGAGCACAGACTTAGCCCCAGCACATGGAAAAGCCAATGTGCACAGAGAATTAAAAGGATAGTACATCTCTAAAAGATCTGAAGGAGCCTAGCCATCGGCATGCTTCATCCAACACTGCTCTCAAGAGTTGACTACCTGATTTCCTTAACATTACCCTCTTTAGCTTTTATTACTGACAAATCTGTAGCCCTAATAAATGTAAATGGTAGCCAGGCACGGTGTAATCCTAGCTACTCAGGAGGCTGAGATCATGGTTCAAAGCCAGTCCCAGTTTTAAAGACTGTGAGATTCTTCTCTTCAATTAACCACTCAAAAATGGGAAGTGGGGTTGAGACTCCAGTGGTAAGGCAGTAGCCTTGAGCTGAAGAGCTCAGGGGCAGCACCCAGGCCCAGGGTTCAAGCCTCATGACCCCCCCCCCCGACCCCACACACACTCACAAGTAGGTGGTTACAGTGATAGATTTTAATCTTCTCTCTCAACTGAACCTATGAAATATGAGTTGAATTCAAGCATTTCTATCATGACTTATATGTCCTGTTTATAATAATAGCCCTAGGAATGTGATGCAGAGAGACCACATGAGATGGATAAGCAGGTAGTATCCTCCCTACATCTATACTGTTAGGATACATTGACACACTTTCTCAAGAGATTATTAAAGATATTTGTACATAATGTATGATAGAAGTACTTTATATCTGTGGTTCAATTTATATGTTTTAAAATATGACTACATATTAAATTCTCTTTACATAGTATTTTATTTCTGGCACAACTCATACATCAATAGCATTTATTTATATATTTATTTATTTATTTATTTGTGTAGCTCCTTGGGCTTGAACTCAGGGCCTGGGTGCTACTCCTGAGATTTTGTGATCAAGGCTAATACTCTACCACTTGAGCCACAGCTCTTCTTCAGGCATTTTGGTGCCCAGGCTGGCTTCCAACTGAGATCCTTAGATCTTAGCTTCCTCGATAGCTAAGATCATAGGCAAAAGCCACCTCCATTTTATTCAATAGATTACTTTTAATCATGTGCCCTCCCTATTTGGTTGTCCAGAAGCCTTCTTTCTTTTGGCATTTCCAAATGATATAGAATATAAAACAGTGAGATGACTTTGGTTGTCTCCCAAAAATGGTTGCATTTCCAACACACACAGATTTGGCAAAAACAAATGATCTTTGATGAAAATCAAGGTGATATAACTATTACTGACCTGAGACTACTCTGCAAAATTTGTAACCAATCCTAAAGATCAAAGGCACTCTGATTATAGCACATCAAAGATTTCATGCAAGTTCTTCCTCAGAAGGGGCAAAAATCTTGGACAAACCACTTACCATAATGTTAAGGAATTATTTTAATGATGTCCTCTTGATGATCAACTGAGACAAAATCTTAGAATCATACTGTATTCATTTCATAAATTTATCTAAATCAATGTGATGACATCTTGGCAGGTGATCAAGGTTGGGGGAGTGCTGAAATGGGATTGTGGATTTCAGACCTGCCCCCAATACAAAGTGAGACTCTACCTCCAGAAAAAAAAAATAGATCATTTAACAAAATTGAAATTGCAATATCATGTTTAAAATAATTTGTCATTGTCCTCATGGCAATCATGTTTTCTACCATTCTCAGACTATAAAACTATTTATCCCCTTGTCTGGCTTAATTGTAATAATTAATATAAATTGAAATTTTCTGAGAAATGATTGCAAGGAACAGCTTCTCAAAATGTCATTTAGCAAGCTGATTACCATTCATATGATAGTTACAGACATCAGATTATTATAAGGCTCCCTAGTATATGGTCCTTGTTGTGGAAAGCAAGCCATATGAGCAGATCAGAACAACTGCTACCAGGTCCCTTTCTCCATAGTGAAGCCTAGTTTCAAAGACTGTATACATCCAAGCAGAGGCTAAACCAGATACTGCTGTCAGTGTAATTAGCCTCTCTGAAATATCCGGGTGGTGTCCCTCATCTGTCAGAATACCTGCTCATTTCTCAAACACATCAGGTGACTGACTGCTAGGAAACCACACAATTACTATCCAGAGATTTCTCATATTGATCCCAAAAGGTGCCATCTCATTTAGATACAAAGGAGTTCAAAGCTTTGAGATTGTTTATGTGACCCAATATGTTAAGTATTATTTGGAGGTGCATGTCTGGTAAGTAAACCATAGAACAGACTACATCAAAAATGGTCAGATTGAGACAAACACTATCAACCTGTCCTGACTGTACACGACCAGCTAATAATAGAAGTTGAGCAAATAAACCATAGCTAATTTAAAAATTTTGTTTTCTTAGTCATTGACACAAAAGCTAATTCTGTTCAGGCTTTTACTTTGCTTGTTTAGGAAAGGTATTAGAGTTAATTGGCAAATTGGAAAAATGGACAAATATTATATTCTTTAGAACAAGAAAACAGGGGAAAAGCATTTGTTGAACATTGTGTCAGCTTGACACCTTAAGATGACTATTATATTTTTATGTAATTGAAAATCTTCCCAACTGCTTCTTTATCAAATTCACCTGCTACATTTGATTTGTTTCATTTTTTATCATATAATCTAGGATTACTTTCTACGTACACTTAACCAAATGTTCTACATTATTTTTGATATCCAGGTCTCTTTATAGACATCAACTGATGTTCAGATAAAAGCCTAATAAAAGGGAATTCAATAGAAAAATGTCTTTTTGTAGTTTACTTTTAGTAAGTTATTTATAGCAATCATTTACAAAAACATGTTATGATCTGTTAATATGTGGAAGATACTTCTACCACATCATAGAAGAGACCATAAAACATTACATTAAATTATGGCATTTGAGTAAAAGGTGACAAGTTCAGATATTTAATTTTTCTTCTGATGATCATGGAATCCTGTTTCAAATCTGTAAGTCATTTGTGTTTTAAATGCAGTTGATTGTATCAGATGTAAGTTTCAGCTCACCTAAAACTTACTTAAGTGGATGAATAGGTCTCAAACTTTCCCAAGACAAAGAATTAAGTCAGCAGTATCCCATTGTAAAAAGCTGATTTTCTGTCTAAGAAAAATGAAATAACCAGGTCTGAGGAACTCACTAAGGAGCCAGCAAATGCAAAGCTGCATATTTAAGAAAGGGAAAATCACTTTATGGTTGAATAAAGATTTAGTTCATAATTAAATATTTGTTAGAGAAAGTGACTAGAACTTGTATAATAAAGGTAATTTGCAATGCTCTGATATAATATTTGGGGGGTTAACCCCCCCAAAGAGTCATGCTCTATAGATTTGTTTTTTTATTCCCTGAAGAAAGTAAAGTTCAGAGAAGCAAAGACCACAGATCTAGCGCCAAGGCCTTGGGCCTTACAAATCAGTGATTTGGCATCTGCACTTACCGTTTATCCAAACAGGTGAGAAGGTGCAAGTTAAAATTCTTGCTGCTGAGTTTCTTTTTGTGCTTTTATTTTAAGATCTCAAAAGCAACATGACATTCTTTTTGTTTTTCAGACAGTAAAATATGCATCTGTAGAGAATCTTTTCTTTACCCTAGTCAACAATAGCTCTTACTAATAAATTTACAGTGAGCTTTAGGTAGAAGAGGCAGAAACCATTTAATGTGTCAGGTGTGTGACCTTGAACTCTCATCTTCAGATTCATCACTTCAAGACTTGCGGTGAACATACAGTTTTGCACAAAAAGATACTAACTACTCTAACCACTTCTCAATGACAGAATTTTAAAAATATTTTTATTATCTTTAAGTAGTTGAATAAAGGAGTTGCCATTCAACAAAGCAGTTTATGAATGCAGTACATCTTGATCACTTGAAAACTCTCAGCCATCTCTTTTAACCCATCCCTCCCTTGGCTTTTCTTTAATTTTAGGATATGTACTGAATTCTTTTGCAGTTTAACAAAGAAGTTTATATATACAATGTATCTCAATCTGTGTCATCCCTTAAACATCTGCAACCCACTTGGATCCATCCCTGCCCTTATTTTTCTCAATTCTCTGGTGAATTTTCACCTACATTCTACACACCTCTGCTCCCTCATTCTTCTTCCACTCTCCCCTCAGCCCTACCCCCAGCTTTTACAAGTACCCATTTCCTGGTACTTATTTTGTTGGGCTCTCATTTATTCCTTCTAAAGAATTATACTGTTTGAACTCTCCATACAGTTTATTGTACCTGAGTTAATTTATTTGTAACTGCATACCACCCAGTGTTTGTACTTATAGAATGTACTTAGAGGCACAATTCTACCTATCACAAATGAGAGACCCCATGCAACCTGTGTTTCTCTGGGACTGTCTTACTTCACTGAATACATTTTTTCCTGGTCTTTCCATTTCCTTACAAATTTGCAATAGCTCTTTCTTATGAATGAGTCCAAATAATATGACATTCTTCATGTTTAATATAATTTGCATGCTGATGAGGTTGAATTGTGTATCTCAAAAGATCCTGGCATCGATCAGGCAATGTCTACCTTACCAGAAATATACTGAGATATTGTGGCAAGTAAAAAAAAATTGGACACATCAAGGGATTTGGGCTTCTTTGCAAATAAATCTTTAAAGAGAAAATTAAATCAGGAATGTTAAAATTAACTTCAAGCAGTTTCATAAAATTATGCACTTTAAGCTTAGGCATTTGGTCATCTATGCAGGTCTTGATGGGAACAGAAGCACTTTGTGAGCTGGTGACTTAATCCTCAGAGCCTTATCTCCCCATATACATTGGAATTTTTATGAAATCATCCAATTTAGATTTCTTTTTTTTTTTGCCAGTCCTGGGCTTGAGCTCAGGGCCTGAGCACTGTCCTTGGACTTTCTCAAGGCTAGAACTCTACCACTTGAGCCTCAGCACCACTTCCGGCTTTTTCTATATATGTGGTACCAACAAATCGAACCTGGGTCTTCGTGCATGCTAGGCAAGCACTTTAACCACTAGGCCAAATTCCCGCCCCTTCCAATTTAGATTTCTGTAGATAATTCTACCTGGCATTAAAAGTATTAGCACTGGATATAAATATTCATGAGATTAATATGTCTATATTTGAAAGTTATTTATATTTTAAATTGCAAACTTTACAAAAATGATTTCTACTGAGAGGTTCTTTCAGGAACACTTTTCTTTTCTTCCCATGTATCTGTCTGGAGGTAAGCTATAGTTTACATGATCTACATTGAAATGAGGAAGGAAAAATTTCTCAGCTGAATGGCTGAAGATTTTTCAGAATGCTTCAGAAAACTCAAGATTTTTTTTGAACTTTCTCCTTGCAATCAAACAAAGTCAGTATCACATGATTTTTCTCACATAAAGTCAAATGGTCCAAACATAAATCTCTAGAGTCTTATTGAAGCTGAATGAATCTTTAAAATGGGGAAGATTTGAAGACAAGCACCTAAAGAGCTTGGTTAGTAGCAAGTTTTACAAATCCAATCCACAAAATGTGAGGAGAAAAAAGTGATAGGATTTAGTTCCCACTCATCACTAGCAAGCCATTCTGGATCCAGTTTTGAGATGCCATTAGCATCTGGATCCACAGAATGAATGAAGGAAATCTAACCTTACCAGCATGGGTGGGAGCATCACTTATTCCCATTGAGGCCTTGAATAGATCAGGAGGAAAGGTGCGGTCTTTCCTCTCTTAACTAGGATATCCATCTTCTCTTTGAATCAGACATCACAGCTGCTATTTCTTAGAACTTTGGACTCGGGGACTTATATCAGTAACACCCCATCCCTGGTTCTCTGGTCTTTGGACTTAGACTGAATTAAGCCAACAGAGTTTTTCTTCCTCAGCATGCTGACAGCATATCATAGTAATTCTGAGCCTTTCTTATTGCATAGGCCATAGTAAATTTTGATAATAAACAGATAAATATTTTGTGCCTCTGGAGAGTTCTAAGTAATTCAAGTAGTATTTAATTTTGATAGTCTTTGTGGTTGTTGTTTCTAAGTAACTTCATGTCCTCCTCTGTCCCTTATGTTGTTGTTTTCATAGAGGTTACACCTTCAAATATAGTTTACTCAGATTTGAAATCATTGCTTTATGTAATGGCCTTTCAAATCAGATAAGGGAAAATTGCACTTATCCTGTCTTTGATACTTATGTGTGTTTGCTAATTTCAATAGAGAGGAAACTAGTAAGGTCTCAAGGAGAGAAAGAGAGATTTCTACATAGTGGTGCCAGGATTGGGTTACAAAAGAAAAATAATCCAGAGACAAGACAAAATAAAGAATTGGAAGAAAGTTTTTATTAGATAACAAAAGTATGCAAAGGATGAGTATTAAGGATAACAAAGTACTTATCAAAGGATTGTATCTGTTCACCAATATATCTTATAGACAAACTATAATAGAGGGGACTACTATTTATAGGCTAAGAGGAAGGAGGGCAGTCATTAGGTTTTCCCTATAGGGTTTGCCTCATTTCTGTCCTTCTATGTGATTTTTTAATGTGACTTACCATCAGACACATGACATATGGCCAAAGCCATACTGCTAATAATGTGGAAATGCCATTATGATGAAGTGAGTGGCATCTGTGTGGCCATGTTAGTCCAGACAGTTCTATCAGAGGCAGGACAAACTAGGGAAATTGAGGCATGCAAAATTCAGCTTAAAGCAAATATAGGACTTCCCTTAAGATTAAGGAATCAAAGGTATTTTAGGGAAAGATGATGTAGGGTAGATTAGGGAAAGTAAAGCATGGTGAATAGCAGTCAGGAATTCAGAAAGAGTGTATTTAGAAACATAGAAGTCCTCTCCACTGTGTGTGTTTTAAACACTTGTAGTCCTTTATAAGCTGCAGTATTAACACAAGGAAAAACAGAGATAGAGCAGTTCTCTCCATTTGACTTTGCCTGCTGGCCCCAAACTATTAGTGTGCCCGGAAACCTGAGAAAGTCATCATAAAAAGCCATATATCCTGGCTCCCCCATCCCCCACCAAGTAAATACTTGGGAGAATGGCCCCTCCTGGCACAAGTGCCTGTCTCAAAGGATAAACATTTGTGGTAGCATATATTCTTTATCTCAAGAATGAGATAAAGTTTTAAAATATGGAGGAGAATACATTCTTTATCTCAGCAATACACATCAATTTTAAAGCAGAGTACATTCTTTCCTGAAGGGAAATATAATGATCATATATTTAAAGTACAAGTCAGTCTCTGTGCCTCTGAGCCTCTGAGTCCAAATAGTAAACATGGAGTGATTACCAACAAAGCTAGACACATACCTTTGTATGAGTCTATGTCATACTCTTGTCATATAAACACCCCTGATGTCAAAGAGCTCTGCATCTCCCTTTGAGCACTCACATTCTGTTGAAGTGTGCCTCTGCTTTTCTGCTTGCCAGCTTGTCTGTTTGCTTGCTTGCTTGATAAAGCTATGCCAAATTTTCTTACCATTGTAACTTGTTCAGAAGTTTTTATCCTGCAATCCAAGTCAAGGACCCTACATGAAGAGTCCCTCCTTTCAAAAGGAAATTTCACAAATGCTCGCCAAATCTACTGACATATCCAGGCCTTGTTTTTCTCTGTTGGAGTGAGTCACATAACAGCCTGCCTGCTGTGCAGCTCTGTTACAGATCAGCATACAGCCTCCACATCACATCATTGCCTCTCTTACCCTTGCTTAGCAAGTACATTGTCGTAGGTTCCATCCCTAGTACAAAAAAAAAAAACCCATACAGGACAAAGTATGAGCGTGTCCAGTCTAGGGCTTAGCGGTCAGTGTCACTCTCACTGGAACAGGCTGAATATCTCTTGCCTTTGGACAAATGCCAAAGAACTAACTCCTCACAACACTGGCTTAGCATTTTCATCTTCTTTCCTGTTAACTTATTTTTCTTAATTCTTGAGGATGCTAAGAGCCCTACATTAACATTGTCCTGGGCATTCATTTATAATTTTTAATTATTACTTAATATGCTCATTGTAGAAAACTTGAAGGAAAAAAAAGCACAGCCAAGAGGTTGGCCTAGTGGTAGAGTGCTTGCCTCACATGCACAAAGACCCGGTTTCGATTCCTTGGTATCACATATATAGAAAAAACCTGGAAATAGTGCTGTGGCTCAAGTGGTAGAGCTCTAACCTTGAGAAAGACCAAGGACAGTGCTCAGGCCCTGAGTTCAAGCTCCAGGACTGGTAAAAAAAAAAAAAAAAGGTACAATATCCTGCAACTCTTCCACAATCTCTGTCCTCTGCATGCAAGTGAAAATGATCAAGTTAAATTTCTTACTTTACTTTCTACAGGAAACTCCAGAATTACATGTGAATATAATTTTCTTTGCAAAATATTATCACATACGTATTTCCTGCATCCTGTTTATTTTCTTTCTCTGGTGCATAATGAGCCCCAACATTTCCATGCCATTTACTATTCTCCTAGAGCATGAGATCTTTAGGGTTATATTTTGTGAATGCAAATTTATTAACCAATTTCCTTCTGTTAGACAGATTGCTCCAATTTTTCATTTATAGTGACCAGTGCTTGGGTGGAGACTTTTACAGACACATCATTAGGTATATCTTTAACTATTTTCTTACAATGCATTTCTGGAAATTATCTTTTCTAAGAAAAAGAATAGGTATGCATTTCAAGAGTTTATTTCCAAAATGTTTTATGGGAACAGTGAAACCACATTACATAAAAATGTTTGTATGTGCATTCGTTTATAAACACTTGAATATGCATGGTTAGTATTTTTCAATACACTTTTGTCAGGATATAAAGTGAAATTTCATTGCTTAAATAGTTTTTCTTTGGTAACTAGTGAGGTGGATTTTATTCAAATGATTATCACATACTTGCATTAGTTTATATATTGGTTTTGTCTCATTAGTAACTAATGGATAATCTATATGAGCACTTTAAAATGTATTAATTTGGGGAGGATGATACAAGATTTCACTATGCAACCTACGCTGATCTTGAATTTGTAATCCTCCTGCTTCAGCTTCCAGAATGCTGGCATTACAGATGTGTACCACTGCACGTAGCTATATGAGCTTTTGTGTGTATAATTTCTACCTACTGATTTTTATATACCTTACAAAAAAACACAGCCACCTTTCTGTGAAGTACCTTTTTATTATTTTCTTTTCTTTTTTATTGTCAGGGTAATGCATAGAAGGGTCACAGTTACATTTTCCGAGTAGTAGGTGCATTATTTCTCACACATTGAAACCCCTTCTCATGGTTTTTGTCCCCATTTTCCTCCCCCATCCCTTCCCAATCATCTTGTTTTCCCCTTACCTTTCCTATTTCAAAGAAATATATATATATAAAATACACCAGGTAGCAAAGTCAGATATAGTAACAATATGAGATTAACCTAAGGGCAAAAAAAGAGAAATAAAATAGTACATTAAGAACAATCACACAAGATAAAGCTCTTGTTTCCATATCCTAGAGATCCTTTCATTTAGTTTCATACTATATGACCTTCTGTATCTAGTTTTACACTATTGTAATCCTCTGCTAGGAGAGTCCTAGATGTGTACTAATTATTACAAATGAGGGAAACCATTGAGCCTATGTTGAGGAACCTTTTCTGCCAAAGACCACTTGGATAGTTATTCATTTATCATTTGTACAAAATTGTCAGCTTAAAATTTTAGTTTAAACCAGGCACTAGTGGCCTATAGCTATAATGCTAGCTACTGCAGAGATCTGAGATCTGAGATATTAGGACAGTGGTTCAAAGCCAGCATGGGCAGAAAAATCCATGAGACTCTTATCTTCAGTTAACCAACAAAAGGGCTAGAAGTGGAACTGAGGCTCAATTGTTAGAACATTATCCCTGAGCAAATAAAGTTCAGAAACATCACCCAGGTCCTGAGTTCAAACCCTAGATCCAGCATATGCACACACAAAATTAATCTGCCATATTTAAATAAACATTTAATGATCTTCCCTCTAATGTCCATGCTGGAGCTGATTTCCTTTGGTGAGGCGCATATAATGTTAGATGATATTGATAGTCTTGTGACTCCCAATTTGAGTAGGTCAGTCTAGAGCACAGTGGAATTTAAGGATACGGTTTGAAAAGAACTGCTGACAGCTGTTCTAAATACAGATGTGTTATTTCAATGCTCATCTTGTCAACATCAGAGACTGATCTTTGTTTATGTAACATCCTAGAACTCAAGCAATGGGTAGTGTTTGTACCTAGGTATCAGCTCATCATCATTTTGCATCTCATGATTTCCTTTTGTAGGGCATCAGGCACCTCAGCTGGTTCTACATTGAACGGAGTAGCAAATGTGTTCACTTACATTCCTTTACTTTCCAGTCCTTCAATCTTTCATTAACTGTCTCAGTTAGCTTTTCACACATACCAGCATTGCCAAGAATTCTAGAAGGCTTTTGTCCTTCCGGAGTAGAGGAATGCATCACTTTATTACTTTTGAGTTGGCCTTTCCACAGCCTCAATTTAGCTTCCAGTAATTTCATAAAATGAAACAAGGAGAAAATGGCTGGGCACTGCAGCTTGGATACAAGAATAAATAGCTCTCCAATTACATTAATTATTGGTAGAAAGGCTAAGTTGCTGAGTATTGTTGGGAATCAGCATATAGGCCAGCACTGAGAGGAACTTGGTAATGAACCTAGAACAGGCAGACATGCGCAATCATTGAGTTACTTGGCTTGTGTTCCCTTCACCTCCATGAACTGCTTGACTTTCCCTTGCAGTTCATAAAACCTCATGAACATGTGCCTGAGATTCAGCAACCAAGTTTCACACTGATAGATATGATCATTCAGTCATAGTGTAATGACTAGAGTCTCTAGTTTCAACTACTCTTATGTTTGATGTGACTGCTGATATCACATTGCGTGTGTGTGTGTGTGTGTGTGTGTGTGTGTGTAATTAAAACAATTTAGTTTTTGTTGACAAGTGTGATTTACCTTTTCTGGAAGACATACTGAACTACCGAGTCTGTCTGTAGTAGGGCCACTTCATTTTCTAAGTGTCAGCTCAAGTTTTTCCACTATGAAAAAACAAACAAACAAAAAAACCCAAGCCTCTCAAGTTCTCACCTCTTATGGTCCATTACATGGCTTCCGGTGACAGCAGTTCTTGTTTGTCAAACTCTGAAGTTATCTCACAAAAGAAAACAGCCAGATGTCCAGTATTTGTTATATCCATTGTCTCATCACAAGCTACAGGAGGAAAAAAATAACAGAAAATATCTTCCAGAATCCTTCCATGTTTTCTTGTTTTGTCAATATCTTGTGCTATATCATTAATTTGACCTGAGACTGTTCTCTGAGATAAACTAACACCGAAGTAATTTTACTTAGTCCAGTCCTAACAATTCCTGAGAGGCTACCATGTAATCTTTCAAAAGCTCTCCTTATACACAGGCTTCAGTTTCTTTGTTCTTAGCTCTCTTACTACATAACTTATCAGAATGATACCTAGTGAAAGAGACTTGTAGCTCCAAACTCTACTAAAATGTACTGGTTTTATCCAGACACATTTGGCCTCCTAGTGCAGTTAGTTTGCCATGTTTTAAGCTGTAATGCTATTCCAGATTGTATATGTGTGCCTCCCTCACTGCACACCCCCCCTATAGACACATACACAATTATGCACTGATACCAGGACTTGAACTCAGGACTTCATTCTCTTGGTTGACTTTTTCGATTGTGGCTGGAACACTGTCATTTGAGCACTTTTCCAGTCGAGCACTTTTGAGGGTTAATTGACAATAGCATCTCACAGACCTTTCTGGCTGTGCTGGCTTCCAACCATGGTCTCAGCCTCCTGAATAACTAGGATTAAAAATGTGAGCCTCATTTAGTCTCTATATGACCTTCATGTATTTAGGTTTTGTGCTATTGTAATCCTCTGCCAGGAGAATCCTAGATGTGTACTAATTATTACAAATGAGGGAAACCATTGAGCCTATGTTCCTTTGGATCTGGCTTACTTCACTTAATATGACTTTTTCCAAGTCTTTACATTTTCTTACAAAAGGGACAATGCCATTCTTTCTGATGGCTGCATAGAATTCCATTGTGTATAAATACCACATCTTCTTGACCAGATGAGAATAAATGAAAGGATCTCCAGGATATGGAAACAAGAGCTTTATCTTGTATAATTGTTGTTCTTAAAGTACTATGTTATTTCTCTTCTCTTTTTTGCCCTTTGGTTAATCTCATATTACTGTATCTGACTTTGTTACCTAGCATGTTGTATATATGTTTGTTTACTTGAAATAGGAAAGGGGAGGGGGGAAAACAAGATGATTGGGAGGGGGTGGAGGCAGGCAAATGGGGACAAAGCCATGAGAAGAGGTTTCAAAGTGTGAGAAGTAATGCGCCTGCTATCTGGCGAATGTAACTGTAACTCCTCTACACATTACAATAAAAAAAAAAATGTGAGCCACAAGCACCTGACACTCAGTGTGCCTTTTATCGTCACTGCTAAGTCATCACCGCTAACTAATTACACAGGTTCGCCTTTGACTTGGACAAGAAGTAAATGATTGGTCCATTTCTCTTGGACAGAGCAACATACTGTCCCAACTTCCCTGCTACACTCGCCATTTGGATGAAGTCAACAGCACTTCCGTTCTAATGACTGTCCTTATGTCACTGGTGATGGAATTGGTTCTATTCCTGTACCTTGGGTTTGGAATATGTGTAACATTTATGTCGCTGACATGTGGAGTCTTTCCTGAGTACTGTAGTACTTAGTCTTCCCCATCCAGTCGGTCTAGGGGAGGATTGCTGGTCATAGAAATTGGGATCATGCCCTCATCCCAGGTCCTCTGCCCCACCCACAAAACCACTTGATCTGGCCGGTCATTTCTCCTACTTCACTTCTCCAAGTTGTGTTTGACCCTCAGTCCCCAGCTGCCTCAGGGAATGCTGCCTGATTGTAACTCACTGTCACAATCAGAAAACCCCACCCCGGGCTATGTGGCTTCCTTAGCATTCCGCTGCCCATGCACTTACAGGGCTTCCCATACTTCCAGCCCCTTGTCCCCCTGACTATAAATTTGACCCTGAACAAAGGAAGGGTGCCATTTCTACCCTCTTCTGTGGGAGAGGTGGCCTTGTGAGACTCAGCTGGCAAATATAAAGCTTCCCTGTGTGACTGTGTCCATGTGATCGTCTTGAATAGGTTCTTGCTGATATGTATATAAAGGTTAAATTGGTGTTGTCCTCTGCCCCAGCACCAGAGGCCAGGTCATTAACATTTGGAAGAATCGTCCCATCCCATCTCATCTCATCATCACCCTGATGATCTCAGATTCCTCACAGTGTGTTAAACTTTGCGTCACAAGCGCTCCCAGCCCTCCTTGCCTTGCCTGTCTTTTGAGGAAGCCAACAAAGAACCTGTGAATCTATCCTCTCCTGTACACATATCTTTCTTGTTAGTCCAGTAAGAGATACTCCTAGATTGACTATCAAAAGTTATATGATTATAATGATATATGTGATACAAACATTATAAAAAAGAGATCTATTTATTGAATTTTGAGTTCTTTCTAGGTTTACATTATCAGGGCCACATCAAGTAATTTTGATTGCCTTATATCGTCTGAGGCCACACATTTCACATTCTTGATCTGCAAGATGGATAGACAGATAGATAGATAGATAGATAGATAGATACATGCATACATACATACATACTGAATATATAATTTCCCCAACTACTCATTGCATTTGTAAAAATGTAAAGTAATAAAAGAATCATATCTCCCTTCATATTTGCTTTTCTGCTTTTAATCTTAGAAAGGTTTTTTTCCAATTTGAAAAAACTCACTTATATTTTATACTATTTTGTTAGATATATATTTCACAATTTACTCCTTAAATTCATAAAATATTTTATGATAAGTTGCCTCATCTTTCTGCATAAGTAAACGATATTTGAGTCTACTCTACCCTAATATTCTTTTGTACCTTACAATGCTATCTGTTGATCTGTGCTGGCAGCCCTACATTATTTTTCATATTCTTGAATTGTCATAATTTTTTTCCTTATGTATCAAATCAACTGGCTTCTTTACTTTCCCCCACAGTTGTATTCTTGAAAATGTAATCCCACAGCCTTTTGTCCTGCATCTTTCCCTGCTTACAGAGTGTTACTCAGTAACACTCTGGTGTGAGAGTGTTATTGTGGTCTCTGGATTTGTTGGTAGCAGTTCCAGTGTTCTCCAGGGGCATCTCCTCTCTGGAGCTGTCCAATCCATCACCTTGACAGGCATGTACATAGATCTGAAAGCGTCCAGTGCTCCCAGCTCTTTTTCAAGAGTTATGTTCATAAGGTTCTTGTTGCTTCACAGGCAGTTAAAAGTGACTCAATGTTAGCTTAAGCATCTTAATTCTTATGTAATTACTGTCCAGGGTCACAGAGCAAATTTCAAACTCTCATCTACATAAGCATGCAAATGCACTTAAGACAGCACAGGAGAATCATTTAGGATGATTTCTAGGTCCATGCAATTTCTATTTGGAATTCAGCAGAAGTCTAACCCTTGCCCCACCTAACCAACACACAAGAGCTTCTGCCTTAACCCTCTGATTGTGTGATCTCACCTTCATGAAAATGTTACATTACCTACAAAAAGGGACTGTGAGCTATAATTAACATTAATAATCAGTTGACTTTAAAATAAGGAGATTATCTGGGTTATTACTTGGATCACTCTGGTTGCATTAACCCATTAAAAATAAATTTTTCAGTGGCTTATGCCTATATTCTTAATCACAGAGGAAGCCAAGACCTGAGAATCCTATTCAAAGCCAGTTTAGACAGACAAATCCTCAAAATCTTATCACCAATTGATCAGCAAAAAGCAGGAAGTAAGGTATTGTTCAAGTAATAGAGCATCAGCTGTGAGTAAGAGTACAGGCCTAGAGTTCAAGTCTGAGTGCACACACACACACACACAAAGGGGTAGGGCTTGTACAGGGAGAAACAAAGTTTCTGTGGCTAACAACAGAACAGAATGAGTCAGAGATCTGAAGAACAGTGGACCATTGACTGCCAGTCTTGAAGATGGAAGAATCATAGAGGTAGATGTAAATGGACTTACTAAGTAGAAGCAGCCCACAGCTACCAGCTGACAAGGACAGAGATATCTCAAGACAGTGAGGAACAGAATTTGCCCATCAATCTGAAAGGAAATAAGTTCTTCTCCATAACCTAGTAATAAGACCTTAGCTTGGGGCTGTGAGTTTGGCCTGATGGTAGAGTGCTTGCCTAGCATGCACAAAGACCCAGGTTTGATTCCTAGGTACCACATACATAGAAAAGCCAGAAGTGGTGCTATGGCTCATGTGGTAGAGCTCTAGCCTTGAGAAAGCCCAAGGACACTGCTCAGGACCTGAGTTCAAGCTCAAGGCTGGCAAAAAAAGAACTTAGCTTGTCTGATAACTTACTCTTAAGCAGAGAACCAAACCACACTGTCCCCTACTGCTTGTTACCTATGAAAACTGTAAGATAATTAACACAGTTGTTTCAAGCCACTGAAAAAGCTCCTGAGAGCTATAGAAATCCCCAAATCCTATCTATATCAAGGCTCTTAGTTTCTCAGTGGCACAAATGACCTCTCAGAGTAGGCAGGAAATGGGGATTGCAATCCCCTGTCCATGCCCTTGCCGGAGAGGGAGAACCTCTGAGTTTTTGCACTGAGGAGTGGTGGATGGAATCAGGGGCTCTGACAAATGTGGAAATGACAACCCCTTTTCAGTTTTTTCCTTCATTACAGACAGTCCTGTAACCTCAACAGGCCCCTTGCTGTCTAATCCATGACAACTTTTAGATGCTGAATAAGATTGTACAAATTATCATTAGTTTGACTGGTAAATCTGAGCACTAATCATAGAGAAAGATGATGGGCATAAAGCAGGGTGTGACAGCCACTCACAGCTGTGTCCACAAGGCATAAAACTTACCTGTCACTGTAAGTTCTACTCTCCAGAATCCAACACAGTCTTCCCACTAAGGCCATGCTGCCTTCCCACAGCTGCTTCAAGCCGGTGACTGAGCACAGCAAGCTCTCTTAGGCTGATCTATATTATTGGAAGAGGAAAACCTGGAGGAAGGGGGCGCTAAATGGAAGGCTATGCCTCCAGTATAAATAGTTTATTGATTATAAAATAAACTCCTCTAGAGGGTCATAAAGCAATGTAAAGTTCATTGAATTTTAACCCAGTAGTCAGACACTTGGATTTGAGCACGTCCCAGTGACCTTGCTGACATTCCTTAGAACTGTCTTGCAGCATACAATGCTTCTGATACTTCTAACCAACCTTCCATCCCTCACTCCTTCCTTAGTCCTGCCTATCTGATTGTCTGAAAACTCTCCTGCCTTCTCTCCAGTATATTCATCCAGCACTTCACCCAGTACATTTCATCACATTTAGGACTTCTATGTCTAGGTATGAGTGAAGCAGTTATCTGAGAATGAACCTGCTTTGCTTTATCAAGGACCCCAATGGGCAATCACAAAGATACAAGCAACTGTTAGGATTGGGGAGAGGGACCCAGCTATCACCTTCAACCCCTACTGTATTCCAAGGAAATAACCTCTGATACTGTAGTAGGTGGATCTCTGTTAGTTCCCATATTGTAGGCCTTACAAATAGCAAGCAGGCCTACATAGGGCTGTGGTGGATACAAATCACACTCTCACAGCCCATTGTACATGTTCATCACACATAAGAAAAGAAAATCCAAATCTACTCTTTTGGAAACAATGTATAATTGGGCCCTAGACATTTTGTTTGAGGGTTTCCTTCCAAAAACCACTATAGCTCGGGGTTCAGCCTTTGATTTTCAGGTGTCAGAGAAGGTCTTGGAAAGCAAGGTAAATGAAAGAAGATAATGAGCATTTGTTCACCTTCCTTACTTGGGTAGGGAGTAGTTAGATAAAAGGGTGAGAGGTAATGCTTTCCAGAGAGTATCATTATGTAATCTCTGACATTGAAGGTGGTGAGTGGCTAGCATGCTCAGCCAGCTTTCACTCTTGGGAAGAAGAATCGAAATATCACAGATATTTCCCATGAAGGACCTACCACAGCATCCTGGAATATTTCATCTAAAGTAGAGACCAGTTTTCAGCTGTGCAAATGGAGGCTCAGAGAAGCTAATTAACAAGAAGTCACACAGCGGATTAGTGAGAGGGCAGGAGCTGAAAGCCACTGTCTATTAGGTAATAATGCACATGGTCTTGGCTGAAGTAATATTGAGTCAGAGGCAACTGGAACAAATGAGCTGCAGGTCAGAGGCGACATGGAAGGGAGTATTATTTAGAGTCTGGTGTCACTTTCCACACTATTACCTCAGCTCTGTCACTTGGGTCACCATAAAACCATCTCTGATTTACTCTAGGCTCCTGGCTCAACCTCACAAAGGCATCTTGGTAATTCTCACCAGAGACCATCCTCCGGGATGACAAATAACATCCATCATTAAAAATGACATTCATAATTTTGCAGCCAGAGAAGATAATCTTTTAAAGCTGTCAGTGAAAGAAAAAGGGGTTTCATAAGATGCTGTTGAAATTTCTTTTAAAGTCTTTGGGAAATTCCAAAGCATGAAGTGAGCTGTTTCTTGCATAATGCAAGTGAGTGGAGGGCCCAGGCCCCTGCTCCTGTGACCGGAAGTGAGGGGTGAGGCTCCATCATTATTTTGCTGAATGACCTCAGTCCAAGGAGTTAATGGCTTCATCCAGAGCTTGAGGGCAGGCCTAGAGCCTGGGCAGTCCCCACGTGGATAGCAGGGGAAGGTGGTGACACAACACTGCACAGAGGCTGAAGGAGACACAGACTCTTGGCACCAGCTCTGCATAGAAGGCAGCAGTTATTTAAATGATGGAAGAACCCTGCATCACAAACCCTCAATTTTCCAGAAGCCACTGTCACCTTACTGAGTAGTATGGTCTCCCTGTCTTCGTCATTAAGTTTTTCAATATAGCAAAGCTGCTGAATCGTCAGTATGTCAGTCTCCTTAGTACTTTGGAAAAGAAAATGGGCTGAAAAAAGAAAAGAAATTAGATGTCCATTTTCTTAAAAAACACACACACACACAGGGAAGAAGAGAGGAATGAGCCTGGATCTCATGTCTTTTATTGTTTTTTTTTCCACTAGAGGCAAGGAAGCTAATTAGTCTAAATAAGCAGAAGGTCAGAGCACCAAGACTAATGAACAAACTTGCTGTGGCCAAGAGAAAGCAGGAGTCCTACAAATAGTTACAACTTCAGAAGGGCTGCAGCAAAGAGGACCAGAGGCTGCCTTTCCCAGAGAGGTAAGGATATATGGAGGGGAATGCCTACACTTGGAATTACCAGTGTGTGTGTGTGTGTGTGTGTGTGTGTGTGTGTGTGTGTGTGTGTGTGTGGTATATGTGTGTACATGTGCTAATACTGGAGTTTGAATTCATGGCCTGAGTGCTGTCCTTTAATGTTTTTGCTCAAGGCTGGCCCTCTGACACTTGAGCCACACCACCACCTCTATTTTTTCAGTGATTAATTGGAGTTAAGAGTGTCACTGGCTTTCCTGCCAGGTCTAGATTTGAACAGTGATCCTCAGATCTCTGCCTCCTGAATAGCTAGGACTACATACAGGAGCCATAGCAACCTAGCTAATTGTTTTTATTTTAGAGAAAACTAACAGCAACCGTTAATGCACACGAGTCTGAGAAACCAATGACCTACATTGTTACCTGGGTTAGCCTTGCAAGCTTTCCCTTTTTTGTAGCATGATTTGATGGGTTTTCCTCTGGGTCTACAGTGGATTGTGGGATTGCTGCTAACCCCCACAGACCCTAGGATTTCCAAGCTTGTAAGGCAAGAGCTATGCCATCAGCATAGCAGGTTCTAGAGTGGAAGTCAGGGAGCTGAATCATTTTTCTTGTGTCATTGCTTGCTGACATGACATTTAGTGTAAATGCCCATGCTTTCAAAATACCTCTTCTGTAATTACCAAGCATGATTCTATTTTCAATGCAATAGTTGAGAGGGTGTAACTGGAAACTACAGAGGCAGATTATTTTGTGTTTCTTTAAGGACTTTCCTCCTCTGTCATTCATATCAGATTCTTGCATGTTTAATTAGAACATGCCTTGTAGTGCATTGGTGCAACTGATGCCAGAACCGTGCATGGCTCTGCCATTCTTCCTGGTGACAGGTGATGGTGCTGCAAAAGTGATGCAGTAGAACCAACACAGATAATGTTCCCATTTGTTTCCCTTCAATTAGGCTTTTCCTGCACTTAGAGACCCTTATTTGATAATTGAGAAAACTTGTTATTGTAAATTCTTTTATGTCTCTACCTAATGCAAAGAGAAGTGGATACCTTTACAGAATTAAATGACTGTAGGTAGCTTGCATTGCTTTTGTCGTTAATGTTGTTCTTGCTTATGCTGGTAATGGGGCTTAACTCAGGGACTGGGAACTATCCCTTAGGTTTTATTGATCAAGGCTGGTGCTCTACTAGTTGAGCCACAGCTGCACTTCTGACTCTTTTATTTTTGGTGGTGAAGTAAAGACAAAAGTCTCATGGACTTTCCTGGTCACACTGGCATCTAACTGTAACACTCAGATCTTAGCCTCTTAAGTAGCTAGGATTACAGGCAATAAGCCACCAGCACCCAAAACAAGCAGTTTTCTTCCTATCTTTTGTTTTTAGAATACTTTTTGCTAATTGAATCAATTTTAATGTAATATTTTTTTAAAATCCACCTTCTGACTGTTTAAAAAGGTTTTGGTCACTGGCATCACTTTACTTCCTCAGGAGTAGCCTTATTGTTTTCATAATCAAATATTTGTTACCTCTGATTTACTTCAGTGGTCATTGACCAGTGTCCACCCATTCTGACAGCAAAAATTAAAAACTAAAGGTAGCAAGAAAGCAAGATTGGATCACAAATCACTCATTCTAGAGAGAAAGAAAGAAAGAAAGAAAGAAAGAAAGAAAGAAAGAAAGAAAGAAAGAAAGAGGGAAGGCAGGAAGGAGGGAGGGAGGAAGGAATGAAGAAAGAAAGAAAGAAAGAAAGAAAGAAAGAAAGAAAGAAAGAAAGAAAGAAAGAGAGGGAGAGAAAGGAAGGGAGAAAGGAGGGAAGAGAAAAAGCTACAAGAGGAGGTGTGTTTCAAGTGGTAGAGCTCCTCCTAAGGGGAGGAAGTACCTAGGCCCTAAGCTCAAACTCCAATACATTCTCTCTCTCTCTCTCTCTCTCTCTCTCTCTCTCTCTCTCTCTCTCTCTCTCTCTCTCTCTCTCACACACACACACACACACACACACACACATACCCACACACACATCAATATAATTAGTATTATGTTGAAACTAGGAGGGTTTTAGACTAAATATGAACTCAAGTAACTTTGCAAATGGAATATATTTCCACTATATTCTTTTTGCTATAATTTCAAAGCAAAAACAAAATAACTCAGAGCAAAAATTGGAAGAAAATATATCCTGTGAATAAGCACAGTATTCTCTTCACTCCTCTCACACAGAAAATATAGTTCACCACACTCATAGTCACCAACTCATTTTCCTTCCATGGAAGCAAGGAAAGTATTAGTGTGACTCCTGAGGGTTATATCAGGGTTAAATGTGTAACTGAATGACTGGAGAAAAAAGAGCAATAAAAGAACAATGGTGTGAAATTAGACTGTAAACAATACAGACTGTGAAAGCAATAGGGGGACTTAAATGGTGAATAAAATACTGCAATGCAAACTGGAACTCATCAGTTCAGAAATGCTCCTTCAATTCCAGGAGAACTCAAGAATCAGTGGGTTGTGATGTGAGATTCCTTTTCTCATTGAAACAATATGCAGTTCAAGAAGCATTAGTAATATTTATAAACAGAAATTTCTCTGCTCTTTAGGAGATGAAAGTTTAGAGGCGGAACATAAAATTCTTTTTTATGGGTACAACTTACCTGATATGGGTTACAACTGATAGGCATAGAGCAAAAAGAAAAGGGAAAGCCAATGGAATCCAGGACACCAGGTGTCAGAACTCAGAGAATAAAACTGACAGACCCTTGGCAATCTTAAACATGCACATGAGCAGTCCATGAAGACCCTACCCTGGGATGTAATTCCCTGAAGACACTGTTATCTTTGCCACAAATGACCACCAGGAATTAACATGACATCTCTCTCTAGCCTCTTGGAAGAGAGAGGAGTGTGAGCCATCCCTGCACTGTGAAGCACCGTCCTTTTCAGAAACAGAGCCGTGTCCAGTGCCCTGGGCATTATGTGGCTTTCAAAGGAATATCTCTGTCACCAGCTGCCCACACACCAGGCCTGAATACCCCCTTTCCCCTTCTCCAGAGGGAGAAGGGGTGAGAGAACCCATTACATCCTTCAGATACAGGTACTCTTCCTGGAATAGGAAAAGAAAAATACGCATAGACATTTCCATTCCTTTAAGGAGAAGCATTATCAGTCCTTTTTTTGGGAACCCAATTAAGTCCACTTATCAAGCTGCTTTGATTTTGTCAGTTTTGAAAGGGTGATAAGGCTTTGCTGCATACTTCGGGGTTTGATCTTAATCAATACAGTTTTGTATGGTTTTTATTTGCTCTTATGCATCAGAAAATAAGACAGAAAATCATTGAAAATTTTTCTATGTCTACTTTGTGCTGAAAAATCTATTGCTTTACCTCTGTAGGGAGGAAGAATGGAATTTGCAGGGAAAGCATAATAATTCAAGAATTACTTCCCACCCTAAGAAAGCAACCACAGCTATGTTTTTCATTTAAAAAAAAATGGTGAGGGGGAGCTAGCCATGGGGCTTGAACTCAGGGCCCGGGCACTGTCCCTTAGCTTATTTTATTCAAAATTAGCACTCTACCGCTTGAGCCACAGCATCAGTTCTAACTTTTTCTGTTTATATAGAACTGAGAAATCGAACTGAGGGCTTCATGAATGCTAGGCAAGCACTCTACCACTAGGACACATTCCCATTCCTAAATAATTTTTGAGAAACAAAGTTCCTCTGCTTTTTACAGACTAATGCCATAGAAATGTTGACTAACAATAGTATATGTCATGTTATCTCGCATGAGGTTATTATTAGAGGACTATAGTGCTGGTCAGAGTAGCTCATCTCCATATCTTTTTTCATAGATTTTTTTATTGTAATTAATAGAAGGGTTACATTACATTCGCCAGATGGAAGGTACATTAATTCACGTGCATTGATACCCTTTCTCATGTCTTGGTCCCCATTTCCCTCCCCCCACTCCCACCCTCATCTTGTTTTCCCCCCTTTCCTATCCAATTTCAAATAACCAAATATGCATATATCCAATATATCAGATAAAGTGAAATACTGTAACAATATGAGATAACCAAGGGACAGCAAAAGAGATGAGAGATAACATAGTACATTAAGGACAACAATCACACATTATATGGCTTTTGTTTCTATATCCTAGAGGTCCTTTCATTTACCATCATACTGCATGGCCTTATATATCTAGGTTTTGCTCTATTGCAAATCTCTGCTAGGAGAGACCAAGGTTTCTACTGATCATGGCAAATGAGGGAAACCATTGAGCCTATCTTCCTTTGAGTCTGGCTTACTTCACTTAATATGATTTTTTTCTAAGTCTTTCCATTTCCTCACAAATGGGGAGATGTCATTCTTTCTGACAGCGGCATAGAATTCCATTGTATATAAATACCACATCTTGTTGATCCACTCATCAACTGAGGGACATCTGGGTTGGTTCCATATCTTTGCTATGGTAAATAATGCTGCAGTGAACATCGTTGTGCTCATGGATTTAGTATGCCCTTGTTTCTGGACGGTTGGGTTAATGCCAAGTAGTAGAATTGCTGGGTCATAGGGGAGCTCTATGTTTAGTCTTTTGAGGAACTGCCATACTGCTTTCTATAGTGGATGAACGAGTTTGCACTCCCACCAGCAGTGTATAGTGATACCTCCTGGCCACATCCCCTCCAGCATCTGTTGTTATTAGTTTTCTTATTCCTGGCCATTCTAACTGGATTGAGGTGGAATCTTAGAGTTGTTTTGATTTGCATTTCTTTTATGACCAGAGATGTCAAGCATTTCTTCATGTGTCTATAGGCCATTTTTATTTTCTTCTACAGAGAAGACTCTCTTTTAAGTCTTTGGCCCATCTTTTGATGGGATGGTTGTTTCTTTGGAGATTAGTTTTGGAGTGATTCAATTTTTTGAGCTGTTGATATATTTTAGATATGAGGCCTTTGTCTGTTGTATGGTTAGTGGAGATCTTCTCCCATTCTGTAGGCTTCCTAATTAATTTACTAGCTATGTCCTTTGCCATACAGAAGCTCTGCAGTTTAATGCAGTCCCACTTATACAGCCTTTCTCTGGTTTGTTGTGTTTCTTGGTCCTATCAAGAAAGTTTCGTCCTGTGCCAAGGAGGCCTAGTGTATCTCCTATTCCTTCTTGTAAAGTTTTCAGTGTGTCAGCTTTACCTCCAGGTCTTTGATCCATTTAGAGTTAATTCTAGTGCAAGGTGACAAAGAAGGATCCAACTTTAGTTTTCTGCATGTGCTTAACCAGTTCTGCCAGCACCACTTGTTGAAGAGGCTGTCTTTCTTCCATTCTATTTTTTTGGCTCCCTTGTCAAAGATTAGGTGGCCATAGGTCTATGGTTTAATATCTGGGTCTTCAGTTCTATTCCATTGGTCTTCAGGCTTGTTCTTGTGTCAGTACCAAGCTGTTTTGATAATTATAGCTCTGTAATAGAGTCTAAAGTTTGGTATTGAAATTCCTCCTGCACTGTTCTTTTTGCTAAGAAGTGTTTTTGCTATATGGGGTCTTTTATTATTCCATATGAAATTTTGGATTGCCCCTTCTATTTCTTTAAGGAATGACATTGGGATATTGATGGGTATTGTGTTGAATTTGTAGATAGCCCTTGGCAAGATTGTCATTTTCACGATGTTGATTCTTTCCAATCCAGGAGCATGGGAGGTTTTTCCATTTCCTTAGTTCTGCTTTAATTTCCTTTTTCAGGCTTTTAAAGTTTTCATCGAAAAGGTCCTTTACATTCTTAGTTAAGTAAATTCCTAGGTACTTTATTTTCTTCGAGGCTATTGCAAAAGGAGTTGCTTTCCTGATTGTTGCCTCGTTCCTGTCACTGTGGGCATAGAGGAAGGCAGTTGATTTTTGAGGATTAATTTTATACCCCGCTACCTTTCCAAAATTTTGAATCAGCTCAAGGAGCTTGGGAGTGGATTCTATAGGGTTTTTTAAATACAGAATCATATCATCTCCATATTTTAATATTAGCTGAAGTCTTCATTTATGATTTAAAATTCTTAACACAGACTTATTTTGGGGGTAAAACTTTTGAATTGAACTGTCCTCTATGCTTACCAGATCTGATTTTCCACCCATGCATTCCAAGGTATTGGAGAAGTGAAGCACAGGAAGCTTTCCAAGGCTGACAAAAATTTCACAAGACCCCGTCTCAACCGAAAAGACTGGAGATGGTGGTGTGCATCTGCCATGTTATATATGTGAGAAGTATCAATAGGAGGATCGCATTCCAGGCTGTCACAGACAAAACATAAAAGTCTGTCTCAAAAATAGCCAGAGTAAAAGGGCTGGTGTTGTGGCTTAAGCTGTAGAGCTCCTGCCTTGCTAGTGAAATTCAACCACAGGACTGAAAATAAAAGGTCCTCGGCAACCTTCAGAAAGGTCTCTCACATCACCCCCATTTCCTCCAAGATAACATTGAATGATTTTCTCATCAAAAAATACACAAGAATCAAAACCATTAAATATTTCTCAAAAGCCCAAGTGGCAATTCCTCACTGCAAGATGTATTGGCCGTGTGACTTTGAACAAGTCACTGAAAGTCTACTTTCCCAGTGACTGGGTCATATTTTTACAGGACCACAGCCAAATGGGAGAGCATTTCTACTACCCCCAGAAAATCCTCAGGACGACTTCCAAGTCACAGTTAGTGGGTTTGCACACTTCTGAAGACACCATGGAGTACACCCAGGTGCTTCTGCTCAGAAATATCCCTTGAGAGAGAATCTTGTCCTTTCCCTTCAGGCATTACATCCACAATAAACCCAACTGCTTTACCAGCATAAATCACATATTAAATTCATTGTGAGGGGAGCTGAGCTACAGAAATCACATTATTTTAAGTTTAGGACAATAAAATCCCCATCACATGTCCCCTACAGAAGCAATTGTTGCCTTAAAAAAATTGAAACTTTACAGTAAACTCTTCCCACCTCTCCTCACAGGGGCCATGCAGCAATGATATTAATAGTAATACCTAATTCTGACTGAACACAAAACTGTTAAGGAAAGCAGCAAGATACTTTTCATACAAGTAACTTTAATGAAAATTAAAATTAATTAGAATGAATCTCAAAAACAATGTGAGAAAGATTCTAGAATTTGGATTAAAGTTCAAGAAAGAAAAGCTCTGTAGAACTAGGTTATTTTTCATCTCTTATGTTGTCCCTTGGTTATAATCATATTGTTACAGTATCTTACCTTGTTACTTGGTATATTGTATATACATTTATTTGCTTATTTGAAATAGGAAAGGGAAGGGGGAAAACAAGATGAGGGGAGAGGTAGGTGAGGAAAATGGGGACAAAAACATGAGAGGGGTTATCAATGTGTATGAAGTAATGCACCTTCTATCTGGTGAATATAACTGTAATCCTTCAATTAATTACAATAAAAAAAGAAAAAAAAAGAAAAGTTCTGCAGAGCAGAACCAGAGAGAGCCAGTCTCATGAACAGCTTCTATCTTTAAAATTGAGAGTTCAGAGATAATTTCTCCAACCTGAAGGCTAAGGTGTAATGTTACTCAAATACCTTCTCATGCAGTTGCACTAGGTACCATTGTTTCCATTTTAGAGAGAGGCTATGAGGATGCAATAAAAGACAAGTCTTGTGCTTACAAATTTTCTCCCAAACTCACAAATGAATCTGGGGTCAAGTGATAGCCAGGATAGAGTACAAAATCTTGGATTTCTTTTTAAAATTGGAAACTCCAAGTAGAACTATAAGTTCTTTTCCTAGAAACTAAAGAAACCTGGAAACCACAAAATTAAATTTGCCTAGACTCCTAAAATGGTACCTAAGTAGTGAGTGTAGTTATTCAGAGAGGCCCCTGCATTAACTGGAAGCCTTCTTACCACTCCCCCTGCACCACCACCCATCCACATGTACACACTGACACATGCAAACTCCAAGTTAATCTGTACATCCATCAGCAAGAAGCTGAAGTGTGTGTGTGTGTGTGTGTGTGTGTGTGTGTGTGTGTGTGTACAGTTCAGACTTGAATTGCCAACATGTAGTCAGAGTACCTTCATTATGAAGGTACAATTCTGACTGGCTGAGGACTTCCTCCCTCTCTGAGATACTATGAGGAAGGATAGGAATTGAGAAAATTACATAAGAAGCTAACCTTCACTGAAGCCATCTACTCTGTGTTTACTCACCCAGCTCTTTGAAGCACACAGAGAACCTGTCCACAAGCTGTGTGAGGATCTAAAGAAATAGATGGGAGGGCAATCACCTACTCTCTTCTCTCTCTGTTAACAATGACAATGTTCTTCTCAAGTTTCAAAAAGCTGACTTTCATGGGACAGGGAGTGTCAGCCACACACTCTATCCATTGTCACATTCACTCTGTCCCTGTCCCTAAAATGACTTTTCTCACCTTAGAGTAATGATTTAGAGCTCTCCTTTCTACCAGCTATGTGTCCTTGGATAAATCACTGAAACTCTCTTAAGCCTTCATTCACCCCCTGTGAAATGCAAAGTGCATCAGACTTAACCTCACAGGAGCAGAACTCCATGATCCAGGTTTGATCTTCAGTCTCTCCCCTGATCAAGACAAATCCTTCCACACTCTCCTTTCTTATGGGCTTTTATTGTTTTAACGAAGATTAAATAAGGGGCTATACACTCATACATATACACATGCATATGTCTCTGCATGTTTATTTAATAAACATATTATATACATATGGTACTTCTAGGCTTTTCTTTGTGTACTGAGTTCCAGGTAGGGGAGCTGGATAGAGTATGTCTACTGTCCTCAGAATTCCTGATGAGGAGGAACGAGGCAACAATCAGGAAAGCAACAACTTTTGCAATAGCCTCAAAGAAAATACTTAGGAATTAACTTAACCAAGAATGTAAAAGACCATTTTGATGAAAATTTGACAAACCTGAAAAAGGAAATTAAAGCAGAACTGAGGAAGTGGAAAAACCTCCCATGCTCCTGGATGGAAGAATTAACCGTGAAAATGGCATTCCTGCCAAGGACTATCTACAAATTCAATGCAATACCCATCAATATCCCAATGTCAGGCCGGGAGTTTGGCCTAGTGGTAGAGCTTGCGTAACATACAGGCTCATTACCACATACATAGAAAAAAGCCAAGAGTGGTGTTGTGGCTCGAGCAGTAGAGCTCTAGCCTTGAGAAAGTCCAAGGACAGTCCTCAGGCCCTGAGCCCAAGCTCCAGGACTGGCACACACACACACATAAAAATAAATATCCCAATGTCATTCTTTAAGGAAATCGAAGAAGCAATTCAA
This sequence comes from Megascapheus bottae, assembly GCF_031878675.1. NCBI lineage: Eukaryota > Metazoa > Chordata > Mammalia > Rodentia > Geomyidae > Megascapheus > Megascapheus bottae. The sequence goes on from NC_143515.1 coordinate 45,376,579, forward strand.
AATTTCATATGGAATAATAAAAGACTCCATATAGCAAAAACAGTCCTTAGCAGAAAGAATAGCACTAGAGGAATATCAATACCAAACTTTAGACTATTACAGAGCTATAGTCACCAAGACAGCTTGATACTGTCAAAAGAACAGGCCTGAGGACCAATGGAATAGTACTGAAGACACAGAAATCAACCCGCAGACTATGGCCACCTAATCTTTGATAAGCTAAAAAAAAATAGAATGGAAGAAAGACAGCTTCTTCAACAGAGGATGCTGGCAGAATTGGTTAAGCACCTACAGAAAACTAAACTTGGATCCTTTTATGTCACCCTGCATCAGGATTAACTGCAAATGGATCAAAGACCTTGAGGTAAAAGCAGATAAACTGAAAACTTTACAAGAAGGAATAGTAGATACATTAGGTCTCCTTGACACAAGTCAATATTTACTTAATAATGACTTAGAAACACAACAAATTAAAGAAAGTTTGGGCAAATGGGACTGCATTAAACTGCAGAGTTTCTGAATGGCAAAGGACATAGCTAGCAAGTTAAATAGAAAGCCCACAGAGTGGGAGAAGATCTTCACTAACCATATAACAAAGGCCTCATATCTAAAATATATCTACAGCTAAAAAAATTGAATCTCTCCAAAACAAATCTTCAAAGAAACAACCATCCCATTAAAAGAGGGGCCAAAGACTTAAAAGTCTTTTCTGAAGAGGAAATAAGAATGACCTATAGCCACATGAAGAAATGCTCCATATCTATGGCCATAAAAGAAATGCAAAACAAAACATCTCTGAGATTTCACCTCAGTCCAATTAGAATGGCCAGGATCAAGAAATCTAATAACAACAGATATGGCAGAGATGTGGCCAGGAGGGATCACTACTACACTGTTGGTGGGAATGTAAACTTGTTCAACCACTATGGAAAGCAGTATGGCAGTTCCTCAAAAGATTCAACATAGATCTCCCCTATGATCCAGCAATTCTACTACTTGGCATTTATCCAATTGTCCAGAAACAAGGACATACTAAATCTACTAGCAGAACGATGTTCATTGCAGCATTATTTACCATAACAAAGATATGGAACCAACCCACATGCCCCTCAGTAGATGACTGGATCAAGAAGATGTTGTACTTATATACAATGGAATTCTATGTTGCCATCAGAAAGAATGGCATCTGCACCATTAGTAAGGGAATGTAAAGACTTGGAAAAAATCATATTAAGTAAAGTAATCCAGACCCAAAGGAATTTAGGCTCAATGGTTTACCTCATTTGTAATAATTAGTACACATCTAGCTACTCTCCTAGCAGAGGATTACACTAGCTCAAAATGTAGATACATAAAGTCATATAAGATGAGACTAAATTAAAGGATCTCTAGGATATGGAAACAAGAACTTTATCTTGTGTGATTGCTGTTCTTAATGTACTGTTATTTCTCTTCTCTTTTTTTCCCTTTGGTTAATCTCATAATGTTACTGTATCTGATTTTGTTACTTGGTATGTTATATATTTGTTATTTGAAATAGGAAAGAAAAGGGGGAAAACAAGATTATTAGGAGGGGTGGGGGAAGAAATGGGGACAAAAACCATGAGAAGGGGTTTCAATGTGTGAGAAGTAATGCACCTACTACTGGCAAACATAACAGTAACCCCTCTATACATTACCCAGACAATAAAAAAATGTTTAAAAAAGGATTCCTGATGAGAAGTTACCCTGAGTGTTTCCTTGACCCTCACCCCTTCTGTTATATCATTGTGTTAGAGCTGGTGACGATGGATGGAGCTTCAAATGCCCTGGCTGCCCATTAAATCAACACTGACCAGGTTTTATTCCTTTCTCAGCTGTTTTTCTCCTTGTGGGAATCTTGTATGACTGAGCCATTAATATGACATAGATGGTCTCCCAGACCTCATAAAAGAATCCACACTAGGATTCTTGCACGCTCAGTGCCCAGAGCTTGGGTCAGAACTTCTGTGTTTCTTGTACCCAGAAGAGATTTTCCCCAAAAGAAAGAAGTCTTTCTTGTAGTAATTGTTGACCATAAAAAAACTGGAAGAAAAATTAAATAAAACTCAAATGGAAAGATGTCTTGTTAGAAAAGCACTTGAGATATTAAGACTCTATGGAATGCCTCCTCAGCCCCATCTCCTCTCTGACCTTTGTCCCCTCATTCCACATCCAGTCTCAGATAACCATGTCCTTGGCTTTAGGCAGGTCTCTTATTAGGAGAAATTCTGCAACTTAGCCAAGGCAAATTGCTTTCTCAATTTGGTCCTAGCTGGCATCTCCCACTTGACACACTTGTATAGTTAAAGAGCAAGTAAAAAGATGTCTCAATTTTCTGCAGTGAGGATCCACAATGAGGAGAGGCAGGAGGGAAAGACGCAGTCCCTTCCTCTGTTATGAAGGCCTCATGGCACTCTCCTCCATCGCCTTGGCTGCCAGAGATTAAGGTCTTCTATTTTAGGAAGAAGTGACCTTCCTAGTTCAGTTATCCTACCCTAGTCTATTTGCTAAAAGGCCTTTGCCTCTGCTTTAACAAAATTACTTGAGCTGCATCTCCCAGGTTTTTTCTCCACCTATCCATGAAGACAACAAAATAATCGCCCCTTGAACTATTTAAAGAGGACTCTGATCTTATTTTCTCTATGGGAGTTTGTATTAGGAATAACTGTTCAGGCTTCTTTTGAATCTGAATCATTTGGATGGTTTCTTATCAACTCTCCTATTCACACAGAAAGAAGTGGGTTGAAGTTAGGAAAGGGTTATCAAATATAACATCATACCAGGCTCACCCTGACCAGTCATAGATCTCAAGTGAACGGTGACTTCATTAACAGCAGAAGACACATGTGGACAAGGGCTGAGCTACACAGACATGAGTTCCTGGTGTATGAGATTCCTAGCCTTTTCCACTAATAGTGTTGCTCCATAGGACTGTTTAAAAATATGCTTGCTAGTTTTCCTTAGTTATATGTAATGGCAATATGCCACATCTCAATAATATACAACTTATTCAGATACATGTGGCAATCTCTACACCCTCTACCTCATAGCTCAAACTTTGCAAAATTATACTGAGCTGTATCTGAACCTGTATCACTTTCATCTTTAACCTGCAAGAACAAGATTTATTTGATATATGACTTAAATATTTGACAGATGACATACCAGGGGAGTCTGCTTGTAGTCAAACTTGGTAACTGCCTGCCTAAAATTTATACATGCTCAATATGCAAACATACTTCAACACAGTGCATGCTCAGAGCTGAGTAAGGCTCCATGGACATGTATTAATATTTGGCAATCAGTGAAATAGCCCCCAAGAGTGACATTGTTATTGCCATTTCCTCTTAAATCTCTGTAGCTGAAGGAATTGACCTGCTTCTCTGACCTCATAGCGCAGGGATTTCCCACAAGAAATTCCTCCTCACTAGAATCTATTGTTGACCAGGATCTCAGATGATAAGTAAGAACCCAGGAGAGTAATTCAAGGAATAGGCTCTATTTAGCCTGAACAGTTTTTACTTTTGCTTCTGGTGTTCAGTTCTTCAATTTAAATGACTAGTCAACGGCCTAGAGGAATAGCATAAATTGTTTAGTCACAAATGGCCCAAGCCTTATGGGTGTATTTTAATGTGTATTCTACACCTGTATTGTGTAAAGAAATAGATGTGACTCTGCTGCCCCATATCACCAGACTTACTATTAGGATGAAGATCTATGGATGAATGAAAACACACTTAGAGATAGGTCCCAAGTTGTGACAGTTTTATGCAAGAAGATTTGGGTGGGGATTTGGGTAAGGATAACACTGGGAATCTGCCCCATAATAGGTCTTAGACAATCTATGTTATTTTATTTAGGCCTATTTTTAAAATTAGAAATAGGCTTATAAAGATTAATGGATGTTTCTAAAATCAGATGCTCTAGAAGGAGCAGCATTAAAATTTGGAACGAGGACCAAGAAAACTAGGTCTAACTGGCACCATCTTGGCCAAGTGTTGGATGGTACAGAATTAACTGGCACTATCTTGCCCTCTTGGTAGAGGCAGGGAAGTTCCACCCCCAGGTAATAGGTGTACCTGAATTTCTAGAGGCTGGGGCAGGGATTAGAGGATAGATTACTGGACCTGTCAGTTCTGTGCCTTGAACTTATGAGATTCTCAAGTTTCCTGTGACCCTGTACCCTGTCGCTAGCCATATTTAGGCCTGGACCAGCTCAGGCATGAGTAAATATTACTGTCTCATGTCTCCTGGCTCCCCTCTGGTTACCATAGCATCCCACTTCAGCTCTCCATTAGAGTTGATCTGGTTTATTGGTATTGTTTTTCTTTTCTTTCTTTGCTTTACTCATGACTTGGGGTTTTTTTTGCCAATATTAAGCATATTTGAGGGACATGTCTTTGTAACAAGAGCCAACTGTAGTTGCCAGCTTTTTAAATAAAGACTCCCAATTCAATCTCTCAAAATGTGGCTTCTCTGTTTATTTTCAACTGAATTCCCATACTACATAACGCCATGTTTATTTCCTACTCAACCCTGATGGGTCAAAACAAAGTATTAACGGTATTCTGAGTCTAACTCATGATTTAACTTGAACAGGCAATTGCTCTGAATCCCATTTTTATCAGTCAGCAGCTCTGGTGAATGAATGGTGGCTAAATTGTCAAAAGGATTCAGGAAAATGGTTCTGGCAGTTTGCCACTAGCCTGTTTTTCTCTCAGAGGGAGTCTCCTAATATCCCTTTAGCAAACTCTGATTCTTCTACAGTGTCTCTTTATGCAAAACACTAATTACCATAAAGTCCTTGCTCTCAGCCATGCACAATATGAACGCAATAGCTATCAGTAACCATGCATCATAATACAGGGAACATGCAGAGCTCTGGGACCAAGGAATCAGCCTTTAGCTTTAACCTGACCATGTGATAATGGACAGAGCTCCTGGTCTCTATCTCCTTACCCAATGCTATAACAAACTACCATAAATTAAGCCAGGCATGGTGGCTCATGGGCCTAATCCTAGCTACTCAGGGAGCTGAGATCTGAGGATCAAGGTTCAAAGGCAGCCTGGACACTACTAAAGACCTTGAGACTCTTATCTCCAATTAACCACTAGAAAACCAGAAGTGGTGCTGTGGCTCAAGGGGTAGTGTGGTGGCCTTGAGCTGAAGAGCTCAGGGACAATGCCCCGGCCCAGAGTTCAAGTCCCATGAATCACACACACACACACACACACACACACACACACACACACACACACAAAACTGCCATAAATTAGGTAGTTTCTAAGGAACAGAAATTTATTTGTCCCTGTTGAAGAGTCTGAGAAGAATAGGATCAAGGTAATGGCAGATTCAGGATGTCACAAGTTCCCCTCTATGTTTCCTAGCTGTGTTCTCATGTGCTGCCATCCCAAACCAGCTCTCGGGACCTCATTCATTCGGTCCAGATCCTACTCATGATAGGTCTGTCCTGAGTTCTTTTCACTCTCCAAAGGGCACTACTTCCTCTTACAATGGGAGATCAGATGGTTTTAGCATGAATTTTGGAGGGACACAAAGGTGCACACTCCCCAAAGGCCTGTTATCAAACAGCTCTGATGTGGAAAGGCTGGAGAAGATCCCAGATCAAGAAGAAAGAGAACTCCCATTTTCTCCATCTTTTTATTCTATTCAGGCCTTGAATAGATTGGATGAGGCCCACCCACTGATGAAAATGAATTTTCTTTACTCACTGCTGATTTAAATGTTAATTGCTTTTGGAAATGTTCTCCTAGACACACCCACAAATAATGTTCTAAAAGCTATTTGGAAATCCTTTTGGCTAGCCAGGCTACCACATACAAATAACCATTACCCATTTTTCATATTCCCCACCCTCCATCAGGGATGAAAAGATATAAATGGTATAAAATTCCAATCTGCTTTGGCCCAATGTTCTTGAGAATTTGTTTTTGTTGTTGTTTTCTGTTAATTTTCTTCAAGGAAGGATTCAAACAAGGACAAGAAATGAGGAGCTACAGATAGCGATTAGCTAATTACAAATCATCCACTTGAAAGAAAGTTCAGTGTAATTCAAGGTTGTTGCTAAGACATTTGCTTTAAACTGATTAGAATAAAAAACTGAAAACAGACCAGTTTAGAAGTTGAACTAATGGATAAAGTATCCAAAATCATAGTGCTCAATTACTGTTGAAATTTTCAGCTTGTTCTATAAATTGTCTGTGACTTTTTGTCTTAGGAAACTGATTATGATTTGGGTGTTGATTTATAGCATTTAGGATAAAAAGTTCACTTGACATTCGTATTCATTGACCAGGAAACTTCCTACCATGTCATTTTAAGGAAAATTCTTCTATTTAGCATTAGTCATTTTGAGTAGTACTTAAAGCACCCAGAGAAGTTGTTTACTCTGGAGAGAAAAGATAGAGAAGTGAACAGAATGTGAGCAGAGGTGATTTGACCTTTCCATTGTACATACCAGATATAGGGGCCAGCATGATTATACTGTCTGATTATGAAATTCACTAGGTGATTGTAGTACAACCATCTTCTCAAGTCCTCACTGATTACCAAGGAAAAATAAAATGCCATTGTAGAAGTGCCTAATTTTCTGAGAAGAAAGTATTAAAAAAAATCCCTAAATATTTCATTCCAAGGTGACTTAATGAGTCTTCCCTCACCTACCAGGCAGGCCTTGGCGAAGGAAGATGCTATGAGCTTTGTCTCACTCTGCCCTTTATTTCTGTAGATAAACTGAGTCTTGAGGGACAAGTTAAAGTTGACCAAAAATACCAATGGGCACTAGTGTTCTAGGCTGAGGACACAGAACATATAAGGCTTGTGGGCATGAGGGATCATGTTCTTCTTAGAAGTCACACCCAGGTCAGAATGCAAATCAGGTATGGGAACATGGAGTGATAAGCAGCTTGCTAAGCTTGGGAAGGCAGATGACAAATGTCTCCTGTGTTCGAGATTGTGCTGATGAGTTGCTGTGAGAAATGTGGCAACAATAGCTATCATCTAGAAAGACTACAGCAGCAGTAAGTGGTGGGGAAGTGGATGGAAGCACTATTACATTTTAAACAGAGCTCCCAAGGATCTCAACCAGTGGCTCCTTACCGTAGCTGCATGGTAGCATCATTTAGGGAGTCTAAAAAATGCTGATGTTCAGTAAGGCATGGTTGTGAATGCCTGTAATCCCAGTTACTAGAGAGCCTGATATAGGATGATCACTTAAGTTCAGGAGTTTAAGACCACTCTGGACAGCATAGTAAGACCCTATTTCAGTTTTTAAAAACAATCCAGGGCTGGGAGTTTGGCCTAGTGGTAGAGTGCTTGCCTAGCATACACGAAGACCCAGGTTCAATTCCTCGGTACCACATACATAGAAAAAAGCCAGAAATAGTGCTGAGGCTCAAGTGGTAGAGCTCAGGCGCTGAGCTCAAGCCTAGGGCTAGCACAATACAAAACAGCAACAACAAAAAAACAATCCTGATTTCAGTCTACACTAAAGATCAATTAAATCAGTATCTCTGGGGGTGGACCATAGCACCAATAAGGCTTATGTCTGCCATAACCAAAATTGAGAACTACTAGCTTAAATTGAAGTTATATGAAAAAAATATATTTAAAATAGAACTGTGAAATATAATTATAAAATATAAAATATCAACTGTGTATATGTAAAAGACATAAAATATTTAAAAGAAATAAACTATAAAATAAAAACATAAACTGTTTAAATATATACTGTTTACATTTAAAAGATGCATAATAAATTTCATCCAGGCAGAATGACTGTTAGATTTAAGGATGGAAAAAATGGAGAACTCACAAGCTTCGCTTCAGATTTGACAAACAATGCACTAAGAAAGTAATTACAGAGTGAGCACAGGTCTGGAGAAAAAGAAGGCAAGTTTATTATTGTTTGTGTTCTTTCTACTCTACCTGCGATATGAAACTATTTAGTCTTGTGACCTCAAGGGGATGCTGAATAGAGACGGTGTGTGCTCCAAATGCCATTCAAGGAGGAAATAAGAGGGAGGGGTGCCGAGCCAACTCCAGCACCTGAAGAATGGGCAATCTGAATACCTTGAGGGATGCATAAATGTCCTTGGACAGCTGAGAAAAATGTCACTCACTTATGCCATCTACTCATTTAAAGCATCCTGGATTTGAAACTACACCAGTATGAGCTGGGTGGGGTGGCTCAGGCCTGTAATCCTAGCAATTTCGGAGGCTGAGATCTGAGGATTGAGGTTTAAAGCCATCCCAGACACTGGAGTCCACAACTTTCTATGTCCAATTAATCACCAGAAAACTGGAAGTGGGGCTGTGGCACAAGGGGTAGGGGTGATAGCCTTGAGCTGAAGAGTTCAGAGACAACGCCCAAACCTGGAGTTCAAGCCCTACAAGTGAAAAAAACAAAACAAATCAAAACAAAAACATACTAGTATGAATCCTTGATTGATTGTTGATTGATTCTGAGGATCTCTCTCTTTAGAAATTACCTGAGCAAATAACTGGAATCAATTATAATAGATAGAGAATGTTCAGTTTTCCATTTAAATAAATAAAAATGGAATCAATGTAGTGAGGTATTCCAAAAGGCAGTGAGTGAATGGTTATGATAAGAGATTAGGAGAGGAAATGGAAAAGGTATAAGAAAAACTAAAGAAATAGGGAGAAAGATAGCCAATTATTTTTTTATTTTTATTTTTTTGCCAGTCCTGGGCTTAAGCTCAGGACCTGAGGACTGTCCTTGGATTTTTCTCAAGGCTAGAACTCTACCACTTGAGCCTCAGCAACACTTCTGGTTTTTTCTAAGTATGTGGTACCAAGGAATCGAACCCAGGTCTTCGTACATGCTAGGCAAGAACTCTACCACTAGGCCAAACTCCCAGTCAGCCAATTATTTTTAAGAGTCAAATAAATCATGGAGGAATTTTGTAAATTGCCAAAAAAAAAGGACTGTAATGAAGCAGTTATGTACATACCCCTGTTAGAAGGGGGGAGGGGTGTTGTTTAATTTTTTAGCCAGAGCAAACTGAGATGCTGAAAGTCATAGCCCCAAGTCACATAATTTATGGGTCAGAAACCAGGGATTTAAGAGGACTTTGGAGCTAGAATTCTTTTTGTTTTCTGCAAACAGTAATTTGTGTTAAAAATTTGTGGGCTTGCTTTCTAAAACTCAATGTATTTAAATATATCTATCTCCTTCATCTTGCTATCTAAGGCTGAGCTGATTAAGCTACAGGGATATGGCAGATACATCCGTTCATATATGACCTGGATCCATTTCACATATATTCAAATCAAAGAAGTGAGTTCTAGAGTGTAGTAAGAATTTTACTCTGTGAATAAAGCTAATTTCTTGAAAGGGCCTGTGTCCCATAATACAATACATCAGAAGCGGTATTCTTTAGTCAAGAACCAAAATTTTGCAAAGACATCCTACTTTTGCAACTCTGGGGAGCTTAGTATCTCTATTTTTAAAATGGTACTTGAAAGACCCTTGTAGGACCTGGTTAAAAGCTCAGTGAAGTGAAGTCAGGGTGAGGTAGTTGCTTGGGGGTAACTGCTACACTTGAGTCTCAATATGAAGACAAACTAACAAAGGAACTTATGGCGCAAGCTCCGGGCCAGAAATGAGGTGACACACCTCTCCATGATACTTGTGGTTTTGTCCTTCTGTCTTTATTTGGGCATTGTATTGCCATGAGATGTTGAGGGAAATTAGACATAACAAACAGGCTTAAATAAAGGGGGTCATACACTTGGTTTGTATCTTAAATACTTCCAGCTTGAAGGGAGAAGATAAAAACCTGAGGAGAAGTTCTAGAGATAAGGGGATTCAGCCAGGAGAGAAACGGCATGCTCATTTGTGATTGCATGCCAATGACAATTACCTCCCAAGTCCTGAACTGTATATGAATTTTTCAGTAAGGCTGTTTTAATAGCTATAGGAGGAAAGTCTCTGAAGAAAATAAATATTATTGCTGTGGTGTTTTTTTTATGTTGGTGTCACAGAGACATATCTCAATGAATTATTTGAAGTAGAAATAAAGGTGCTTTCATTTTCATCAAAGCTAACCTATAGAACCTTGGCAAAGACTTCCCTTGCATTTACCTTGGTGACTAACAATGCTCTGGACAGGCCGACTTCTGTCTGTGCCTCTTCTTCTTTCATCTCTCCCAGTCATGAGAGTGAATAAATAGCACAATAGCAAGAAGACGAGAGCTATAAGCAAGTCTCAGTCTTCAAACTTTAAGATATGTCACCATGTCCATGCCACTTACTTAATCACTTCTAATGTGTACCTTAGCACATTGTAATGGCTTATAAGTGCCGATGGTGTAATTCATGAGGGTGAGTTAAAAATAGCATCCAAGCAATTATGCAGCCTTCACTGGACTGTGCATATTCTTCTCCCAGTGCCCTGACAGCAGGCTGTCCTGGAAAGATTCCAAGGGAGTCATTTCCCTGCACTCTGCCCGCAATACCTCCCAGGAAAGCATAATTTCATGTTCTGGTAACACGACGCTGCTACTGGCAGATGAAGCTCAGAGTCCGTGGGACTAAAAGGTAGAGTGACCTGAGACAAACTCAGGAGATGCATTTGGTTTATGCAAAGTTGAATCTTGCTAGAATAGGCAAGGCTTTACTTTTACATTACTCAACTTCAAGGGAAAGTAGCCTAGGAACACACGTGTTATAGATGAATAACTGTGTCAAGTGATTTGAATATCTGTTTCTAATTTTATAAATTCAGAGTCCTTAAGCCTCAAGTAGTTATGACCTGATACTCACTCCAATTTTTCAGACCAGAGAGCTGGAGGCCACAAATAGCTTCAGATTCTCCTTGGCTCAGTGAGCCGCCGGCATTTAATAACTTTCAGTATTAAAAATATCCAAATGTGTGCTGATCTGAAACAAATCCACTATGACTGCTTCTGATCTTTGCCTTTTGCTTCTCACAGTGACCTGAATGCTACTTCTGACTTTCTGCCTTGGATAAAGCCTGCCTTGGTCAATATCTAAAGAGAACCATCTGCATATTAGAAGTTGAAACTGTCTTTTTAATTTGGAAAGAAAATATTCAGCATCAATCTGTTGAATTTTTTAAAAATGCCTTTACCGTGTTAACAATTTGCATACCAAAATACTCACCCATATTTGGTGCACAACTTCCATCCCCCAAGTTTTAGAACATTTTCATTACTCCGCAGAGGTCTTTTGCATCTGTTTAAATTGTCTCCACATGTTTATAGAAAACTATTTGTGGTTAAATGTTAAAAAAAAAAAAAGAAGAAGAAACAACCTCTGCCTAAGCAGGGCACGGTGGCTCATGCCCATAATCCTAGCTACTCAGGAGGCTGAGATCTGAGGATCAAGTTTCAAAGACAGTCCGGCACAAAAGGACCTGAAATTCTTTTTTTTTGTATTGTAACTGATAGAAGGGTTACATTAGATTTGCCAGATAAAAAGTGCATTACTTAACAATCAATGCTACCCCTTCTCATGTTTTTGTCTTCATTTCCCTCCTCCATCCCCTACCCTCATCTTGTTTTCCCCCCTTCCCTATCCTATTTCAAATGAACAAATAAATATATACACAATATATCAGATAACAAGGTAAGATACAATAACAACATGAGATAACCAAGAGATAACAAAAGAGATGAGAAATAACAGAGTACATTAACAACAACAGTCACCCTTACTTATATGGCTCTTGCTTCTATATCTTGAAGGAAGGACCTGAAATTCTTATCTCCATTTAACCTCTGGAAAATGGAAAGTGGGGTTTGGCTCAAGGGTAGAGCAGTGACTTTGAGCTGAAGAGCTCAGGGACAGCACCCGGGCCAGAGTTCAAACCCCATGACCCACAAAAAACAACAACAACAAAAAACTCTGCCTGGAGTTCTATGCTATATCTAGAATTTGGGTGGATTCTAGCCAATGTCAGTCTTATTTACAATAGCTTTATATTACATTTTGAAACCAGAAGGCTGAGTTCAAGTTCGTTCTTCCTTCATTTTCAAGATTGTTTAGACTGTTGAGGATCTCTTGTAAATCCGTCATCCATCAGCATCATCTTGTCAATTTATGCAAAATATATGCTATGGAGATTTCAATAGTGTTAGGTTGAAAATAAAGGAGGCCGATACAAGAGAAGGCCACACGAGATGCAGGCAGGAAGCCAAAAGGTTTTATTCTGAACTGTGCCCGCCATACGTGGTGAAGACCCTTGGTTGCTTGGCTCCACCTTATGGAGGGAAGGGGTGAAGAGAAACTGTGTCCAGGTGAAGGGAGAAGTGGCCACACGGGTTGAGGATGTGACTTCTAAAGTCACATCCTTATCTTGGGGCAGACCTTACAATCTGGGCCATTCGACTGGAAACTCCCCAATTCCAGACTTTCTCAAAATCCACTCAAGTAAATAAATGATAATGTGTGGAAGATTAAGAAATTCCAGAACTCCGATGATTTAATTTATTAGTGTCCTTGCTCTACTTGTTTTTAAATGTTTTGCAACTTTAGGGTGGTCATTGGAATCACTATACACACAACAGTTATTTTAGCTCTCTTTCTGGTTAACCAACAAGTGTAGTTGCTGTCTTCCTGATGCATATATCATACCACTGTGTGTAGAGCACAGTTAGAAATTAAATTTGAATTACCCAACACTATACCTACAATTTAATAAGCATTTTTTGCTTATTAAACCAGGGATTCCTCCCCACAATACAGAAAGAGTGAAAGTTATGTCTTCCTCCAGCTGAAGTGTCACCTTACAGACTGCTCACATAGTTTTCTGCACAGTACTCAAACTCTTGTGTTAGCAGGTGCTAAGTGTAAACTGGAACAACTTCTCATGAAGAGAGTTGGCAATTATTAAGTCCACAAAGTTTTCTAAATAAAAGTCACACTTAAATATAATGGCTAGTGGAGTTTTCACCTTTGCACATATCCTTTGTTCTCTTTTTAAGATACCACATACTAAGGAGATCTGATTTACAAATCCAGTACATTTCTGTCCTTATTAGAACTGTAAAACCCTACTGTACATTCAGTAAATTTGTTCCATTTAGTAATTTCATCCTGGCGATTACCATTCATTCTATTCTCTATTTTTCTCATGTATTTCTGAAATGTTCAAAGACTTTCCTCCTGGAACATTTTATGTTAGATTTTTTTCATTACATTTGTTTAAAAAAGAACATGTTTTATTGAATAAGCACTCAGTCCCTTGTCTTGTGAGCCAGAATCTTCCAATATAAAAATCATACATTTTGGGTTTCAAGCTCTCTTTTACTTACTTCACTATTAAATTTTGAACATGCACAGAAGCATTGACTGATCTCTGTTAATGTCTGTATGCTTTTCTCCTCAAACACCAAATGCATGAAATATGTATTGTTCCAGCATCTCCACATCTCATCAACCTGTGGGAAAATGTGTGCACATGAACTATTATATTCAAACTCAGCTGACATATTGCCTTACCTTCTCCAAAAAGAATTTGGCTTCTCAGAATAACCTTCTACCCCTGCCACTTCACCACCTTTAAGGATATTCTTGGGAATTCCTGGGGAGTGTTTTTATGTGGGCTCATAAAGTCCATGGCTACTGGTGGATTCCATTATTCCATAATATTCTTGGTTTTAGGAGAGCAGACTGATGCTTAAACTATGTGAATGTAACTCCTGGGATCACCGTATAGATGTGTGCCCTCGAATAAGTACAATAGCCTCTCTAAGCTTAAGTTTGTTAACTGGGAAATGTTGATTGCTTGAGGATTGCACAAGACCCTGCATTTGGAATGGGAAAATGTTTAAAGGATGTTAAATACTTTTTCAGGGCTAATCACTACTATGACTCGCAGCATCCTCTGAAGCTTAATCTCTTTTTCTCGTATTTACCTTGGACGTTAGGACATAGTTTTCAAAAATGATTGCACTATTATAGTCATTAAAAGGGCCTCAATTCTCCAGAGCCGTTTTGCATTCACCACAAAAATAAGAAGAAAGGAATGATACAAAAGAAAATAAGAGGATTCTGGACACTAATAGGGTTGCATCTTTACATCTACTGAGACTGATCCTTCCCTTGGGATTAGTTGAGATAAGGGATCTCTGCATTTTTCATCACTTTTTCAGGTCCTAGTGCATCCATAACTACTTCTTGCAAACATCCTTCTCATCAAAATCAGACAGTTAGACTACAAGCCTGGACAGGGATGAGGATGGGAAGTGAATCTGGCCCATTACAGATACATTACCTGACTACAGTGACTTCCCTTTATGTTATCTGTGAACTCTGAATGCAGGAATTATTTCCTCCATTTAATTTTCTACCATAATTATCTTAATTTTGCTGTCTATATATTCAGTAAATTATGGGACTGAATCAATTTCATCAAGTCAAAACCCTCTTATTTTTCTTTATATTGCTTTAGATGTTTCAGTGAGTTTATTCCCCTAATCATATAATTTATCCTGCTTTTGTTTGCATTGGGTAATTAGCTAAGGAAAATTTAGCTAAAGAAAATAATTTGATTATTTTTAGAGCAAAGCACAAACAACAATGAAGTTAGTAAACACATTTTTTCAGGAAAAGAAAAAAAAGCTTCTACTTCTGAAGTACTATTTGGTGACTGATTTAATACAATTTGCTTTAGGCCAACTCTAAGATAGACAATACCTTATTCTAATATTATTTTAACATGATTAAACAAAACTAGATTCACAAGAAATCCTTGGAATAGACAGCAAGCCACTACCGAAAATAACCACTTCTGTTTCAAATATGTGTGTGTGCACACACACGGATGCCTCCACACTCTAGTACAGGACCTCATGCTCTTGTTTTTTCACTGAAGGCTGCTGGCACTCTACCACTTGAACCACAGCTCCATTTCCTGCTTTAAGCTGGCTAATTGGAGATAATAGTCCCTTCGATTTTTCTGCCGAGACTTGCTTCAAATTGAGATCCTCAGATCTCAGCCTTTCAAGTAGCGAGGATTACAAACATGAGCCTCTGGTATGTGGTTGTTACAATTTTTGTAGTATAAACATTCAGATATTCAGTCTGTAGGTTATGTACAAATGCTACATCATTTCATATAAAAATTGAGAATATGTACACTTTACTAGAGATCTATCTCCTGTTGGCTGCTATCATTATGTATTAAGAATTAAAATATTTACTTTGATTCATTTTTAATAAATACTTTGAACATTCATGTATATGTCAAGAACTCTGCTATATTCAGGACAAAATTACAATTGAGACAAAATTACTATCAAGGAAATAATGGCCTAGTATTTAGAAATGTTCAGATTTTTTTTCAATCACTTTTTCTCTTTTTGTCTTTCTTTCTCCCTCTTGTCCTCTGTCCCTCCTTCTTCCCTCCTCAGCCCCACCTCTCTCTTTTCTGTCTCTGTATTTGTTTTACTTAAAATACCAAATACCTAGATATTGGGCAATGTAGATAAATAGCTTTAACGAATTCTAAATAACTAGAAAGAGTTAATGTAACCTGCACGGTAAAGTTTATGCTTTCATCCTCTTGGAACTCATTAAAATAATTTTAAAGTTAGCCTGGAAAAGATAAACTAAAATAATTTCCATTTTCAATGCAGCATTGTATAATGAGCATTTTCCATTTTTTTTCATTTCTGTCCTTCAAAGAATAATAAAGGCTATTTAAACTTGAGTGACATAGCTAAGCTTAAATACCTGCAAAGACCACCTTTCTATCTTTTGCATAAAGCACATAACGTTTTTGTGAAATTCAATGTCAACATCTAGAATTCTTAAAAATGACACAAATTGACAAATAATTTAGCTTTCCAATTATGAAACTGCTTTGTTAAATTGCAACTCCTTTATTCAACTACTTAAAGGTAATTTTCAAAATAAAGAAATATAAGCAAGACTGCTGGTCTACCTCTGAAGGCACATGGAAGCAAGTAGCCAGCTAGTACACAGGTAAGTTTTAAAGAGAAACTGACCTTGTGCCATTCTCTCAACCTTCCCTTCTTAACAGATGAGTGCCATTTGCTGTGTTAGTAGTTTGAAGTCAATAACCATTGATAATCTCCTTGGGGAACTCTTGGCTTTTTACAAAGGCAACATTTCAGAATGAGGACACAGTCTGCTGATGACTAAATGCCTGTAATGATGATAGGAGGTGATGTTACATTGAAGCTCTGAGTTTCAAAAGAATTATTGCTGCTCTGTTCATTTCAGTCATTATTGAACAATAATGATGCATAATTTCAAACTAACCTTCCAGAAGGGAAAATTGGTTATAGCCAGTAAGACTCTTAAAATGTTTCTCCTATCTCTGGAGAACAATGGGAAAATGTTGACTCTTCTTAGAAACTAGTGGGGAAAAACCTTCCTAATAAACTTGCTCATGATTTCTAGGTTAAAGATGCAGTTGGTTATATAACCTAGGGATAGTGTTGCATTTTGCTGCTTTGTCTTAGAACAAAGTGCTTGGTGCTTATTCTAGTGCCTGGTGGCTTGCTCTGTTTGGAAAAAATTACAAATATCCTCATGATCAGTGAAAATCCACTACCAGGTGATGTTCTTCAGTCTTGCCCAATATCCATGCATGTATTTTTCTCATCCCTACATACTTTTTTCTTTCTTCAGTCCTGGGGCTTGAACTCAGGGCCTGAGTACTGTCCTTGGACATTCTCAAGGCTAGCACTCTACCACTTGAGCACCACTTCCAGCTTTTTCTGTGTATATGGTACCAAGGAATCAAACTCAGGGATCCGTACATACTAGGCAAGCACTGTACCACTAGACCATCTTCCTGGCCCCCACATTGTTTTAGATGACATGCAGTACTTAGCAAAAGTAAGGGAAGATGTGGGTAACTCTGTCACCAGACATCAGTGTCAATTACAACTTAATTACATAATTCAAAGATCAGATTCCACAAGTAATTTTCCTTTCCTTTGCAGATCTGAAACCTGAATATAAGTTGAGGCTCCTGGAAATGGTGAGGAGGACTCTCTGTCTCTCTCTCTCTCTCTCTCTCTCTCTCTCTCTCTCTCTCTCTCTCTCTCTCTCTCTCTCTCTCTCTCTCTCTCTCTGTCTCTCTCTCTCTCTCTCTCTCTCTCTCTCTCTCTCTCTCTCTCTCTCTGTCTCTCTCCTCTCTCTCTCTCCTCTCTCTCTCTCTCTCTCTCTCTCTCTGTGTGCACATGTTGGTGGAAACTTAGAGATATAGCCTATTGATTATGTTCTGCTTCTAGATCCTTGTCTATGTTTGGGCACTTTTCCCCCGAGGACTGATTCCTGTAGTTGACTGTACAGTGTATTCACAGTAGTGCTTGCTTCCAAAAGCATGTGGGTTTTTTGGTCATACAAGTCAGAGTTGGAATTTACAGAGTTTCACCATCCACTCTTCCTACCAAAAAAGCCTCTAAAATATAAGCAAATGCAATGAACATAAACCATGGCATCCTATCAAAACATTTCTCATATCCTATTGTTCCTCATTTTTCGTATGTCTTGATTTTGACCTTCGTAGAGCAAGAAATGTGTTTTATAAATAGTGTCAGTTACAAGCGCAAGTTCTGTCCATACTAAATATTTTAAAGTTCAACAAGGAAAGAAGTAAAAAATGAATGAATGAATGCATATTATTTGTGCCAACAAAAGTACAAGAACATGACAACGCATGCGTGCATACTCTCTACTACTAAGTAGGTGGCATTCAGGAGGATTATAGTTTGAGACCAGTCCAGGACCCCCCAAAATGAGACCCTTTAAAAAAAACAATCCAAAAGCAAAAAGGGGTGACAGTATGGCTCAAACTGCCTGGAAAGTATAAGGCCCTGAGGTCAAACCCCATTAGCAAAACAAAATGTCTTTGTAATGTCCACTGTAAAGATTAAAGTGTCTCCCTACTTTCAACTAGAAAGTGACATCCCCCAACTCACCAAGAACAAATGAACAGTAAATAACTATAAAAAATACTCAGGACCCTTAAAAAAAAGTACTTGTTTGAAGCCAGAAGAAATGGTGGTATCGTTGATCATTGTGAATGTGTTTTACAGTCATCAAGATCTATTCACAGTGAGGTTGTTTCTCCCATTTTTAGACTTGGCTTCTCAATTTGGCTACTAGGAATCAACTCCACGGAGTCTAACCACATTCTGAGGATAGTGTTCTGGCGGAACTATTAACTTGAGAATCTCACTGTGATTCAATTTACTGTTTACAAACAGTACTAGGACAGATGCCTTGTGTTATTCCCTTCCATTTAAATTAATTCTGCAAATTTTCTTTTTTTTTTTTTTTTGTGGTTAATGAGTCTTGAGCTCTGGGCCTGGGCGCTGTCCTTGAACTACCACAGTACCCTGAGCCAAGAGCCACTTCCTGTTTTCTAGTGGTTAGAGTTAAGAGTCTCAAGTTTTTCTGTGCTGGGGCTGGCTTTGAACTTTGATCTCAGCCTCCTGAGTAGCTAGAATTACAGTCCTGAGCCACCATGTTCAGCCCAGCAAACTTCTTTTTAACTGATAGATTTAGCTTGGGTTAATTTTATTGAGTTAACCTTATTATTTGGCATTAGTAATAGTGAAAAGCACCTTTTGGTTGCCATATGTGCATACTCTAATTTCACTCATCATAAAATTGAATCTTCTCATTGACTTTCTATCTCTTGGGTGAAATAAGAATCAATGAAACTTGATCACATTGATTTTATGGCTTAGTGATTAACTTAGACTTTGTATGTATTTGTAAGGCTGTTAAAGAGACTCTCTTAAGATCAAAGTAAAATCTGACTGCTCAGGTAGACTGCCCTGATAGTGTTTATTTATTCACTATTTATACACTCAATTTGTTCACTTATTTCTGTTCCACAGGGATTTCAACTCTCCCACTGAGCTAGGACTCTACCATATTTTTTCACTGTTTTTTTTTTTTTGTTGTTGTTGTTGTTGTTGTTGTTGTTTTGTTTTTTTGCCAATCCTGGGCTTGAGCTCAGGGCCTAAGCACTGTCTTTGGACTTTCTCGAGGCCAGGGCTCTACCACTTGAGCCTCAGTACCACTTCCAGCTTTTTTCAATGTATGTGGTACCAAGGAATCCAACCTGGGCCTTCCGTCATGCTTGGCAAGCACTCTACCATTAGGCCAAACTCCCGACCCTTTCACTGGTTATTTTTTAGATAGAGCCCCCTCCCTTCCTGTCCCAGGTGTGAACCTGAACTTTGATCTGCCTGGTTTGGGCTCCCTCTTGAGGTAACTGAGATGATAAGTACACAACCACCACACGTACATACCATCTTTGATCAAGAGGAAGTCTCATGGAGTTTCCTCCTAAGTTGACCTGAAGCCTTGTCACAATCTCAGTCTTTCACAGAACTAGGAGGACAAGCATGTATGTACCACATTGCCCAACTCGGGATTCAAAAGAGACCTAGTAGATTTTACTTCCTAGATGGACCACAAGGCTCAATTCTCATGTTCTCTGCCTCCTAAGTATCTAGGATTATAGGCATGAACTACTGTTGTCTGCCCATAAACTGCCCTTTTAAAACAATTATGCTTAATCTTCTTGCGTTCCTTATAATGAGAAAACAATTTGACACCCTGTTCACAAATGGAACCTTCCTGAAGCCAACTTTCTATGTGATGTATAAGAAATAATCAAACACACATTGAGCAACTTCACTTCCCAACTGCTACATGAGATAAACAATTACAGGGTGGATTGACTACTAACAGGTTTATCTATAGCTGAGTGGGTGCACACAGTGGTATACTATCACAAAGCATTTGTCAAGTTTCTCACATAAATCTGGTTTGTTAATTTTATAAATACATGCACAAAGACAAATATATAATGTACACACATATACTACACAAAAATAGGCACGCTCAGATTTATATATATGTAAAAATATATTAAATATCAATTAGGTATAATCTAGATCTCTAAGATTATAAATCTTTTAAATGAATCCACATAATTTAGAAATTCCTAATAAAATACCAATATTTTGAGACAAATGAAACTAAATTTAAGTCGGCAATGGATATTGCTTCCAGTCCAGTTCTATTAGCTGTTATGCTTTCCTACTATACAAACATTTTAAAGTAAATAGTTCTATTTCAAGAGAAGAATGCTTGTTGAGATTCTTTAGAGTAGAGGGTGATGAATTACGATTATATTTTTACTTGGTATTTTCAATGATTCAAAGTATCTTTATCTCAGCTAACATTTGATGCAGTTAGTTTAAAAAAAAAAACAGATGTCATTTCTCTCAACTCCCAAAGCAACATGGGAGGACAAGCAATAAGATTTGGGGGCGTTGGTTTTCAAAGACAACTCCTATTCAATCAATCAAATATTTTACTGGCACTTCTGTACTAGTGTTGTGTTATCTGAAGCTTCCAGTGGATTGATTTTTATGCTATCAAGGAGTCTACACAAATTGTATGTTAATCATGCAATCCAGTACTACAATATAATTAGGTGACTATGGCATATAATGACTGGGAATTTCTGAGGATTCTCTATCTTCAGGGTTTACAGCAATACTCACACAATACAAGCCTGAATGGTCTGTGCTCTTAACAATGGCTGGTTATCTCAAAATGTATCCAATTAAATAGAATTGAAAGGAAAAGTAAAGAAATTGTGAAGAGCACAATGCATGCAGTTGAATGTATTATGTATTCCTATAGAATGCTTCTGAGTTCGTTTTTTAAGAATATTATTTGAATTTAACATTCTAGCTTAGAGATAGGTCTTGGGGAATATGAAAATTGTTGTATAGCTTTATAACAAATCCACATGAGACTTGTAAAGACTAAATGACTCAGTTTAATATTCCAGTGGAGTAATAAATTACTCTAATGGCATAATCTGGCAATGTCTGAAGAGGTTTCTTCAGTTGAAAACAATGGCCTTTTGTAATGTATTAGATTATGTTTTACTTGGTGCTAAGTTTTCTATATCCACTCTTTTAGATTAAAAATCATTATTGTAAATCTGAGTAGTATATCAAATTATTTTAAAGAAAATAAAGTACAATTTTTTTAAAAATTTCTCAGTCACTAGAGGAAAGGAAAAATGTCTCTCTTGATACTTTGTCTATTTTTTAATTTTGTTCTCAAAATTTTAAAGATGATGTGAATAGCTCCCATTCCTTCCTTTTTGATAAGAATATTATTTAAAACATATGTGACTTCCAATATAAATCAAGCATCAAGCAGAAATATAAAATTCATTCAGCCACTACAGTAATAATTAGTTATACCGAGCTGAGTATTATCTTTTTCTTCTCTTCTCTTGAGTCAGTGTGTCTATTTACATGAGTTAATGAGAAAATAGGGACTTCCACATTTTTCTGTTATTAATATTTAATTTTTATTTATTTGGGCAATTCAGTTTGCTGTTTACAGACCGTAATCTTACATATGCCTTGTTATTCGCTTCAATTTAAATTAATTCAACACATTTCCTTTTAACTGATAGATTTATCTTAATCTTAATGAGTTTGGCAGGGCTAGCATTTGAATTCATTTGATGCACTTGCTAGGCCGGCACTCTATCATTGAATTATGTCTCCAGCCTCCTCTTTTGCCTGGTTATTTTTGAGATGGGGAACTTTCTGTCAAGCACCTGCCTGGACTGAAAACTGTATAGTTTAGATATCTAATAATTGCTGGGATAGTAGGAACTTGCTCCCATGCCCAGCTATTGGTTAAGGAGGCGTCTCACATGTGTACTCAGGCTGCTCACAAATGGAAAATCTCCCAACCTCCACCTCCCAGATAGCTAAGATTACGGGGTGGGCCAATAGCACCTAACTGTCGATGTTGCCTTATCTCAAATATTATAGACAAATAGTGTACGTCATGCATACAGATAAATAGTGTATGATTTTGGTATACATGTACACCCTGTAATCATAATCAACCTATCATAAGTATCACGACCTGTGCTGTATGTTAAAATCCCAAAATGGGTTTGTCATTGAAAGCTTATCCCAACCTTCCAGGTCCTAGCAATCACTGTTCTCCTCTGTACTTCGATGGAATCAGCTACTTTTGATTCCTCATACACATGAGAACATACTGTCTTTGTTTTTCTGGGTCTGACTTATTTCAGTCAATGTACTGGCCTGCATGTTCATCCATGTTGTTCTAGATATAAGGGTTGGCTTCATTTCTAATTTCTGCATTATAGTCTATTCTTTACTGTACATGCTGTATTTTCTTATCTATCACATCACCACATATGTTTTGTTTCTGTGTCTTAGTTTCTTTTTAGCAGTACTGAATGAACTTGGGCATGAGACAATTCTAACCATTTTAAATACCTCCTATTCTTTTAGAAATGATTTGGAATGGGTTTACTATAACTTGGTAAAACATCACTGTTCTTCAGCAGCAGAAATGAGAACATGCCTCAGACACTGGCGTCACTATGACATGAATTGATTTTAGAACTATGGGCTGGGAATTGTTAAGTTTAGAGTTAAGGATTTCCCAGCTGTCTCTCTACCTTTGGTCAGATCCATTCAACTCAAATCTATTACCACAATCTCTTATATAAGATGATATAACACTTTTTGAACATTTTTGGAATAAATTTTTGAACAAAATGAAGTGAATACAGTTATCTGAGAAAAAGGTTTTCCTCATCAAGTGCTGCTGCATTGCTGCTGAATTTTATAAAGAACATTTTTTGTGAAACAAAGATCTCCAAATATAAAATCTGGGTTATCGAAATTAGTTTTCAAATACATACATTTCAACAGTTGAATAACTACTTATTTTCATTTAAAAAACCCTTTTCTAAAGCTAATTCATATTCTAAAATGATATCTATTCTTTTTTTCATATCAGCATTGTTGTTTTAATAGAAACCTGGAGACAACAAAAATATTTGTCAACAATACAAAGAAAAACAAGTTGTGATGTACACAGCAGAATTTTACATAGAAAAGTTAAAAACAAAAGAACCATAGCTATACAAAGCAAATATAGATAAATCTCAAGAACACAGTATAAAACAAATAAGCTATAGAAAATGCATATAATATAGTTATTCATTTTAAATATGCTCTGTGGAGTTTTCCCCCTCATTTATCTATACTATAAGTTCATCACAATTGGAAACAAGAAATAGTTAACTCAAACTTGAGAATAACTTTGCTATGTTCTAACTTTTCTGAGTATCAGCCAAGGACCCTCCATTATTTCTTTTTTGGAAATTGGTTCTGAGCTACCCAGGAAGCTGAGGTACGAATTTGTGGTTTGAAGCCAGTCTGGGCAAAAAGTTCACAAGATTCTTATCTAAAATTGACATGTGCCAGCTTTGAGTGAATAAGCTAAGGGCCAGTATCCAGGCCCTGAGTTCAAGTATATAATCAGTGTATAAATTCAAGGGAAGAATGAAGAGAATAAAGAATGCACAATATAATGATGGAGATGCGTTGTTTTTCTACAGCGCCCATATTTCTGTATTTCATTTTTTAATCTACTATTCATCATTTTATTTACTATTCAGCTTAAAGTGGATATAACATTTAATAGACTCATAATGCTTTTATAATATATAAACTGTTCTGTCACTGATCTTATTGACTTGATAGCCAAAACTTATTTAATCATAGAAATTTTTTTTTTCCTACTGTAGTACATCTGTTTAGTAGAATACAATCTGGGTAACACTGATAAGAATGACTATCTTCAGATATTAGAGAAAAAATGAATAATTAACTCAGCAATTTGAATATCAGCCAAATTTCCTGAAAGATTCAAATAAATTGATCGTTTAGAAAGCTAATCAATAATGTCATTTTGTTGCTATGTAAATGACTCATGTTATGGGTATGATTCAACATTCCATACCTAATTGATATGCAGGAAATATGTTGATCAAGTTGTTGCCATGAGTTTGTTAGATGGATTGTTAATCACCAAAGCTTGTGAGTAAAGTGACTAAGCCTTATTATGTACTGTGCGCTGTGTCCAGAGTTCTAGCCATACAAGTTGCCTGAATGCCACAGCTGGCTCAGAAAGCTGTGAACACAGATAGCCATGAACAGGCAATGACTATTTCAGTATTAGCAATGACTGCTTTGGCTCTGTAATGGATAGGTGTACAAGAAAGCACTTTTCTGTGCAAATCCTAGGTGGCATTCACTTATGGAAAACACGATTGTGGAGTGCTATTTGCCACGAATTTATAGCCTTAAGATCGCTTCTCATCGCTACTGTATTTTTAGGGGATTAAAACTATCACTACTTATATGTATCCAATTAGTATCAAAGTTACCAATGCCTATTCAGAAACTTATTTAGGCTTCTTTTCTGTTACCCGCTACCTTCATTCATTTAATGTCAACTGACAAATCATGAGAGTGAGCAGGCACTGGGCCATAACACTTGGAAACTTACTCTCTAATTCTTTTTACACATCTGTTAAATCTTGTGTCTAGATGATAGATTATCAACCAATGTTTCATTTCTTTATCTAGGAGATCAATTTCACTATGTTCACACTAATTAGATGTCTGCAGATGCCTCTTTTCTCCTATATTTCAAGCAGAAAATGGGAGACTGGTATCTATTTGCAAATTTCAGAGGCTCAAAAACATCTTTCATGTAAACAAGATAAAAATTTCCACTATGACTGAACTAAAAAGATATAAATTATTTAATGCTAATCCATACTTTTATAGATATGCTTATGTGATCTATAAGTAATTTTGGGGATCTCACAGAACTAACAAATACTATGTAAATTTTTCTTTAACTAGTGGGGTTTCTTTTAGTTGCCTTAGGTCTTTTAATCAATGTAAAATATGCATAGGTCTTTGACATATAAACAAATTGTATATTGAGAATTTAAAGTGAATTGATTCACTAGAAAGATTTGAAAAGGGGAAAGCAATAGAGGCAGTTTCCTGAGGATTTGGAGGCAGTTAATGTTGGGCGTAATAGAAAAGGGTGTGAAAGGACAGAGTAGAGGAGGTTTCAAACATGCAACGCTAGCCTCACCCCTTTGCTAGTGCTACCTCCGCATCTCTCTAAGATGATGCTCTCAAGAAGAAAATGAGTAAAAGTGAGGAGCAGATGGTTCCACTGAGAAAAAGGTTATTTAAAAAAATAGAATAAAAGATTGGTTTTTTTAAAGCTGTTTATTAAATTCAAGGATAGGGAATGAGTAATGAGTAAAAAACAAACAACAAAAAAAACCCACAGAACAATTGCTAACATACCACGCTCTTCCTGTGATCAAGATCGATCTGATCTTGATTATATTTCAAAAGTTCAAAGGACACATGTCCTGAGCTACCTAAGACATTTAAGTTTTAAATTCTCTGAAGATCACATCTCTTCATTCATCCAGGGGCTCTTTGTCTGCCTGGTTGTGTAATAAATTTCCGGGTTTGTCATTGGATTTCTGGGCTACCTGAAATCACTCTGGAAGCTGAGTTAAGGCTCTATGCCATGGAAATGGGATGGCTGTAAATCTGCAAGGTTATCTGCTACCATGGTGGGGATTCTTGTGGTCCAACCCAAGACATTTGAGGCCTCACTGTTGCTGGCAGCTGCTTGTTCTTTATTTTTTAAATGGCACACTACAAAACCCCTGGGTAAATGTGTCATATACTATATGTTCTGTTCATTTATTTTTCTTTTCAATGATCACTTTGCAAAAGAAAGTCATTAAGAGTTACAGATTAAAAAAGAAGCTGGATTCCTTGGGTACCTAAGCTTTCCTAGTAGGGCATTTCAGTTATTTTGCAGCACTACATTCTTATCTTACCATATCACATCTTATGTGAAAGAGTCTTGGTAATGAGTCCCACTTACTGCTGAGGTCTAAAAAACTTACAGTGCTTGCCCCAGGCTTCTGAGCTGGCCAGAAGTCCTCTGCTTTCCCTGGTGATGTCCACTGCCCCAGTTGCCATTCTGGGCTGTTGTCTTCACCTCCAAGAAAAAATAACTATCTCCCTTGAAATGCTGTAAAATGTCGAGAATATCAGAAATATCTCATCCCACAAACCAAACGAAAGCCTGAGATAGCTCCTATACAGAAAGATCTGTACACTGTGGCTAGAAAGATGAACACTGGTATGTAGAGGTGAGCAGTACCTTATTACTGATAAAGCATCACTTATTTGGAATGTGCAAAAGAAACCTGTTTTAAACAAATGAAAGACAAAAATAAATTTTGCAGATGAACACAATGCAAGTTGGCTTGAAGAAGCATAAGGTGCGACTCAGAGGAGCCACCTGCTTCTGTGCATCTCTGCTTACTCAGCCTTCTGCCCACACACCTGCTCTCCTAATGAGCTCCTTCTCACCACACCCTGCCAGGATCCTTCGAAGCTTGACATCTAATAAAGTAAAGAGGTTATTGTCCTGCTCAGCATGAGCAAAATAGTTCTCTAATTAAACTCTAGTGTCTTACACATTTCACAGATTATCTCAGCTTTTGTTATGACTATGGTCTTTACCTTTATCAAAACTTGAGGCAATCTATCTAGCTCCTTATCTGACTAGAAGACACTTTCACTTTCCAGTAGCTGGCCTGGCTCCACCTCTTTCCTTAATATTCTGTCCTAAACTGCCCTTGGGGTTGACAATTTCATGGATAAGGATGTTTCACATATGAAGGAGGAAGATAGAGATAGCTACATACTTTAAACATTTTGAAAGTGGTATTTTTTTAAATGTTGCATTGTTGTAGGTTAGATTCTTTGGGAGTGTATTCAGATTGAAATATATTTTTTGCACAGTTTACTGAGAATGCTCTTTGCAGTCTGCTAGTGAGATAATAAAGGAAGTAGAATGGGCAGAGGGCAGGACTGAGCTGATTCATAGTCACAGTGCAAGCATCTTCTTGGCCCATCAAAAGAGCCAAAGTGGGATGGCACTGTAGAGCCAACCACAGGGAGGTACGAGAACTGGGCTTTGTACCCTCATATCAACTAAAATCTGAGTGTGAGCTGTTTCCAAAGTGGAGTGTGAGATGTAAGACTTATGACAGAAAGATTCTCTTTATTCAAGACAGCCTTCTTCAGCCCAGAATCCCAGAGTTAAATTCAGCAGCCTACCATCAGTTGCCAACACTGACAGGAGATGGAAGAAATGATGTATCATTCTTCTGAATTGATCTGGGCCGGGCACCATGACATCCACCTTATTCAGATCCACACACTTAAGTTCTGGAAGCAACTCCTACTGGAACTCACAGATCCTCCTAGAGAATTCACAAGAGGAAGATCCGGAGGCTCAGCACTAGCTTTCCCTGACTAACAGTGTCTCTAAGCACCAACTTGTCACGCTCTTCTATCTTCTTTCAGATCCTACTTATCTTGGCCTACCCATTCCTTTGGTCAAGATTACTCAGCTACTGGGATGACTGAGATTTTCATCACTGATGAGTCTGAGATCTTGGTTACCATGTTTTTATGGCGCATGGCTGCTGAATGTCACTGGCATCGAAAGGTGAATGACCTCAGGAAATCTAGATTCGACCCTTCAGGTAGGAAAAGTCAACATGCATGCTGAATCTCATCCACTGCACCTCAACTTTAGCTTCTTGTAATTTTGGAAAGCGTGGATTTGAGGGGGAGAAGAATTGTAGCTGGGCGTGCTTGAATTTTGACCTGTCTTCACTTTAATTCTGCTTCTTACCAGTTCTAGGACTTTAGGCTAGCCCATTAAGTTCCTTGTTCCTTTTACATTAAGTAAATGTGCAACCCTGGCCTCTTTGCTTTACACCTAGATCCCCCCCCAAAAAAACAAAAAAAGAAAGAAAGAAAGAAAGAAAGAAAGAAAGAAAGAAAGAAAGAAAGAAAGAGAAAGAAAGAAAAAGGAGAAAGGCCAACTGCTCCATTCATGTAAAGGGAAAATTCTGCAGTGATGCCATGTCTTCACAGGACAACAATACACTGGGCAAAAACAGGTTTAAAACAAAACAGGAAACATTTCAGCAGGCCTCATCCCAGTTTTGGGATCATATACATTCACACTGAGAAATGAAGGAAATTCAATCCATTTGTTTTGCTGGGAAACCACGGGAGCTGTGCTTGTATAGCAACCAGCAGCAAAGCAAAGAGAGATTTCAGCAGCTATTCGCCAATATCCAAATGTCAACAGAGCATCTGGATGGTTGGCTGAAGTTCCCATTCATCATCAAGGTGCTTGGGCCTTATGTGGATGAAAATTGCAAGCTGGCCACAGGGAGGAAAATCATGCATAGAGACAGAAATACATAGAATTGTGTGTGATGCACAATGTCTCTCTCAGTATCCTCATAAATGAGAATATTAGGCAGCCCATTACAGCAGCAGGGGCAGCCATAAAGACAGAAGGGATGCAAAGGATGGTGGATAAATAGTCACTCAGTCTGCTGCAAATAAGCAAAAGGAAGGAAGCCTTTTTAAAGAAAGTCTTTGAACCATCCCAAGTTGATGTATGTTTACTCCTTTCAACTTAATCTTTTTCAAGCTGGGTCCTTTCAAAAAGCAAAAGTCATCAGAGCTAGTAGAGGAATCGCCTGAAAATACTTACTTCCTTTCATCATTTATAAGAAGAGCAAGAAGGGAACACTTCCAGATAGAATGTGAACAAGGTAAAAATACTCAGACCCTGGCTTAAAACTAAAATTAATGTTCTCCGGATTCCATGTTGAGATGGAATCTCAGCGAGATCAGATGATTCATTTATATCCAACCCCTAATCATGTAAAGAGGGGAAGACAAGCAAATATATTTTTTCATATATTTTTATTGCAATTAATAGAAGGATTACATTATATTCACCATATAGAAGGTGCATTACTTCAAATACATTGATAACCTTTCTCATGTCTTGGTCCCCATTTCCCTCCCGCCATCACCACCCCTCATCTTGTTTTCCCCCCTTTCCTATCCGATTTCAAATAACCAAGTATGAATATATATACAACATATCAGATAACAAGGTGAAATACTGTAACAATATGAGATAGCCAAGGGAAAGCAAAAGAGATGAGAGATAACATAGTACATTAAGGACAACAATCACTCATTATATGGCTTTTGTTTCTATCTCCTGGAGGTCCTTTTGTTTAGCATAATACTGTATGGCCTTATGTATCTAGATTTTGCTCTATTGTACATCTCTGCTAGGGGAGCCCAAGGTTTCTACTGATTATGACAAACGAGGGAAACCATTGAGCCTATGTTCCTTTGAGTCTGGCTTACTTCACTGAATATGAATTTTTCTATGTCTTTCCATTTCCTCACAAATGGGGCGATGTCATTCTTTCTGACAGCAGCATAGAATTCCATTGTGTATAAATACCACATCTTGGTGACCCACTCATCAACTGAGGGGCATCTGGGTTGTTTAGATATCTTTGCCATGGTAAATAGTGCTGCAATGAACATCGTTGTGCTAGTGGCTTTAGTATGTCCTTGTTTCTGGACGTAGGTCTATGGGTTAATATCTGGGTCCTCAGTTCTATTCCATCAGTCCTCCGGCCTGTTCTTGTGCCAGAACCAAGCTGTTTTGGTTACTATAGCTCTGTAATAGAGTCTAAAGTTTGGTATTGAAATTCCTCCTCCACTGTTCTTTCTGCTAAGAAGTGTTTTTGCTATACGGGGTCTTTTATTATTCTCTATAAAATTTTGGATTGCCACTTCTATTTCTTTGAAGAATGACATTGGGATATTTATGGGTATTGCATTGAATTTTTAAATAGCCCTTGGCATGATTGCCATTCACGATGTTAATTCTTCCAATCCAGGCGCATGGGAGGTTTTTCTATTGCCTCAGTTCTGCTTTAATGTCCTTTTTCAGGGTTTTAAAGTTTTCATTAAAAAGGTCATTTATATTCTTAAGTTAATTCCTAGGTACTTTATTTTCTTTGAGGCTATTGCAAAAGTAGTTGCTGTCCTAATTGTTGCCTCGTTCCTCTCATTGTTGGCATATAGGAAGGCAGTTGGTTTATGAGGGTAAATTTTATACCCTGCTAACTTGCCAAAGTTTGAATCAGCTCAAGCATCTTGGGAGTGGAGTCATATTGCTCTTTAAATACAGAATCATGTCATTTGCAAAGAAGGAAAGTTTCACTTCCTTTTTCCCTATTTGGATCCCTTTATGCTTGCTTCTTGCCTTATTGCACTGGCTAGGAATTCTAATACTATGTTAAAGAGGAGTGGAGAGAGTGGGCATCCTGTCTCATTCCTGATTTTAGACGGAATGGCTTTAGTTTTTCACCATTAAATATAATGCTAGCTGGGGGGTTGTCATACACAGCCTTTATTATACTGAGGAATGTTCCATGGATTCCTAGTTTCTCCAGAGCTTTTAGCATATAGGGATGTTGGATTTTGTCAAATGCCTTTTCTGCATCTATTGAGACAATCATTTGATTCTTTCCTTGCTCCTGTTGATGTGCTGAATTATATTGATTTGCATATGTTGAACCAGCTTTGCCTCCCTGTGATGAATCCTGTTTTATCATAGTGTATAATTTTTTTAATGAGTTGCTGAAGTCGGTTGGCCAATATTTGGTTGAGAAGTTTTACATCAATATTCATCAAAGAAATGGGTCTATAGTTCTCTTTTTTGGATGAAATCTCTGTCTGGTTTTGGGATGAAGGTTATAGTGGCTTCGTAAAATGAGTTTGGCAAAGAGCCTTCATTTTCAATTTTGTTTAAGAGCTTAAGGAGTATTGGTGTGAGCTCTGCTTTGAAGACCTTATTGGATTCAGCTGTGAATCCATGGAAGGTATCTTATTGCCACTTCTATTTCAATGCTTGAAATAGGTCTGTTTAGTTGGATTAGGTCTTCTTGGTTCAGTGTGGGTACGTTAATGTTGGCTAGAATTCATCCATTTCTTCTAGATTCTCAAATTTGTTGGCCTAAAGGTTTGAAAAGTATTCCCTCATGATGCTCTGGATCTTGGTAATTTCTATTGTGATACTACCATTCTTGTCTGTGATTTTGTTTATTTGAGTGTGCTCCCTTCTTTTTTTGGTAAGATTTGCTAAGGGTCTGACAATTTTGTTAATTTTTTCAAAGAACCAACTCCTTGTTTTGTTGATTCTTTCTATAGTTCTTTTGGACTCCAATTCATTTAATTCTGCTTTGATTTTAATAATTTGCTTCCTTCTACTGGGTTTAGGGTTGGTTTGTTGCTCTTCTTCCAGGTGCATAAGGTGACACATTAAATTGTTGGTTTGCGATTTTTCCAATTTGTTAATGTAGGCACTCAGAGCTATAAATTTTCCTCTGAGTACTGCCTTTGATGTGTCCCAAAGGAGCTGGTATTTTGTGTGCTCCTTTTTGTTAAATTTCATAAACTTTTGGAATTTGGTTCTGTCTCCTCAATGACCCATTGGTGATTCAACAATGTGTTGTTCAATCTCCATGAGGTACAGGGTTCTCATTGGTGGAGATTGGTGTTCAGTTCCAATTTGATGCCCTTGTAGTCTGAGAGAATGAAGGGAATAATTTCAGTGTTTCTGAATCTGTACAGGTTTTTTTAGGCCCTAAAATGTGATCCATTTTGGAAAATGTTCCATGTGCTGCTGAATAAAAACATATATTGTGTTGTTGCAGGTGGAATAATCTGCAGATATCTGTTAGATCTAGTTGGTCTATACAGTGGTATAATTCTGAGGTTTGTCTGTTGAGGTTTTGCCTGGTTGATCTGTCCATAGGTGAGAGTGGTGTGTTAAAGTCACCAACAATCACTGTGTTTGATCTATATATGGTTTTAGTGAAAGTAAGTTTGCTTGATGAAGTTCAGTGCTCTGGGATTAGGTGAGTAGATATTTAGCATGGTTATGTCCTCCTGGAGGAGAGATCCCTTTATTAGCATGTAATAACCTTTTTTGTCTTCTTTCACTAATTTTAGTTTGAAGTCTATTTTATCTGATATGAGGATGGCAACTCCAGCCTGTTTATGGGGGCGGTTAGCTTGATAAACTTTATTCCAGCCTCTCACTTTCAAAAAATGTTTGCTTTTTGGAGGCAAGACATGTCTCTTGAAGACAGCAGGATGATGGATCTTGCTTTTTGATCCAACTAGACAGTCTATGCCATTTAATTGGAGAGTTAAGTCCATTGATATTCAGAGTTAGGATTGAAAAATATTTACTAGTTCCTGCCATTTTTAAAAGCTTTCATTAGGGTCTGTGGCGGTACTTAGCTGGTGTATTTTTTAGGAGCCATTTCTTTGTCAGTATCATTTTCTCAATAAGGACCAAGAAACACAACAAATCAGAGAAAAGCTGGATAAGTGGGACTGCATTAAACTGCAGAGCTTCTGCATGGCAAAGGACATAGCTAGTAAATTAATTAGGAAGCCTACAAAATGGGAAAAGATCTTCATTAACCATACAACAGATAAAGGCCTTAGATTTAAAATAAATCAACAGCTCAAAAAATTGAATCACTCCCAAACTAATCTCCAAAATAACAACCATCCCATTAAAAGATGGGCCAAAGACTTAAAGAGAGTCTTCTCTGAAGAAGAAAATAAAAATGGCCTATAGACACATGAAGAAATGCTCAACATCTCTGGTCATAAAAGAAATGCAAATCAAAACAACTCTAAGATTCCATCTCACTCCAGTTAGAATGGCCAGGATCAAGAAAAGTAATAACAACAGATGCTGGAGGGGATGTGGCCAGGAGGGATCATTACTACACTGTTAGTGGGAGTGCAAACTTGTTCAACCACTATGGAAAGCACTATGGCAGTTCCTCAAAAGACTAAACATAGAGCTCTTCTATGACCCAGCAATTCCACTACTTGGCATTTACCCAATTGTCCAGAAACAAGGGCATGCTAAATCCACTAGCACAACGATGTTCATTGCAGCACTATTTACCAAAGCAAAGATATGGAACTAACCCAGATGTCCCTCATTTGATGTGTGGATCAACAAGATGTGGTATTTACACAGAATGGAATTCTATGCTGCTGTCAGAAAGAACGACGTTGCCCCATTTGTAAGGAAATGGAAAGACTTAGAAAAAATCATATTAAGTGAAGTAAGCCAGACTCAAAGGAACATAGGCCCAATAATCTCCCTCATTTGTCATAATCACTAGAAACCTTGGGCTCTCCTAGCAGAGATTTACAGTAGAACAAAATCTAGAGACAATAGGCCAAATAATATGACACTAAATGTAAGGACCCCCATGATAAGGAAACAAAAAACATATGATGAGTGATTGTTGTCCTTAATGTACGTTATCTTTCATCTCTTTTGCCATCCCTTGGTTATCTCATATTGTTACAATATTTCACCTGGTTATCTGATGTATTCTATATGTGCTTAATTGGTTATTTGAAATTGGATAGGGAAGGGGGGAATCAAGATAAGCGGCGGAGAGTGTAGGAGGGAAATAGGAACCATGTCATGAGAAAGATTATCAATGTATTTGAAGTAATCCACCTTCTATGTGGTGAATATAATGTAACCCTTCTATTAATCACAATAAAAAATTATTTAATAAAAAAATAAGAAAAAGAACACACAAAAATGCATAGAGAAAGCATAGAAAAAAAGGGTATTCTTTAGTTTGTTTTTTTTGCAGGGAAGGGGATGGGATAGGAAACTTGTGTCTCCACTAAATTCGGGATCCAAACATTTCAAAAAGTCTTTTTCACTTGCAATTTGGCTTTGCTGTTTTTCTGATCAGTTTGCTTGATTGGGCAGAAAAAAATCCCAAAATGTGGAGTCATGAGAGGCATTGTTTACCAGGAGTGCAGCCCCACCCAGGAGGAGGAGCTTCCGCTAGTACTGAGGGAGGACATCTGGCTAAGCTGCCTCTGGGAAAACCTTTGCCCTTTTGAGTGATGGCGCTGCCAGCACCACTTCTCAGGCTCCATTTGGTTTGGCAGGGTCTTTGCTAGCAGTCAAGATGGCACGGCTCTTGGCTGGTGGGGGAGGGGATGCCTTCCCAATGCTGCAGGTGCTGGAGGTATTCTTTTTCTCCTAAGCGAATCCCAGCAGTTGGAGTGGCTCCATGCTGTCTTCTTGCTCTGGTTTCCTGCATTTCTCCTCTCTGACTGAGATCTCTGTGGTGCTAAAGCTTACTTAGGACGGATCTTTGGGTATGAACTTTCCCGTAGGATGCTAAAACTGGTATCTTGGCGAGAGCTCAGAAGGACTAACACTGAACCACCACCATCTTCTGCCGATCTCCAAATATATTTTTTAAGACAAGAGGCATCAAGCCTTCTGCACTTTTTATTCTTTTCCACCTCCTTAACTTTTGTAGATGTGTAAGACACTATTTTTAGATGGTTATGATTAACTAGGTATTTATCAAGTAATTTATTTGGGGGAAGCCTTTGTATTTATTTCTATATTCTAACTTGAATCACAGCAAAAAGTTATCACAAGCACTTGTTAATCGTTCACCGTCTACCTCTACCTGGGATTTGTTCTTTCCTTATCTTTCACCCACTTCTCAAGCCCATAAAATACAATCCCTATTTTACAAGTTAATTAAAATTTCTCTTGCCAAGGTCAATGAGGACCCTTATATTGACAGCTACACCTTATCTTATTGTGGGGGTGATATGAGGAGGGGTTACTGTTACATTGGTCAGGTAGTGGGTACATTACTTCTTGAACATTGATGCCCTTTCCCATGTTTTTCTCCCACTTTCCATCCCCCATCAATCATCGTGATTTTCCACTTCCTTTCCTTATTCCAAATAAACAAATAAATGTATATATACCAATATACCAGCTAGCAAATAGACCTTTCTTCTTTTATCTGTTAGCAGCACTTCACAATGTTGACTGGTTTCTCCTCGAACAAGTTTCTTGCCAGGCAGCTGCCATTGTCAGCTGCTTGGCTTTTCATCATTGTTCTCCACTGCCTTTTTCTTTGCTCCTTTGCTCCTCAAATCTCTCCCTCCTCTGATAATTTGTTATTAGGCATCTTTCTTCCTTTTAGGGCTTTCTTCCTCTTCCTCTTCCTCCTCCTCCTCCTCCTCCTCCTCCTCCTCCTTCTTCCTCTCTCTCTCTCTCTCTCTCTCTCTCTCTCTCTCTCTCTCTCTCTCTCTCTCTCTCTCTCTCTCTCCCCCCCCTCTCTCTGAGTAAACAGGCCCTGGAATTTCTAATCCTATATTTGAATAGCATTTTATATAGGATCTGATATTTTCTATTAGGTGAATCTTCACACCTGGATACTAGCCCATATAATAAATTTTCCCCAGGATAGCTTAATTCTTTTGTGTCATGTGTGTTTGGGACTGACCAAAGAGAAACCCATTGTCCTTCCTCAAAGGTTGACTTTCATTTATTTTGCCCTGAGCATTAGCAGTTACTGATGTGGAGCCCAAAGTGTAAATTAAAACTTTTAGCAACAAGATTAACTTTTTTTCAATTACAGTCTTCCCATCGAGCTACATGCCTAATTTTATGGAATTCTACTTTAAAAAAAAAAGAGAGAGAGATTTCCCAACATGTTCATTTATTTCCTCCCTTCTGTATATACATTGAGTGTCTCTCCCCCACAAAGGTGTTGGTAGCTTCATAATTTTCAGACTTCTCTTTTTCTCTAGGACTGAGACAGAATGGAAGAGAGAAGAAACTGCAGCACTGGGTTGATGGTTCTTATTGACACAGGGTTGACCCTACTCCATGTTCTTTCCATATGTCAGGTAGAGTAAACCTTCAAAGGTAGGTTATCTCACATTGCCACCCATGTAATGGACTCAATGAACTCCCATTGCTGTTGGGAAAATGCTTTCAGGACCTTGCCCTCCTTTCTCCCTTCATCTCTTATCATGTCCTTCTTCCTCTCAGTATCAGCTAAATTCCATTTATTTTAATAAATCATCATCATGTCGACCTCTGTTATCTCTAGTCTTTGCCTACATTATTTCCTGCATCTCAGTAGAGACACACATTATATTTTCATTCCTTGTCTTGAAACATGTTCTTTTTAAACCCCAGTTCTATAAACAGATAGGTGAAAATACATGTCTCTGCCTCATCTGCATATTTTACACCACTACCTGTGTGATGTGGTTATTGTGCCTTTGCCTGGGGAACACCTTTCTATTGGCTGCAAATTGTCTTCAAGTGGAGGGTAGCAGTTTGGTCTATGGGATTTTCAGTTTGGGCCATGCCAAGAGGTTTTCAGCAGTGGGAGTAAATCCAAGTATTCTTCATCTTGCAGAAGATAATCACAGTAAGCCTGCATTTCATCTTCAGCGCTGGTGTTAAAGAGACAAAGATTGTTTAAGCATATGGAATTAAATACCTGTCAAGATATTCTGCCACATTAACATAGGAAAAGAAAATTCACTCCCAGCTGTTTTCTGAGCTTAGTCTCAGTGAGTGGTTATTGGCATCATTATTTAGTAAGAGAATTTCTATCAACAGAGACGATGCACCTTTCTAATTTAAGTATATCTTTTTTTATCCTGCCAGCAAGAAAGATGTTGTGATCTTTTAGATGTGATGGTGGAACAAAGTAGAAGGAAGCAGAGAGTATGAAATATCTGTGAGCCATACCAATAACAATATTTAAGAAGGGAAAAAATAAATCTCAGGAGGAAGAACTGGGCAAACTTGATAGGTTTTTCTGATTTATGTTTTTCACAGTAGTATTCTTACATATATAATCAATTTTATGGGTCCTCTTGTCATGTTCTTCTCCATGGCTTACCTGGAAAAAAATCACTTTAACCCTTAAGGAAGCAGATAGGATGTGCTTGCAGCACAGGAGCTGCTAGTACATCTATATCATTCCCAGCTCCCCATTCTTCTATGGGCTATGATGGATCTAAAGGAAGTCAGAGACAAAATAAAAGGCATTATTTTATAATGTAAGAATGAGGGTATATTTAGATCTGTATTTTAAAAAATATCTTATTCAACCAGGCAAAGTGTCTCACACCTGTAATTCTAGCTACTTAAAAGGCTGACATCTGAGGATGGAGGTTCAAAGCTAGCCAGGCACTAAACTCAAGACTCTAACCTCCAATTAACTACCAGAAAACTGAAAGTGGGGCTGTGGCTCAAGGAGCAGGGCAGTAGCCTTGAGCTGAAGAGCTCAGGGACAGTGCCTAAGCCCAGCATTCAAACTCCACAACTGACAAAAAAAATATTATTCATTTTTTATTTTTAGCTATTCTGACCAATCTCTGAAGAAGAATTGAGTGAATGTGTAGATAACTTGTGAGAAAGATTTTGCACTTTTTTCTTTTGGTTTAACCTTCGTATCCAAAGAGTAAATTGGTTAGGACCCAAGACTCTGGACAGCATCTTGACCTATCAAATCCAAACCAGATTGGAAATGAAACACTGTTTTGAAATATCCTGCCTCAATCCTCCTCGTACTTCCAGCACCTTCTCACCTTCTAATTTCTATGAATTTCCCATGACTCTGGAGACTGGGTTCACAGAAGGGACCTGATTAGGAATTAACAATCAGAATGTTGTAGTACCCAACCAATAAAGCATCATCTTCCAAAACAACTAGTTATAAGAGGGACAACCAATCAGAGTGCAGCCCAGGAGATTAAGACTGACAGTCACTGTGACAGAGCGAGCTACCTGGAGGAAAGAGAAAGGATGGACTGACAGTGCTGCAATGGCAATGGCCTTTAAGCAAGATATTTCCATCACCTCTGCTGTTCTGGACTTTGTTGAATTTCTGAGACTGGAACTTGATGGGGCTACATTGGCAGCACTGGCATGTATTGCCTGCTCCAGGACTATGACCCCAGCATTCTCTGCTAGCTGCAGAGCTAATATGATTGTGAACTCTGCCCACTACCAGAAACAACAGCAGAAATTCTGTATAGTATCAGCAGGTTGTGATCAATCTCTATCCCTCAGCAATGGGTGTCTTCAAGCCCACTTAGTGTGGTATAGAAAGTTTGAAACAACAACAACAACAAAGCTAAGAGAATCTGTTCACTTAGGATGTCCAAGTGACCCAGAGACACTATGCACTTCCTAAGAACTCTGTAGCACTGAGGTTGTATATCAAATTCACAATTATATTCTTTAGAATATGTTCCAGACTGAGCAGACGTGGGCAGCGGAATCCAGAGTCATCAGGCCTGTTCATTGGGATAATCATTTCTGCATTGCCTATTAGCCTTTATTAGAGTTGCTAGCAAGTAGCAGAGACTGATTTGGGTTTAATTTTGTTTAATTTCCCTCATCTCCACTTAACTAGCAATGAATTGAAACAGCTCAGAAGGTGGAATGGGAAGAGAAAAAGGAACGCCAATGTCCAGTTTTATATGAAATACGACAAATCGCCTCTAGCAGACACGACAAAGGTTCTTTTATTTTCTGGTAGAAACTATAAATATACTTGGAGAGCACAGGAAACCATACGATAAGGAAGAAATTCCATGTATTGTTTTTGCTGCATCTTGAGACCATCTTGATTGTGGAGTGTAGGCTCAGGCCTGGAGGGTGGGGTACAAACAATTTGAATCTAAAACAGAGCAGCTGGGCTGTATGTACTCAGCTTTGTGCAAGCATTTCCTATGCCCACATTTCAGACAATTCAGACAGCTGTGGGCACAAACTATTTTTCTAGTACAATTATACAAAGCCAAAAGTAGCCAGCAATTGTATTTACCATTGCAATTGTGGTCCAAATCTTATTCTCTCTGAGACACTCATTTTAATTAGTCTAAAATGCTCACTTAAAATTATGAAAGATCTTGCAAATAAGCATCTACAAAAATATTTTACACTGCCTGATAGTAAGACCATGTTTCTTCCTGAACATATTTTTATTCCAAAGTTAGAGTGTACTTATAGCCAAAACTTGGGTCTGCCACATGTCCGAGTGATTCATTTCAGATAGTTCTCAAGATCTTGTCTTGATCCTCCAGGAACAGATTGAATGTTGGAAACTATGGCAAATAGAATTTTTTTTGTGTGATAGTCCTCTTCATTCTCTGACATGAGAAACCAAGGATACTAGGAAGCAGAAACAGCTCAGAAATATTGAAACAACAAATACATCTGCCATTAAATTTTATATTCTTTTGCTCCAATTAATTTTCTGTACCTCCTATCAATGTCCATGAAAGTGCTAGTACCCAGTGACACAACAGAAGCTAAATAAGTAAGGGAATCTTTTCCTTATAAGCTCATGGAGTCTTGGTGGACAATTTGATGCTGGGAGAGTTGAGGAGGGAGAATTAAGAACTAAAAGTAGAATGAAGCTTATATTTTAAAAAGATATCAAAAGGATCAACAGTAGCACTGGAATTAGTCAAGAACAAGTGGTCTTTTTCACTCTCTGCTAAGTGGTTATATTGTTTGCTGACTTCTTAAGATAGTTCAGTGGTATTTGGTCATACTTGACAAACCCCTGTAGGTAAAAACGTTCAATGACTTTCTTTTTTAAAAGGCAAAATTATGACTCATTATTGGAGAGCTAGAGGAATACTGGCGGATTCTTTTTTTTTTTTTTGATTGTAGGAATAATGTATGGAGGGGTTACAGTTACAATCAACAGGTAGTAGGTGCATTACTTCTCACACATTGGTACCCCTTCTCATGGTTTTGTCATCATTTTCCTCCCCAACCCCCTCCCAATCATCTTATTTCCCCCTTCCCTTTCCTATTTCAAATAAACAAATAAACTTATATACAATATGCCAGGTAACAAAGTCAGATATAGTAACAATATGAAATTAACCTAAGGGCAAAAAAATAGAAGAGAAATAACATAGTACATTAAGAACAACAATCACACAAGATAAAGCTCTTGGGTCCATATCCTAGAGAACCTTTCATTTAATATTGTCCTATATGTTCTTACGTGCCTAGGTTTTGCTCTATTGTAATCCTCTGTTAGGAGAGTCCTAGATGTACACTAATTATTACAAATGAGGGAAACCATGGAGCTTATGTAGGTTCCTTTGGGTCTGGCTTACATCACTTAATATGATTTTCAAAAGGTCACATAGCTGGCATGTGATGGCACCTGCATTTGTGGATTCAAATCTCCACACTTACATTCTCTTGAGTGGTTAAAGGAAAATCAAAACTGGATGTGGTAGCCTATTCCTGAGATTCCAGCTACCAGGGAAGCAGAAGAAGGAGGGTAATGAGTTCAAGATTAGTTGGGCAAAGTTATCAAGATCGTAGAAAAACAAATAAACAAAAAACCCCACAAAATTAAAAGAATGAACAAACAAAAACAATGGGTTGATGGTGTAACATGTGGCTCAAGTGGTAGAGCAAATACCTCACATGCCCAAGGTCCTAGATTCTGCCCTCCCTCTGTGGATGCTGGGACAGGTGGATGTATCAGAACAGGACAGTGAAGGGTCTTCACACCTACAAACTGCCTACAGGACATGCTTCTAGGAGGACATGCTAAGGGCCACTATTCTAAAGGGTTGGGTCTTTGTGAGAGAATGAGAAAAAGCTATATTCATTCTCCTTGCTGCTAATTCTATTTTATTTTTTTCATTAACTAATTAATCAGTCTAGCTATGCCTTATTAGAAGGCGGACCTAAGATAGGGTGAGCACCTGAGTCAAATGTCAGTACTCTTTGAATTCTCTTTAGTTGAAGTGTGCAGGAACATCCAATTATGAATGTTGGTACCAGAGACCTCACAAGGTAAGGACTGCATATTTTCTCAAACACATTCTCTTATCTCTTAAGACTTTAAGGTATCAAGAATCCACAATAGAAAAGCTCAACAACTGAGCCCAGAAGTTTGGTCTTGTAGTAGAGTGCTAGCATGTGAACCCCTGGGTTCGATTCATGGGTACCACATACACAGAAAAAGCCAGAAGTGGAGCTGTGGCTCAAGTGTTAGAGCACTAGACTTGAGAAAAACCAAAGGACAGTGACCAGGCCCTGAGTTCAAACTCCAGGACTGGAAAAAAAAACCCTCAGTGACTGGCAAACAAGCAAGAAACATTCAAACTACAAAAGCAATACAGTTTCAAATAAGAAGTAGCTAAGATAAGGGACCCTCTGATTATATTAGCCTACAAAGATTTGTGTTTAAGAATTAAAAATCATCGTCGGACACTGGTGACGCATGTCTGTAATCCTAGCTACTCAGAAGGCTGAGATCTGAGAATCACAGTTCAAAGCCAGCCCAAGCAGGAAAATCCATGAGACTCTTTTCTCCAATCAATCACCAGAAAACTGGAAGTGGCACTGTGGATCAAGTGGTAGAGCAATAGCCTTGAGCTGAAGAGCTCAGGGACAGCGCCCAGGACCAGAGTTCAGGTGCCATGACCAAAAAAAAAAAAAAAAAAAAAGGAATTAAAAAAATCAGAATCATAGTCAATTGTTAAAATGAATATTGGGCTTATATTTGTAATCCGGTTAATAAGAGGGTTAATAAATTTTCTGACTAGACAAATGCTCAGCTTACCTAAGAAAATATTAATTGCAGTTATTCTAGTGTATATATATAAACATGATTCATTGATTTGTCTCTGCATAGAACTCTATAGTCCATCTTTAGATTTTTAAGGACTTAACTTCTAATACTAGGCATATTAAGTAAGAGTTTGAAGTAGTATAAGCAAATATTTTGATAGGCACTTAAAATCTAGATCTATTCTACAGATTGCATATTTGTACCTACCTTTTATTTGTTGGTATTGTTCTCCTCATCTTCCATTGTCTTTAATCTGACAGCCTTGATCTCTGAACACCTTACAGTAGGCATAGGCGATAGACAAAAAATCAAGAAAGGGTCTGTAAATTTTCAAGCAACCAAGATGAGAATCATGACAGCAAGCTAATCAGTTATGGAAAGGGAAGAGGGGACAAGAAGAAAATCATCTTGCTCTGGATTCTTCTTTTCCACCGTGGGTCCATGGATATATTCCAATTCCTTTGTTCCTCTCACTCGTTTTTCTTGGAGAATGTCCTCTGTTTATTTTTTATGGATAATTTTACCCAGCAAACTGAAATTACAATATGGAAAACATATAATTATGGAAGCGAGCAAAGCAATAATCATTTTATTCAAAACACCTAAAGCCTACAACTGTGGCAATTAGTGTGGCACACCTAACTGAGATCCAATTTGCATAGTATTAATGCCAAACCAGTGCGTCCATGTGGCTCACAAGAAAAAATGGTTTTCTAATTCAAGAAGACTTGCAAATGATAAGTACAGAAAAGCCAGCAGGGTCTCTTCAGTGACCTGACAATTTATACATCTTCCCTTCTGCAATTGCTGGCTTACAAATTTAATCAAGTGATGATTCTCCATTTCTACCATAAGTTTTGAAAGTATTGTGCAACCCAATAAATGCTACAAACTTTGTGCTGGGAAAAAATTACATTTTATCTGCTCCTAAAGCCCTCTATATTTTTGTTTTGTTTTACTCTGTTTTCTTTTTCTTTGTCTTCTTTTTCTTAGACTTCAATAGCTACAATTTGAGAATACTAGATTATACTGAGTCTCATTTTCACAATATGAAGGAAGCAGACTTTAAGTGTTTTTCAGCTTTGATTTAGTTACTTTCAAAAGCATCTTTGGAAAGTAATGTCTGCACACAATGAGAATATACAAAGAATGATAGCACCAGTGAACAGAGGGATGAGCTAAACACTCTACTGAGCCCTGTGGATTAGGTTTTATGGATGGGGAAACTAAAGCTTAAAGAAGTTTAAATAATTTATTCAAGGCCACATGCCAGTAAGTGGTAGAGCTGGGATCCAAACCCAGGCAGTCTGTCTCCAGTACCCAGACACTGACTACAGCTTTGCTAAACTTGGCTGTATTTTTATATCTAGATGGATGTGAATTTCTGTTTAGCTAAGTAGAGATAAACATAGCAGAGGGGGAACAGGAGCCAAGAATGAAAACAGGCATGATGTTTCTAGCCAATGTGCACAGACAGAAGGGAGCGTCAGAGTTTATATATAATGTTTCTACAAGGCCATCATGTTATAGGTGCTGGTCATGCTTAGAGTCCACAGAGCAAACATCTGTGATACTAATGGTATCCACTAAAGCATGGATGAGTTACCCCATACCCAGAGGGCAGAGCACAAGTAGGTTCTACAAATCAATTTTAATGACATCAGAAAGTAAATGAAATCATATTTTAGGCCATACATAAGAAACGCTGTTCTTAAAAACACCATTCAAGATGTCTCCTAGTCAAATTGACATGAGATTTTTCTGCTGCTGGAGATAGGCAGGCCTTTTTCCCATCAGAGCCCTTCTGATGTCTCAGCTAGTAGAGACAGCAGGGTTGCAGTCCTACAGTAGGCAAGCCTGCTAGTGTTGCAGCTCAGCAGCAGTCATTGCTGCCCCAGTGTTGTAGTTCCCTTGCCTGCCACTAGGGGCTGCTCGGGTTCCTGTCTCAGGAATTCCACAAATGAAGTCCACTGCATTCATCAACATTGAAAGGTAAATATGAAGACCTTCATTCAGAAAAAAAAAAAAAAAACCACAGTAGCTCAGGTGTCTCCAGGTGACTGAGTGTAAGAATTTCCATCCCATGGTCTGTGCTCTGCTTCTTGCCTCCCTATTATGATTATGCATTTTATCAGGGGACTCTTTATTGT
Source organism: Megascapheus bottae (assembly GCF_031878675.1). Taxonomy (NCBI): domain Eukaryota; kingdom Metazoa; phylum Chordata; class Mammalia; order Rodentia; family Geomyidae; genus Megascapheus; species Megascapheus bottae. The sequence continues at coordinate 45,420,174 of NC_143515.1, forward strand.
TTGGGTCCCACACTTTTCTGATTGGTTATCCATTCCTAACCATATTCTTTCTGTAAATCCTCTAATGAGAATCATGGCAAAATTATGGAAACCAGATGGGGATAGGAAAGAGTAGAGGCAATTTGCTAGTCCAGGATGTTATCCTAGGTCTTCATGAGTCTGTCTTTTTAAAACCAGGACTCTACGTAAAAGTCTTATTTTTAATTTCTAAGCTTCCACAGTTCCTTGTAAGTCTTTTGTTGTGACCATTTTATAGCTGATCTCTTTCATACACAATTTCTGTTCACATCACTATTACAAGAAGTGCATTAACTTATCCTTTATCCTGCATAGTTACCCCTTTTTTGTGGTGGAACAAGAATACCTCAAATCTACTTTGTAAAAAAATTTAACTTGCAATATTATTTACGATCCTTGTTCTCTACATTAATCTCTAGATTTCCTCATCCTATCCTTAGATCTACATTGTTCATTTTGCCCTATTCATAACCTTATACCTTTCTACATTATGCATGTTCATGTTTTTATTTTTAAATTGTCCATATAAATGAAGACATAGGTATTTGTCTTTCCATTCCTGTCTAACTCCACTTAGTGGTAAATAATTCCAGGTGTGGTAATAACAGAATCTTCTTTGTAAATACTGAATAATATTCCACTGCATGTCTATAGCACATTTCACAGACATACACACATTTTAGTCCTGTAAGTTGCCCTAGAATTTTTACATTCCAACTTAAGCACGAAATGAAAACACAAGCTCTTTTTTGGGGGGCAGCAGGTGATCTGCCCTGGAAAATTTGATGCTACCTTTGATACTTAGGCAGGTTAGACTTATTTCAAAAGGCTTGTAAAATTTTCCACTTGCCTAAGAGCTAGAACGAGGCCTCTTTTTATTGTGGCAGATAAAAAGTTTGGTTTATAAACACTTAGGTTGAATCCACATCTTGGCTACTGTAAATAGGACTGCGCTAAAGAGGAGTGCAGCTATCTCTCTGACATACCCATTTCAATCCTTTGCATATATACCTAGCAAAACGATTGCTGGAACATCAGCTCTTTTATGCCAGACTTTAGGTCTGAAGTGATATCTTCTATCTTTCCATATTAGTCATATAGTTTATACTGTTTTGAGGAAATGATCTGCAGTCTTGTCCATCAACACCTTAATTACGTCATTTTCTTTTAGAGGTTTGACAGTCTAAAGTGGTGTGTCTACATCAATGGGCTAGTCTACCAAAAGTATCATGAACTGGATGGCTTATGAATACCTGAAACCTGTTTCTCACAGTTCTGGAGCCTGTCAAATCTGTGGCTTGATGAGGCCCCTTTGCTGATTTTTCTGGGATGTCACTGTCTCTGCAGGGCACCCTCCAAGCAAGGAGGAACATGGCAGCTCTCTGGGACCCCTTTCACAAAGGTGCTAATCCCATGGACAAGCAGGCCACTCTCCCGGACCCAAGCACTTCCTGTGTTTGTTAGCTCCCATCTCCATGACTCAATACCTAAAAAGATAAGGCTGGAAGGAAAAATAACTTCTTGTGGTAAATGGTTTCATGGATTTTTCATGTGTGGTGACTTATTTGGCTTTGTTGGCTTTAGCCCTGTGTGGGCAGAACACAGAGGCAGAGAACACATGGCGGAGCAAAGCTGCTCACCTCCTCGAATCAGGAATCAAAGGAGAAGGAAGGGCCAGCATCCTTCAAAGGCTCAACCCCGGTGTCTAACCTCCTTCTCTACAACCCCACCCCTTAAAGGATATACCTTCTTTCAAGACATCTACAGGTTGACAACCAAGTCTTTTTGTTGTTGTTCTTGTGGGTCATGGGGCTTGAACTCTGGGCCTGGGCACTGTCCCTGAGCTCTTCAACTCAAGTCTACTGCCCTACCCTGAGCCACAGCACCGGGTGCTTTTCTGGTGTGACAACCAAGTCTTTATAGGAGTCTTCGGTGAACACTTCAGATATAAAATATACAAGACCTTGATATCAGATCTTGAACTCAGGGCCTTGAATTGACTTCTTTTGTTTGTTTATGGAAGAGGTGCTACCACAGGAGATTGGCATTTTGCTGGTTAATTGAACATGTAATTTCATGGACCTTTTTTTTCTGCTGAAGCAGGCTTCAAACCATGATCCTTCAGACCTTAGACTCCTGAGTAGCTAAGATGACAGGGATGAGCCACTTGGCTCAAACCATTGTCTTCTGACAGTACCATCAGATTGGAAACCAGGTCTGAGAAAAACCTAAAGTGGAATCTGAGAATGAAATAAAAGGCCACAAATCAGATCCAATAAACAATGTATAAACATTTTGCCTGAAAATTCTTGATTACTGGTTGAGTTTAAGGGTATAAGCACCTTTACAACAGGAACTACAATGACTGAAGTCATGACGAAATGACCAAATGCATTGAAGTTGTATTGTGAGAATTAGGTATTAAAATTCTCCAATATTGGGGCCAGGAGTTTGGCCTGGTGGTAGAGTGCTTGTCTAGCATGCACGAAGACCCAGGTTCGATTCCTTGGTACTACATACATAGAAAAAACCTGGAAGTGGTGCTGTGGCTGAAGTGGCAGAGCAGCAGTATCCATGCGAAAGTCCAAGGACAGTGCTCAGGCCCTGAGTTCAAGCCCTAGGACTGGCAAAAAAAATTTTAAAAATTCTCCAACATTGTATTTCAGAAGATACATATAAGAAAAAAGTCATAGAAATTTATTTTTGAACTACAATTTTAGCAAATGACCTAGATCCTTGCCAAGACTGAGATTTCTCATACCTGTCATTCTGTCCCCAAAAGTATACTGGGGGCTTACCTTTTGAGGTTAGTCTAGACATAAAGTCCATGAGATGCCATTTGAGCCATCAAAATGCAGGGTTTGTCATCTTAGCTACAGAAGAAGCAAAAAATGGGTTCAGTTTGATCAACCCTGGCAAAAACAGAGACCCTGTTAGAAAAATAACAAAAACACAAATACATGAAATTATCACTTCATTGGCAGAGCATTTGCCTAGCAAGCAGGCTTAAACCACAATATAAAAGGAAGGAAGGAGGGAGCAGGAGGTTAGCCTAGTGGTAGAGTGCTTGTGTAGCATACACGAAGAACCGGGTTCGATTCCTCAGTACCACATACATAGAAAAAAAAAGCCAGAAGTTGTGCTGAGGCTTAAGTGGTGGTGCTCTAGCCTTGAGAAAGTCCAAGGACAGTGCTCAGGTACTGAGCCCAAGCCCATGACTGGCCAAAAAAAAAAAAAAAAAAAGGAAGAAAGGAGAGAAAGAAGGAAGTAAACAATCTACATCTAGGTGTGTGTGTGTGTGTGTGTGTGTGTGTGTGTGTGTGTGTGTGTATGTGTGTGTGTGTGTGTGTGTGTACAGACATGTACTTGATCTGTTGCATTTATGTGTTTGATTTCCTATTAAATGGAAATAAAAGAAAATATCCACACAGGTGAGGGTGGATCTGGGATTCCTTACTGGACCTTGAGTTCATCAGGACCTGCTCGTGTGACTCTTGTGTTCTTCTGTATATAGTCTGACAGCCCCAAGCCAGTTCTTTCTTTTCAAGAATGGGCAGAATATGGCCTTATGAGAGTGCTACATCATTGGCATTCCAGAAGAGCTCTCTGCTGAAATATCATGCAGTACTGGCTGTATACATGATAGTCAACAACCATTGACTCAGCTTCTTAAATTGTAACTAAATTGACTAATCGATGCTCAATGTAAGGTCTTGAACACCGTGAGCTTGTGACAAATATTCTGTGAATCAATGCTTTCCTTTGGTACAGTAGGAAGCTCTAGTTCTCTAAATGAGCCAATGGACTGCCATGACAAGTTCGTGGCACTGAGTTAATTTTGGCTTCCGGTGCTTTCTAGACAGTGTATAGGACTTCACCCTGTGGGATAACTGCCAAAAGTTACAGTTTTCCAAGGTCTGGTTGTGCTTGTAGCCTGTGCAGGAGTTGGAGGGCTGCGGCAGCAGAAACACGAGACCCAGACATGGGCCAGCCAGACTCAGCACTTCAGAAATGTTTCCTCCATTAACCTCTAGTGACAGTGGAAGGAAGAATATGTTTAAAAAGGCAATTCATAAATATGCAACAGGCATTCGGGTGTGCTTTGCATTGAGCCCATTTTATAACCAAAATTTTCCAACCTGTTTTTTTTTTTTTTCTTGTCCTTTCCATAGCTTCATGTGGCTTTGGAGAGGTGGCCCAATGCACTCAAATGTTTTCAGAGCTAGCATGTAAGGAAGACTGCACCTGTACAGACAAATGGACATTGTTGTCTGTCCCTGTTGAGTGTGTGTGTGTGTGTGTGTGTGTGTGTGTGTGTGTGTGTGTGTGTGCGCCCGCGCCCGCGCATGCATGCTGGTCAATACCTGGGCTTGAATTCAGAGCCTGGACATTGTTACAGAGTGTTTATGTTCAAGTGAGCTTTAGCTCTCCTTCTGAGCTTTTGCTAGTTAGTAAGAATCTCATGGACTTCTCTTCCCAAGCTGGCTTTGAGCTTTGATCCTAGTTCTCAGCCTCTTCTTTGATCCTAGATCTCAGTCTCTTGAGTAGCTATGATCACAAGCTTGAGCCAGCGGCACTCAGCTACACTCCATGCTGATAATATCTGGAAGATTTTTTGTTCTTTGTTTTTATTCATTGTGTAAATTTCATAAAATTATCCCCTCCAAAGGAACAAAATTGCCTAAAATATCACCACTTAAAATAAACATAGAAAATATCTTAAAATTTCAATTATTCCTTAGAGACACTGTATTCACAAACATTATATAATGTTAAGGAAGGGTAGAATTATGTCTTCTGATTTATTTTAAAATCAACTTTATGACTATTTTCCATGGTGGGTAATTTTAAAGAATCATCATTAATGGCTATTTTTTTCTTGTACTACATCTTAAATTTTATTATTTGATACCTATGTATAGTTTTACAGTTTTCCCACTACTAAAGCCCCTAGAATTACTGATTTTACATGTGTAATTTTTCATTTTTAAAACACAATGTAGCACAGAGAGGATGGCTTGCCTAAAGAAACTTATACTTTAATGAAGGTAGACATAAAATGAAATGTGTATGATGAACATTGCTAAGAGGAGATTCATCTAATGACACAAACTCAGCGTCAGATTCCTAATGGGGTAGAAGCTTCACAAATCTAGAGATCACTCCAGAATTGCCACGTTGTATTCATTCATCTACTGATGGGCACACAGGCTGACATAACTTGGTTATGTTGTAGTATTCCAATATCCCTGGATGTATAGGTATCTTCATTGTCTGCTGAATTTGACGCCTCCACAAGAATGCTATAGCAAGATCAAAGGGCAGCTCTGTTCTTAGGTTTTCTTTGAGAAACATGCCTATTGATTTCCATAGCTCCGGCCCTACTTTACGTACCATCAACAATATAATTAGGTTCCTTCTGCCTGAATCTTCACCAGCAGAATATTTACTTATGAGAATGAGATTAAATTATTCTTCTGTAAAATGATACTGCCTTCATGACAATAATTTCTGTATCTCAAAAGACAAAATAAATTACAAATATACTATATTCTGAAACCATCTCTCCTCTTTCAAGGAATATCAAAACAAATGAAAACATTAAATCATATTAAAGGATTAATTTAATTTGTAATAGTAACTGCCTATCTGCATTATCATTTTGGGACCAGATAAATCAGTTTAGTCTTGGCTATAAATTTTATTTACTATTTGATTTGGGGGAGCTAATTAATAACTTGTGTACATCAATGTTGTAATTAGCACAATGGAATACATAAATATGTCACAGTATTATTCTATTCAATAAAAAACAATCCCAAACATACATACATGTCAGTCAGCATAGTGAATAATTGGTAGTTAGATGAAAATGATGACTTTGGTCAAGGTACATAGTACATATAAATGGATACATTAGAATGAAACTTTTATATAACTATTTGAAAATAATAAGACAAAAATAATTGTTAGTTTTCTTTCTTTTTAAAAATATGGGGGCCGGGAGTTTGGCCTAGTGGTAGAGAGCTTGCCTAGCATGCACGAAGACCCGGGTTCGATTCCTCGGTACCACATACATAGAAAAAAGCTGGAAGTGGTGCTGAGGCTCAGGTGGTAGAGTTCTAGCCTTGAGAAAGTCCAAGGACAGTGCTCAGGCCCTGAGCCCAAGCCCAGGACTGGCAAAAAAAAATATGTCCATTTAACTACTTTCCTTTCTGAACTAATTCCTTTATGCCTGAATGGAAAGTAGATATAAATAATGGTTATTTTCAATACTCAAAAAATCCACATTAGCCTAGTGGTAAAGTGCTTGCCTAGCATGCACAAAGACCCAGGTTCAATTCCTTGGTTCCACATACATAGAAAAAAACCTGAAGTGATGTTGTGGCTCAAGTGGTAGAGCTCTAGCATTGAGAAAGCCCAAGACAGTGCTCAGGCGCTGATTTCAAGCCTTAGGACTGGCAAAAAAAAAAAAGTCCACATTCTACTGTATTAAATAAAGAATACTGGACTCGTGCAGAATTTTGTCATTTAATTGATGAAAAACTATGTGAACATAAAGAAAACATCAGTGAATTATTAAGATTTCACATTAAAATCCATACATGAGGACTGGGAATTTGCCCTAGTGGTAGAGTGCTTGCCTAGGATGCACAAAATCCTAGGTTCAATTCCTCAGTACCAACCACATTCACAGAAAAGCTAGAAGTGGTTCTGTGGCTCAAGTGGTAGAGCTCTAGCCTTGAGAAAGCCCAAGGACAGGGTCCAGGCCCCAAATTCAAGCCCCAGGACTGGCAAAAAATTTTTTCTTAAATCCATACACGATAGCCTCGTTTCCTTTTGAACAGATTCAAAATAATGTAAGTTAGATGACATGGTACTGTTTATATTTCTGCATACTATAATAGGCATCTTGTCTGTCTTTCTTCATAACATACTTGTTCCCCAGTGTTGTTTGTTTCCAGCCTTATTATTTCAGCACTGTGGGAGAAAAGCAAAGGCAACAAGTCTAACTATGGAAAGGTCATGGTGTTTTCTCTCACATACACATGCGTTTTTCACTCCAGAATGCATTCACCATTACAAGTCTGGATATCTCCTTCAACTTTTAGATTTCACATTGATGCTGTGTCATTTTCCTCTTGAGTAAACTATTTCTGATATCATAAAAGTGCACGGGGCATGAAAATGGGGCCTACTGACTCAGCACTGAGAGTTCATGGGTAATGAGAATGAACCAACTATGCCAGTTTCACTGGCTATTTGTTTCTGAAACACTTCGAGTAATAAAAGCATCAACATAAAATCTGAGTTGGTTTTGTTGCTTCATTGAAGTTTTGCTCTAGGGATTGAAGAAGTTCTTTGAACAGCTGTGTACATACAGTGCTACCATTTGCCACAAATGAGAAGTTAGTCGTAGAAATCTTCATTTGTAGAACGCAAACAAATAACAGAGATTAGGATGAGGAGAGGGGGGGAAATTGCAGCCAGCGACTTCAAAGCAGATATTAGTTTTGCCCAGGCCTTGCATTCAAGCTCCAGAACTGGCAAAAAAATCATATCTTAATTAATGTTATACATAATATACCTACAATAATAAAAAGATGCAAAACCTTAAGTTTTTTCTTGACAACATTGTTTGGCATTGCAAAGTATTAGAAATTATCTAAATGATCCTACATAGGGAATTATGTCAAATGACACCATGGAGTATGTGGTACCTATAAAATATAATAAGAATAATATCTACAGAGGTTATATGTGAATCCCAAACACTGTAACCAGTGTTTGGAAAAAATATGCTCGTGTTTCTACAGCCTTAATGTATATACCTTATTTAGTGAGGAAATTATCACCAGTTCATCCCTGAGGCAGATAATAACTTCATATGGTCAAACTATTATTTCTTTTTTCAAGTTTGAGTATCTGCTAAAAGCATTCTATGTAGTTACAGTTAGACTGAAAGGAATGTAAACACCCAGGCATAAATTGTAATTAATCACACTTCTCTTTCATTATAAGGAGAAGAAGGTTACATGTGAATGTCTCTAGGACAGGAAATGCTTCGTTGCAAACTTACAGTAAAATCCAAATGCCTAATAAACTTCCCAAGAGAAGTTTTGATAGAAAAAAAATAAGAGAACATATAAACACAACTACATAGACATAAAAGTTTAGGACTCTATAGACATGTTTTCTTACATAGATTAATATGTATCTATGACATACAAACCCTCAGCCTAATTTTAATTATGTTCTAAAATTTAAGGGCCAGTGATTGTATATAGATATTCCCTTCCTGTATACTTGTTTCTTAAGCATATCATTTGAAATATGATATAAAAAATCAATGTTAATAAATTCTTTAAATAAATAAAAAATAGAGAACAGAAGGAAACTAGATAGAAGGGGGAAATAGTCATAAAATTAGGTAAAATAAAGGGGAATAGTTTAAGAGGCCGAATTCTTCATAGTTTAGATTTGATAATGGTTTTACATTTAAATAACTTGACCTGGCAATATTGGTTACATATAAAATTAGCTATCAACTTTATGACTGAAACTATGGCTGCTATATTAATATTAACCACTTAGATGTTTGTGGTACTTGTAAAAGAGTGCTAGATCATACCAATTATAGTGATTTTTTTCAACACTGATCTAAATCATTTTTTTTTGCCAGTCCTGGGCCTGAGCTCAGGGCCTGAGCACTGTCCTTGGACTTTCTCAAGGCTAGAGCTCTACCACTTGAGCCTCAGCACCACTTCCAGCTTTTTGCTATGTATGTGGTACCGAGGAGTTGAACCCAGGTCCTCATGCATGTTAGGCAAGCACTCTACCACTAGGCCAAACTCCCGGACCAATGATCTAAATCACTTTTAAAAAATAATCATATTTAAGAGTATTTTCTTATTTACTTTCTGCATAAATTTACCCTTCATAGGACAACAGCACATATGATGCCTAAAAAATTAATACTTCCACTGCATGGCAATTGACTAATGATACAATAAGATGGAGACCACGATTCTCCTCATCTTCTGAGAGATGCTTTGACTGAAATGCAAAAACCTTAAGAATCACTTATGATTATAAGAAAAATAAGAATAAAATATTTCCTGTTTGTAATATATTGTTTTTGTTGCTGGGAATCTTCATTCATAACCAGTATAACTGAACTGATTATTAAACTTGGAGCTACTTCCAATTCTTTTCATTTAGAGACTTTCTTAAGTGGAGCAGTGAACTTACTATTCCTTTTAGAGGACTAGAATTCATGGAACTCAAGCTGAGCTAGAATTTCTTATCCACTTCCCTGGAAACCTTTGATATTCATCTTCATTCTCTTCTCTCTCGTCATCCCCACAGAACTGTCTCTACTTAACATCTCTCACATTCCTAATGAGGTATGCAAAGACAGAGAAAAGATAGATGGTAGAATCCTGGAAGTATACTATATACCAACAATTATGTTGTCATCCAAAGAAGCATTTTTAGGTTTTTCCATGGAAAACTTACCTTGAGAGCTATCGGATTGGCATACTGTGAAACACGGTGATCTAAGTTACTGGGTCTCCTTGGAAAGAAAACCCAAATGGATACTAGGAGGTTAAAGATGCTTACAGTAAATAATGAATGTTAATAGCATATATTAAAAACTGTTGGCCATTTTTTGTTTCGCTCTTTTGAACTTTATTAACACGAGTTTTAATTAACTTCATTGACAGTACTATTTTTCTCTTGCAGGAGCTGACTAAAAATCTAGGACAAATTCTAGCAATAATTGTGATGAATTTCTTCAGGGAAAAAGTGAGAGTAACGATACTTATTAAACTTTCCTGTGGTTTATATTAGCAGATTTTTTTTTCCAGCCTGGATGCTTTCACTTTTTTGCTCATTTGAAAGCAAACAAACCTGACTTGTTTCTACTGGAAGAAAAATTGCACTTTTCATAAGGAAGAACTCCTTTAAATGAAAAGTTTTATTGAATACGATGCAAATTCCTGATTATCTATATGCTTAACCTTATTAAGCAAGTCATTGCTGGGTGATTCAGCATGTGATGCTGTTAATTATATTCACAAACTCTAGAATTGCCTCTTAATGCAATAAAGACATGTCAGATTAGGGTGTTTCCTATTTTTATTAGCTCTGCAAAAATAATGTACATTATGCTTAAATTTAATAAATGATTTTACAAACTGTCAAGCACAAGTAAACATTAAGACCCTTAGATTCTTTTCTAAATATATATATATGTCTAGACATATATATATTTATATATATTTGTTGGTTGTGGGGCTCAAACGCTGGGCCTGGGCACTGTCCCTGAGATTATCAGCTCAAGGCTATGGCCCTACCCCTTGAGCCACAGTGCTACTTCCTGTTTTCTGGTGGTTAATTGGAGATAAGAGTCTCACCATCTTTAGTGTCTGGCTGGCTTTGAACTGCGATCCTCATTTCTCAGCTTCCTGAGTAGTACAGGAGTGAGTCACCACACCCAGATTCTCTTCTAAAAATATTAAAAATGTGATTTCTGGCTCAATAGCAAAGATAATACATAAATTTATCATAATGTACAGATCAGTTTTACATTCATAATCTGTTACTAATTTCATCTTTACTTTTCTTTCTCTTATGTTTAAACAAAATGAAATTCCAAGTTGGGTACATGGATTGGATTTCAATAAAGCTTCCGTTTGTAATGTATAGCCAGGTGCTCGTGGCTCATGCCTATAAACCTAGAAACTCAATAGTTTGAGATCTGAGGATTGCAGTTCAACCCTGAACAGGAAAATTCATGAGACTCTTATCTCCAATTAACCACCAAAAGTTTGAAAGAGGAATGCAAGCACAAAGGCTCAGAAACAGCGGCTAGGCCCCAGGATGAAGCCCTAGAAGAAATACATGTACACACACACACACACACGCACGCACACTTTATAAAATGACTTCTGTGTTGGATATCAGCTTAATATAGACATCCTGATTCTATGTTGCTTTGGCTTTCAATCTGTAAAGGTTTGTCCTATTATTACAATGAGAAAAAATGTAAAGATGTTACTTTTTCTCATTGAAATGTTTCCCTTGTATTCAAGTAAACTTTTTGGACAAGGTAGTACTTAGTAATGTTCAGTAATACGTGCAAATTATTTCAAGCAAAACAGAAAATGTAGCAGGAGTTTTGAGCTCCCTATAGAGGAAGTAGAATGTAGTCTTTTTTTTTTCTTTTTCACCAGCCAGAGATTAACCATGGTACTTATTATGGTGTAGTTGTAACCACAGCAATAATTGGGACTCTGTGGCTCTACAGAAGTGAAAGGAGTAGAAAATTCTTTGACTTCCTGCTCAAGTGTGGGAAGATACTGGAGTTAGAACCTGAAATGCTCCCACGTGATAAAGCCGAAGCTACTGGATGGAATCACTGAGAGTAGTGGAAACTCTAAGAAGAACAGCCTAGTAGGAAGAAAGCCTTTCAGTCACTGTAGAGAAGTCCCTAGAAGGGATGCTGGGAACATGGTTTCTTCCTCTTTGTCTTTCTCCTCACAGCCATAGGTAAGCAGCTTTGCTGCATCACGTAAACCCTACCATATGTACCCCATCACGACACAGTTCCTCACTGTAGACCCCAAAGTACTAGGGACAATTTATCCATGCAGTAAGACCTCCAAAATCATGAGCCAAAATAAGTATCTTCTAAAAGCAGATAATGATCTCAGTTTCTTACGCAGGATATTTTGAGCAGGTGATTTATGTATTTAAATCATTACCCCAACTATTCTGGGAAGAGATTGTTTAAAAAAAAAGTAGGAAGCTGAGGGGGTAGAGGTAATGGTAAACTAGACCAAATTAGTTTAGACTATGGTGGTAACAGCAATACTTCAACCAATTGACTCAAAGTCTGTCTTTAAAAGCTATTTAAAGGGTATACCTAATGCCAAGATCTCTGTGTTGATACAGGCAAGCTTCGGGGATATAATTCTTTCAGTTGTACATTTTATACTCCATAACCCATGATGTGTAGTTAGCTATGGAGTAAAGGGATATTTTTCATATTCATATGATAGTTCTTTAAAACTCCTGTAATTTAAATTTTAAAATAATATCCAGCAAGGACATATTTAGCCTGAATTCTATCTGCTGAAATGTGATCCTGTTGCTTTCTAGTACTATATGTTTGTTTTGCAGGATATATTAAAAATGATGTCAAATTGTGTTAGGATTTCAGTTGCATTACATACATTAGCTCTTTCTTGTGGAGTTAATACCACATATAGTAGAGAATGTGATTCAAACTTTGGAAGCTGAAAATCCAAAGGACACAAAGATAGCCAATAGGGTTACAGAACATGAAGGGAAATTTGACTTAGGTAGCACAAAGATTCTTAGCCCCTTTCAACAGCACTGTATAAAGCAAAATTATTTACATGTTCTTAAGTGATTTCTACAAATGAACAAATCAACATGTATGTTCACTATAAAAGAAGGTGGGCTATTTTAGGACAGAGAAGAGATAAAGTTAATCATATGCCTCTGTGAACAGAAATGCAGTTGCCAATGAGGAAAATTACAAAGAATTTTATAAACAGTGGAGCAATGTTCATCACACTGAAAAAAATGAAGCATGCAGTGTTGCATGATGCACAGCACATACCCAAAGCTATGCAGCACAGGTGACTTATCAAATTTCAGATACCAGATTAAACCTTGATTGAAGCCCTTTGTGACAACTTTAGAATAATGATGTGTTTCTGAAAGGAAAAACAGGGAAAGTTTTGAAGGCAGGGAAAATAGTTATCAATTGTCTCTTCCTTAAGTAATGAAATAGGAAATAGGCACATAACATGTTAGATTGCATTGGTACTTTTTTCTCTGGGTTAAAACAAAATTTTAATTTCCTTTTTTTAGTGTAATAATTTTTTATTGTGATTAATAGAAGGGTTACATTATATTCACCAGATAGAAGGTGCATAACTTCACAAACATTGATACCCTTTCTCATGACATGGTCCCCATTTCCCTCCCACTCTCCCCCCCCCCCCGCTTATCTTGATTTCCCCCTTCCCTATCCAGTTTCAAATAACCAAGTAAGCACATATAAAATATATCAGATAGCAAGGTGAAATATTGTAACAATATGAGATAACCAAGGGATGGCAAAAGAGATGAGAGATAGCATAGTACATTAAGGACAACAGGTACTTTTATAATGTCTAGGACTGGCTCTATTTATCATACATTTAAAGCTTGAATGATGTGCAATAAAACTTCGGTGTGTATGGCTAAGCAATCAGGCTCTGGACACGGCTAGGGTTTCAGTCATCCGCCTACCATATATTACTATATAATCCTACAGAATGTTTATGTCTCTCCATAATGACGATTTTGTTCTGATAAGAGAATATAAAACTTCAGATTCTATAAAATGTTAATCAAAAGTTAAGATAGTAAATACACTAGTAGAAAAGCTCTTTTCTACTAGTACACATCCCTTTTAATTGCCAAGTCTGATTGAGTAAACTAAGAAAAAAGTAAAAAGATATGGGAAATATAGAATTTTAGTTTTATTATGTTCTATTGGGAGGGTTAACTATAATCCTAAAAAATTATCCTTAGTATTAGGAAATCCTATAATAGGTCCCAAATATAATAGCTCTTCAATAGTAAAAATTGTATTTTATGCTACTTTTAATAAGATGATGTTTCAATAAGCATTGGAAAAAATTCAAAGTGTAATATCAATTCATAAAAATCTATAAGCTTAAAATGTCCCCATGTAGTAGTATAATGTTTGGTATTTGAATTAAAGTATCTAAACAGTATTGTGATTTCACTGGGCAATTAGTAAGAAGTGCAAGGTCTTAAAAGAGTTCTTTCTGGGCCGGGATTTTGGCCTAGTGGTAGAGTGCTTGCCTAGCATGCACGAAGACCCAGGTTCAATTCCTTGGTACCACATACTTAGGAAAAGCCAGAAGTGGTGCTAAGGCTCAAGTGGTAGAGTTCTAGCCTTGAGAAAAATCCAAGGACAGTCCTCTGGCCCTGAGCTTAAGCCCAGGACTGGTAAAAAAAATAAAAAGAGTTCTTTCTCACTGTAGCATGTATAAATAAGAAAATATTAATATTATTTTGTGCATTCTATTAAATAATGTTAATGTTAAGAAGGAAATCTGAATACTTACAAAACACACAATTCAGTGGTTGGAACTCAGGACAAAAAGATTTCCTCTCTGTCGTTTGGTTCATAGGGAGACAGTCAGGAGCAGAACGTGGACATAAGATCGAAGGAGGGGGCTGGGAGTTTGGCCTAGTGGTAGAGTGCAGCATGCATGAATACCCGGGTTCGATTCCTCGGTACCACATACATAGAAAAGAGGCTCAAGTGGTAGAGCTCTAACCTTGAGAAAGTCCAAGGACAGTGTTCAGGCTCTGAGCTCAAGCCCAGGACTGGCAAAAAAAAAAAAAAGATCTTCGAAGTAGGCTGAGCTCCAGTTGACTCTGCTGCAATTTAGTTGAAAACCAGAAGTTCCTCAGTCCATAGAATAAAATGCTTAATGTCTTTTTTAATCCAACACTTAGCAGAATTAGGCAAAATACATCTTTTGTGACATAAGGAAATTTATAGAAGTATGAAGAGAAAAGAAATAGCCTACAAATGGATAAAAATTACTCTAATACTTTCACATATGTGTTTTCAAACATAGTAATCTTTTACATATGCATTCACATATATTTACCAGATATAGTCATATGTATTTTAATATTTTATCTCCTACTTAATATGCCATGAACATACATCTATTTTAACATGTATAAGACTTAATTGGTGTATGCACACACAAACTCTACTATCTTAATTTATAAATGTATTACATGTTTTAGATATTCAAGATGTTTTACTTCTATAAATAATCCCAAGGTAAACATATACATACACATTTAGACTCTTGTCCATTGACTACTGTAATGCTTATTCTGCAAAGTGGAATTACTGATATCACAATAAATGCACATGGATGCTCTTGATACTGTCACAAAAGCCTGCATGAAGCATATGTACACCTTACCCTGAAGAACTGTAAAGTAATTAGATACACAAGGAAACTTGCTGAGACTGGATTAGGAAATATGAAAGGAGGGAGAAGTCTGGAGAACGTGACTCTGATCAAGATATACTGTACAATAAACTAAGATGTTAAACTGTAAGCAAAAGAAACCCACCATGAACTAGAATGATGGAAATAGGCAAGATTATAATATCCACTAAGCTAATTTCCCTTAACTCTCCTAGCAATTCTAGCACTAAAAAAATGTTAGTCTCAAAATTCAATTGTAATCTTCTTTTTAATGTTTTACCAGTTAATAAGTTTTGATGTTGATTTTTTACCAGTTAATAACTTTTGCTTAAATGTTAATGGTTACAAATAATTTTAGACAATCTTTATATTTATAGACATGCATTTTTGTAAATTATTGATTTATATAATTTACTGATTCTTATTTGATGTTTGCAACCTGTTTTTGTTTGAATGCTTTTTATATAGAAAAAATGTTAAAACGTTTTCTAAATTTAACAGTTAAACCATTTACAGAGCAATGCTGTGTTTTAGGTTCTCAAAGGATACTGAATAGAAAGACAGCAAACCAGACATGAAAGTTGCAGTAAGTCTCTTAATAATCCAGTGAAGAAAGATGGAAGGAAAGTATTAATAGTCTTCACACTGAAAAGCTCTTTCAACTAAGGCAAGTAGTGATTATATTTTTATTTACTTATTTCTTCACTTGCCATTTCATTAACATACATTAGCTATACAAAGGAGTTTCATTATGAAATATGGATGCAATGTAACCTAATCAAATTCATATGTCCTGATATCTGCCCTCCATCTCCTTTCTACTTTTTGGAACAATTTTAACAGGTTTTATTGTTCAATTACTATACACAAATTTCATTGCTTTAACGCAAGGGCCTTAACTTTGTAATTCATACTGTTATATTTGCCTACATATTTTTTTTCTGTTGGTTTGTTACAAATATAAAGTTAATGACCATGGTTTGAAAATTCCAATAGAACCAAGCAAATTCTAACAGAAATGACCTCATACCTTACCCTGTAGTCCCACATTCTATGTACCCGCTATACTGGACTACCTTTGTTAGTTTTTGTTCTTTAAACAGATATGTGTTTTCATATTTTTAATGTTACTAAACATGTATATTTTAATCAGAAAATTTTGGACCTTAAAATTGATTTTATGCTGAAGAAGATGAGCTTTAACTCTCTTGTATGAATTATTTATCTATCCTGCACATACACACACAATTACCAAACACCTACATTTCTTCACACTCTCAAAATTTAACTGTTTGAATCATGGTTCTGAATTTCTAAAATGCAACTAGGGTCCAGGGAGTCACAGAATACCAATTACCACTAGAACATCCTAATGGTACAAGAAAAGTCTTCTAGACATTGCAAAATATCTTCTGGAAACAAAGTTTTCTCTGGTTTAAGCCCACTATTTTAATGTTACAATGACTTATCAAATGTTCTTCATCACTTTTTACACATCGTGACAATTATTTTCCCGTTCCATACAAAATTTTGTTTGGAAGTTTTGCTTAGAAGTTAACAATTGTATTATGAATTCGCTTGCAAGTTTTATGTGTGAATTCACCAAAAACCTCTTGATATATAAAAGACATCAGTTAATTAATCAATTAATTTAATGGGGTAATCTTCTCTGGGAGTAATTTTCCTGTTCTAATATGAGCAACTTGCTGTTTTGGTCTAATACAAAACTGTCGTCTTGGTACTTTTATTCCTTATCGTATTAATAACTTACTTTGCCTCAGGAATAAGGCCAATTTCTTACACTGGTGATACTAGTTATAAATTGCACTTGCATAATCAGAAGAGATGCCAGAATAATACTGGCATAAACAAGTAACAGACTGGCTTTGTAGTGACATAAAGAGTACCATGCTAGTTCCATGCACTTGTGATAGTTGACAAAAATTGTCAGCATAGATCATAACTCCCTCTCTCTTTCTATGACTCCATCGTCAAAGATGAACTCTCTATTGAAGCTGGGCACTGATGGCTTATGTTTGTAATCCTAGCTACTCAGAAGGCCGAGACTTTAGTGAAATAAGGACTCTAGGTTTACATAGTTCCCTTGGCCATTTGGTGGATAGTAGGGATGTGGGTTTAGCAGGCACCATCTTGTCTTCATGGTAAGGTGGAGGAAGGTCCACCCTCAGGTGATGGGCATGCCTGAATTCCTTGAGGCAGGGGTGAGGACTTTGAGGATAGGTTACTGGACCTGTCAGTACTGTGCCTTGACCTTGTGAGACTCTCAAGTTTCCTGTGACCCTGCCCCCTGACCCTGACCCTATCATGGCCCACACTCATGTCTGCCTCATGTCTCCTGTTTCCTCTACTGGCGCTCTTCCAGTCAACATAGCATCCTACTTCAGCAATCCAGTGGAGCTGATCTGGTTTATTATTATTGTATTGAGAGTTAGTCTGGTTTGTTACTATTGTTTTTCTGCGCTCCCTTTGCTTTGCTATGGTCATGACTCAGTTTTCTAACAGTGTTAAGTGTATTTTGAGGGGTTGCAAGTCTTTGTGACGAGAGTCACTGGCTTTCCAGTAAAGACCCAAGATCCATCTCTCAAAACGTAGCTTCTCTGTTTCTCATGATCGAGTTCCTGTACAACATGAGGAAGGAAGGCAGCCTGGGAAGGAAATTCTGTGAGACTCTTCTCTCCAATTAACTGCCAAAAAGCTGAAAGTGGAACTGTGACTCCAGCGGTAGAATGACAGCCCTGAGCATAACAGCTCAGACAGCACTCAGGCCCTGAGTTCAATCCCCAATGTTGGCAATAGATGACACATAGATACATAGATATGTAGATACATGGATAACAGCTGAATCTCAGGCTTCCTGTCTGCCCTCACCCCCAGACCCCAGCTTAGAGGAGTAAACAGGAGTATGGGTGGAATTAAGATAAAGGAGTTCTGATAGGCTATATTACTATGAGAAAACAATTTATGATTAGCTAACACCAACCCACCTTACTGTATTTGAAAGAATAGACTGTAATGCAGCCTTTCTTAGATATTTTTATCTGAATTACATTCAATTTGCATTCCTGATAAAGAAAAGACTGGATTTGGGGTGGGAAGTTAAGAGCTATTTGGTATACTAAGCTACACAGAGATTCCTGAGAAAGTAAGTGAATACACTAGTAACCTTTAAATCCTACACTGTGAAATGTCTTTAGGTTATGCTGTACTTGATCATTTTTGGTATGAATTTTTGTGCTGAAAATAATGTTCCCTATGTTTCAAAGCTGAAAACATCCCTTCATTGTCTTGGTTGGCTTTCAGTGTACTACTGAGAGGTCTTGGTAGTCCTTCATAGTCCTGCTTCTTTATAATTTATAACTCTCTCTAGCAAACCCCCCTCACCACAAAGATTGCTGTTTCTTTGTCTTTATTTTGTTAAAACTTTAATTCTGTGTCCTAATCTGGTCTGGGAATGAGTTTTGTGGTGGCTTCATAGTATGAGTTTAGTAGCATTCCCTCCCTTTATAATTCATGTAAGAGTTTGAGAAATATTACTGCTCATTCTTCTTTTTTTTGCCAGTCCTGGGCTTGAGCTCAGGGCCTGAGCACTGTCCTTGGATTTTCTCAAGGCTAGCACTCTACCACCTGAGCCTCAGCACCACTTCCGGCTTTTTGCTATGTATGTGGTACCGAGGAATCGAACCCAGGTCTTTGTGCATGCTAGGCAAGCACTCTACCACTAGGCCAAACTCCTGGCCCTGTTCATTCTTCTTTAAAGGTCTGGTAGAATTCAGCAATAAATCCATCTAGTCCTGGAGTTTTGTTGGTATTGTTGTTAGGCTCTCGGTCTGAATTGACACATAGACCAAATGACGTCACAGACCTCTGCAAAGCATTTCATCCTACGCAATACACATTCTCTGCTGCAGCCTGTAACCTTCCTCCAAAAGAGAATTTGGGACACAAAATAAGTCTTAGCAACTGTAAGAAAATTAGAATAACTCCCTGCAGTCTAACCACTATAGAATAAAACGACGTCAAAGCAAAGAAAACACAAAATGTAATCAAACATAATAAGACTGAAACTAATGATGAGTAGGTCATTGAAGAAATAAAAGTGGCAAATTCACAAGTTTCTAACATCTAATGAGAATGAAACACACCATACCAGAACATTTGGATATTACATAGGTTTATAGTTATAAGTACATATATTTAAAAAAAACTAGAGATCTCAAATAAATAGCTAAAGTATGCACCTCGAGTCCTTAAAACAAAAAGTATAAACCAAACTCCAAAGTAACAATTGGAAAGAAATAATTAACTAAGGTAGAAATTAATAAATTAGAATTGAAATTTTACAAAAAGAATGAATGAGAAAAGATAGTCCTTTGAAAAAAATAAATAGTACTGATAAGCCTTTAGCCAATGTAACTTAAAAGATAAAAACACAAATCATTACAATTAGAGATGAAAAGGATAGTCTAATACCAATGAAACTCAAAAGATCATGTGTGAATATATTCAAATCCATTTTTCAAATTAGTGAGAATATCTAGAACAAATGGCTACATTTCTAGATGTATTTGACTACTAAATCGAATCAAGAAGTTATAAATCATTTTTATGGTTATTGCCATTTTGCCACTAGTCTTAGAATCTAAAAATGTGTTCAGTTTGCTATCAAGTTTTCCATAAATTTGTCATAACTTCTTCAGGTAATATTTAAGTGTTTCAGTTCTATGAAGAAAAGCGACACTTAATGGAAGTCAACCCTGGGTGGACTTCAGAGCCTTCTCTAACTGATAGAATTTTGACAGGTATTTTCCTGAGTCTTCAACTGACAAACATACAGGGACTATATATTTAATGATCCTTTATCTGTTTTATATCTTGACTGGTCAAACATCTGCTACCTTTGCGAAAGGAAGTTAGGCTAACATGAAATGTGCTTATTTCACATTCTATTAAACTTTGATTCCTCAGTGCTGGTGGCTCAAGTCTGTAATTCGAGCTACTCAGGAGGCTGAGATACGAGGATGTGATTTGAATCCAGACAAGAAATAAAAGACCCCTGATATTCTCATTTCCAGTTAACCATTCAAAAACAGGAAGGAAATATGGCTCAATAGGCAAAGGGTAGGGCAGGAGGAGGAAGTGTGTGTGTATATATACACATATATTTGGTGTATATTCATATTTATATATATTTGATTTATGCACATTTATATATGATATGTTGATATATATCATTAATATATGATTCAGAGCTAATGTAGTTTTGCAAAACTTCCAATTTTTTCTTCTAAAGTGATTTTTTCACATTGTCCATGATGAAGAAAGAACATTTGAGCAATTTTATCACTAATCTTAAGTTCAATGGGAGCAACTGGATTCACTCAACTCTTCCTAGCTCTTTCAAGTGGAGAAGCTCCAACTTTAGCATAGTTTCCATGGTTACAAAGCAACAGGAGAAAGCAGGAAGAAGCGTACAGAGTTCAAAGTACATTTGCTTTTGTTTGTTTGTGGTTTTTTTGTTGCTGTTTGTTTTTTAGTCAGTAGTGGAGAGCTTGAACTCAGGGACAGGGCACAGTGCTTCAGCTTTTTTCTCTCAAGGCTAGCCCTCTACCACTCTGAGCCACAGTGAATAATTGGAGATTGAAAGTTCCACAGACCTTTCCTTCCCAGAGCTGGGTTTGAACCACAATCCTCAGATCTCAGCTTCCTGAGTAACTAGGATCACAGGTGTGAGCCATGGACACCTGGCTTCAAAGTACATTCTTATTTTGTAATATTTACTTAAGCTGGAGAATCCTCCATTCAAGTTATATTTACCAATTACATTGCATAATCGCTAAGCAACAGTCCCGGTTAGGGTGAGATGGCATTATTTAAATTGTCCTGTGGTGCCATTGTACACTCTGCCTCAACTTACTGCAATGTCTGGCCTTCAAACACATCTTAGGAGGAATTACATTGTAGGAATAAATATTTGCATTATTTCTTTAAAAAACATGGTAAATTAGAAGTCTTAGTACTTATGAATAAATAACATTACTTCA
This sequence comes from Megascapheus bottae, assembly GCF_031878675.1. Lineage (NCBI taxonomy): Eukaryota > Metazoa > Chordata > Mammalia > Rodentia > Geomyidae > Megascapheus > Megascapheus bottae. The sequence goes on from NC_143515.1 coordinate 45,441,328, forward strand.
TTATATCTACTATATTTCATGTTTTTGAAAAATATTAGCATAGATTGTTAAGAGGTAACCTTACATTGTATGTCTCAAGCATGGATTGGATTTGCACTCTAACTAAATAGGCTACATATTTTGGGTTAAGCAAAACACAAGATAAAAGCAAAAAGATTTAGTTTAAGTTTTTGGATGTTAAGGAAAATAACAAAAATAGAAATTCTGGGGATTTTATCATTTTTGTTTTTAATTTTTGAAAAATGGCAGATGTAAGGACAGCTTTTTTTTTCCCAAGGGGGCAAGAATAGAGAAAATTTGTTTCCGAATCTTCATACAGAAAAAATTTAGGGGAAAAATATCTTCAACATAATGCAACATAGTTCCTTTCTCAAGCCTCAAAAGAAATCAAGAACATTATATTGAGTTGGGCTTCCATAAAAGCAATTCTTTGAAGAACTAGGATAAGATGATGACTATGCTTCATTCTGTGATTGTTTAATACAAGACTGGGTCTTGAGGAATCAAACAAATGAGTATTAGAATCTCCATCGGCCTCTTTCCAGTATCATGAATAGAGGAAGCTTAAAATCCAGAGAATTGTCTCTGCCTGTCTCTCTGTCTCTCTCTATCTCCTGTCTCTCTGTGTGTCTCTGTGTCTTTGTTTGCCTCTCCCTCTCCCTCTCCCTCTCCCTTCATCCCTCCCCTCTCTCTCTCTCTCTCTGTCTCTGTCTCTCTGTCTCTCTCCCTCTCTCTCCCTCTCTCTCTCTCTCTCTCTCTCTCTCTCTCTCTCTCTCTCTCTCTCTCTCTCTCTCTCTCTCTCTCTCTCTCTCTCTCTCTCTCTCTCTCTCTCTCTCTCTCTCTCTCTTCTGTATTACCAGAGCTTGAATTTAGAGTCTCATAATTTTAGGTTAAGTACTCTATCACTTGAGCCACTCCCCTAGATCAGAACCTATTTTTATAGAATTTTTTAAAAAAGACCATGAAGATTGCTAATAATGTTCCCCATTTAGAAGGTCAGAATTCTTTATTAAATTCTTGTTAGCCTATAGAGCCAAGCCAAGTGCCTGATCAGAAAATTGCTATATGTTCTTACAACCGCCCTTCCTGGATTACAAAGCATTAATTGAATGATTCTTGCTAGAGGTGGATAAATGTCAAATTAGTGATGCTTTATCACAAACATGGTTGTGATTTGGTTGCCTGAAAAAGGATATGTGGCTGGGCATAGTGGCTTATGCTTGTAATCCTAGCTACTCGGGAGACTGAGACTGAAAGGATGACAGTTCAAGGTCAGCTCAGGCTCATGAGACTCCCATCTCAGAAAAAAGCTAGATGAGGTTGCATACACTGTCATCCTATCAGAGAAAGTATTTATGTAAGCACATACATAAGTTCAGGCCACAAGGAGCAAAAAGTGAGTCCTTATCTCAAAAACAGCAAAAGCAAAAGGTGTGGCTGAAATGGCAAAGCTCATGCCTAGCAACTGCTAGACTGAGTTCAGAACTCATTAACACTACTTCCATAACAAAAGAAAAACAAGGGGAGATATGTCTACTAAAGTCAGATATGTGTTTGTTGTTGTTGTTGTTGTTGTTGCTGCTGCTGTGTGTGTGTGTGTGTGATAAATCTAACCATTGTTGCATAATGAACAACTAAGGAGACCTATGCTAGGCTTATTAATATAATCCTAGCTATTTAGAGGCTGATATTTGGAAGCACAAGATCAGCTGAGGCATAAAAGTTCATCAAAACACTTCTGAAACAAGAGGTAGGTGTATCAGCATGCACATATTATCCTAGCTAAAACAGGAAACCCAGAATAAGTGACCATGATCACCAGACAGAATAACTCAAGAGAAGGAGATATTTATTTCAGCTCACAGTTTCAGAGATTTCAGTCTATAGTTCTTGGCCTTTGATGAGGAGTGGCAGTGACAGTAGGATCATGCAGAAGCCTCATGATAGACAGGACTCAAGAACAGTTTCTATCATGGCAGGAAGCAGAATAGAACAGTGACAGGAAGAGATCAGGGCCAGGCATGCCCCAAGTCCTCACAGACACGCCCTCAGGTACCCATTTCCTCCACAGTCCATAGTTTTCCAACTTTCAATAGCCCATTTGGATTTTGGTTGTATGAATATGTCAAACTACTCATAGGTCAGAGCTCTCATAACCAAATCTTCTCTGGAAACACCCATAAAGACACATCCAGATGTGTATTTCACTCATCTCTGTCATTTCTCAGTCCAATCAAATTGTAATAAAAGTTAACAATTACACTGCCCATTTAATTTAATATAATGGAGGCCAGTAAACATGAATGTAAAGAGAATTTAGATCCTGAGGTTTCTTTCTCAGTCATTCTTTGTAAATTACTGGGGTAGATAATCAATTGTGAAAAGACATGCTTGCTGTTTATACGTTGAATTTAGGGGAGAGAGCACAAGGAAGTAAAAGGGGCTATTAAGATATGGAAAGAAAAATAAGGAAATGGAAGGGAAGGATAATCAGTGGTAATAGCAGGGTGAATGTGATCAAAGTTTATTGTATCTATGTTTAAAAAGTCACAGTGGAATCTATTCTTTACATTAATATACACTAATAAAATATGTGCAATAAATTTATAAGATCATATTAAGCCTAAACTGTGATTTTGATGTCAAGGTTCTAACATTTATTGGTTGTATGACCTTAAAAACAGTTACTAAATTCTTCTTTATTTAGCTTCCGTATCTAGAGAAAAGTCAATGATATGGCCTACATTGTTAAAAGTCTAGACTCTCAATGGTTAATGTGTTAATAATTCAATTCATGCATGATTCAATTCATATAGTGTAATAACTGATCAACAAATTATTGAACATCTCTGAATAAAAATTTTGAGGATGGAAGCAAGCAATACTTGTTCAGTGGGCACGTATTGCATATAATGTGTACAAGTGAAAATTTATTTATCTCATTGAATCTTCATGACAATTACCTTAAGTAGATCTCATTAATTTCTTTCAATAGAGGAAGGAACAAATCTCAACTAGTGGCTGATATTGAACCTTTGATAAATATCAAAACTTTTGATATTTGCTTAACTTATATGTTCTCAAACAAAAATTTCATTCTCTGAATATTGGTGTGTCCCTTGGTCATTATTCATTGCTATTGTCAAAATATCTTATCATTTCTTATTGATTTAAATATTTCTGCTGATGCTGAGTCTGAATGCCCTGTCTTGAATTGGGGCTAGTAAATATGTATCTATCCATTTTAACTGTCAGGAAATCCATGTTAGTGATTTACTCGTTAGCAGATATAGGAAGAAGGGATGTGATTTATACAGGTTACGTTGCTGCACTAGTATTTATCTTCAAAAACAAACCCATTTATTGTACATGTATTTAATAAACAAAAGAACCAATGATAACAGATTCTCTGATCTTATCCTGAAAAGCCTCAAATGTAACAGATTTATTTTAAAATTTCATATTAAATCACATATGGCTTTACTCTTTAAAAAGGCAAGGTTTGCATATCTATGTCAGAAGCTGACATGGATAAAAGATGAAGTCATTCAGGATTGCCAGAGAATATTAATTACATGGCTCCCAAGAGTGGAATTGCTGTTATCTATGGATCCACCTTTCATAAAGCCTTGTAGTAAAGGTGTGGAAAACCAAAGGTCTGGCAGTTGTACGATGAAGACTAGTCCAAAATGATTTGAGAGGAGGAAAAGGACAATTATTGATTTTGAAATAGTCTGATATGTCAGTTCTAGCCTTAGCCAAATTCAATCTTTTAAAAGAAATGGAGAATTCAGACACAGGATAAGTTAAATTCATCTGTCACTCTTCCTCCCATCTTATGGCTAAACTTATATTTTCTTTGAAGATAGTTACTGGCAATGCAAAATAAATATTTCGCAAACTTAATTGGACAAACCATTGGATAGAGAATGCAAAGCAGTCTGGTGTTTAAAAGCATTTAAGCCTGAAAACCTTTAAATAATTTCATTTAAAAAGAAGCAACACAAAATAATCTTTTTTTTCATATATTTTTATTGTAATTAATAGAAGGGTTACATGATATTTGCCAGATAGATGGTGCATTAATTCCCATACATTGATACCCTTTCACATGTCTTGGTCCCCATTTCCCTCCCCCCCACCTCCACCCCTCATCTTGTTTTCCCCCGTTTCCTATCCAATTTCAAATAACCAAATACAAATATATCTGATATATCAGGTAACAAAGTGAGATACAGTTACAATATGAGATAACCAAGGGACAGCAAAAGAGATGAGAGATGACATGGTACCTTAAGAACAACAATCATTCATTATATGGCTTATGTTTCTATATTCCAGAGATCCTTTCATTTAGCGTCCTACTATATGGCCTTTGGTATCAAGGTTTTGCTCTATTGCAAATCTCTGCTAGGAGATTGCATTAAACTGCAGAGCTTTTGTATAGCAAAGGACATAGCTGGTAAACTAATTAGGAAGCCTACAAACTGGGAAAAGATCTTCCTTAACCATACAACAGACAAAGGCCTCATATCTGAAATATATCAACAGCTCAAAAAATTGAATCACTCCCAAACTAATCTCCAAAGAAACAACCATCCCATTAAAGATGGGCCAAAGACTTAAAGAGAATCTTCTCTGAAGAAGAAACAAAAATGGCCTATAGACACATGAAGAAATGCTCAACATCTCTGGTCATAAAGGAAATGCAAATCAAAACAACTCTAAGATTCCACCTCACTCCAGTTAGAATGGCCAGGATCAAGAAAACTAATAACAACAGATGCTGGAGGGGATGTGGCCAGGAGGGATCACTACTACACTGTTGGTGGGAGTGCAAATTTGTTCAACCCCTATGGAAAGCAGTATGGCAGTTCCCCAAAAGACTAAACATAGAGCTCTTCTATGACCCAGCAATTCCACTACTTGGCATTTACCCAATCATCCAGAAACAAGGACATACTAAATCCACTAGCACAACAATGTTCATTGCAGCACTATTTACCATAGCAAAGATATGGAACCAACCTAGATGTCCCTCAGTTGATGAGTGGATCAACAAGATGTGGTATTTGTACACAATGGAATTCTATGCTGTTGTCAGAAAGAATGACTTTGCCCCATTTGTTAGGAAATGGAAAGACTTAGAAAAAAATCATATTAAGTGAAATAATCCAGACTCAAAGGAACTTAGGCTCAATGGTTTCCCTCATTTGTCATAATCAGTAGAAAAATAAATCATTTTTTTAGCTTACAATCAGCATGAAAATGGAATTACCAATTACGTTAGTTTTGCTATAAAACATCATGGCATCTAGGGATAACATTCCTTAACTTCTCACATACTGCTCACAAAGCAAAATTTCTAAGGACTGAAGAGAACACAACTTTCAAATCTCTGTCTTTTACTGGTTCCATAGTCTACCCAAAACTTAGCAAATAACAGTGCTAGCAAGAAAATAGGACAGAACTCTCCACATTCTGCCCCACTATGCACTTCTGTGTCCTCCAGTTAGAAGAGAAGATCTGACAAAACTGGTTAATTCTCTAGTGCTGTATATCTCAGTTCCTCCTGTCACATTGAGTTTCTTAGGCCATTCACGATCCCCTGCTCTCTTTTGTCACTTATCTCCTTCTCCACTGGCTCCTTTAAAAACTATAAGCATACATATTTATTTTAAAAAAGCCTACTTAGTAATAGGACTTATTTTCTGCACAATGAAGAGGAAGTGTTGAGTGAAATAAAAAAATAGAAAATAAAAATGATCTACTCATATTGAAGTTAATATTTGGGAGGGAAGAAAGGAGAAAGTTTATGGCAGATTGGATAGGTAATAAGGGGTTTACTCATAAATCAATGTACTAGAAAGGCTTCCCTGAGAAGGTAATAGATGTATAAAGATGTATAAAGAGATACTCATACAAATTGTTTACAAATGGCTGAGGGTTCTTTTGCTTTCTTGTGACAAAATTTTGTAGACAGGCAATGAGTAGCTGGCCTGATATTGTCAGTGCTGAGCCTTTGATTGGGAGAGGCTTATAGGATATGCAGAAATGTATTAACTGAAATGATGCTTTCATGGGAGAATTGAAACTTTGTAATTCTTTGGAAAAATGAATTCCCAGCCCAACAAGATGAAGCTCATGAGAGGTGTTGGAGGGAGGTCATGGGGAAGAGGGAAAAGGGCAGAAGAATGAAGAGAAGTAGGGATAGGCAGTCAGGATATTCAATGGATAGTCATGAAAAAACAGGAAAATGAGAGGAAGGACGGAGGAGGGACTGGGGAGAATGATGAAAGCAGTGGCACTGATCAAAATGTATTGTACTTACAAATTGTTTGGTTGGATGGCAACTCCTTTGTAACAACTACTTAAAAATAATTTAAAAAGACAATAGCTTTGAGAACCAGACTTATAACTGTAGGTTTCCAAAGCTAGAGACTTGGGGTATAAGGACCTCATAGCCAAAGGCCTACTGTTCTCAGCTTTCGAGTACCCTCAACTTTCAAGCTGAGATGTCAACACCAGAGGTTCATCCCTCTAAACCCTGAGCACCAGAGACTTGCAGCTCTGGAGTTAAGGCAATTCTGGGTCTTGGGGAATGGTAATGGTCAGTCTTGGAGGAAGGTAAACAAAATTCTTATCATCTGACCGTGGCTTTTCTCAGTGCTGTGGTCTGAGGAGGTTATCTCTTATATTCTAAAATAGTCATGATGATATTTTTGCCTCTGAATAGTTACTAGTTTGGGAGATAAAAACAAAGGAATTCTGCCATCTTTTAGAAATCACCCAGAGTTTTAGTAAAAGACAATATGCCTACAATCTATTTGAATAGTATTTTACAAGAACAAGATGGTTAACTTTTTTTAAAACCCAATCCAGGGCATCTCAGTTTGTTAAACTCAGATGCTCATGAACACATATTTCTAAATATCTAGTGCTGTGTTTTATTTCTTTTTTGCCAGTCACTGGGCTTGAGCTCAGGGCCTGAGCACTGTCCTTGGACTTTCTCAAGGCTAGAGCTCTACCACTTGAGCCTCATCACCACATCTGGCTTTTTTCTATGTATGTGGTACCAAAGAATCGAACCTGCATCTTCGTGCATGGTAGGGAAACACTCTACCACTAGGCCAAACCCCCAGCCCTATTCTATCTTTTCTTGCTTTATATGGGAGCATCCAAAACAATTTGTAGGTACAGGGGCATGTCTTCTATCTGGATGCAATCTTTGGCTGTTCTTTCTTTTCTTCTCTGCCTTTAGAGTGTTACAGAGGAAATGTGAAGGGTAGAGAATTAATTAATTAAATTAACCATATATTTTAAAGAACTTCTATAACACACCTTTTCCATATGTTTTTTATGCTTATAAGCATCATCTGGGACAGGTATAATTCTTTTTTTTTTTTTTTTTGGTTGGTAGTGGGGCTTGAACTCTGGGCCTCGGCGCTATCCCTGAGCTCTTCAACTCAAGCTAGCACTCTACCACATTGAGCCACAGTCACTTCCAGTTTTCTGGTGGCTATTTGGAGATAAGAGTTTCACAGACTTTAGTGTCTGGGCTGGCTTTGAACTGCTATCCACAGATCTCAGCCTCCTGAGTAGCTAGGATTTATACCTGCCAGCCTGAGCTGGGCAGGTATATTACTTATATACCTTCCATAAATTAGATTTAGATATACTTTGTGACTTTCCAAACGGTTTGAAAATGTTGGAGTTAGGTCTTCTGTTTTGCTTTGTGCACGAACAAAGCAATACTCCTAACTATAATTAGCTATTATCTTATTTAACAAGTCACCGCATATCTAGTAATTTATGCTAATGCAATGCTAGAGATGAGGGCAGAAAGAAAAATTATCTACGTTTGATCCAAAACTTTCAGTCTTTGGATATTTCCCAGAACACCCACCAAATTTGTAGGAAGTACATTACAGATATATATATATATATATTCTCTTGAATTCAAGGACACTAGTTTGCTATGCCTTATTGACCTTGGAGATTATATAACATTATAAATTAAATTCATATACCCACTAAAATATTTATATACATTTACAAAGCTCATGTATGAACTATAGATATCTCTCTCTCTCTCTCTCTCTCTCTCTCTCTCTCTCTCTCTCTCTCTCTCTCTCTCTCTCTCTCTCTCTCTTTCTCTTTCTGTCTCTAGTCAAGAGACTGGGACACATTCAATACCTGAAATTTTTACTCCTCGGCTGGTGCTCTACCAACTGAACCACACCTCCAACCCTCTATTGCATCTCATTCAAACTCAATCAAGACTCCTGGATTCAGGTTCAGAACTTGACTTCTAAGGGAAGAACCATGACAGTAAACATGAAACCTTAACAAAGTCTTAATCACAGTGTGAAGTCATGTAGGCACCTTTGCCTATTATCTTAGCTGCCAGCCATTCTAAATGATAGTATATAGTACTGGAAAGTTGGAGAAAGATAAAAGACTTATGAGGAGTTAGAAGGCAACACAAGCAGCTTTTGCATAGCAGAGAAAAAATCACAATCATACAGAAGAGAGCACCAATTCCTGCCTTATAATGCCCTAGAGCCTCATAAAGCTTTGCTATGTTGGGTGACATGTTTGAGACATGGCAGATCTATCTAGGTATCATGGAGTTGTTGATGTGATTCATGAGGGATTTCCAAGAAAAATTTAAAAGTTAGACCTAAATGAGATGAAAAAAGAGAGCCTTTGTAACAATACTTGCTCGAAAACTCCCACATGTTCACACACACACACACACACACACACACACACGATCATTGTTGTTGCTATTATAATACCTTACTTTTATTATTATTATAATTATTATAAAATTGTAGAAGAGAGACTGGAATGTGAAGAAAACATTACTTAGCAGGGAAAACAGAGGAGAAACACACGAAGAGTGGGGTTTCCATTAGTGAAAGAACAAAGGTATTACTTAGAAAAGGATATAGACTTATATCTTCTATTCACTCTCTTTTTTTTCTCTCTTTTGTCATGGCCCTTTTTAATTATGCTGAAACTATACAAAATGCATTTCTCAATAGATTGATTTGTCAAACTATAAATGTATTGTCTAAGAGATTCATATTATTTACTGTAATTCAAATATCTGTCAAAATAAAATGTTAAGTGCCTCTCCAACTAGAAGAGTCTCTTTAGACTATGAGAGAAATGGTAATTAAAGAGACTCCCCACTGTATTCCATTGATATTTCGCTGAAGATGAACAATCTTTTCTGTAAGAAATCAGAACCAACATAACAAGTTAACACTTGCATTTAAAGTGTCAATAAGATATGAGTATTTAATTTTAAGAGCTGATTTCAAAAAGGAAAATAATATATCTCAAAGCAAATTGTCTGGCTTCATATATGTTGTCTCAATCTATAATCAAGGTGTATAAATTATGTGTTTTCTACAATGTTTCTAGGTTTTCAGTATTAAACTTGTATTATACAGGCACTAGTTATAGCACAAAATTGGATTCATTATGGTATTTTATATATTGTGTAATATACTTTGATCATAATCACCCTGTTACTCTCTCCTTCTCCCATGGTCCTTTTCTCCTTGTCAAATAGTTCTGCTTATGCTTTCATATATTTTTAAATCTATATCCTACAGATTAAAAATGTTATTTGTTGGTTATCATGATGATCTTTACTTCTATTTTCCACAAATGACATGATTTCAATTTTTCTCGCAGCCAAATAATACTCCACTAAGTTTACAAATCACATTATTTCCATTTATCTATCTCCAAAAATATGTCCTAAAACCAATTGCCTCATCTAGGAATATCATACTTACACTTCTGAAAAATAAAGATGAAGAAAACATCTTCAAAGAAGATAGAGAAAACGACATTCCTAGTAGATAAAGATTTAAAAAAAAAACTACACCCAAGTGTAGTTAGCTAGTAAACTAATTAGGAAGCCTACAGAATGGGAGAAGATCTTCACGAACCATACAACAAACCAAGGCCTCATATCTAAAATACATCAACAGCTCAAAAAATTGAATCACTCCCAAACTAATCTCCAAAGAAACAACCATCCCATTAAAGATGGGCCAAAGACTTAAAGAGAGTCTTCTCTGAAGAAGAAATAAGAATGGCCTATAGACACATGAAGAAATGCTCAACATCTCTGGTCATAAAGGAAATGCAAATCAAAACAACTCTAAGATTCCACCTCACTCCAGTTAGAACAGCCAGGATCAAGAAAACTAATAACAACAGATGCTGGAGGGGATGTGGCCAGGAGGGATCACTACTACACTGTTGGTGGGAGTGCATACTTGTTCAACCACTATGGAAAGCAGTATGGAAGTTCCTCAAAAGACTAAACATAGAGCTCTTCTATGACCCAGCAATTCCACTACTTGACATTTACCCAATCATCCAGAAACAAGGACATACTAAATCCACTAGCACAACAATGTTCATTGCAGCACTATTTACCATAGCAAAGATATGGAACCAACCCAGATGTCCCTCAGTTGATGAGTGGATCAACAAGATGTGGTATTTGTACACAATGGAATTCTATGCTGCTGTCAGAAAGAAAGACATCACTCCATTTGTAAGGAAATGGAAAGACTTAGAAAAAATCATATTAAGTGAAGTAAGCCAGACTCAAAGGAAGATAGGTTCAGTGGTTTCCCTCATTTGTCATAATCAGTAGAAACCTTGGGCTCTCCTAGCAGAGATTTACAATAGAACAAAATCTAGAGACATTAGACCAAATAGTACGACACTAAACTCCAGAATAAGGAAACAAAAAACATATAATGAGTGACTGTTGTCCTTATTGTACTATGTTATTGCTCATCTCTTTTGCCATCCCTTGGTTATCTCATATTGTTACGATATTTCACCTTGCTATCTGTTATATTTTATATGTGCTTAATTGGTTATTTGAAATTGGATAGGGAAGGCGGGAAATCAAGGCAAGCAGATGGAGGGTGGGAGGGAAATGGGGACCAAGTCATGAGAAAGGGTATCAATGTTTGTGAAGTTATGTACCTTCTATCTGGTGAATATAATGTAACCCTTCTATTAATCACAATAAAAATATGACTGAAAAAAATAGCCTTCTTGCCCAGGGACTTAAAAAAAAACTACACCCAAGTTCCCTTCAAAACCATGCAAGCAGGAGGAAACTAGAATGAAATGAAGTTCAGAAAGAATAAAAACCAGCCACACATGCAGTGCACTGTAAAATTCTCCTTCAAAAATACAGAAATTGAGACTGCATCAGGCTAACAAATTTGGGAGAATCAGAAAATGTTGTTATCTGAAATACCAAAAAATAAATAAAATCTTAACAATAAAAGTTGAATAATTGATCTTCAAATGGACAAAAGATTTGAAGGGATACCTTACCAGAGATTTAAAGATGTTATGCAAGAATAGAGAAAGATATTCAGTAGCACGTATCATTGATGAATTGCAAATTAAAGCAAGAATGAGATACTGAACACAGAATGGCAAGATTAAAACTATTAGCAATACTAAATGCTAACAAGAAAAGTAAGAACAGAAACTCTCATTTGTTCCTGGTGAGGAACAAAGTGGCACAATCACATTTATATGCTCTTTGAAAGTTTCTTATTAACAGTACTCTCACCATGCAATCCATTAATTTCAACCCTTTGGATTTACCTAAATAAGTTGAAAGCTTATGTCTCTCAGAAACTTATACATGGATGTTTATAGCAACTTTATTCATAATGGATGAATAAAGATGTCTCAGCAGGAGACGAGATAAATATTACAGACAATGGACTATCACTCAGCATTAAAAATGGAATGAGCTGACAAGTAGGAAAAGGCCTGGAACAATCATAGAGACAGATTACTAAGTGTAAGAAGCCCATCTGAAAAGGCTGCAGATTATCTAAAGCCAGCTCCATGACACTCTATAAAAGGCAAAAACATGGCGATTGTGAAGATGTGCGTAGCACTGGGGGGGTGAGGTTGTGGGAGCACTGTTGAAACTGTTCTGTACAGCAATGTGAATACCTGTCATGAATTTTCTCATAACTTTTCTTCATCCTGTTACCCTCAGATTGCAAGAGCCAATTGTGCAGAGGCTGGAAATGGCCGGGCTTGATGTACATTCTTACAATCACCAGGCCTCAAGGTCCTTTGATAGCTTTCCTTTCTACTTCATAGTACTCAATATATATGTTCAAGGTTTGTCTTTCCTGACAGTAGATAAGCAACATCAGTGGAGAGACAGGGCTGTCAGCCCACTTCCTCATCCTTAGTATCTAACCCAATGTGTGACACCTAGATTCAAATAGTTGTCAAATGATTCATGAATTAAACCAAGAATGGCAAGATTAGAGAATTAGTGACATAGCTGCAGTTTTTTTAAAACACAAAGTACATAGTTCTTAAATGGACTTAATAAATTTAGATAGAAAAGTAAGCTATACTATTGAGGCAACATAAGTCCTTAAGAATCCCATTGCCAGAGGGTGTGGGTGGCTCATGCCTGTAATCCTAGCTACTCAGAAGGCTGAGATCTGAGGACTGAAGCTTGAAGCCATCCTGACTAGGAAAGTCTGTGAGACTCTTATCTCCTATTAACTATCAAAAGAACAGCCAGAAGTGAGTTGTGGCTCAAGTGATAGTGTTAGCCCGAAGTACTACAACTCAAAGACAGCCTAGGCCATTGTCCAAGTTCCAGGACCAGCACACACACACACACACACACACACACACACACACACACACACACACACAGGTGTATGCGCACGTGCGCAGGCATGATCAGGTGAGAGTGCACATGCAAAGACAAGAAGGAATAAATTAAAAAGGGTAAACTAGGGACCAATTACTGTTGAGAACCAAAATTATCTTAGTCATTTTTTCCTGCTGAATCTATCCTTTCAGCTATGCAGTGATGACTGATGTATTGATGTTAGAATGACGCTTCCTTGTACATCATCAGTAACACACGGCCTGTGCTGTGAGCCCCAAATCACCATGACTGCTCCCATCTGCTCCCCAGGCTGAGAGCAGCAAATGGTTCATGGCCTTTAGAAGTATCGAGGAGAAAACCTGCACACCACCCCGCACCCGGGGGCCTCTTCCTCGGTTAAAGAGCTGGCCATTGCTCTCAGTCACAAACATCAGAAGGTTACAGGTAGTTTCTGAATAATTTGGGGGCAAAAAAGTTATAGAAGAAAAAACAGAGTAACATCAGCAAAAGTCAGTTTCCTAGGCTGGCTTGCTTTGAATTTTATCTACCACACTGAACCAACTCCAGTTTTTGGTTTCTAAATTTTTTTTTGAAGTCTTCTTCTTCTGTGAGCTGAATACACTTCACCCAATATAAATGCCAATTTGGGGTTGAAACATGGAAAAAGATGTGCTCAATAAGCATGAGACCTGGCCTCTAACTTGTACCATCTTTCCTTTGGGAGATAAAGAAACTTTGCTCCAGATAAAAGAATTAGGCTCTTTGGTGTGAGTTGAATAGATTCCTGAAGAGGAAAAGTCAATGTACATTGTCTGTAGCGATGTCTTTTTTTTTTTTTTATAGAAGCCTCATGTTAAAGCTTTAGCAGTTCCTTTACCATATGAAAGAATGAAAACTCTTTTGACTTTATCTGCTATAAGAACAGATGGTTTAGGTATTTTAAAATCCAGTTATAAAGTCTGTTTAACTGAAAATTCAAATTATATTTTAATATGTAATTATTTATTGATGAAGGTTACTTTTGATAAAAATTTTATTCACAATAGCAAATGACATAAAATAGAGCATAGCTTGTGGTAGTTCTGTCTTCTTTTTCATTTTGTAGAAGTTCATTTGGCATTTTCTTAAATGTTCCTGTAAGTTTAAAAGTCATTTTAGATTCCTAAGGGTTCATATATTATAGCTCCTTCAAAAATAGTCAGTGAGGGGCCGGGAGTTTGGCCTAGTGGTAGAGTGCTTGCCTAGCATGCACGAAGACCCAGGTTCGATTCCTCAGTACCACTTAACATAGAAAAAAGCTGGAAGTGATGCTGAGGCTCACGTGGTAGAGCTCTAGCCTTGAGAAAGTCCAAGAACAGTGCTCAGGCCCTGAGCTCAAGCCCAGGACTGGCAAAAAACAAATAGTCAGTGAAATTACCAAAGATGGCTAATAGATTAATAATGAGAAAGAAAAAAATAGGAACCAAAAAGTAGGAAATCTGAGATATTGACTGTAGTGGCCAATTCTGTTCATGCAACTGGACTTTGAGGTTCTGGACTTGGTGATTGCCAGACAACAGTCCAGTGAAGTGATGGTAAAGAAAGAAAGGTATCCAGGAAATTCATCTGACTAGTCAGAAATGCATTTCACCCTTAAAATGTGAAAACTGGTTTTGAGAAACACCTTTGTGAACTGCTAGGTGAAGCTCCTGGAGTCTCGCCCACACCCAGTGATGGTCAGAAGCCAAAGCTCTGTGCTGCTAGAATACTGCACTCCTCGTTAGCAAAGGAATCCGTTACTGTGGAAGTCATGATACTGTATAGTATGCTATCACTTCAGACCAGGATCTTCACAGCTAAAGGCTCTGGGATAGGAAAGAAAAAACCCTTTTATAATAAAGACAAAGGGAATTATAAGCTTGAAACAAGGAAGAAATACAAAGTTTAAAAAATAGTGTTTTAGAAGAATATACATGAATCTCAAGGAATGAGGTTGTATCTTATTTAGGCAGGAGTCCCAACATTAAAACTGATTTTAATAATAGGGTAATTTAAAAAAACTGAAAGAGAAGGAGAAAGGAAAGGGTAGAGAATAAGAGAAAGCATTGTGGAAATTGGGGAAAGACTAACACTTCCCTAAACTTTCAGACTTAAAATCTCTAGCTGCATTAAAAATTTCTTGACATGAAGCTCACAGATTGGCTCTTCATTTAGGCAATTTTTGCTAGGGTTTTGAGTTCGTTTACACGAATGTTTCACTTTCATTGTGTAAGATGACTAGTTTTCATTCCCACATATTTATTAGTCCTATGTATTAATGGAGCTCCGTGTCTCTAGTACTGATGATTTTATTTTCAGATTACTTTTGCTGTCTTTGTCTTCCACAAGTGAAATAAACAACACCTAGTACTATCTTCTTGGTCCATCTTTATTTCGCCTTTCCACCCAGTTCCACTGTTTTTGCTGAAAATGACAGGATTTCACCCTTTATAATTGCAAAATAGTCCACTATGTAATTTACACATTTCAAAAACAATCCATTCATCTCTTGATGGATACCTAGGTTTTTATGATATAGTAGTTATTGAGAATGGCACTGTAATAAACATAAGTTTGTGGGTTTTATTTCCCTTGGTATATATCTTTCTACAGCCAAGAGTGGAATAGCTGGACCTATTATTCGTTCTGTGAAATTTTCTAGTATATGTAACCAAATTTAATTTATACATTCATCCAATGACGAGAACCCTAGGCTGGTTCCATGAGTTAGCCATTATGAAATTGTGAATAATGTCACAAGGAGCAAGGCAATGCAAGTAACTCATATTGTATGCACACCTTGTTTCTTTGGGGGAGACATCTCAGAATGGTACTCTAAAGCTCAAATTGTAGTTTCGTTTTTAGTTTGTTGAGAAAACTTCTTTGCATAGTGCTTGAACTTACTTTCCTCTCCCTGTCCCCACTCCCGCAAACAGTGTTTCTTTTCCGTGACATCATCACCAACACTTGTTTTTTGTTGTTGTTGTTAATGATAGACATTTTGATGGATGGAAGCCCGATGGGATTTCAGTGCAGTTCTTATTTCCCTTTCCCTGACGGCTAAGAAGTTGAACGGTTTTATGTTTCTACTAGAAATGTAATGTAAACTTTCTTTTTTTTTTGTAGCCAGTTGTGGAGATTGAACTCAGGGCCTGGGCATTGTCCTTGGACACATTTTTGCTCAAGGCTAGTAATTTGTCACTTGAGCCACAATACCACTTCCAGCTTTTTTTTTTAATGTATGTGGTACCAAGGAATCGAACCCAGGGCTCTGTGCAGGTGATGTGAGCACTCTACCACTAGGCCACGCTCCCAGCTCAGAAATGTATACTTCTTTTGAGAATCATTTGTTCAGTTCATTTGCCCATTTATTGGTTGGAATACTTTTTATGGTTCCTATATTTTTGACATATTTATGTTTATTAATCCTTGTCAGAAGAATAGTTGTAAAGACGTTTTCTCCATTCCATTTCGTATCTCTTCACTGTGGCAGTTGGGTTTTTTTTGATGTATGGAAGTGATTTTTAAAAATTTTGATTCAATTCCATTTGCTGATTCTTGGTATTACTAGAAGCCTAATTATTAGAAGCCTACTTAGAATGTCGATATCTATTCCTATATCTGGAACTTTTCTCCAGGTATGCTCAACTAGTTTTCATTTTTTAGGTCTTACATGAGACTTTGATTCACTTTGATTTTATTTAATATAGCATGAGAGATTAAGACCTAGTATTTTTAATATGTGGATATCGAAACACTATAGGACCATTTGTTAGAGGCAGTCTTTTATCCAAGTTTTACTTGCCTTTGTTTGTTTTTAGGTACTCCATTCTATCCTATGTTTCTGATTTCATACCAGCACCATGCATTTTTTTAATATTGCTCTGTAGGATAATTTGGAATAATTTTTGGATGAAAGGGGTAATATTAGATGGTTGGACTCAGTAACTTACACTAGCACAGTGCCAATGTGCCACACCTCCAGTACTAAATTCTCTGTTCAATGTTGGGTTTCTGGCTCGTAACTGTACCTTCCTTCCCGTGGTGGTTCATTTTGGATTCACTATTCAGGCTAGTTTTGAAATTGTTGTGTTTCTGGTTTATGTTTGGTCTACATTTGGCTTATGTTTGCTCTGTGTGTGGCTTGTGATTCATCTAGACTTGTTAGCGAAACAGAAGTGGGCTTGAGACATACTAAACCTCTAGAAAGGGATGCTGAATCTGTAGCTAACCATCTGGGTGGAAAAGATCCTTCTTCCCTATGCGAGACAAGTTCTGGGTATTACATCCTCTTCTCCAACTCAAATCTTCTTTCCATTTTGGCCTGTAAGAAAGTATCTATTTTGCTCTTTGTCCTATCCAAGGAGCACATGGTATATAAGGCTGCTGATGTGGAGTAACCCATAGTCTCATTATGCATGTATCAAACTCTATGTTGTTAGCAAGTTTCCATCTTCCTCTATCAACAACTGCCCCCCCTCAACATGTACTTGAAATTATAAATTCATTTGGCATCCAGATATGCTTGTTCCTTCTTTCAAGAGTTCATAGTCGGTCATTCTTATAGCCTAGTGGGATTATATATTCATTAAAATATCCTGAAAATCATTTTTGTTCAGAGGCAAAAAAGAAACTAGTATTTAATCTGATATTTTGAAATTGAAGTCTTCATCTCCCAGTGATATAATAAAGAAATAAATAGTGGTGGAAATATTGTTTTAAAAACATACTGTTCATGTATGACAGACTAGCGTTCCTCATTTTTCCATTCACACTCACTCTCTTGTCATTAGACATGGCAAGACTGGATGAATATCTTAGTATGTGTTTGCATACTTAGAATTTATTCATTTAGAATTTAGAATTCCTTTATATGGCAGTTGATACTACTTCAGCATTGATTTTTTTCAACCATCCTGTATGGCTCCTTTGGTGAGCAAACTATTATTTTTCATGGACTTTTTTTTGGAATAAAGGAGGTAGTAAGAACTTTATAATACCACAACTATTTGGTATGTGAGGAAATAGACTCAGTGAAGTTTTTCACATGTAGAGAACTATTTTACAGTCATGCTGAACTTAAAGAGCCAACATTTGTCTGTCTACACACTCTTCGATGCACTCTTCCAGTTACTAGACTTTAATAGACCTCTGCAAGGAAATGATTTTCATTTCTCTAAGTTCGCATTAACTAATTCCCATTCTCTGCCTCACCCTCAATCTCTTCATTATCTGGTGGATGCTCTATATGAAATTATTGGTGTTGTTCGAAGATGGCCAAGTAATGGCAAGTTCCTTTGATTCTCCAGAAGCAACATATGCATTTTCCATATGAGCATCCTGAGCCTATTTTGAATTTATCTAAGTCATTTTTGAGATAGGCATGTCTTTTCCAGAAATGAATGCTGACATTTTAATGTAGGTAACTTTACCACTGAGATGAAGGGATAATGGACAGCAAGACACTTACTACAGAGGGCAAATTCTGAGACTTAGTGGAGGCCACTGCTTCCCCAGATCAAGTGAAGGACTCTCCAGTGCAATCTTACTTACATAGAACAGATGGTAGAAGTGTCTGATGGTATCCAAGACACTCTTCTTCCATCTGTGTCTGAGGCAGCAGCAGCACCATGTGTCAGGAGCTAGAGCTGGGTTTCCACAGATGGCAGTGGTAGGCATTCATTGAATGTTCATTGAACTAAGGAACAATCATCCCAATTATACTGTCAGTATTTCACTGAATGTCACATGGGATGATCTGAATTTCCTACAATGCCTTAAGCATGTGCTGAAACATGAAAGGCATTCATTAAAAGCTAGATTGTGATTGTCAGTCTATCAGCTTCAGAGCTGGTTTAAAAAAAAAAAACCACTGTCAAGATATGTAAATTAACCTTTGTCCCATGAATGATAAAATCATAAACTTATGAAAGTCACCTAAGACAATGGTGCCAGTCATTTTGATCGATGTATCTGTCACTTGAAGTTGAGGCTAATGCTAAATGTAGGAATACTTATTTCAGAATCTTTTAATGATTTCCAAGGAGTACCAGGGTAAATATTTTCCTGTTTATGCTTTGGTCATGCTCTCCATTACATAAGTAAGAGCCAATAATGTGTAAGCTTCTTAAATAATTTTCTTAGTGAATACAATTTTAAGTGTATGTGAATCATAAAAGGAATACAATTATTTAAGATAGATAATAACAAATCTTTAAGAATATTTTAAAAAATTCTCCACATAATTATCTTAATTTTTAACTACATGAAAACAAAGAATAGTACAAATTAAGATATTTCTGAATATTAAGATCCTCATTGCAAGAATATTTAGAAACATGCCCTGGCTTGTGTTTAAGATACTGGATCATTTCCATCACCACTGCCAATAGAGGCATAATGATATTTAGTGATAAGTAGAAATCTACTCAACAAAGGGGAAAGATCTGGAAGAAGAAAAGCACACATACACACACTCACAGATGAGATTAAATAATTTATTACCATTGCTAAGATGAACACATATACTTAATACTCAATTTTAGGTGGAACTTTAAAAAAATAGCTTTAATACAGTATCAAAATTTACACAAGTATTTTCTCAAAAGACGTGGGTCCCTCCAATTAGCTTCTTCAGGCTCTGCTGCCCACATAAACACTTGTTTCAAATGTCTTCAGGTGGAGGAATGCAACAAGTTCAGGATGAAAGTTCCTCTGTGAGGGAGGGTGTAAAGATGGCGAGCAATTTTCTTTTTCACAGTAATAATATTTAAAAATATAACATCTTAAAAGAAAGCTAAAACTCTAACCCAATTGTGATACTGAAAGAGATAATTTTATAGTAAATGAATTCACAAAACTTTTCTGAAAATAGAGGGCTAGTTTTTTTTGTCACAGTTAAACCTTTTTCTTTTAAGTACTACAAAATTCCTTCACATTTCCCCACTAATGAACATTAATACATTGTAGTGAGTCCATGTAGAAACAACAACAAATATCATTTGCTGTGATTTGGAAGATACACCCCAAATGGGAATTGTTGCATCCATAATTTTATAACCTTAAACTATAGTAAAAAGGTAGCATTCTGTCAACAGGCCTCTTGCACATTCATACAAGAAATTATCATTGCATTTAGAGAAACACAAAATATCTATTGTAGCATTTCTGATACACACATTCTAATATTATATATCTCTACCAAAAATAATAAGAAAAAACTAAGCAAAGCTAGCACGCCTCTTTTTCAAATCTCAAGCAATCTGAACAAGAGCTTTTAGCCTCAATAATGAAGGGCATGCGTTAGTTTCATAAAATATTAGATAGCTAGCTGCAGTAGACACAGAAAGCTTTTCTCCCTATAAATGCAGTGCAATATCTTAAAGTTTACATGAATTTTATTAAACATATGGCATGTCTAAAAACTAAGTTGTAGAAATTGATAGCACAGCTTAAAACACTTAGAAAATTATATTTGCTTGTCAGTTGAAATTGATATACTGAGTATGATGGTTAACACGTCCCCAAGATGAGCCTTTATGAGCAATCATCAAGATTAACAGAAAACACCTATTTATTTTGTTCAGCTGAAATAAGTGATGCTCTAGTGAGCACTTCACAATGTCTCTCTACCCTTCTAGCTGGCAAAACAATTTATGTGGTATATTTAGCACCTTGGAAGTCAAAACAAAATCCTAGAAACCCAATATTCTCCCATATCCATATTAAGTATACAGGAACTAATATTTCCTTTACTGAAGTGTAAGAGGTATAAGGGAGATTTTCCCAATTCTCACCCTCAGGAAGCTGGACAAAGCCTCTTCCCATCCCCTTACAACATGGTAAATGTTCGCACATTCAGATGCCACGAGTCAAATCTACCAAAGCCAGTGAGGCTCTCTTGGACACCAACAGTCATGAAGGTTTCCCAATTGTGATCTTAAGTCTGGGGAGCGAAAACCATATTCCATGTTAGCTCTAATGAAAACATTACTACTAAAATGGTTATTTTCTTTTCAAATCTACACTGTTTGAAACTGCCTGTTGTGAACACTGAAGTTAGACACACAAAATATCAGCTTGATGGGGAGAGTTGTAGAGGGGAGATATGTGCAATGTACAATCATTTCATGAGTCCAGGTTGATGGAAGTACACTCTTTCTTCTTCTATGTTTTCTCTGGCAGTGATGATCTTATATCTGAACAAAGAGTGGTTTTCACATTGGTCCTTTGTACTGGTTGCCTGACAAATGTTGCCTAATTCCAGGACATGAACCTGCAGCATCTCCAAGTTTCCTCCACACAACCTTAAAAAGAGAAAGGAAAGGAAAAGAAATAAGTATCTTACATGTCTTCTTCCACAAAGAGAGCTGTGCATCTCAAGAAGAATCTATGAGAAGAGCAGAAATGGATGTAAAGACAAGAGACAGGACAGCCACACAAATGAGTTCAAACACACGGAAAACAGAAGGACTAGTCTCTGAAACAACAGACCCGCTCTGCAGATGGGAATGACTATACTGTGCTAGCAACAAGGCTCCAAATGCAAGAAGAGCTCATTTATTCTGGTTGCCCAAGTGGCCCTCGGCTTTCAGTGTACTCCAAGTACTTCCGCAGTCATTCCTGCCCTCAGAATTTGTCATTTTACTGTGAAGAACCCTTGATTAAGGACATCCTGATTCCTATGTCATACATCTATAACAATAGCTATAAAATATCTATTTCCTATAGGAAGATGAAAAGGCATCTTCTCTTAAGCATTCTAAGCTAGAAGTCAGGCCTATGAGTAAGTTTGCCTACACACTGCAGCAAAATAGGGATTGTAGTTGTTACCCAGGTCCTAGTTACTGGAAATGTCCTCAGATTTCCAGAAAACAACCTCACTATAGAGAAAAAAATAAGAGTGAATGTAGGAATTATTGAAATAAATATAATTACAACCTGGTGAAGTGGGTTAATTTACAATTTATTGAATTGGGGCCAGCTTTTTTTAGGGCTGTTAGCAAAAAAGATAAAGAGTTACAGGAAAGAATAAAGTTCACCAGTAATATCCTGGTATACTAACATTAACTGTGTGCATGGGCACACACACGAGATGGCCATAAACTTCCTACAGTGTTTTACTACAAGAATCATGTTAAATTTGTTAAATCCACAACAAAAAAAAATTACAGGATGAACTGTGAAAGGAACAAAAATCCAGTTTGTTTTCTGCTTATTCACAAAATGTGTTTTTTAGCGTGCTTTTAGTATTCAGTGAAAATACTGAGGGAAGCCCAGTAACGTACATAGTAACATGCAAAAATATAGGGTTCTGCTTATCTTCATTTATATGTTAATGAACTCTATTGGTGTCTGTGTCAGTAGACACCACTACATGGCAAATATGGCCTGCCGAACTCAATGGAAAATTGTAATTATGTTTCTTAATTATTGGGAAAAGAAAATACAGCAAGGGACAGCTCAAGCTATGCAGAAAGAAGATCTCATTTTGTAATGTATTCACTGTAGAGGTATAAACAATGAATCAAGAAGTGAAAAGAGGCTGTGAACTTCCCCTTTCTACTCAGAACATTTGGTTGTCTGGTTTGGAAGCATGAGGTAGACACAAAGACCTCACAAGGATCAGAAACATGAAGCGTTATGCCGGTCACAACCCCAAAGTGTAACTGGATTCTTAATTAGTCCACTGCGGGACAAAGTGGGCCTTTCTCCAGACATCATGACGTGGTGGAAAGAGACTCTTGTAGTAGGCAAGAATAAAATCAAGGAACTGAAAAGAGCTACCGAAAAAAAAAAAACCTTACTACAAAAATAACTATTTGTTTATCTTTTAGAAGAGAGGAACCAACCAACCATACACTTACTATCCAACTGATGAGGCCATGGCACCCTGTACAGATGACAACAATTTATCTCCAGAAAGATTACTGAAAACTGTGATAAAACCTATTTGCTTAAATCCCCCCTGAGTCTTCTGAAAGCTATAGTCTCCTAACAGTGAGAAAACTTTATAATTCTATGGTATTATTATAAATTCATGCAGATCCTTCTATGGAAGCCAAGTCTTTGAAATATTCATTAGTTTCCAGGATGTTATTATTTATGAAATTGCCTTGTAATATTTTTTAATTCCCCAACATTTCCTATGTGGGTGAATTTTCTTCTTCACCATATCTGGTGGTACTGATGCTGAACTCAGAGCCTTGTATTTTCTTAAGCAGCTACTCTAGCACTTGAACAAAACTCAGCCGTGTTTCAGTGCACCTTGACCTTCCTATACCAGATTCTTATCTAGCTTGGAAAATAGGAATACACAGCCATAGCAATTTTATCATTGGTTGAGATGGAGATGTATATAAACTTTTATCCCCTAGCTGCCCTTGAATCGCCTTCCCTTCTTCCTCTCTCATGTATAACTAGGATTACAGGCATAAGCAAGAAATGCCCAACTACCATGGGTATTTGGCAGTCCTGTAATTTTTTCAATGACAGTACAAATATTTCATTTTTATTTTTACAAATATTATTTTAAATCCATACTTTTCTTCTTTCTTCATTTTTAAATTGTTTCCAAATATGAGTGCTTAAGAACAATTAACAGGGTTTCTTCCTCTGTGCATATTCTAGGGCTTAAAGACAATGTGGCCAGTCAGAAGAGACACTCCAGAGAATTGTAAAAGTATAAAAGAAGGCAGGTTAGCTTTATAAAAAATATCTATGTAGGGAAGAACAACACCCACACCACATGTTGCTCAAACAAGCAAGCGAGCAAACAAACCAAGCAAAATAAACTTACAACTAATAACGACCCAGTGCTGTGACATGTTTCTTCTGAGACTAAAGAAATGGAATTTCTATTATCCAGAAATCTTTCATAAGGAAGAAATAGGAGGAGGAGAAAGTAAGTGCAGGGAACAATTCTGGCATTTCTTTACAATGTAGGCATTGAGGACAAAAGGGATGGTTTTATCTATCAGATATATTTGGTTTTCATTCTCTAGAAAGGAAAATTGAAGTTTCCAGATTTAACATTCTAGGGAAAGTGGCAGGACCTGCTCCTCAAAGGCGACCTTGATCTACTCCCAACTTCACTGCTCATTCGAAAATAGCTGTTGCCAATAACTACTGGATCTTAGTTTTTTCCTTTAAAAACAAAATGTGAGTGCTGGCCTCTTACCTAGGGTTTCATCTCCGAATCACCTGTGAATGGACATTGAGCCAGTAGTTCTACACACTCCTCATTGGAGACCACTAGACTCATATAGTTCCTATTACCTGAACTTGACTTCTCAGTCCACTGCAATGGGGTGAGAAGCAGTCCTCCCTAAGTGACAAATGGATCTAAGGGAAATGTTCAAATTAAAAGTCTTAAGCCCAAGTTGAAAATCTACAGGAGGTGGAGTGGTAAATTATGACATCTAGATCTAGTGATCATTTCAAAACAGACAACATATATGCAGGAAAGCAAAATAACTAGGCAAACATTACAAAAGACAAAGCAGTTACAACACAAGCAAGTAGGAGGCTAAGATTCTCGCCCCAGCCACATACAAAATGCCCACAGGACGGATTATGTAACAAGCATCTACGCAAGGTAAAGAAGCATCTGAGAATACCAGGCCTTAATAGACCTAGAATTAAAGAACTCCGTGTGTGTGTGTGTGTGTGTGTGTGTGTGTGTGTGTGTGTGTGTCTGTGTGTGTGTGTCTGTGTGTGTCTGTGTGTGTCTGTGTTGTACTGTTACCAGAGCTAGAACTCAAGGCACAGACGCTGTCTCTGTGCTTTTTGTGTTCAAGGCTAGCCCTTTACCACTTGAACCATAGCTGTACCTTCAGCTTTTTTAGTAGTTAACTGGAGATAAGAGTCACAGATTTTTCTTTCTGTGACTCAGCTACTCAGACTACTGAGTAGCTAGACTTAGAGGCATGAGCCACTAGTGCCTAGAGATATATCTAAGCGAATTTGCTAAACTAACGAAGAATAGAATATATGAAGAAAAGCATAATACAAATGTATAATCATGCTTAATCACAACTAAGTCACAATTTTTAAATCATTTGTGGCATTTAAGAAAATGTTTCCTCTATAATATTTCATTTAGTTCTTTGAAAATTACAAATTGTATTCTTTATCAAATATTATAGCATGTGTACATTATTTATAAATTAAACTTTAGTCAGTGATTAGTAAGAAATTCCAGATACTAGCAATTACACTGGATAAATATAAAGAAATAACCTCAGTTCCGTACTGGTCCTCTCTGACCTCATGGATAGATTTGTATTTTGCTCTCTAATGCTCATCTCTGTCTCACCTCACTGTTTTCTAAGCTTGTGTCAACTATTGAAAAGTGCACAATGCTTTGGATGACATGAGGCACATATACGTATGAAGAGCTAAGCAAATATTACCTAGCAGAGTAGTGATATTTTTCTCAGAATAGATAAAAGTATGTCTGAAGAGGTCATTGGCTTTTAGTGGTCTTTTAAAAAAATCTTAAGAGTAAGAAATAGAAACCCATTTTTAAATAAAATTTAGTAACTGATGTTTGGAACAATAAATTTAGTATTTAGAAATATTCATAGATCATTTTGAACACAGAATTGGATAATTATTTTTATGTAGTTTTTATTTGCAGCAGGCTGGGGATCAAACCCAGGGTTTTGAATGTGCTGAGTAAATATTCCACTGCAAAGCCCTCTGATCTCAGTATTTTGTAATGTGATTGTTGTGTTAATAAACTTTCAATAAAAGGTAACAAAGGTTTAAAAAAGGTACTTATTACATTTTTTCATATAAAACTGTAAAGGCATTTGGTCAATACTTATAAATTAATGCATCAATAAAGCAATAACTAGGCTATGATGAGGCTTCCAACACAAAATACACAGTAAAGCACATCCAACTTACATTGCACATTTCTCTGACTATAGCTTTTTCTGTCTCACTAAGGTCATGTTCATACTCTTTACCCTGTGGACGATCTATAGTTTCCTGAACATCCAAGACCTGGATTTGTTGAAAAAGAAGAGCAAATTTCACATGGAGAAAAATGTGTTAGTTATGACAAAACCATCACGGAGCTCCATTTGTCACACCTTTTAGTTTCATCCATGTCTGTATATCAGAGTGGATTAGTATATGGCAAAATCATTTCAAAATAGTTGATTGTCCTGCAATGAATTCAATCTGATTTTCAGAAATGGCCATTCAAAGCAATCCTTTGTATCACTAATAGTCCATTGAACATGTTAATGTCTAAAATAGATGCATTTATTGTTGTCATTCAGATAATCTAAAAGTATCAACCATTTTGCAATGGTTGATAAAGCTTGGGCCCCTGCAATAGTGAAGCATAAGATTAATTATGTACCTAACAGTCCAAATGATATATAGACATGGCCTACAGATAAGGTGACTGAGAATGAACATCCACATAATCACTGACCTCACAATTCCTGACTGGACACGCTCCCCATGCCTGAGAGAGGAATGTGGAAATAGCTCTTTGACAGAAACAAAGAGAGCACTGGCTTTTTTTTCCCAGTGGAAATATTTAAGCAACATTACAAATATTTTTTTCACTAGAGCAAAAATATGTAGGGGATGAAATGCTTTTAATAATCTATGTTTGTGCTTCTCTAAATGGGTTGAAATGATAATGCTTTAAAATGTCTAATGTCTTCATGGTGATACTTTCTATGAAATTCTGGCTTTGAAATTGCTTTTGGCATGTTTTTCTATAGGCTTATAAATGGAAGCAGTACAGTAGTGTAAGACACTAGTGCTTTACCCACCAGCTTTTAGAATGTACACTGTGCAGGGAAACTACTACCCCATTGTCAGTACCAATGGCCACAACTAAAAGTGTCCTCTAAAAATTTGTATCAGTGAACATTTGGGACCTTCGTGTCAAGAAGACATGAAAATAATAAGGTTCTAAGCATCATAAATACTAAAAGTACCATAGATACTAAGACTAACTAGATGTCAGTCCTGAAATAACTAAGATATTTCCTTAGCTATATTCTTATTCATTCAAACATCCTACCTATACTTAGTATATAGTTCCCAATCATTTCTTAAATGTTTTGCTAGTCACTGCATATTAATTCCATATTCATTATTTACTTAGGAGAAATAACTGACTGTGTTCAGTGAATATTCATAGAAAATTTAAAGAGCCTCTTGAACCAGCTCACTTGCCTACAAATTCAATTTGTAATAAACCTCAGAGAAGTGTACTTCAAATCAGTTAATTTCTACTAAATGAAGTGAAGCTCTAATTAATAAAATCACGAGTTTTAAAGCCAGAGAAATATGATGTTATTACAAATGGGCTAATTTCTCACACTAATTTACAATACTTCCACAAACCATGAGCACAGAGTTCACTAAGCCTGGAGTTTTCTGTGAAAGTCCTTGGAAGAAAGACGCTAAGACTTTTTCTAAAATATATCAATTAGAATTAGATAGATGACCTTTAAATACAATGTTTTGTTTTTTTGTGGTCCTTTGTTGAGTTCACAACATTCACCCACAGTGTGTTTGCACATACTTATGTCTTCATGACACAGTTAAGCCATGGTTGCAAATACGTTTTATATTCAAGGGTTTCTAGTTATCCAATAAAGATGCTTCAGTTGCTCAGTCTCATCCATCTGCAGACCAAGGACACGTAGGTATTATCATAATATTTTCCTCTAGAGATAAAACTGTACATGGGAATTAAAGAATGAATTTAGAGAAAATTGGGGAACTTTTCCTTGTTCTCATGTCCTCTGTGACCACACTAACAGCTGCGCTGAAAAATCAGGGGCAGATTACAAAGTGACCTACTGTGCTCATCGGATCCAAACACTTGAAGAAGGCAACAAGCAGGCAGAAATGGCTTTCAAATGGTGTGAATAGTACAGCAATGAGCGTCTTTTGGGTTTCATGCAGAAACTAAAATGCTACAAAATCTAAACTAATCTCTGGTTCATTTTCCCCATTCTAAAGTGCTTTCAAGAGCGCCTGTGCATGATTTGTAGTACAGTGTGTCCACATGCCGCTGCAGAGAGCAACATGTTCACCTGTGGAAGAGCCCAAGCCCACCAACAGCTGGGGACTGCCCCTAACGACTGTGCCTCCCCACAGCTGCTCCCACGCACTCCCTTGGTGAAGCATTCTCACTAAAACTCCTACCTTCCCTCATCGGCATTCAGTGTTTGGTGTGGAAGCACAAACTCACTAAAGCAAAATATACCAAGAACTACTCATCACCAACAGAAGAGAAGAGCTTTTGAAGTTCTCATCTAAGATTTTGTTATATGCATGCTGCAAAAACTGTGGTCACTAAAAAATAAAATAAAAAGCATCTTCGGTCTCATGACCAGGCAGAAACTGAAACAGCTTTTACAAAAGGTGTGAAACTTATGCGGCATAGAGTTATTCTATCTACATTACAGTTGAGAAAGTTTTGATCAAACATATCAGAATTAAAGATGCGTTTGAAGGAGGAAGTTTTATACATTGGAATCATCTCAGATTTAAGATGATTTTCCTGGCTTCTATCAGCTGTAAGTTAATTATCACAGGTAAAATGTATTTTATACTTATTTTAGTTATATTTGTTTATCATTAATTGAATTTTATTAATTTAAAAATAAAAATAATGCTCAAAATTTTGTGAAGTCAAAGTAAAACTTAAATTAGCTTTACTTATGACTATAGTAGAAGAGCATAATAGGTTTCTTTGAACACCTTTGACAAGATGCAAAATTTCAATAAAGAAAGAAAAATATGGTCATCTTCCTTATTTTGTCACTCTACACTGCAGGGCATCTATACTAAGATACTACACATGTGAAACCTGTAACAATATTTTGCACACATGGATATACATGCACATTGGACTCTAGCTTCAATGCAGAGAGATATGAATCACATTACTCAAAATAAAATGATAAAGGTGTAGAGGTTCAACTGTAAGTATTCAAGCCCATTGTCAGTTCAAAGAAATTTAAAAATCACACTTAAAAAATAAGAATAAAAAGATACATCACAAAGATTCCAAAACATAAAGTATCTATGGTTCAAGCAAGACTGTGAGACTACCAGACCACAGCAAACAAGCCACGACACAACTGAAGTTCTGGAGAAATGGTGCATACAGTTGGTTACCTTAAGAGAATGTACCACAGGTTCAGGCTGCTGAGCAGGTGTGGTATGTCCACTGAAGCTAGCTGGAGAGTTGGATGAACTGTTACTCCCTTCTGCCCCTGAGGACAACCTAAAAGAACCCTTAGTAGAAAATCAACAACTTTGTTATTAAAACAAAAGTCGTTTATAACTACATAGATGTTATTCAATATTCAGTTGCACTGCCAGATTAGAATTAGCCATCTGATTATTTTTTATTCTCTATTATTCTAAGACACCATCACCTTGTTCTGTGGAATACATTTACTGTTCAACCAGCAAGAAATCTAAGAGCCATCACTATACATATCTTTATGTCGTCCCCAATTTGCCGAAGAGAGCAATGTTTCCCAAGAAATGGCCATTAACAACATTTCAAGAATGAGTTTTGAAATTTAAAGATACTAGAGAACAGGGAATTCATAAGTTTTTCCACAGCCAAGTTAAACATGCTCACTCAGCAGGTCAGATGTCATATTCCATATGTCTTAGGAAATGCAAACACAGCACATTTTGCATTTGTCTCTTATAATTCCCCTCTCTGCAGAAAAGATCTATAGTAAAACATTTTTAAAAAGAGGTATCCAATTCAATATTTTCCTAAAGAAGTAATTCTCTTATTTTCTAACCTTTTTTAAAAAATGAAAATCAATATTTTTACAAATTATACATTTTTAAGATAGTGGTCCTTCAATGCTATTGGTGAGAAATCAGAACTTAGGAGTGATGAATTAGACCTCTGTTAGTCACACCCATCTGTACTAGGAGAGCTCCCTCAGGGCTCTGTCCTGTATCTAATGATAGATTGCACACTGATGGATCAGTGAAGAAAAAAAAAAAGCAAGAGCAATAAGTATCTACTTTCCTTCAAAAGTAGAAAGGACTGGGGAAATGTCTAAGCCTGCTTTCCCTTTTGGAATTGTTAATATTAATCACTGCTCCTATCAATCACATTCCCTGAATTTCCTAAATACCCTACTGAAAGTGTATCATCTATGAATGAATAAATATAGAAACTTCAGAGGGACATTCAACTGCAACATCTCCATCGGGGCATTCAGGGTGTACGGGTTAGAGACTGTGCACACAATGATTATAGGGTGTGGGATGTCTGTGCCATGTACATAGACATTAATAACTACCATTCGTCTTAATAATGATCAGTACTTATGCAATTTGGAATATTCTTTTCCCTTCCCTTATTGCTGTCAATCCTTCCTGAGTTCTTGGAAGCTCCTTTCTTGACAAGTCTACTAAGGTCATGTTCTTTTCCTTGCTCAGAACTGTGCAAACAAATCAAGTCCACGCCCAACCTCACCAAACAGCAGCAAGAGGAAGTGCTGGTACATGACACAGAGATGACTTCTTAAAGCCTTTGTCCTCTACAGCTAAGCCTCAGTTAAGAGCAAGGGTTGAAATAGGTCCCTCATTGATGAAGTCCCATTCCCTTCTGGAGTGTGAAATTATAAACATTGTTTTCCTATATTTACAACTCAGATCAAACTGGACAAAAAAAATCTTTGACTCAAAATAACAGAAGGGAAATTATTTGAAGGGGCACTCCGTCCCTGCCCTCAAATTTTGTACAGTGTTTTCCTCTGTCAAGATTAAATGGTTCCCACGCAATTGGGTTACAGAGAGCTCTTCTCTGAGTAACACCAGTCCCTAGCTGTTCTCCTCTATGGACC
Source organism: Megascapheus bottae (assembly GCF_031878675.1). Lineage (NCBI taxonomy): Eukaryota > Metazoa > Chordata > Mammalia > Rodentia > Geomyidae > Megascapheus > Megascapheus bottae. The sequence goes on from NC_143515.1 coordinate 45,471,937, forward strand.
GCCCCTGGAAGCTATTTTGAACACACTGCTGAGGTTATAGAGAATTCACATGTCTGCCATTTGGGAAGCAGCTCTGCAGTCCCCTTTCTCTTCTGACTCGTAGTAGAATTTGGCAGGCATTAAACCTTGCCATTCAGGGCTAGTCTCCTACCAAGTCTTCCTTTCAAGCATTTTATGCCAGCTTGGGTATTCAATGACATTACCACATTTGTCCAAAAGGTACTTATATCCATACTAGCACAATGTGCTTAGGCAAGACAGTTCTTTCAGGGTATTTTGGTTTGAGATACGCAGTAAAATCAGTGTTAAGAGCATCCTGTATCAGGTCATCTGGGTAGGCCATTAAGCATGATTTAAACCTACATAAAGTTCTATTCTGATCACATTTATTCAGATACAAAACAAATACTCTTTTATTAAAGCAGTTTCCTTTCAAATGTGCATGATGGAGGATTATAATTGGATCTTTCCTGGAGTATTCAGTGGGGAAAAGATGTATCTTTTCAAGATTAAATTTCTACTTCAAATTAGCCTTAAGAAACATGGGCTAGTGATCAAGGTTCATATTTAATGTTTTTCTTTTTGTCTTTTTCTATCCAAAGGTAATCAAATGCCTGGTAAAGTTTAGCAACAGGAGGTGCAGAATGTTTTATAATTATAAGAACATAATCTAGAACCTGATTTTATCTCATTTAGTACTATAACATAGAAGGTTAGCTTTCTTTATGCTTGGTTGAATAAGACAAATATTTTGAGAATTTTCTAGGTTTGGTTGCCATGTACTCTCAATCGACCAATATATTTTCAAAAATTGTTTTTTTCTTAGTGCTACTAAGGGGAATGCCAAGATACTAAATGATGGTAAGTAGTCTCTTGGAGCTTATTTAAATAAGATTAAGGCATTTTATTTAAATGGTACTTGGTACAAGGAATGTAAATGGTGGTTCCCAGCTCCAGTTGCTTTGAAGCTATTGGTAAATGCAGAGTGCTAATATTTGAGTATGCACTGCCTCAGTCAACAATCAATCAGAAAGTACAGGAACACTTTTCTGGACTGGCCTAGAAAACTAACATCGCAGGATGATAGCTCATTTTCATAGCCAGTGGCCTTTCATATCCTGTTCATTAAAGGGCCAAGATTCTTTTGTACTCCTCTCCTGTTTGGGATGATTCAACTTAGGGAAAAAGCAACACTGAAGACCACTGGTTAGGAATTACAGGGCTTATTCCCATCCTCCCTCCCCAGTTTTAGACATGTGCTTACTTCCACGTGTGCAGATGTATGCTCTACCCCCAAGTGTAACTTTTCTGGTTATGCACAAGCAAATGCAGGCAGCTGACTTGTCTTCACTCACCGGGAGAGTGGGCAGGCAGCGTCCTACTCCTCGGCACCCTTGCCACCATTGCAAGACCCGCCGGGCTCTGGGCCCCCAGCCTTTCTCCACATTTGAGCTGTTTCTAGTTGGAGGTTGCCTTCTATTCTGGGTGGCCTTATATTTGGAACAATATGGTACAATCACTCAGAAAAGTACTCTTTCCCATGACTCAAGAAAGCAGATAGAATGAGACGCTTAATGAGATGAACCACAATGACCACAATGGCAAGCTATAAACAAGCACCCCTTCGCTAGGCAAAAATAAATAAATAAATAAATACATACATACATACATACATACATACATACATACATCACACATACATACATGAATGCATACATGCATACATAAATAAGTACATAAATAAATCTAACAACCAAATGAATCCCTGTATGTTAGTACTAATACCTCCCTTAACTGTTTCACAAAAATGCAATTACACTCTACAGCTATCAAAAAGGTAGATGACAAGAGGTAGAAGTATAGAAAAATCTAGAAACTACTTAAATAACTTTAGTTTGTGGAGTTTACCTACAAGAAACATGATTATCATATGTCTTCCAGGTAAGTTGTGCAACTTCCGAACTTAACAGAAATTGTTTAAAATGCATTTGGAAATATTACACTCTTTTGTAAAGTATTACAGATTATATATATATATATACACAAATACATGGAATCTAGTAGTCATCTATAAAATCTATATAAGGACTAAACATATATATATATATTCAATAGTACTCAGAAAAAGTTGACACCATCCAATTTTCATCAACATTCCTGCATAAAGAAGAGCATAGTAAGCTAAGAGGACATGATTACATTAAAGTAACTGCATAGGATATTCACATAATTAAAAAGTTTTCTACTAGTCAATTCATTCCAAATTTTTATACTTATTGGAACCAAAGGTCACTAGAGTCATAATAAACATGTCAACATAAGAATATTAATTTGAACATAGCGCTTTGGGCCATTGTTTTATATATAACTGCCTATGCCATTTCCATCATCAAAATAATTATATATAAATGTTTATAATATAGTTGACGGCCTCAACTTTACTACCTACCCCAATCTATATAGTTCTCAATGACCATTACGTAATAATACAAATTTTGAAACTGCTTTCACTACTAAGAACATCTGTCATCTGTATTTGGCTATTTCCATGGTTTAGACGTGTTAGATTTTATGTCTTTCACTTTCATAAACCAAACAACATTATATGAGTTACTGCTTTTATCCTTTCATACTCATGACACTGAGGTGTGTCTGTTTTTTAGAGTCTACATAAAGAATGTACAATATATTTTCTTTTTGGGGGGGAATAAAAGTTTATTCCTGGAGGAGTTAAATTTATCATTTAAATTGGTTATGATATTGTGAACTTCAACTGATAAGACTTTCATGCTAGTGAGAAATGACTTTGTATGTTAAAATATTCATTTCCTGTATTCTTTATATCTGAAATTACAATATGGCATGCACAACAATAATTTAAAAGCACTTAATGTAAAATTATTATAAGAAAAACAACTATCAGATCAGGAGCTTAAAATTCTGTAATAACAGCGAATCTAGAGGGAACTTAGTATATTCAGCAGATTATAGTTTAAAGACAATGGAAAGATTATATTTAAATAGTAAAAAAAGGTCCAACATGTATATATTTTATGAAAACTCAAAGATTTGTTTTATTTTCAACTTATGTGATCTTTATTAGATTCACTTCTTGTATCATCTCTTCTTTTGAACTTAAGTTTTTATGTAAAAGTTAGCATTTCCATGGAAACACTCACCCCAGCTAGAGCTAAAAGAGCCTGGTGTGGGCAGTAAGTGGACTCCTACTTAATGGTGGAACCAGAGAGGCAGTGATATCAAAGAGAATCCATCACTATTAAGAAAAGCTTCTGTGCTGTCTAGGTGCCAATACTTGGAGCTTGGGCGACCGTCAGTGGCAGAGCACTCACCTAACATGAGGCTCTGTGTTCTATCGCGAGCACAACCAGAAAAAAGACAGCCACCACTTTAGGTGAATGATCTTCCAGGACAAGAAGAAAGTACCTGGTGGAAAATGTCCTGAACCTCTTCTGAACAATAAACTAGCCTCTTTAGAGTCACATTTGCTTTCATTCAGATGTCTCACCTGTCCTTGGGTAAAGTCATGGTGCTATTAAGTTAGAGCCCCAAATGAGTGTCAGCAACATGCCTAAAACCTTGAAACTTACAGGAAAGAGTAGGAAACAGACTAGAAAATAAAGTATCCATATCTGCAGGAACTGCAGAAGAGAGCTTCGATGACCAAGAAGCTAAAGAGACATATTTTCAGAAGAAATAGAAATGGCAAATAAAGACATAAAGTAATGCTCAACATCCCTTTCCATAAAGGAAATACAAATCTTCATATTAAGGGTCTACTCACTCAAAGTCAAAGTAGTCATCATCAAAAATAGGAACAATGACAAATTCCATTGAGAATAAAGGGAGAAAAGAAACTTCGCACACTCCTGGTGGAATGTAAATTAGTACAACCACTAAGCACATCAGTTTGGAGGTTCTTCATAAAACTAAAAATATGATCCAGCATCTTCGCTTCCATCACCACTGCAGCACTATTCCTAATGATCAAGTTACAGACAAAGGCTCGATGCCCTATGACTAACAAATATAGTAAGTGAATCAATAAAATGTGATATTCTCTCAACCAGTACACATCATCTCAACCAATACAAACAATGGAAGAATAATATTATCTCATTTGCAGGGAAATGGATAGCCTAGTCACAGCGAGTAAAACCGACTAACATATGGTATGTAAAAGAGTTAAGATTCCACGTTCTAGTTTCTTTAAACGATTAAGAATTACTTTAATGAAATGGATTCCAGGAAGCTAAAACATGTCTTGACTAGGGAGATGTCAAAGTTAGAAGGAGGAGCCAAGACAAATGCAAAGAGGAATGGTGAGTAAAAATAGCTATAATACTTAAGGTCAATGTGAAAATGGGTCTAGGATACTTGATGAAATAGGGACATGACATGAAGATGACAGAGGAATAAAACTCCCATACATCGCCTTTTCAAGAATGTACAATATATTTTCACTTTCACAGGCTGAATGGTAAGTATAATGTCTGTACATTTAAGCCTTTAAGAGGCTCTTCCTATATAAAATATATGACTTACTTATCTCCAAAGAAGGATAAATACACAAGAAACAAATTTTTGTGGAGGAATAAAGTATTTGATCATCTGTTTTACAAGCTACTTGTGTAGAACTGGTATTATTGATTTTCTATTCATGTCACCAATGCTTTATTTTTAAATCTAGGTACAGACCAACCATCATCTTTGACCTTCAAAATATACTATATCTGAACAGAATTTATATACTCGCTAGCTCAACAATCATCCATCATGGTATTTGCTGGACACAACTTCATAAAATATAAGAAGCCTTCAGTAACTCAGCTGCTGGGAGTTGTTTCTGGCCAACACTGGTGCTCAAAATGAGAAAATACAATTTAATCAAATCAGAGAACTATGCAAATTATTTTTCTGTTTTCTGAGTAGGGTCTTTTTTTTGCTTAGTTTTATTTTCTACAACTTTCAAAAATTCCAAACTTAACTTTTAAAGTCAGATACCTGATGACCTCAAAGAAATATATCTATTGGCAGGCTATTTCATATAGAGATATAAATCATATATTTATATATGTGCATATACATACATATACAGATGTACATATTTTTGCTATATGGTAAATGTTCATTACAGAAATCATTAGTCAATATTATCAACAAACACCCTTGATTAAGAAACAAAAGCCTGTGTTCATATCCTTGAAGAATAAAAATACACAAATACTTCTGTAACTCTTATTACATTTCTGAAAGTTGAAGTTTGGCATGCTTTCTAATTGACCTCTATTTCAGAATCAAGTAAGAAAAGTATATCTTAAAAGATCATCTGCACAGACAAAAATTTATATTATATATTGTCTTGCTAAGTTAAAATTACTGTAATTTAGAATATAACTTTAAAGAAAATTGACACGATAAAACTATTATGATTAAGTTGTGTTTTTGCTCTTGTGTTATTTTGAATGCAGTTATTTTTAGAGAAATTATTTTAATTAACACTCTTGAAGTTTCCATTCTTTTGTCTTAGAGGATAAACTAAAGCTTTTAATAAAGAGGTTCTTAAATTTTTTGTGACTGCTCTGGCAGTAAAATAAAAGAGAATGTAGGAGTCTTATGTTTTAAATATTTTTGTTAGTAGTATTATTTTCAAAGCAAAAAGATAAATGCAATTCTGTTGCTGTAGAAACTATACATTTACACCTGGAGTAAGGCAATTATCATATCACTATTTTAAATCCTAGTGGGATCCACAAGTTTTATTGGAGAAACTAACATAATCATTAGTATAATTCAGGGACTCTCTTCATAAGGGTGAGCATTGTATCTCAGCATTCCAACCTGTTTTCATCCTGAGCCCTAATCTTTTTTATGAACAAGAAGAATTTATCATAAATTTCATTTGGCTAAAAACCTATCTAAAAAGTAATAATGTCCTATAAAACATAAGATTTTCACTTGATATAAATCAGATGCAATGCTCTTGAAACAAATTTTACAGCCCAGGCTTCTCATCTATGATAGGAAGTCTGAAGATTGATCGGTTAAAGTGGTTTCCTGTTACTTAAAGATGTTTAATTTTTTATAAGACTTGCAGTTTGGTCAAACTCACAGAGATGCTTCCTCCCTCACTAGAACACATGCCTAGTTTGAAATGAGGGATAAATTCAGACTTTCCTAATCATAGGTCAAGAAAGGATGTGTAGCTAAACCTCACTAGGAAAACATTATTTTTCAAGTTTGGCCAACCTCCATTCTGACATATTATAAAATTGCACCAGCACAGAATAGCAACTCCCATTAGATAAGAGACTTTAAAGGTCACCTTGGAAAATTCTATCTAGACATTCTTGTTTATAAGCTTAGAGCTGCTGTGACTCTATACTGCAGCCTCAAGATAATAGATAGTGGTTGTTTTTAATAAGATATCATTTCTTATTTAAATTGCCTGACTAGTCTATTCAATACTGAACTAAATTAAAATCTTTGAAAATTTCATGGATTTATAGATTCATTTATATATTTATCAAGTGCTTATTAGAGAAAGAATGTATTAAATTTACAGAATTGTTTATTCTAATGTAGTTTTATTTAGAAAGAAACAGTGGGTTCAAATCAATACTGGGGTCATACTGCTTAAAGTGTGTGCATGTATGTATATACGCATAGATGATAGATAGATAGATAGATAGATAGATAGATAGATAGATGGATAATAGATAGAGTTTGCTAGTTGGTCATGGGGCTTAAACTAAAGGTCTGGGTACTGTCCTTAAGTGTTATGCTCAAAATTATCTTTCTGCCCCTTTGAACCATAACTACACTTAATTACACACTTCTGGTGTTCTTGGAGGTTGATGGAGATGGGAGGCTCATGACATTCTTGTGGTCCGTACATCTCAGCCTCCTGAGTATCTAGGATTACGAGCTTGAGCCACCTGCACCTGGACTATGTACAGAATTTTTTTTGCTGTACTGCTCTACCACTTAAGCTCAACCCCACCCACATTTTTCTTTCATTATTTTTGAACTTGATTCTTGCATTTACCACAAGGTTGGCCTGACCGTGCCCCTCTTATTTATACTCACATGTGGGTGACCTAATAGGTGTGTGCCAGCACATCTACCTTTTTATTGGTTGGAATAGGGAGTCTTCTTTTTTCCCTAGGCTGTTTTGAATCATGAACTTCCTACACTCTGCTTTTGGAGGAGCTCAGCCTAGGCACAGGTTAGCTAGCTAGTACCCAGATAGGCATGAGCCACAATACCCATAATAAATTATTAAACTGACATCTGTGAACTACATGACTTTGGACCAATTTTAAGGCCGCAGTCGACTCATTTACAAAATGTTGACAATGATTGCACAGTGGTTAGTTGTTCTGTGGTTTTAGTAACTTCTCTGAAAAGAGCTCTCAGGAGAGAACCTGTGTCATATAAGTTTTTGCCATCATCACTGTGAATGTTTTTGCTTTGGCTGTCAACACATTTTATCACGTCTCAATCACCTCTATTATACAGAGAGAAGTAGGTCTCAACCAGTAGCAAGTTACTTACCAGGGTACCTTTGGTAATCATGTCAATAGATAATTTCAGTTCATTTACTGGCATATACCAAGGATGCTCCAAAGTATCATGCAATACACAAGACATTTCCTGCCCGATCAAGAATTATCCAGCCAAAACAAAATGTATGCATCTCTGAACTTGAGAAACTTGATTTAGAGAAAGAGAACTATGCTAGAAAACTGAAGCAACACTTCTGCTAACAGCTTAGTCCCTGTACTAGAGAAGTTGATCATCAAATTTTGAGTTTAAAGTGATTTAAAAGGAATCTCCTTAAGCTTCAGCCCTTACATGGTCTAACCAAAAGAACAGAATTTCAAATGTCCAAAACACCCTACTCTAACACTAGAAGAATGAGAACATTGAATAGACAAGCACACCATAGCAGTGCAAAGGATAAAAGGTTCTCTAGGTCCAGAGATACAAGGAGCTGCATCACCTTGAAAATAGAGCCAGCAAGCCCACACAGAGAATGAAACAGGAAGTCAGTGTTTTATCAAAATAATGGAAGAAAATAAGGGTTCTTTAACAACACACCAGCAAACATTTTCCACTTAACTTTAAACAAGACACTAACAAAATTGTGAGTCAATGTAAGGCTTGACACACAGAATGAACGTCATGCTGCAGTGTGTCATACAGAGAACAAACACAATGAGAAATTTGGTCATCACAGCAGTGATTCTCTCCTTGATACATGGCTGAAGGAATAATCTGTTTCCTCTATGGGTAGAAAACAATTTAGGGCATATCTTAGTCATAACTTCTCTCAGTCACTAAATTCCCACGACAAGCGAGGACTGCCCAAATTTTGTTAATTAAAACAATAAGATGGCCTATAAAGAGTTTCTCATACATATGAATTCCTTATATGATACTGTGACTAGCCAAACTATATAAGGAATAAACCTAGGTTAAAAATGGACAAAGAATCTGATTAGACATTTGTCAAAGAAATCCAATAGATATATGAAAAACACCATTAATCATCACTGAGAAAATGTAATGAGATACCCTACCAACTCACCCCAGTTAGAATGGCTGCTATTAAAAAAGAAAGGATAACAAGTGTTGTGGCAAGGGTGGAGGGAAAGTGGAACTCTTACACACAGTAGGTAGGAAGGCAAATTATCACAGCTATTGTGGAAAGCAATGTACAGCTTCTCATAGAACTAAAATTAAACTGTTTGATCCAGCATATCAGCACTGGGTGTATACCCAAAGAAGGAAATCAATAGACAAAGGCAGTATGCATTCTCACATTTAGTCACTGCATTAGTCACTGCAACCAAAATATGGAATCAACTCACATGTCTATTGAGGGATGAATGGATGAATGTGCAAAATACATATACACATATGTATATATGCACACACATACTATATATATACTATATATAGACATTCTGTAAGTATGCATGTATATACATATATACACATAAAATGTGTACGTATATAGTATGTATATATATTCTGTATGTCTGTATATGTATATTATGGAAATATGTATATAGACATGGAATGTGTATATACACACATATATATACACACAAAAGTAGATATGGATATACATACACTCACATAAATAATAAAATGCTATCGGTCATAAACTGTGTGAAACATTGTCATTTGGGACAATAGGGATGAACCTGAAGGGTACTACGTTCACTCAGGTAACTCAGATATACAGAAAGATAACTATCACATCTTCTCACATAGAGAATCTAAAACTGGTGATGTTAAAGGAGTTGACTGTAGAGTGATGGTAAACTGGGTAAACAGGTGGTAAACAGGCTGGTGAGGTGGGGAGTATCTGAAAGATGTCCGAAACATAATACTTTACTGAAAATGAGTATGTTCAAGAGACAAGGCATTCTTGAATATTGCTGAGAGTCCCAACCACAAAAATGCTAATTGCATGAGAAAACCTAGATGCTAATCACCTAGATTTAATCATTCCCTAAAACACTTGTGTTTCAAAACATCAGATCCATCGTGAACACAATTTTATCCACCAATGTGGAAAATATTTATGTTCTCAACGATATATAACCCAATGTCTCCTTGTTTGTCTGGGACCCTAGTGAGCGTTTAGTTTTGAATTCACATTGTAGCTCTTGGCTGAAGGGAGGTGGCCAGCACGGTTGAAGAATCAGACGAGGAGCATTATCATTAATAACTAGCATGGATGAACTTGTCCACAGAAGCTGAACATCAGCTCCATACTTGTGTGACTTTCTCCATTCCTGGAACATGGCTACTGCATACCACTTCCATACAGTCTAGCAATACAGACAAGATTGTTGTTGACTCTTCCAATTTTACAAAATTACCTAAAAGAATTGTTGAGAATCATTGATAAACCTCTTTGGAATACTGCATAGATCATGCTGCAAATGAAATAGAATGGGAGCTTTGTTAAAAGAAAAAAAAAAGTGGTCTTGGGCCAGGAGTTTGTCCTAGTGGTAGAGTGCTTAGCAGCCTTGCATGCACAAAGACCTGGGTTCGATTCCTTGCTACCACATACATTGAAAAAAGCCAGAAGTGGTGCTGAGGCTCAAGTGGTAGAGCTCTAGCCTTGAGAAAGTTCAAGGACAGTGCTCAGGCCCTGAGCTCAAGCATAGGACTGGCAAAAAAAAAAAAAGTGGTCTTATCAAGAGTACAGTCTGACTCCTGTTTTCATGTCCTCTTCTTTGGGTTTTACGTGCCATTGCTACTATTCTGGGTCCCATGCTTTTTTATATCCATTGGCCACTGGATGTCGCCTCCTTTTTTTGGTTTTGGTTTGGGTTTTGTTTGTTTTGTCAGTCCTGGGGCTTGAATTCAGAGCTTGGGCACTGCCCTTGAGATTCTTCAAGGTGAGCAGTCTCACTTAAGCCACAGCACCACTTTTGGCTTTTTCTGTGTATGTGGTACCAAGGAATTGAACCCAGGCCTTCATTCATGCTAGGCAGATACTCTACCACTAGACCAAACTCCTGGTAATGTCACCTTGAATCTAGTTCCTTATAGTTCCTTATTCATCATTACATTCTCTCTCTCTCTCTCTCTCTCTCTCTCTCTCTCTCTCTCTCTCTCTCTCTCTCTCTCTCTCTCTCCTCTCTCTCTCTCTCTCTCTCCTCTCTCCACTAACTCTTCACTTGTGATGTCAGATGACAGCTAGGACTGGAAGTCTGTAGAGTTGCATGCAATACAGTTAGTGAGAAGCTTCAATTCAGAGATTCAGAGAATCTGATTACATACCCCAGGAAACAAGAGTAATCCCAAAGGATGTGAACCCAACATGTAAAGAAAAGACCAGCAAAAACTGAGAATGAGATGACAGGAGGAGCTATACGACATAGGAAAATACTCTATGTCCCATTCATGTTACTAAGTAATAATATATGCATTGTGAAATGTCATGGGAAGACTCCTTTGTCTATATGCTGAACCATTTTCTTAAAAAATGAAAGAGATTGCAAGGATGGGCAGGTCCTAGTAGGAGTGAGGAAGGCTAATGAATATGAAGTTCCCACAGCGAATGAGGGCAATTGTGGTCAAAACACTTTATGCACAAGAATGAAAACAGAACAAAGCAACCTGCTGAAACTGTTTTAAGGGGAGGGAAGTCTAAGGGATGCAATAGAGAAGATGAGTTTTATTAGAATCCAGTGTGTGTGTGTGTGTGTGTGTGTGTGTGTGTGTGTGTGTGTGCGTGTGTGTGTGTGTGTGTGTGTGTAGCTTTCCTTGTAGAATGAATATACATTCATAAGATAAAGGCTGTAACAAAATCTGATTTGCATTATATAGACTGATCTAATAATATGAAGAATGATTCAGGTCAGATAAAACTAATTATACTATAAAGTTCTAATTAGGAGATTAGCAATAGAGATAAGTGAAAAATAATTGCTTATAGCCTATGCTGGATAGTAACAGAGAACCATAAAAGGAATGATGGATTCAAGAAAGGGTAGAACCCTCTGATTCTCACTGTTTACTTGAATGTAGACTAGACAGTGAGGTGGAAAGGAATGTAGGATTCGCTCCCAGCTTTCTGGCTGACTCCAGGGCTAAATGGTCACTCCATTAGCTGAGATAAGAAACAGCAAGGGAAGTAACAGAGTTTACTTCTTCCTCAGATTTTTAATGTTAAGATCAAAGAGACGATTATGAATACAAAGCCCTGAAGCATTCTTTCTCACAGATACCTTCCAAATGTTTTTCTCTGCACAAATAAGATAAAAAGGAGTTTACAAAACATTTAAATTATAAATGATTCTATAATATTTAAATTATAAATGATTCTAACTTCATGCAATGATAACTGCGCTGATGATTAAAGTATCATATTAAATGTTGCAATGTTCTTTGAAGAAAAAGAAATTAATTTAGAAATATTTGTTATCCCAAGGGAATTTTCAGACATATAAATATAGTTCCTGGAGTGGGTGGGGCAATGAAAGTAATTACACAAGACTAGCAAGATGCCTTTTGATAAGAACTATAGAGGGTAAATCCTAGGAAGAAAAGTATTCACATCTTGAAAAGGCCAAGACAGCAAACAACAAATGCCTTTGTATATCTGGAACCAGAGTAGCAACAAGGAATAAAAAAGGTCTCTCCTTTTCTCTCTCTTTTGCTTAAGCAGGTGCTAAACAATAGATAGGAAATGTGGATAACTGCTTTTACGTACATTCTGTTTCCAGGTAGTAAGTTTATGTGCTTAATATTTTTATTCCTATTAACCTTTCCATTCCCAGTGAAAAAAAAACACAGAAATCTCTAGGGAAAAAATTATACATTTACCTTGCTTTCTGATCAGGTATACAAAAAGTAGTAAAAACATTCTGGCACTGTTCAGAGAAATATCTATCTGAAATAGGTCTTGGGCTTACATAGAAGGGAGGGCGGTATCAGGACAGGACACAGAGGTTAAAGGCACTGTGTAGAGAATAAGTGAGAAAAATAAGTGGTGCTACTTAACTCTGCACTGGACTTGCAGAGTACAACCTATAAATACTTGAATTAAAAACCTCAGCATGCCATCAGTATCCAATAGAACAAGGTACAGAGCTGGAGCCCCAGAAACTAAACAGCTATTAAGAGTATACACTTGTTGAGCTTGAGTAACAAATATTACAAAGTATGGTGGTGTTTGTTGTTCTGGTTTTAGCAAAGAGAATGCAGACTTTTCAGTAAGTCTAGTACATTATAAAGCTCACACAATAAAATGGTAATGCCAGTTCACAAGATAGATCAAGGGAGAAGCAGAATGTCAAAAAGTCAGCTACTTTTCTAGGATAATTATCAATAATTTAAATAAGTACAATTGTCTGTTAGACTGAAATTTCACTGGTGCCATCTGTTGAAAGCTGTGTCCAGAGTTTTAATGATGACCTATGTTTAAAGGTTTATAAACATTAAGAGGTTCTAAATTATTTTAAATGCATCTAGATCATAATGATCTACAGTATAGCCTCTGCCTACTTTCTCTTGCCAATAGACAAAAAATGAACTGTGCAAATAGTAAGAACATCTTTGAAGCACAAAAGTAATCTCACTAATTCTTATCACAAATACCACTTACTCAGAAGAAAGTGATTTCAGAAGTGTTTATTTGGGAATTGAATCTGTGAATTAAGTGGCAGGGTACTAAACTTCAGAAGAAAATGTTCAAGCCCCATTACCAATACACACACACACACACACACACACACACACACACACACACACACACACACACACACACACAAAATCTATCTTTGCTGGACATCAGTGTCTCATGCCTTTAATCATAGCTATTCATGGGGCTGAGATTGGGGCATCCTGGCTCAAAGCCAGCCTGCACAGGAAAGTCCATGAGACTCTTAGTTCAACCACCAAAAAGCCAGAAGTGGAGCTGTGGCTCAAGTAGTAGAGTGCCAGGATTGAGAAAACAAAACTAAACAAACAAACAAACAAAAACCTAGGGGAGAGCACCTACACACTGAGATCAAGTTCCAGCATTGGCAAAAACACAACATTTTCTTGCACTCTACTTTTATATAAAAATAACTTATGGAAATAAGATTTTTCTGAATCACAGAATGTTCACTTAAGTGTATGACAGGTTTTATAAAAAAATTAAACAAGGTAAACATAAAACAACTCTAAAGAGCTAGTTCTTTATGTAAGTCCTCAACTGGCTCATAAAACTGAGAGGATTAAAAAATCCAAAATGAGTTTCATCTTCAGGTGTGTGACACTTGATCTTTTCTTGTGGTCTACCTTTAAATCTTGGTATTCTCTATGACAATCTAAAATCTCCTTTTATTCCTCACTATTCATTCATGAGAAGTTTCATCTAGTTATATGGTCTTAAAATATCTGTAATAACAATTATACTTGCACATAAATACATTTCATTCTTCCAATTTTTTTTTCATTCTTCCAAATTTTTATCTCTAGCTCTGATTTCTCACCTGGGATCCAGATGCACCCCTCCAACTCTATGTGGGATTTCTTTGTTGATATCTACAACCTCACATTTGCCATGTCCAAACTAGAACTTAATTTTCTGGAACTGCCTAAACTGTTCCTCCCATCCTCCCTAATCCCAGAAAACAGTAATACCAATCAAAAGCCATGGCTTAAGTCAAAATCCATGGAGCACTTCTGTCCCCTACAGGGCTTCTACACTGCACCATGGCAACACAGACTTTGTATGTGGCTCTTTTGCAGCTCTCTGTTCCTAGCCTTGGAAGCCACATGCAGCTTCCTTTCTTTATACTCCATGCAATCTCTCATTAAGCATGATTAGCTCTACCTCCATATATACTGACTCCAAGTTATCCAAGCCATCTCTCCTATACCATTTAGCTCAAGACACTATCAAATCCCTTTGTCCAGCAAAGGAGCTCCATGATGATGGTTTTGAAGTGCCTTGTCTCTCTCTGCCTCTACCTTCTTCAAGATGATCTCCCAACATGAGGAGTTACCTTTGGAAAATGTAAATAGTGAATAATGTGGCTCTTCCCTTCTACTTTCTTTCTACCTACTCAGACCCAAATCCAAACATGATCTTGGGCAACAGGTTTGGTTCCTTTACCTATCCATCCAAATTTTCTACCTCCACATCTTATACTTTCTCATCCCTGTCACTCTCCAATTCTATGTCTTGCTTTGGTTTTCTTCAGTGATTACCACTTCCAGGTATTATATTTTTATGGTTTAAAAATAAAAATTTACTAATCAATATTATAAATATACATATATACATATCTCCAAGAGGTGAAACGTAATAAATGGCCTTCAATGATCTGCAGAATTTTATTCTCTATCAATTAAGGGTTGCTTGGTTGGTACACTGAGAATACTAAAGAACTGCCATCACATATCCTTAGATGAGTACCCCTGAGGCATTCCAGTGAGCAATGTCAGCATTTCTGATTCTAACCAGCAAGGCCTACATAATACGCTGTGAATAAAAATCACTACCAGAAGCAGATGAGTGGAGAAAGAGAGAGAAAAAATATGGGCAAATATAGTCATGATACTCAATGGACATATGTAAAAAAGCATCCAGGTAACCTGAGAGGAAGAAAAGGACTGAGAGAGTTGGTGGGGGTCTGATCAAGGGGTGATGCTGATCAATACACACTGTAATCATAAACTGACTTATTCAGTTGAAAACCCTTTGTATACCACTTAAAGATAATAAAACTACAAACACATGGATAACTGGAACAAAAATATAGTTTCACCTCATTTCTCCAAACAAGTTTTAACCATAGGGAAATCCATTAACTAAGGCTGTCTGGTTAAAATCTGTTCCATTTTCCCAAGGTCTCTAGCTGAGGGGCTTGAAAGGATTCAAATGGCCCAAATCCTTGAATGTATTACCTCAACAAAAGTAACTTTAAGTAACTTTTTCTGAAAAGTTGACTGAAAGTTCTGAAAACTAACACCATAAAGTGGTGGACATATGAAGAGAAGAGGAAGAGAATGTAGTCAAGAAACCAGTGTAAGCTGGGCTCATGCCTGTAATCCTAGCTACTCAGGAGGCTGAGATCTGAGGATCAAGGTTCAAAGCCAGCCTGGGCACAAAAGGACCTGAGACTCTTATCTCCAATTAATCTCTACAAAACAGGAAGTGGAGAGAAATCAGGGACAATACCCAGGCCCAGGGGTAGGATAATAGCCTTGAGCTGAAGATTCAGGAACAGTACTCAGGCTGAGTTCAAGCCACATGACCAAAAAAAAAAAAAGGAATCCAGTGTATACCCTACAAAATTTAGAAGTGTAAGAGAAGAGGTTGGCAGGGGAAGGATGGGTGAGAATACTGAAAGAGATAACATTGATCAAGATAGAGTGTATTCATAAACTGCCTTGTTAAGTGGCAACTCCTCTGCAATAAAAAATAAGTAAGTAAAGCACATTATGAAAGGTCATGGGATAAGAGAATATTAATATAAAAGACATGAAAATGCAGAATTATGCTAGAAATGCACTTCTACCAACCAGTGGTCTGCCAATTTCTCATTCTTCCCTAAAATGCTTTTGCTTAGGGAAAACAGGACATTAACTGATTTCAGAATTTCTCTTTAGCCAGAATGGTTTTACTCATTCATTCATAAACATGGATGAAGGACTACATAAGAATTCATGGTCTTTCTGAGCTACTCTCAAGTGATGGCTTTTTAAAAATGAGCCTGTCCCATGTTATTTTCCTAGCAATCTCTCTAAGACATGCAAGAGTAGCCAGAACATGAAATTAATAAAATCAATCACTCACTGAAATCTAGCTATAGATACATGTTTCAGAGAATTTCTTATGCAATGGAACCATAACAAATGCCTCCTCCATACAAAATGGCAATGCCTTTTCAAGTAAAATACAACTAATTCTAAAGATAATGGTTTCTCAAGTAATTAGACTTTGTCTCTTAATACTAAACTACCTCCCTGGTTCAATCACCAGACATTATAGATCTCATACTGATAACTTAGGGCAGATTTGGAGACAAAAGGACAAAGGTACTTAGACTAATTTTTAAAAAAACAGCAAACATTTACCGAGAAGAGTCTTTATGAACAGATGAAAATTTAAGTAATATAGAGACCACCTATTTTTTCTTTTAAGAAATTAAAAGGTAATGAGAGTAACTGGTAGATCGATGATTAGTTTTCAAATTAAATCCATGCTATTGCTTCTTTAGTAAGTAGTTTTATTCAAAACACCACACATAGTATTTGTTTATTTTCTTTTTTTAATATGTCTTTTATTTTTTTAAACTTTTTTATTGTAATTAGTAAAAGGGTTACATGATATTTGCCAGATAGAAGGTGCATTAATTCACATACATTGATACCCTTTCACATGTCTTGGTACCCATTTCCCTCCCCCCCCACACCCCCCACCCGTCTTGGTTTTCCCCCCTTCCCTATCAAATTTCAAATATCCAAATACAAATAAATTCAATATATCAGATAACAAAGTGAGATATTATACCAATATGAGATAACCAAGGGACAGCAAAGGAGATGAAAGACAACATAGTACATTAAGGACAACAATCATTCATTATATGGCTTTTGTTTCAATATCCTGGAGGTTCTTTCAATTAGCTTCACATTATATGGCCTTATGTATCAAGATTTTGCTCTATTGCAGATCTCTGCTAGTAGAGCCCAAGGTTTCTACTGATTATGACAAATGAGGGAAACCATTGAGCCTAAGTTCCTTTGAGTCTGGCTTACTTCACTTAATATGATTTTTTCTAAGTCTTTCCATTTTCTAACAAATGGGGCAATGTCATTCTTTCTGACAGCAGCATAGAATTCCACTGTATACAAATACCACAACTTGTTGATCCACTCATCAACTGAGGGACATCTAGGTTGGTTCCATATCTTTGCTATGGTGAATAGTGCTGCAATGAACATTGTTGTGCTAGTGAGTTTAGTATGTCCTTGTTTCTGGTTGGTTGGGTAAATGCCAAGTAATGGAATTGCTGGGTCATAGGGGAGTTGTATGTTTAGCCTTTTGAGGCACTGCCACACTGCTTTCCATAGTGGTTGAATGAGTTTGCACTCCCACCAACAGTGTAGTAGTGATCCCTCCTGGCCACATCCCCTCCAGCATCTGTTGTCATTCGTTTTCCTGATCCTGGCCATTCTAACTGGAGTGAGGTAGAATCTTAGAGTTGTTTTGATTTGCATTTCTTTTATGACCAGAGATGTTGAGCATTTCTTCATGTGTCTATAGGCCATTTTTGTTTCTTCTTCAGAGAAGACTCTCTTTAAGTCTTTGGCCTATTTTTTAATGGATGGTTGTTACTTTGGAGGTTAGTTTTGGAGTGATTCAATTTTTTGAGTTGTTGATATATTTTAGATATGAGGCCTTTGTCCATTGTTTGGTTGGTGAAGATCTTCTCCCACTCTGTAGGCTTCCTGATTAGTTTACTAGCTATGTCCTTTGCCATACAAAAGCTCTGCAGTTTAATGCAGTCCCACTTATCCAGCCTTTCTCTGATTTGTTGTGATTCTTGGTCCTTATTAAGAAAGTTTCGACCTGTGCCAAGGAGGCCTAGTGTATCTCCTATTCCTTCATGTAAAGTTTTTTTCTGTGGTTACTGTTTGACATTCTTTGGCACCATTGAAGGGCATGAATGTGGTTATGATAGGCTGTTCCTGTGGTACAAACAGCAGCCTACCCCAAAACCCTGAGAATACTCACTGTTGAGACCCCTCCAAAAAGTGTGATTTAACATTCTAGGCACAACGAAGATATATTACTATAATCTTGGAGGTTTATTTGTTGTTTTTATTGCTATTTTTGTTTGTTGTTTTTTGGTGTGTGTGTGTGTGTGTGTGTGTGTGTGTGTGTGTGTGTCCATGTACACATATGCTAGTATGGAGGCTTGAACTCAGCACTTCATGCTCTTTTGTGGCTTTGTTATTCAAGGCTGGTGTTCTATCACTTGGGACACAGCTACACTTCCAGCTTTTTGCTGGTTAATTAGAGATAAGGTTCTCTTAGATTTATTTGCATGGGCTGGCTTTGATCCTCAAGTTTCAGCCTCCAGGGAAACTAGAATTATAAGTGTGAGCCACTGGCACGTGACTACTCTGGAAAACCAGAGTCTCAAAGAGATGCTGCAAGTGAACCAGAAGGAAAGTGTTGGGAACACAACTAATCATTTAATTTGGGGATTAATACTATCCCTAAGATTTGCTAAGAAAATGCTATCTTATCATGCTGAATCAATTACTATTACAGTAATGGAATTTCATGGTGAGTATCAAAACATATGGACCAGAAACACCACCAGATTTCTTGCATAACTCTCCATTCAGACCACAATGATACCACACCAAGAAGTTTGTTTTGGCGAGGATGGTGGTGAGGGAGACAGTGGAAGATATGCCACCTTCACAGCCCATCTTGCTTCAAAAGAAAGAAACTTGCCACATGTCAGATTTGAACAAAATGGGAAGAACAGGAGATTACTAGTAAAAGAAAATATCAACAGAAACCTTGCTTCTAGCCACTAGTGAACACTTAGAGAAGCGCCAATTTCAACCTAGAAATTATCATCAGACTGGAATCGGGGTCAGTTTCCTCGTATTCTGGCGATAGTTAGTATCTGAGACAGACAAATGTTCAGGATGAAAAGAGTAAGTCCACTGATTCTATCCGCACAATCACAGATAGACTTCTCTAAGAGGTTGCAGATTCTTATAAAACACCATAATTCTACGGACCAAAATCTGTTCCTCGTAGAAATACAGGCCCATTCCATGAAAATTAAAGATAGTGGACACTATTATTTTTATAACTTACAGTATCACCTCTTGAACCACAAGACTCATTGAACACATAATAAAAAAATATTGATTGATGCTTCAAAAATTAAATCATCTAATAATATAAATTAACAATATGAAGCAATGTTATATATCTCATATATGTGACATAGTATCTGATCTATCTCAATTCATATGACATCAATACTGACCAATATTCATAACTAAAGGCTTTAAAAATTTTGGTGCCTGTCCTAGGGCTTGAACTCAGGACCTGGGCACTGTCTCTGAGCTTCTTCTGCTCAAGGCAAGTATCATACTACTTGTGCCACAGCTCCATTTCTGGCTTTTTTGGTGGTTTATTGGATATAAGAGTCTCAGGAGACCTTCCTGCCCAGGCTGGCTTCAACCTCTGATCCTCAGATCTCAGCCTCCTGAGTAGCTAGGATTACAGGGGTGATTCACTGGTACCCAACGCATAGCTGAAGTCTTTTGACTTAAACTAATGTGGCATTATTGATAGTCTTAAGAAACTATAAGTGAATGAAGTCCTATTTCACAATAAACTGATTCTCATGGATTCTACTGATATTAAGATCCTAACTAGGATCCAGATTTACGTGAGTAACATTTGAGGACTAGCAACCTTTACATGCTCTTATACCCATTTCTGCTACATCTGTAAATGTCAAAACTGATTTTCCTAACCAAAAGAATCTTCTCCAACAAAAACCAATTCCCCTAGAGCCTAATGAACCCTCGTCTTCACAAGTGGCCAATTCTCCCGCCCTGCCTTACACACATGTCCCCAAGGTCAACTCCAATCAACCAAGATCCCAAGCGGCCCTCAGCAGCTATCTCATCCCGGTAAAACTCACAAGAGCAAAGACATCTTTTTGGTTAAGAAATCCTGGGTGACAATAGGCGAGGACTTGTTTCAAATGAAATAACACATTTCAAAATGCATTACCAATCCCCCAACCCTCTGTTTAAAGCTCCTGCCATCCAAATTCCAACTGCAACTTCTGTTAACTTTTGGCACTTGATCTTTGTAAGGCACCCAAAAGAGTAAAAGCCTATCATACCCACCCAATTTAGTCAGATTTACTGGATCATAATTTATTTCTGAGTGTGCATTTTATGTTTTCCACTTAGGAGACTTTTATAGTAGTTATGGATAATAAACTTCACAGCATATGAAAATGTTTAAATGCAAAAAAATCTCTATTTGACAGTAAGATACACCTGCCTTGGGTGCCAAAGCAGTTGATAGATCTTGGCTATTAAAGAGCCTTCTATCTCAGAGCCAGCTTTTATATCAGACCAAAACGGTTCCCATCTGGCCTTAAGTTTATTAGTTATTTGTTATCTGTCAAACACTAGAATTCCTGCCTGGAATGTTGTTATGTAGCAAATGAGGGGCATTTCAGGTTATAAGAAGACAGAGTTTAATCATGTATTTGTGCTCCTGAATTTGAATAAGATTTATATTTCTTTTGAAATCTGCATAACTCTCTGTACAATATTTTCCCAATGTAACTGATAAGAATAAAGTAGGAACAAGAGGTTTATCTTGTGTGATTGTTGTTCTTAACCTACTGTTATTTCTCTTCTTTTTGCCCTTATGGTTAATCTTATGTTGTTACTGTATCTCACTTTGTTACCTGGTATATTATATATACATTTATTTATTTATTTATTTGAAATAGGGAAGGGAAGGGGGAAGCAAGATGATTGGGAGGAAGTGAGGGGAAGGAAAGGGGGACAAAAACATGAGATTGGGTATCAATGTGTGAGAAGCAACGCACCCACTACCTGATGAATGTAACTGTAACCCCTCTATACATTATCCTGACAATAAAATTTAAAAAATAAAGTAGGTAAATATGACAAAAATAATGACCCCATGTTTTCAGTGAAGATGTATGCTGTCTGATTCCTTTATATAGTTTATATTACCTATTTTTCTTTTATATTTTTATGCTAATCCTGAGGCTTGAAGTCAATCTGGGCACTGTCTCTGAGCTTTCTTCTTCTCTTTTTCCTCTTCCCTCTTCTTTCCTCTTCCTCCTCCTCCTCCTTTTCCTCCTCCTCCTCTTCTTCCTCTTCCTCCTTCTCTTCTCCTCCTTCTCTTCCTCCTCCTTCTCTTCCTCCTCCTTCTCTTCCTCCTCCTCCTCTTCCTCCTCCTCCTCCTCTTCTTCCTTCTCCTCCTCTCCTTCCCCTACCACTGTGGCTCATTGAGCCATAGCATCACTTTTGGCTTTTACTAAGTAGTTTATTGGAGATAAGAGACTTTCTTACCCATGTTGGCTTTAAACTACAATCCTCAGATCTCAGCCTCCTGAGTAGCAGATGTGAACCACCATTACTCATTCCATTTGAGCCTTGTTTCTATGCCACTAACTGTATGGTAAAGACAAAAAAAAAATCTTAAAGTGATACCAAGTTTGAAAGAGGGCTTCACTATGTGGATTTCTCCATTCAGCATGTCTTAAATAAACAAATAACTGAGGTGAATTGATTTTTGTACAGTATTTGAAGTTTGGGGACAGAGTTCTCCACGGAATAATTAACCAACTAGGCCTAGATTAATAAAACATAATGAAATAAATTAAAAGGGAGGAAAATTTTTGCACAGATAGTCTCTTGGTAATTATTACTTCATACCTATTTCCTGAATTTAACACTAGAACCCTGGAGTAAGGATTTACATTATGGATTTGGTCCCTATAACACAGAGAAACCCAGAAAAAGTGAGGGAAGTTCTCTCTGAGAACATTTGGAAGCTGCAACTGCATGAGCCATGCCAACAGCCAGAACATTGCTGTGAAAGACAGGCTAGAACCAAAGTCAGTCCAGGGATTGCAAAGCTTAGACCTGAGGTAGGGAGTGAAAAACTGTACACATTAAACGGAGGAACTCCAAAAGGTGAGCTCATAATGGCTGATCCTCTGGAGGATCCAGATACCACCTCTGGGACCCCAATTTGGGCTGGGTTGGCCCTGAGAGAACACAGTCTACTATTCAATGATATTACTCAGTAGAGTAGTTTCTCCAAAATCCTCAAAATCCTGCCAATTCTGTTTTGTAGACTTTCTAAGGTAAATTCAAAACAACCCCTAATTCTTCTTCCAATAATTATTTACCAAGCTACCATTGAAGGTAAAACAAGTAAGCAAAAACTTGTCGTTTGTTTAATAGGCTATCTTTGTCCTTTTTCCCTAACCATACTTTAATTAGTGGTCTATCTTATCATGGTACATCCTATTATATCAGCTCCATAACAAATCTAAAAGGTACTCTATACACATTATACACTGTAAAATTGATAATTGTCCCAGAATACAATGAAAACTTTAATTTCATTCTCTGTCTCAACAGAATACACCTAAAAAAGCCTCCGACCATTGCTTTTAGGCTATTCCAAATGTGCTGGTTTACAGAACAGAGTTAATAAATCAGAGATCCTTTGAGAAAAAAAAACAATTTTTTCATCTGCACATTGTTTTCTCATGAGTAACACAACTTAGCTGGCTTTGATTTATATTCAAGGTCTCTTACATTATTCTTTTCAGTCTAGCTACAATGCAAAATACTAAAGTGTGCTATTTCCTGTTTCTGTCATCAGTTTTGCGTAGTATTTTATCTTGGCATATCTCAGAATTGAATTTCTGGAAATTATTTATATTATTAAATAAAGAACATTACTGTTTAAGTATAAAGTAAAGATAGATAAAAGTTTCCTTTCATCTCCTGTTGTTCTTTGTAATCATTAAAAAAATTCCTTCTGTAAAATGGCCCATTTATTACTTCTTTTAATATACTTCCAAGTGTCATTCTTTTAAAAAACATTTACCTAAACATTTTCTTTAGGACTGTGAAAAAAAATATACTGAATTCAGGTGATCACTAGAATTCATATCAAACTTATAAAGGTATTTTCTTCTCTAATAATGGTACTTCATAAAGAACATTGTCTATCCTAAAATACAGTGAGGATGATCATATTAAACTCCCTCTGAAACACTGCATTAATGAACTATTTTTAAAGTATAGTTTGATAGTCCTCACGGGATCCCATGAGGCCATGGAATGGCCTGCCATGATGTTTGGGATGAGATTCTACCTGTAATTCCTGTGACTGCTTCTCATCACTGAATGGATTCAACTCATTCATCTCTAATTTCTCTTCTTAAATAAGGAACCTACATCCCAGGACTTTGTACTTTTCATAAGTATAGTGTATAAAATTAAGCCTTTATTATATTTAGACTCAGGATATTCAAGGCTAGAAGGAATCACACAAAGAAGTGGGAGGAAAAGGAGCTTTATATAGAGATAGTATCTATAATGATCACATTTTTATTTTAAATCTGTATACTGTCGGGGGAAATTAGTATCATATGTTCATTGTGTATGATTTCACATCACAAAAAAGCATTAACTAGATTAGATTGCATCCCTTGAATAGATATATGCCAACCAATGTTCAGACTACATCAACCTACCACATGTGTACATAATTTGATGGTGCCTCAAACATATATACCTAGGACTGACATTTAAACTGATTCATTAGCAATCTGAAAAAATCTATTAACTTTAGGGACAGTGGGTTAAATAACCTATGATAACAGAAAAAGGCATTTTAAAATAGAACACTCTGCAGAGTGAAATGTTGAAATTTAGGGAAATTTTAGTGTGAGGGGCCAGGAGTTTGGCCTGGTAGACTGCTTGCCTAGCATTTATGAAGACCCAGATTCGATTCCTTGCAACTACATACATGGAAAAAAGCCGGAAGTGGTACTGTGGCTCAAATAGCAGAGCACTAGCCTTGAGAAAACCTAACGATAGTGCTCAGGACCTGAGTTCAAGCCCCTAAGACTGGCAAAAAAAAAAAAAGAAATTTTATTGTGAAACAAAGAACATACTAATTCTACATATACCTTATATATAAGCACAGATTCTGATAACTACTGAACTTCAGAGCTTATGCAACCACATTCATAGGAAGGTATTCAAGGTACACAGAAACTAAGGAATGTTAACATCAAAGCTCAGATACAGTTCCTATAAATCCTACTCTCTCTTCTTTCTAGCATGTCTGCCTCTTCCAGTCATTTCTTTACTAACAGGGTCAGCTTTCTCAGTATGACATTTAGATTCTGACCCTGTTTCACATAAGGACAATTCTTTAAGAAAGTCTCTCATTCCTTAGAAACAGATATACTTACAACTATTCTGTTAAAAGAATATAGATACTTGCCTAAATTGAATTTACTATACATAATAAGGTTTTAGCTATGTAATATAGAAACTGCCTATATCTTTGGCTAAGTCTCTGTGTAGAAGGGGGGATGTGGTGAAGACTTCAATGTATATCCTACAAAATTAGGAAAAGGAAGATAGTGGTGGGTAAGACCTTGTATCATCTTAGAAAAGTTCCTCTACTGACATTCCTCTTTCTGATATTTTCTCCAGCAGACAAACTTTTCCCCTAATTTAGTTTTCATTCATTTAGGTTTTCTAGCATGAACCCCCCCACACACAATTTACTCAGTATTATCTGCTTTTAATCTTCTATTCTGATATACTGACATCATTTATGAAGCTCCCCTTTGTTCCTTTAAAGCTTAATTGAACCATTAGACATTTCCTTTTTCTGAATATATGAATTGTTCACAAGCACTATGCACTTGTGGTGCCTAATTTCCCCAAATCTAACTCTAGGAACAATCAATTTTTAATGGGTTTCTCTATTTCCCTCTCAGTCATATCCAGATTCCACTCAAGCCATGTGACATAATTAA
The DNA here is from genome assembly GCF_031878675.1 of Megascapheus bottae. Lineage (NCBI taxonomy): Eukaryota > Metazoa > Chordata > Mammalia > Rodentia > Geomyidae > Megascapheus > Megascapheus bottae. The sequence goes on from NC_143515.1 coordinate 45,497,103, forward strand.
GGCTTCTCTATAACAGAGAGGAGAATTATGTATAAACTGATCTTTAGGATACTGGGGTGGCAATTTCCACACAAAACACGATTTAAGAAGATATTTGCTTTAAGTATCCTGCGCAGCCTTACTCTGTGACTGCTTTTTTGTGCAAGAGTTGCTGATTTTTCTTTTTCCAAAGCAGTTCTCCCTGTAAGAGAGACATATGCTTATAGCCCTATAAGACACAAAACAGACTGGCAAAACATAGATATACAAGGGAAAAAGAAGGAAAGAGAAAGAGAAAGAAAGAAAGAAAGAAAGAAAGAAAGAAAGAAAGAAAGAAAGAAAGAAAGAAGACAGACAGACAACAGTGACTAAATATATTCTCTACAGAAAAGAGAAAATTTCGGACTTGGAAAGAACAAAGAGCCCTCCCATCTCTGCCCAGCACCAGTGCTGTCTGCCTGCACTGGTAGGTGAAGGAGTGCTTCTGAGACGTGACTGGACTGGGCTGTGTTGCCATGGAAGTGAGAGGTACAATTTCCTCAGCTCCTGCGTATCCTTCTCAGCACTTCTGGCAACTGTGACAGGTTCCTTTCCCTTTGTTCAGAAACAGCTCTGGAAACAGCCCTGACTCCTCCACGAGGCACTGAAAGACCACATCATGCAGCCGCATTGTAATCAAATTACATGAGAGGGACGTTTTTCATTTCCATTCCTAAAATTAGCCTCTTTCTCTATGTGCTCACAGCACAGAAATAGTAACACTTGCTGAAAGGGGCCCACTCAGCCCACAGCCCTGTGGCCCTGCCTCTCAAGCGGGTCTCCCTGGGCCCTGTGCCTAGGGGGGCAGGCAGGTGGGCAGGCATAGGACACCTGGCAATTCCCTGTTTGCACTGATTCTGTGAGCCAGCCCTCAAGCGCTGGGCGCAGGGGTGGGTGGTGGTGTGTTTCAGGAAGGGCCTCCAAGGTGCAGAGCACATACAGTGCTTGCCAAGCAGATGTTGCTGCCAGAGCATTTGATCAAAGGGAACAGATTTCCCAGTAGGACTCTAAACAAATGTTCTTAATTGACTCTGGGCCAGCAGCAAACTGTTTGCTGCATGTCTCCAACCCTGTTCATGATGCAAAATCTAGTCAATGTGGAATATATATAAGAATAGTTTAAACATGATAATCTACGTACTTCGGGCGGGCACGAGTAACTAAAGTCTTCTAAGGGAAGAACTAACTTTTTCTAATAATACATCATCCGAAATCTAAAGAAAGTTTCTTTTTAATTAAATAGAATTCTTCACTACAGGTACAGTACATAAGCATTAGCTGTGCCTGAATTAATAAATCAATGTGACCATCAAGTGAAGCACAATGCAATAAGTAGAGAAGAGAGGTAATCAAAGTTTTGTATCTAGGCTAACCAACCACAACTCAATCTTCGAATTTCAATATAAAAAGCTCTGTTCTATCAATCCACCTCCCACCTACAAAAAGACCTTTATGATCATGTTCTTTATATATTCATTTTCCACACATTTGTGAATATTTGTGAGTGTGCAAGACAACTCTATGACTGAAGTATTTTTGGAAGGTGTCAGGAAGGAAGGACGTGGCCCTATCTTTTGTGATAGAAACAGCAATGTAATCTATCACAAATGGAACAAAAAATCGAGCATTAGGCAGGAACAGAATGAATAATTAACAAATCTTAGATTGCTACATATATACAACATTAAGATAAATGTTGAAAGAAATGAATTTGACAACAAGTTTTCAAAAATAGCTTTAGTAGCTTAGTACACTGAATTGCATTAATGGTGTTAAATGATAACAGAGGGCACTGTGCATACCGCTAAAAAGAACAGAAGCTCAGGATACATCTTGGCCTGAGTCCATCCTTAATTAGCTGTCAACCACTTCAATGCCCCTAACCTCTGGCAACCTGATATACACCTTCACTAGAAAAGGAATTATCCTGTGAAATCTATGGAGTTCTATTCATCTCTGAAAAATCTCTAACTCTGTATCCAAAAAAAGTCTGTGTCCAGAGCTAAGTATACTTTTTAATGAAAACAAGTCTATCCTTGAAATTGGATAGGGAAGTGGGGAAAACAAGATGGGGGGTTGGGGGGAGGGTAATGGGGACCAAGACATGTGAAAGGGTATCAATGTATGTGAATTAATGCACCTTCTATCTGGCAAATATCATGTAACCCTTTTATTAATTACAATAAAAAATTATCAAAAAAATTAAAATGTTATACTATATAGGATCTTTTCTAAATGGCATTCATGTTATTGTGGGTAATGCTATATTTTTGAAATCAGAGTTAGAAGAAGATCTTTATTATTTTTTGCCAACTTTTTTTTGTTGGTTGGTTGTGGGGCTTGAACTCGGGGCCTGGGCACTGTCCCTGACCCTTCAACTCAAGGCTACCACCCTATCCCTGGGCCTGGGCATTGTCCCTGAGCTCTACCTCTTGAGCCACAGCCCCACTTCCATTTTTTCTAGTGGCTAATTGGAGATAAGTGTCTCACAGACTTTAGCGCCTGGGCTGGCTTTGAACCACGATCCTCAGATCTCAGCCTCCTGAGTAGCTACGTCACCATGTCTGGTGTGAGTCACCACATCCGGTACCAACTTTTAAAAGAAATATTTCTTGTGGGATAAAATACCAAGCAAGGGCTGGGAGTTTGACCTAGTGGTAGAGTGCTTGCCTAGCATGCACTAAGACCTGGGTTCGATTCCTTGGTACCACATACATAGAGAAAAGCCAGACGTGGTGCTGAGGTTCAAGTGGTAGAGCTCTAGCCAAGGACAGTGCTCAGGCCCTGAGCTCAAGCCCAGGACTGGAAAAAAAAAATGCCAAGCAAATAATACTGCCTTTTCTAAAAATCACAAAACTGTTCTTACTGTAGGATACCACTGAAATCCACTAAATACCATTAAGTCCACAAACTGGATTTAAAACGCAATTCAGTGACAGCTCGGGTGTAGGACATGGCAGTCAGTACGGTGGCGGAAGGCCAGGGATGACCTGCCCTTATTGGAGCACTGAAATCCCCTTAGACTGGGTAGAATAAGCTCAACCTTTACCATTGCTCTGAGTGACATAAGATAGTAAGACTTTGTTTACATCCAGGAGCACACCATAGAAGAGTTGAGAGGAACTTTGTCTACATCTGAAGAAACTTTCCCTGACCAGAAAGAAACCAAAAGCATTCCATTCCACCTCGTTTATTTTTAAAAATGTATGTTGCAAAGGCAAGGTGGTAGCATTTTCATTATTCTACATAATACAAGGATTTTTGAGAGGAGCTACTTTCCTCAAAAATCACTTTTAATGACTGAACTATCATCAGCAGAGAACCTGGAACTGGCCATTAAAGATTACCTGCTTAAAAAAAAGAAAGAAAGAAAGAAAGAAAGATACCTGATATACTTGCTATTCAAATTGCTAATTGTATTCTGGGGGAAGTGGACACACTTCTGAAGATTTGGGAATAAAAAAAACTTCTAATCAAGGCACAGTGAGCAATCTCTCATAATTGAAAATCAAATGTTCAAATACTGAGACTAATATATTCAAGAATGTCAGCATGTGGCACTGAATTGACCTTGTAGCTAACACTGTACAGTCAGAAATAGTCTCTACAGGGAAAACTCATCTGACCTTACTTATAATATTTTTTATAATATTTATAATAGTACAAATAATCTCTGAATAACTTGTACATGACTTTGTGCTCTCTGGGACAAGTCTCGGCCTGTCACAGGCTGACATGTGGATACCCTTTAAATGATGTTCATTGCTCTGGGATCTCTTTACCTGGTTTAATCCTAGGATCTGATGCTGATGTTTACTTTAGTTTGAGCTTATAGAAGTAATTATGAATAGTGGTGCTATCATATCTATCTTAGCTGTAAATAAAGGCAATACTCAACTTAGCATTGTTAAAAATTTAACAAATATTCTTTTAAAACAGACCTATTACAATGTTTCTGTGTACCTACTGGCATACTTCAAACAATGGATTTTCTCTTTTCTCTTTTGTACTCAAATACACTGATAATATAAATGCATGTTTAATTAAATCTAAGACTTCTTTCCCATTTTTAATATCTCTGAAATCAGCAAGAATCCAACATGGTATATTGGCATCTTTACTCTTTTGTAATGATATACACAATCATAGCACTTCATGATTTTTGCTTGCCATTACTGGGAGGGAAAACTAAATAACATAAAGAACACCTTCTTCGACAGAAAAATAGCAATGTGTTTAAAAGCATTCCATTGACCAGTTGAACTTGATAAACTGTTTAATCTCTTATAATCTTAACTTTGCAAGCATTACAGTACTTTGTCTTAAATAAATAATTTCAATATAGCTAAGGAATATTCAGGTTTCCTTCAATGATTTTTAAAATGCTACAGATCTTTAAAAATCAAACTTGTCCTTCTGATAGCTGTTGGGCCTCTTTTTTTTTAATAATATAGCATACGTGCTAACAGTTCAATGGTTGATACAACCCTCACATCCTACTTAGAGAAACTAGAGAATTATTTATGGATTTGTTCTTGTTTCTTTGATACTCCCTATTGCCTGAAAAAAGACACAGTCATGTCTTATATCAAGGGTCGTATAAAAGTTATAGCATGAAACCAACGTAAAGAGAAAAGAAACAATTTAAAAAATGAAAAAGAAAAAGGGGAAACAATTTTTAAATCACTGCATTGTATCCTATTTAATAAAGAAGTAATCTCTTCCCTCATTGTAAATGTATACATATATATATATACATCAATAATTTGAGAAAGAGGAGATTAATTTTATTAGTCCTATGATTTCTAGGCAAATAGCTGGCTAAACAATAAGAGAAAAAGTCTTTTTTATATACAGTATATGGTAGTCAAAACAGTCATAAAAGATCAAAATAAGTTTTTATAAATGAGCTTAAAAAGAATTTGAAAAGCGTTTTTCCATTAGTGTTTAAATCTTTCTTCCTGAAATATACTGTCTTAAATTACTGTTTACTAGTTATCTGAAGTATAGTTTTCCCTTAGTATCTTCTAAAATGCAAAAAATAAGCACCCTAAAGTGTCTTTACACTTTAGAAAACTCACAGATGTCAAAATACATCATGTCTTTACTTTTACTAAGGAAACTAACATAGAATCAGTTAAGGTGTTCAAGTCCTCAACAAAACATTTTCAGTAAACCTCCACCTCAAAAAACATCATTCTCCCAAATTTATCATCCTACAGAAACAACTGTGAAAGCAGAATATAAGACAAGGTATTAAATATCTCAGAGAAAGAGCTCCATTTTATATTCACCAGGGGGAGAAAAAGGAGTAAGGTTCCAAAGTAAAAACTGTCAGTTACTGTCAATACCTTGTTGCACTAAAAGAGCTCAATTCTGTCACAAAGAAATTTAGAAAGTACTAATTTAATTAAAATATGGAACCTTCGAACTTCCTCCAACTTTACCTGGCTCATAAATTAGCATTTTTAAGTTAATCATTTCCCTGTCTCCTCTGACTGCATGTATGATGTATATGGAAAGTACTACCAAAGTGTCATTTATTTTCCTATTCTCCTTTTAACATTATTTCACATGTTTATATCAGCCCCCCACATACTCCAGTATACCTATTGGAAATCTGGGTAGTAGGATGACCATAGTGAAACATTATCACACTCTACATGATGAATGGCTATTTACAAAATGATGTCTACCATTGAAAGGAGAACATGAAATTGAGACTACATTTCAAATAAGAAAACTAAATTCCAAAGGCACTGACTAGCTATGAGCTTCTGGAAGTCACCCACCTGGGGCAGCATGCGATTTTCTTCTTCCAGCTGTCTTACTCTTGCCTCCAGCTGCCTAACATAGGACAAGGTTGATTCTAAAATTGAAAAGAAAGAACTCACATTATCCACATAGGTCTTGTTCAGTACAGTCTCAGGATACTTCTGGCTTGATTTATTCAATCAGACTAAGTAATTACTCAGTCTGTTATTTTAAAAAAGAAAAGGAAAGAAAAAGACTCCCCAGAAAAAAACAAGAGCAGAAACTATCGAAGCTGCACAATTGAACAATGTTAAGCAGAATTAAAGAAACTTCTAGATCATGAGATTGATGGGTTTTACACAAGTGAGCATTCTGAACTCTAGGCATCTTGAAGACAGTTACCCATGTTTTTTCATTTTGTGCATTTTTATTTGTTCCACACACTAGGCATTTTTTGCAATATAATCCACAAGCAAGATAAATTACCAGGAGTATTAAAAGCACAGTACAAACAAAAGCATCAAATACCTTATCATTGTTTTCCATTAAATTTTCTGAGTTTCAAGAACTACATTTGTTCTTAGAAATCTACAAGTATTAACTATAGTAGTTAAACGTAAGGTGAATTTTCACTCAAATTAGGTTGTCACAGAGACCCAAGTTGGTGTTTTTTTCCCCTTTTCAAACTCTTGGGGTAGAACTAACACTGATTTTCATTTTCAATTCTTCATGGACCACATGGATGCTTAGATCTCAGAATCAGCATCAAACCCAGCTTTTGTTCAGCACTCAAACTCTTAATAACAAGAGGTGATAACATTTTGTCAAAAAGAGAGTTCCAGATAGAGAACTATGGCATTTCATTTTGAAGGAAGAAATTTATAGTAACTCTCCACCACTAAAATAAAAATATGCAAGCATACTAGAGTACATAGCTGCAAGTTTTTCAGTATCCAGGAACATATTTTGGGTGTGATTAAAAGTACATAATAACAGAATCCCTCCAGAACATAATTCCATTAATACTAATGCTGTAGAATCTTCTGGTTCATCTTCTTTGGCCCTCGAAACACACAAAAAAGCATAAGCCTAGATGGCAGTGCATTCAAGGAGCAAATATGGAGCCCCCTAATCCAAAGTCAGGAAACATACTGTCACATCAAAACCTTGACTTGAAACCCATCATGTACAAACAATGCTATTTAGTCTGGGAAGTGCTTATATAAATCCAGCTCCTATTTTGTGTATCTCAAGATGTTTTTTGTTAAGTCTTAGACTTTCTAAACAAACCATTCCTTTCTATGTATTACTGAATCTACATGTAAAAGCTTATAGCAACTTTATTTTTACAATAAAACAAATGCCAGAAATGTGCAAAATAATTCTTCTAAATACTGCATTTTCTAAATAAGTCCAGTGTTTGAGGTAGAATTTATCTTAGAGGTTTCCAGAATCACCCTGTCTCACAAGATCTACACTCACATAGGAAACAAGAGAAGTGCATGAGCCCATGACATTGACCCCTACAAATGAGATATATTTTGTCTCAATAAGAAGGTACCACAGTGATTCTCATGTGAGATCTAATCATGTGAGGTCTAGCTTCTTGTAGAGATGACTAAATGCTAAATACCCCGTTCTCCTTGTTTTGGATATTTGTGTCAGATTTACTTTTGAATAACTTCATAGTTTTATTAGAAAATATTCTTAACTTAATTTCACTTCAGTTCTCCTGAAATGTATTCAATGATACAACATAGCTCAATGTTTTCCTCTGCCACAGCTCTGAGCTCAAGGCCCTGAATTCAACCTCCAGTACTGTACCATAGAAGTAAAAGCATTTGGGTAAGAGAAAATTTACCCACTTTACACATTTTGACATTCCATTGTCATTATAAGGGTATTAAGGGATTATTTATGAGGGTTCTCCTCTTATGGGTAGGATAGGCATCTCTATAATAAAGAGTAAATTTGGCCCCTCTCTCACCTTTTAGCCATCAATGATACTGCAAGAAGATCCTTACTAGATGCTGTCCATTGATTTTGGCCTTTAGAGATGTAAGGTAATACATTTCCGTTCCCTATAAGTTACCCAGGCTATGAGATTCTCTTATAGCAGCACAGAATTGACAACAGACTCCTCAACAAATGGTGCTTGCAGAATTGACTATACATGTTCAGAAAGCTAAAACTAGGTCCTTATATATCATCCTGCACCAGAATCAATCCAAAATGTATGGAAAACCTCACTCAATGTAAGGCCAAATACCATAAAAACATTACAGGAAGGCATAAGAGAAACATTAAGAACTCTTGGCATGGGACAAAACTTCCTAAGACCCAGAATCACAACAAATCAAGGACTAGATAAATTGGGATTGCATCAAACTGAAGAGTTTCTACATGGCAAAGGACAAGATAAATAAAATGGCTAGCAAGATAAACACAAAAGTCCAAAGAATGGAAGAAGATCTCTATTAGATATGCATTAGACAAGGACCTCATATCCAAAAAATGCTTGGAGCTCAAGAAAATTAAACCCTCCAAAGAAAATCCTCAATGAAACAGCAAACCAATAAGTAAATGGATAAATAACTTAAAGAGAGACTTTTTCCAATGAAGAAATAAGAATGGCCAACTGACACACAAAGAGCTGTTCAATATCTCTGGCCATAAAAGAAATGTAAGACAAAACAACATAACAGTTCCACATTATCCCAGGTAGATGCTCATTATCAAGAAAACTAACAATAACTTGCTGTTGGGGATATGCCTAAAAGGGAACACTACTACACTGTTGGTGGGAGTGTAAACATGCTCAATCAGTCTGGAAAGTAGTATAGATGTTCCTCAAAAGACTAAAGAAAAAATTCCTTTTGACCCAGAAATTCCACTCCTGGGTATTTCTCCAAATGACCACAAACCAGGCCACACTAAAGCTACCAGCACAAGGATGTTCACTGCAGCACTATTTACCACAGCCAAGATATGGAATCAACCCAGATGTCCCTCAATGGATGAATGGATCAAGAAAATGGCAGATACACACAATGGAGTTCTATGCTCCCATCAGTAAGAATAGCATCATCCTATTTATAAGGAAATAGAAAGACTTGGAAAAAAGTATAAGTGAAGTAAACCAGACCCAAAAAAACGCAAGTTGCATGGTTTACTTCATTTGTAGTAATTAGAATGTGCCTATAAATCTACAAATAAATCCAATGGAAAGTAAAGGACAAATTATACTTGGCTATAAGTTAAACAGGACTCTAGATATTCACAGCATGAGACCAAAGGAGTGCATTCTTAGGAGAAATCACAACGCCTCAATAACTATGTGTATATGACAATATACAATGATGCTTATGGAAATGAACTCCAGGAAATCAAAACAAGAGTTTTTATTTTATTTTATTTTTGTCCCTGTTTTTGATTTCTGTACCTTCTGTCTTGTAGGAAGGTTTATCTGTTTTGGGGAGGGGAAGCAGAAGGACTGAAACGGTGGAACAAAGGGTGAACTCAATTAGCAGTGATACTAGACACTATGTGAAAATGAACTATGCAACTTACAGAGGAGGGAAAATGCTGGGAGAAAAGGAGGGAAGAGGTGATACTGTTCGAAAAGAAATGTACTCATTACCTGACTTATTAACTATAACTTCTCTGTACATCACCTATTCAACATGAAAAGATATCAAGCACAAAATAAAAGTAAAAAAGTAAAAATTTAAAAAATGAAAGAATAGACAAACATAAATTCCTTCAGCAAGAACCCAACGGACAGCCATTTGATTTCCAGTTCATAAGCAATCACTGCAAGAAACCCCAAACTCAAAACACATGCTTGTACTAGTTCCAGGTTAACCCTACTACTCACAAGCCTTTAGACATTCCTATGGAAATTACTTCAGAACTATACAGTTAAGGATATTCTGACAAAATGCTTTTCTTTCTCAAGCAAAGGTCAGCTTCCAATTAGAATTCATATTATCTCTACAAGTACAGTGATCACATTTCATAGTGTAATTTTGTGTTTTTCTTACTTTACAAAAACCTCCAGAGTCAGCATGTTTAGAGGTGTCTGGATTTTTAATTCAGACTACACAAAGGGAAGAGATAATTTTATTTTAATGGCGCTCTGTATCTTAAGTAAGTATAACTGACATCTGGTTTTCCTGTAGTCTACTATCCACCCATCAAGTTTCAATCTTTCCAGACTCATTTTCTCTGCCAGCCTGAAGGGGATAGGAAGAGTTCTTTTCTATTCCTCCTCCAGGGAGGAGAGTTGTCCAGTGTTCCACTGGCCCACACTTCTCTTAACCCTGTCTCTACCTATACTAGCCACAAGTGCTCCCCTCCTCTAGCCAGCCCAGAAAATTTTCCCCTATTCTAGCCACAGAAAAACAAGTCTTTCTAATGATTAGAACTGCCAAAAGTTTAGAAGGTTTTTCTTTGTATAAGCATGTGTTTCCCATCGTTCCGGCAGTCAGACACAACTAACACAATATTACAAATAGTTCTGCACTGAGTGCTGTTGGGTTGACCTCTGTAAATATGAAGGTTAATATTTTTATAATTTTAAATTCACTCTACAAATCTCATCTGTTTAGTTCTCATGTCCCACTGAACTATATTGACTGCCTTGTAATTCCTCTACTTTCTCCTATTTTTATTCTCACTGTTTTCTCAAATATACCACATGAAAATATTCCTCTATCTCCCCACACAGACGAGCACTGCTCCCTGCAAGGGTTAATGCATACTAGCATCATCTTCTTTGATATTAAGGAAGTCTTCATCCCTTAGTGATTGTCTGTTGTATGTCAGATGCTCTCCTAGGTACTGAAGCTAAAGCAGCACTTAAGAACGATAAGATTTTGGTGTTCAGGGAGCTCACATTCAAGGAAGAGAGACTAACAATAATAAAAGGCAGACAATTAAGGTATTTTATGAAGTGCATCAGATCAGAGTGCTAGAGAAAGGCATCCTGGAAAGAAGCTTTAGGGAGCAAAGCCAGGGGAAAGGCTCTCTGAGGACACTGACCTGAGAAAAGGCTCACTATGGAAAGATCCTAGAGAAAATCCTAGGAGAATGAAGAACACTGCTAAGATCTTGTCTGAGAAGACCCAGATTCTGGAACCCAGGCATGAAGAGAAGTGACAGCAATGCACAACAGAGATCTGTTTATCATCTCACCTTCTTCCACTGCTTAAATTTCTCAAACCTTGTGTTCACTTTTGGCTGTTTACACTTAGACCTCATTTTAGACTATTTGACTCTTAAGCTTTGCTTGTAACAAAAAACTCAGCATTGTGTGTTGGTCTTTTCTCACAATCTACTTTCCATCCGCTCAAAAGATTTGCTAATGCCACCTCAGAATTCAATTTCAGAAGAGACTATACTGATTGTCCCTGTTGCCATTCTTGCCTCCCTCCCAGATGTGTATTTATTCGCAATCAATTTGAAAACCACAGCAGCCAGAGTTTTCCTTCTGAAGAGCTAAGCCTGATCATTTCCTTCATTCCAAACTCCACAGTAATTTGATCTACATAAATCCCAAGTCCTTAAAACCTCGAGCGGGGTCCAACATGATCAAAACACTCGCTACTTCCATCCCAGCTATGAAATTCCTTTTCTCTTCCCGAACACCACAGGTATGCTCTGCCTGGAGATTTAGCTCTAATTTCCCCTCTTAACAAGTTCTTCCCCTCATAGTTGTATCTCATCTTCACACAAGCTTCTCTATTTTTAATCCAACAATCGCCTACCACATCTCCTTGACCCTGTTGCACTTCTCTTTGTCAAAATACCACATTGACTTCTGTTCTGCAAATTAACATGTTCATTTTTTATGTTTATAACAAAAGTTCTATCTTTCCCATTAGCATGGAAGTGTATAAGACAAGGATCTTTGTCTAAGGTGTTACTTGGCAAAGTCCAACTTCTTCAAACAGTGTCTAGCACTGTGAAATTTTACAGAATGAGCAAATTATCTAGTTATGTAGACAAGGTCCCGAGAGTACATTATTTCCTAATACAAGTCTACATTTTTTAAATCAATTCTGGCAAGGCTATGTATTTAAATGAGGGTAATACCAATTCTGCTGTGTTTTTTGAAATTATTTTCTGGATGGAAATTTAGGGCAAATTTCCAGTGATATCAGATTCAACTATTTGTGGCTAATTTCTCTAAGAAAATGTGGAAGTTATTCTCATCAGGCTCTGAAAAATGTATGTGTGTAGGTGGGGGGTACGCCATCATCTGAATGCCTATGTCCCAACCAAAACTCCCATGTTGAAATCTAAGCCCACAGTGGTGCGCTTATGGGGCCAACAGCAGGATCTTAGGAATGGGAATGATGAGGAATGAGATTATTGCCCCTTCAAGAATGGCAGGGAAGAGCTCTTTTCCCTCCACGATGTGAGGACACTGAGCAGGGTACCTTTGAGGAGTAAGACCTCATCAACACCAAGTGTGCTTGTGTCTTGATTAGACTTTCCCACATTCGATACTGTGCACAATAAATATGAACTCATAAGTAACCTATTTGGAGCTATTTTGTTACAGCAGCTGAAAAGAACTAAGACAAGGCTGGGGTGTAGGGAGATACGAACAGAGAGAAAACTTAGCAGGAGTGCAGGGTGTGTGAATTATTCCTAAAAATGAAATCTAAAGTATACAAGTGTCATTATTATCTTGGACTATAAATGCCCTTCAGCTGGAAAACTGCTTATGTCATTAAGGTTCCCTTTTGGTCATAAATACCTACTGAGAGGAATCTCAAGTTCGTCTGGACATTTTCTCCTTGCTTGTTTCTTCACAGAGTCTATGGAGGGAGGAAGAGCATGGGGGCATGGAGATGCTGCAAGGAGCAGGTGTCGCACAGGCAATGATGGAGGGGCTCTTGGCTGTCAAAGGCAGTGGTCCATATCAAAACAGGGGTAGTTTTTTTTCATATATTTATTATTGTAATTAATAGAAGGATTAAATGATATTTGCCAGATAGATGGTGCATTAATTCCCATACATTGATACCCTTTCACATTTCAAAGGGAAATAAAAGCCAAGCAATGTGCTGTCTTGTTTGTTTTAATTAGAATGAAGGTAGAAAATACTGACTCATGTTCTGTAAGGGGTTTGACAAAAATAATGCATGCTATGATAATGCCATGGAAATGCTGCATTTTTTAAATAGGACTAGTGTTGTTCATTTATTATTTTCTGTAAAAGAATCACTACATGGATATCTGACATGATGATTTATATAATATACATGTATTAAATATACACATAGAAACTATTCGTATACTTATAGTATGGACTTTTTATATTTTTTCTGATAAAAATCTGCCTATATGCTAATGCTGGTACCTGAAAACAATCACTAAAAACTTGTCCCTCTTGTCTCTTGCCTCAAATGAGGCTTTTTAAGTGGGAGGAAAAGGACATTTTTGCTGCACATGTGTTATCATCTACATACATACTAACTCATTCTTCGAGTCTGTAGGTTGAATGCGTCCCCTGAATTTTTTGTTTGAGAAAGTTAATCCCAAAGCCATGTGTTAATGGTGTCTGAGAGGTGGGACAGAGTTCTCATGAATGGGTTAATTCATTTGAGATTTTATGGGTCATGAAGAGTCTGGCTTTATTACATAAATGAGCCTTCAGTGGCATGCTTGCCTTGCCTCCTCATGTCATACTCTCTACTGACCACACTATACCTACGGAGCAGCCCTTAGGCTAAGTTGAGCAAATATCAGCACCCAACTTGTGGACTTCCCAGCCTGCAGAAGCTGTAAGAAATGTCTCTTTATTATATATTATTCAGTGTCCTATAGTCTGTTATAGCAATGGAAAATTGGCTGGTAAGACACTAAGGAATTGGTGCCTGGTTGGTCTAGTTTCATTTCTCTCTAGGTAAAAGCTGGAGGTTCCATGTGGCAAGGCCCTGCCTTATAATTCTTTTCCAAGTTGCCCTAAGATATCCACAGTGCTATGTGTAGATAATATCCAGTGACTTATGCTTGAGTGAAGGAATGAAAGTCTTAGTCTGTTCCAATTGTATGGGTGTTACTAAATGTTTTGTGTTCCCAGGACAGTTTAAAGCACTTAGCCCATATGCAGCCAGAGTTCCACCTATAAAATACACAATAACAAGCAATCTCACTAAACACTGGCTTAGAGGAACCTTTTTATGCTCCGAAATTGCATTCACTTTTACTCTTCCCTTTGCAGTGTCAATACCACAAAGGAGGTAGCAATAAAGTGAGCTAAAATAAAAATGGGAGCTCTATGGGGAAAAAAAGGCTCAAACTCTAAAAAGCTATTTAGCATGAGTACCACTTCAATAGCTATTCAGGGTTAGAATGGGTCTTACTTCCCACTGTTCTGTTGCTGCTGTTACTGTTGTCATTTTCCTAATGCCAAAGGATAAAAATGGATGTTATTTTAATAAATGTAACAATTTCCTCTCCCATATGTGGCCCTCTTGTAAGTACATCTGTCAGTATTGTCAATAAATGCAATAAGGAAATCTGTTTAAAACTTTTTTCAAAATACAGTAAATCTATAAAAATATTATTTTCTCTTAGGAAAATTAGTATTCCTTTTTAGGTACATCTAGATATCTTTATAAACTTTTTCGAGTTGCTTTCTATAGACATACTTTTAAGAAAAAATAATTTTTTCAGATCAAAAAGTATTGTTGAATATAGCTTTTATGTGCTCTCTACAGTAGCAATGAAACAATAGTTGGCAAAAAGAAGCTCAAAGTATCATAATGCAAGAATAGTTTTCATCTATAAGGAAAGAAATATAAGGAAAGAAAACAGACACACACATAGATACAGTCACAAAAATAAATACACTGCTTACCCCATATACATCTAGATCACCCGAGAAATCTCAAATATCCTGTTGAACATGGCCAACACGTTAACCTGAATGTTCTTGCTCTGTTCCTCTAGGGCCCTTGATTTTAGGGACATTGTATGACAGTGTGATATGAGAAGGTAAGCTCTGGCCAGGAAAGTCTATGCTGACCTCGAAGTTCATTTGGGCTCTTCTCCTCCCATACAGATTTCATTGTTTTGTCTTTGCTTAACAGTTACTAGGCAACAGCAGAACAGTGAATACTTTCAGGCAAGCAAAAGCAAAAGACATAAATAATGGCTAATAAGTTCCATTTGATTTATCTTGTCAAATATTCTGCTAAAAAGGTATAAGCATTAATATAGTTAATCTTTATTTAAAAAACTAAGGGACAAACACTTTGTCCACACTGGAGTGATGGTGAAGTCTTCAATATGGTAAGTAACTTCTCAAAGTCATGGGGATAGTGCACTATAATTCTAGAACTCTGGCTAAGGTCTGCTTTATAGTTACATTACAAATACTCCTCAATGCTGGAAAACATAAACCCCACAAAGAGACAAAGTCTAGGCCAAATTAAGCAATTATCAAAGAAGTTAAACTGTGACAAAACAGCCTGGTTAAAACCATCTTCTTTATCATTAAATCTGAGTTACTGCTCTGTCTCTTACCTGGTCTATTTGTTGAAGGAGTAAAAATGGCATTTTTCCTAATGGATGACTCATGCATCATCTTTTCAGTTCATTTGGTGATGCCCCTGGGTCAACAGGAGAAGCCAAAGTAAAGACAACAAGTGTCACAATCAGCAACTAAGCCAAGTGCCAGTATCATTGAAGTCAGAAATGGGCATAAAATTTTCACACACTTCTAGGAAGACTACAGAATCAGGAGGAAATGATAGACACAGGTGCGAGTTTCTTCTGCTTTTTAGTATCTAATTTTAGTTTTTAAAGGGACTGTTCTCTAAAAGCTCTCCTGCATTCTCTTCTGGACATCTAAGAAATCCAGTGAAGACCCTTTCTACTTAAAATCATGTTTGCTGAGGCTATTGGCATTATTCGTGAGGGAAAATAAAAGAGAATTTGATGAGTATTCACCTCACAAAAGTAAGCACTGGCATTGAACAGAAGTTAACATTTCCCCAAATCAAAGATCTCAATGCATGGTTTTAAGAATAATAATTCTTATGTACAAAATCCTACATATTCTTTAAGTATCTATGTGTATTAATGATATTTGGGAAACTGGAGTATATATAATAAACTTTTGTACTGAAAGTAACCATAATGTTCAAATAATAGAGTCTTATGGTAAAGACAATCCCATAAGCCTGTAATTATACACAACAACCAAGCTGGTATATTAAATTTGTTTTGATCATTTTGTTATGTTTTGTTACATTTTGTTCTGCTTGCACTGATTTTCAGATTGATTTTACATAGCCACAGAAGTATTCCATGCTGCATTATAAAATGGCATTGTTATTTTAATTGTTTGTATTTACCTTCACAAAATACAAAAGCATTGTTTTTACTTCTAAAGCACAGCTGGTTGATGATAGCTTATACCTACAATCTTAGCTATTCAGAAGGCTGATAGCTGAGTACCACAGTTCACAGTTGGCCAGGAAGAAAAATTAGAGACCTATCCCCAACAGACAAGCAAAAAGCCTAAGTAGAGGCACTGCTTGAGTGGCAGAACATCAGTCAGCCATACGTGAAAAAGTAAAAACAGAGTGTGAGGCCTTGAGTTAAAATATCAAGATGCACAGAAAGTTAGAATTGAATGTCTAGACACACAAAAAGTTAGACACACAAAAAGTTAGAATTGAATGTCTCTTTTTATTTTAGTAACTTATTTTCAGAAGTCATTCTATATAAGGAAATCCTTAAATCATAAATTTACAAACTGGACAGTTAAAAAAATTTAAAGAAACTTCAACATTCTAAAATAGTTGGGAATTTACGTCACTTGGAAGGATTGTGTTTCTAAGCTTGTGTTGTAACAATATTAATATACCCTGAAGAGTCACTAAAAACTGAAGTGTATATCTCTTCAATATGAATATTACTACTGAGGTTTTTAAGACTCAAAATATCTAGCATTCATCCAGGAGCCAGATGGCTCATACCTCCAATCCTAGCTACTCAGAAGGGCTGAGATTTAAGAATCATGGTTCAAAGCCAGCCCAGGTAGAAAAGTCTATGAGATACTTATCTCCAATAAACTACTTAGAAAAGGTCAGAAGTAGCCAGGCATGGTAGCTCCCACCTGTGATCTTCGCTACTCAGGAGGCTGAGATCTGAGGATCAAAGTTCAAAGCCAGCCAGGCACTGAAGTCTGTGAGACTCTTATCTCCAATTAACCACTAGAAAACCAGAAGTGGGGCTGCATCTCCAGTGGTAGCCTTGAGCTGGAGGGCCCATGGACAGTTCTCAGGCCCAGAGTTCAAGCCCCATGACAAACAAAAAAACAAACAAACAAAAAGCAGGCCAGAAGTGGTGCTGTGGCTCAAATGGTAGGGCATTAGTTTGAGTACAAAAACCTTCAGGGATGGCACTTGAGCCCAAGTTCAAGCCCCATGACTGGCCCCCAAAAAAGTCTAGCATTCAAGCTACTGACTGCCAAAATAAAAGACAAGCAATTGGTTTGTGGAATAAATAATATTGTGACTATAGAAAGTATAGGGGGAAAATTACAATGGAAACATTCCTCTTAAGGACATAGTAAGATTAGAAAATAATCCAACTTGCACAAGGTGATTTGGATGAGACATCTAAAACTAATGATAATAAAATGATCTTTTATGATCTTGGGAAAATTCCATTCTGATAAACTATTTTGAGATTTTCTAAGTAAGAGGAAACTAGTGTTATTTAATATTAATGTTATTCCCTCTTGGCTCCTCTGAGAATACATAGCCAGTGTATAAAGTGTGTTATGAGTCTGTTTTCCCAGTGAGAGTAAACAAAAGTTATTCAAGATTTAATGATTATGCAAGAAATTGAAAGATCTGCTGATAGGATTCCTTGTAAATATATCCTTTTCTTCCTCTGTTGAAAGCTCAGCTTTGTCAGTACCAACAACCCAACTGGGACTTCAGTTTGAGACTCTTAGCAGAATAACTAGGAAAGGCTTCTTAAATCATCATGTTAGATCGAAGAATAGAACACAGAGTTGTTTTTAATTTGTAGTCTGTGCTTACAAATTAACCAGGAACACTAACATAAAATAAAGCAATAGACACACAGCCTGTGTAAATTTGAATCTGTGGGAAATGATGGATTCCTCTTACATTTACAAATGTATATAGCCCTCCATAAATGATCACTTTAATGAACTGTTCTACAGAAGATTAAGATTAACCTACCGAGAGATTAATCTTCTTAGTCTAAATAAGAAGTTACTTGAAGTTTTTTCTTCTCGGTTCTGTCTGCATGGGGGTGACTAAGAAACTCATTTGTCACTGAGACTGAGTTCTCATATCTCATCATTGCAATCAAGCTTGGAATCTAGTTCCTCATATACATGGAGGGTAATGATTTACTTGGAATGGACGCACACAGTCATTCCTAAGCAAAGCTCCTCCATTCTGTGTAATAAGATTCAATCAGCCTTTTGAATTAAGATGTACAAAAGAACTCTTTTTGTGATCACAATCAGGAGCCTACTTGATAAATCTGGAAGGAAGGAAAGTAATTTCAGACATATAGAACACCCCATTTTAGAAGCTGAGAGAAGGTTCTCTGACAAAAAAAAAAGAGGGGCACTTAGAACTTCCTTCCACAATCAGGGGTTTTCTCTTTCTTCTCATCAGCTTGGCCTAAACTGGTGAAAACGTCCCCTAAGTCTCGCATTTTGTTTGGCTCTAGAACTCCTCCCCTACTTTTTAGAAGGTGAGTTCTCTTTCTGTCCATTCTCTCAGCACCTGAGATCAGTCACTTTATATGCAGCTGTCAATGAATTCCCTAGGCAACATCCAGAACATTACCAATGGATCCTGTTCTGTATAATACATGTCTTCTACCTGACTTCCAAGGAAACTCAGTAAATATTGAATTCCTTTGATAATGGCTGGCACAGTTTAGTTTATCTTAGTTCCTTACATCATTACAAGTGCCAGCAGCATGGGATGCTTATTTTATTGTCTTTTCCATATACTTGCTCTTAGCAGCATCTGAAAAAAATCATAAAGTACGTATTGCAAAATACAAGAAGTTAATGTTCTCTTTTTAAAATCATGTTCAGGTACTTAAATTTGTCTGTGCCAATATTTCTTTTATGCTATTATACAACAGCTAGCCTTCTAAACGTATTTGTCTAGGATTTGATATAGACTAGGAGAGAAAATCCTGTGACCCACAGCTAGACTTCTTGGATTTGACTCTGCCTCCATCACCTACACTGTGGTTTGAATGTGTTATTAACCCCCCTGTCTCACTTTTCCCACTGTAAAATGAATGAAAATAATACTTGTCCAAGAAGATTACTGTGAGAATTAAATTACAATGTACAAATTACCCACAATGGTGATTGGATTATGGTGAATCCTAGCTATTTATCATTGCAAACATTTATTCTAATATTAATGGTGGCTTTGATATCACTACCACCCTAGGCTTTGGCCTCCTCTTGTACAGCAGATGGTTTGCTTTTGCTTTATCCTCTTGCTCCCATGCCATAATTAACAGTGGTGTATAGTCCTATAATCCTTTCCTCAGTAGCCAGTGTTCAGCTTAGCTTCCTGTCCTTGACCTACACAGGCTGCTCTATCATTCACCCACCAATACTTAACACCAGCAAGAAACTACTGCAGCTGTCAATGAGAACATCTTGACTGTAGTATGGTGCTGTATACTGTGGACTAAACACAACTGAGAGATCTGTGAAAATCTGATGACTACAAATGGATAAGAAGCTTCAAAGGAAAGTTCATGCCTTATATTTTGGAGCAACAGTGACTGAATGACTCTGTACACAGAATTTTTTCAGCTAGCAATATAAAACTAACAGACTAGATACAGTCTGATTATTCATGAACACTAAACTCAGGTGACAATAAAGGTCATTTACATAAATAGTATATTGATTTACATAACTAACATATGAATGTTCCAGAACCTAAGGTATAATAGAGAACAAAGAAACAATGGCTAAAAAATGAAATAATTTCACATATATTAAGTGCTAGAAGGAGATGAGCAGATGGTCTCAGGAAGCATTTTTTTTGACAGTCTCAGGGCTTGAACTCAGTGCCTGAGCACTATTCTTGGGTTTTCTCAAGGCTAGAACTCTATCTCTTGATCCACAGTACCACTTCTGGCTTTTTCTATGTATGTGGTACCGAGGAATCGAACCCCAGTCTTCGTGCAAGCACTCTATCATTAGGTCAAACTCTTGGCTTCAGGAGGCATTTAATTGATAACCCAAATAGTGAATGATAGCCACAATTTGAACCTAAACAGCCTGTCTTCAAGGGAAGCTCACACTAAGGCTCTTTGGTGGGAATGAGGAAGTTTGGTATGATAGCAACTGAAAAGATAGAACCTAATTAATAAGGCTATAAAGTAAACAAGAGTAACCCCACACAGAGTCAGGCAATAGGCTAGGCAATAGGAAAATGACAAAGTATTTTTTAAAAGAATACCAGTAGAAAAGAGTGTCCATAAAGCATGAAGTCCTGTGTGTGTTGTGAAACAGCTGGTTTATTAGGGACATGTGATTTCTTCCAGCTGCTAAAATTCTATAAATCTCCATAGAAAGTAATATAGGCAGACAAACAGATTGATTGGCTCCAGTAGCTTGAAATAATAATACACAAATGCCAGGGGAAGATGGGTCAGTATTTGACAAGCCCAGTGGGTGTCAGCCTTCCTTACAGAAATAAAGAAGAAAGGCTAGATTTGGGGCACTGCAACAATCCCATTGGTCAAAGAGTAGAGTAATTGTGCATGCAATCTCCCTACTTCAATCCCAGAAGGCCTCCTTGAAGGCACAGTTGATATGGATGGAGGAAGCAGGAAGCAGGAAGCAAAGATTACGAGGCACCCAGAAACCAGGTTTAGGGATGACCTAGAATCTTAAATGTTATTCTAATTCTTTCTTCTAAACTGATTTTTTTAAATTTAAACTCCAAAAATTGTTCACCAACTTTAGTCAAAATACTCTGCTGTGAAGTAAGCACCTCCTCAATTCATTTCTGAAAAATTTATTTCCAATTACAAGTCTAATTCCTGTTTTCAGATATAAATTCTTCTTGGCAAGAAAACAGAAGAGGTCAATAACAGATTAACTGGATTGCCTGCGTAGGTATTTAATTTTCCACTTAGCTTTGTAAAAGAAAGGAGACAACTACATTTAACACAGAATATTTTTAAAAATGGCATAAACTTCCATTTGCAAGGAAGATTTGGGGCATCCAGATAATGTTAGTTTAGCCTTCAAGATAGTTCCATGTTAGCATAGGTGTGCTCCTAACACAGAAAGTAAACCTTCAATTAACATGGAACTTACTTAGTGAAAATGTCTTTATAGATAAATTGTACAAATGGATGGCTAAGAAACCATAGCAACTATTTTTCCTTTTTTCATATATTTTTATTGTAATTAATAGAAGGGTTACATTATATTCACCAGAGATAAGGTACATTACTTCACAAACATTGATTCCTTTTCTCTTGTCTTGGTCACCATTTCCCTCCCCCCACCCCTACCCTTCATCTTGTTTTCCCCCCTTCCCTATCCCATTTCAAATAACCAAATAAGCATATATACAATATATCAGATAACAAGGTAAAATACTGTAACAATATGAGATAACCAAGGGACAGCAAAAGAGATGAGAGATAACATAGGACAACAATCACTCATTACATGGTTTTCTTCATTTCTATATCCTGGAGGTCCTTTCATTTAGCGTCATCCTATATGGCCTTATGTATCTAGGTTTTGCTCTATTGCAAATCTCTACTAGGAAAGCCCAAGGTTTCTACTGATTAGGACAAATGAGGGAAATCATTGAGCCTATGTTCCTTTGAATCTGGCTTACTTCATTTAATATGGATTTTCCAAGTCTTTCCATTTCCTTACAAATGGGCAATGTCATTCTTTCTGACAGCAGCATTGGATTCCATTGTGTATAAATACCACAACTTGTTGATCCACTCACAACTGAGGGGCATCTGAGTTGGTTCCATATCTTTGCACCATAGCAACTATTTATCCGCATTAAAATTTTCTGCTTGAAGAAAAAAATTTTTCTAAGTACGTGGTGCCTACAAATCTTTGCTGAATTGGGTTAGATGAGAGATAAACAGGGTTTTAATAACAAGGAAATAAATATTTTCTCTGTCATCTTTATGTATGCATCTGTTATAAAATGAGATAATCTGAGTGAATTTCCTAATATTAAAGTCCTAATATATAAAGTACATTTGAACACAAGAGAAAAAAAATTATGTCTGGTTTAGGAATATTTTTCTAGCCATATTTGTTTGATAAGACAAAATAGAAAAAGGCATTGAAAAAAGAAAGCAAACTTTTGTGACAACTAATATTAAGACCTTCAGTTTAATGAATGTTGATGATATCTATTTACTGGAGAAAAGTGACACTTTGCCATTTTGGGAATAATTGTCTGAGACAGAAATGAGAATCTGCAACCATAGATTTATTCAAACATTGATGGGCAGTCAACTTACATGTCTGTACTAAAATAAAAATCCTCAGAGTATATTTAAAATAATATTCCTTGAGGATACAATTTTTGACACATTTTTGTTTTATCTTAATATTAGTGCCTCTCGTCAACAACTAAGACACATGGGATTTACCAAAGTGACTATTTCCAAAGAACCATGATCATATGAACACCTGTAGACCAGATGATGTCAACAGAACTGACTACTAACCCTTTCCTTAAAGTAAAACAGGTAAGTTATTGCACTAGTTCTTCTGTGTGAGACCTCAGACACTGGCTAAAAATACTATGACTTGTACAAATAAAGGAGAAGAAAAAAAAGTTTTGTTTCTGCTATCCAAAAGCATTCTGTTAAGAGAATCATATAATCTAACAGTCTCCTGGCAAATACTAATCCCTAAAAACTCCAATTAAATCTGATACTGGGTCAGCTCTTAGGATGATTTCAAATGAAGACCAACTGTCAGCATTTTATGTGGTTTATAAAACTTATGAGTTGTTAACCAATTCAAATCTCTAAGTTCTTTCAATAGATGTGTCTCAGAGACCATGTTTATCTTATGTGATCCTGTCATCATTTTATCTAAACCTAAGAGCAAGTGTATCACTGAGCTTATCCTCTCTAGCTTTTTCACACAATTCTACCATGCTTGGAAAGTATAAACTATAAGCAAGACTGGGATTTGGATTTTCTTTCAGTCTATATTTTATGTACATTCATTCACAGGGATCCTGTAAGCCTGCCTGCCACTTCAATGATGGAATTAGGGGTTTCAAATATATTTTGTCTGATAAGAGTTTACTTTGTTATGCTAGTTATTTTTTCCATCTAATCATTATCTTCTTTCTCTGAGAAATGTACAAATTCCAACTGTATTTCAAGATGTACCCTTTACATCTTCCCATCTTGGGGAAATGCCTCTTTTGATCCATTTTGAATTTATACCCCACTTTCCTCAGTGCAATGACTATTGCATTATGATCAATGCTGAGCCCCATTCTCACTACTCAATGGTGCTCTCACTTTCTAGGTTGCACAAATTCCTTAAGGAAAGGATTTTGGTAGATAGGTATTATGACTACTTAAATGCTTACTATCTAGGTAAAAATGGGAAGTAACAAATGGGGCTGGGAGGGAGAAAGCTTCAGTAACGACATAGAAGTAGATATGGAAATGCTAACTTTCAGTACAACATCTAGATGCAGAGAAGACAAGGAGGGAGCAATTAAGGCACTGATCACACCCCTTCCTTTAAATGATGATCTGGTGCCGAGAGAGTCTCTGCTTCAATATGGGGAGACAGGAAACTCCAAACAGCAGCGGGGTCAAGAAATACCAAGTTAAAGTTATGAGAAGGAAGAGCACCACCCTGGCTGCTCCATGGGAAAGACTATTTTTTTGTTCATCAGTAGCCCATAAATGAATGGTAGATGTCCTGGGGAAGATGCTCGATCATCAGGCATCTGAGAAAACACCAAGTCCCATCTTCCCACTCTATTTCCTTCAAACTCTGGATTCCAACACCAACTCAACAGTTTCCCAGTAGGAAGTACCATCCATATCAATAAGTTTGATGGCTAAGCTAAATAGAATCCATCAAAGTTCAGCTTGGATATATTAAGTTAATAATGAGCATGGTAAATCTTAAATATGTTGAGTTAATTTTAGAGTTAATACATGGAAGAAAAGATATTCGAATGCAGAATTTTTCAGTTCAGTTTTCTCTCTCTCTACATATATATGTACATATATATGTATTATGACTGCCCAAATGCTTGCTGTTTAGGTAAAAATTTTCACTTTAAAATCATTACCATAGTGTGTGTGTGTGTGTATGTTCTGACTCCAGCTGTGGTCACTGGTGCAATTTCATTCAGCAGATGCTCCTTTGTACCCCACCCCTTCTAATCCTGAGGTTCTGCTTTCCTCCTCTCCATTTCTTACCCCCAGGTCTAAGTGTCAGAGTTCACGCAAGACTTCCCCTGACACCCGTTCCTGATCTAGTCCACTTGATATTAAAAACCCAGTCTCTCCTGCCAGCTTACTCGCAACTCTGCTGATGAACTGCCACCAGAATCCCCATCCTAACATGGCTGACCACCACCCCAACTATCACCTACTACCTAAGTGACCCCCTCACTGTTAATTATCTGCTTGCATCAGTATCATCTTCTGATACCACAAACTTTCTCCATAGACCCAGACAATTCTGACTACCTGAAAAAGAACGAGTCCCTTAACCTCTGCTAGGTCCAACCAAAGTCCCTCCCTGAACACCTAGTACCAGCCTTGTTCTTCCCACCACCCATTGAACTATTTGTTGCCATAGGCAACATCATGTACCAGTGCCTGTAGGACAACCTTCTGCCACAGCAAGTATCCATGGCAACCAGATGGGGCTGGAAGATAGAATTAAAGCCCATAGATAATTCCTCTAAGTTAGCCTAGCCAACAGACAATTTATCGGAGCAATGAACATTTGGAAAACCTAAGTATAGTGTGTTCCAAATCCTCTCTGCTGCACTATGGCCTGTTGGGCAATGACATGGCTTAAGTAAAGGCCTGGACAGAGGTCAGAGAGGCCCAGGCTTGACAAGGTCTGAAGAAATAACACTTTTCAGAGTGGGACAAATGATGATAGGATGCAAATCAGGCTATCAGTTCTTCTTACTCCCACCTACATCCTACTCAGTAAATTGAAGGCCCTGTTCTCAAAGGAATACCATATGCGTAAAACTTGCAGGTTATTTGGCAAAAATAGAACCAAAATATACAAATAATAAATATAGCCTGAAGATTATTAAGATGAAGACAGAAAGCAGAATTATCCCAAAAAGCAACATGAGTAATTGCTAATGGGGCTCTACAAGATAAAATGATTGACATGAACATTCAGGATAAGATAATTCCTCATCTCTAAATGTAAGAAAAGACTCTCAGAAGGAACAACTGCAATAGCATCATCTGACTAATCTTTCTATAAAATAGGTATATTAAGACAACCAATAGGAAGACTCAATAAAATGGTATCTATAAAGGCATTCTGAAGCATAACAAATCTAACAAACAGATAAAATTCTGGAAATGCTATATCAAACTCAATCAGTGGTATTCGGTCAAAATTTTTTTAAGATTTTCAAAATTAGAAATGAATTTACTTAGTACATAGCAAATACTCAACATGCATCAAAAATTAATGTTTGCATGAAAGTTCTTTATAATCAGAGCAATGAGACAAAATCTTACTCAGTTAAAATCCTTAAAAACTACCGGGCACCAGTGGCTCATGCCTGTAATCCTGGCCACTCAGGAGACTGAGATCTGGGGATAATAGTTCAAAGCCAGCCCAAGCATGAAAGCCCATGAGACTCTTTCCTCCAATTAAACACTAGAAAACTGGAAATGCCACTGTGGCTCCAGGGGTAGAGCAGTAGCCTTAAGCTGAAAAGCTCATGGACAGTGCCCAGGCCCAGAGTTCAAGCCCCACAACCAACAACAATGAAAAAAATCCTTAAAAGCCATTGTACGAAGTACATGTGTGTCAATCCAATCATGCTTTCCTAATAAAACTATACCATAGGTTGAGGTTTGTCTCTGGCCAATGATCCTGTATAGTAGCCATCACAAATGTGATATAAATCTTTATAATGGTA
This sequence comes from Megascapheus bottae, assembly GCF_031878675.1. Taxonomy (NCBI): domain Eukaryota; kingdom Metazoa; phylum Chordata; class Mammalia; order Rodentia; family Geomyidae; genus Megascapheus; species Megascapheus bottae. The sequence continues at coordinate 45,523,100 of NC_143515.1, forward strand.
TAAAGTTATTAACATCTGTAACATGGGCATTGGGCATGGTACACTCTGATTATACAATGGGCCTTAATACATCACAGATAATACCTACATTACAAATGGCAATGCTATTATATTCTGCATTCAAACCTAAAATACTATGGTAGCAATAATAAACATTAAACAGTTGATTAAGAATTACTTTTTTGTTTCTAGTACTATCACAAAGTGTTCAAATACTGTCCATGAATCTCTGCCTTGGGTTTCCATTTTCTCATAAAATCTCTTTTGGAGAAATGAAAGCATCCTAAATCATTTCATCAACTGAAAGCTGCCTTCCTTCCAAACCTCAACCATTGATGGAAAGGTATTGGAGCACAATGGATATGCTCATGGCTGCTCATCCTGCCCCAGGTGTAAGACATTGAACCATTCCTCACACTTCAGAACTGAAACCACATCCTGAATCCTTCGGTATTATGACGAGGAAAACAGAACTCCTACAAGCATGGTGCCTGAAACATGGTTACATTCTTACTAAAGGTTACTTTGTCTTCATTGAAGTCATTAAAACACAGTAACTATAGCAGCAATTAATACTATATTAGCTTGAGCTTTTAGAAGTACTTTGAAAAATAACTGGTCAGAATTTTTCTTTTTCTCCCCCCCCCCTCTCTCTCTTTCTTTTTTGTGCCAGTCCTGGGGCTCAAATTCAGCTTTTGTGAGATGTCCCTGAGCTTTGTGCAAAGCTAACACTCTACTACTTTAGCCATAGCCCCATTTCCAGCTTTTTCAGTGGTTAATTACAGATAGATAATAGGCTCACAAACTTTCTTGCTGGGGCTGGCTTTGAAACATAATCCTCACATCTCAAGTTCCTGACCAGCTAGGATTACAGGCTCTGATTATAGTAGCTAGGATTATAGTGTCCAGAATTTACCAGAATTTCTAAAGCCAGCAAAAGCCAAATAATGGGTTTGATCATTGGTGGAAACTGTTAAATAAATGGAATAAGGCATTTGGAACCTGATAAATGGTGTGAATTATGCAATGTGAATGAGGGAAGAAGAAAGGAAGGAAGAAAAGAGGGAAGAAGGAAGGGAGGAAAGGAGGGGAAAGCTGCCATTGGTGATTGATTACAGAGTTAGAGGCATGATTTCTTTTCTCTTTCTTGCTTGCCTCTCCTTCAAGGCATATTTTTAAATGGGCATTCTGAAATGTTCAAGTAGGTCAATTCCTTTGTCACTGATTGACTTGGTTATTAATGAAGAATCATCATTATGACTCAATGTTGCAAAAGCCTCATTATAAGTTTGAATAGGGAAAAACATTTTGCCTACAAAGAATTCTCCTGAAACACGTATCAGATTCCAGATAAACACTGGGATATCTTGCTTCTGGCAGCCAACAATGACAGAACAAAGCTAAAATCAAGCAAGAATGCATTCTAACCTAGGTCAGAAACTGCTTTTTTATACTTGGGTGGTCCCTGCCTAAATCTATCCTCCCTGTCAAAGTAAGCAAGACCCATTCAAAAATCAGTGGACATGGACAGGACATACCACCCAAGGCATGTCCCTGTCTCACTGGAGACTGTGTGTACGCTAAACAGTGGCTGGAAATAGAGATGGAAAATGACTCTAACCTGTCATGAATTGGATGGGTCCTAGAACAAACCATTTCTGTAGGTCTATGATTCTTTTTGTGTCATGCTGAACAAACAAATACGAGTGGGTGACAAGTGTGACTTGGCTCAAGGGTAGAGGTATAGCCTTGAGATGAAATGCTCAGGGACAGTTCCCAGGCCAAGTTCAAGCCCCATGACACACAAAAAAGGCTATACCTTTACCCTTGAGCCAAGACCCACTTCCTGTTATCTAGAGGTTAATCGTGGGATAAGGGTCTCAGATGCTTTTGTACCTGGGCTGGCTTTGCACCTTAATCCTCAGATCTCAGCCTCCCTAGTAGCTAGGATTATAGGTGTGAGCCACTGCACGCAGCTAGCACCAGTAATTTCTGAGCAACATCTTAAATTATGGCATTAAATAATCTATCGATATATCATAAAACATTTTAGAAACCTAGCCTATCATACTAATGAAGGACAGTGAAGCTTCCATAATAATTAAGGGAAGGTGAGCAAATACAGCCATTATATTAAATATACATTATGTAAAAATTGAACTATGTGACTTTAGGATAGAAGTGGGATGGGAAAAAGACGAGGAAGCATGATGGAAGGGGTGATACTGGCAGCATGCAGTTTAATGATAACCTGACTTCTGGAATTGAAACCAGATGTATAATTGCTTAATAAAAATAGGTAAATACTTCAAAACACGAATTCTGATCTATAAATGAAAAGGCCTTTCCATCTTTAATATCTTTTATAATTTCTTTTTGTAGTGCTTTATGGTTTTTACTGTAGTACATTTTGATGAATATCAATGAAATATATGCCTTGCATGACAAAGTATTGAAAATGATGACCTATACAAGCCTCTTATGACTGCATACAGGAACTGTCAGGACTTACCCAAGAATTCTCCAGAGATCTTCCTCAGAGTTCTCCTCTGGCTATCAGAATGAAAAGTAGAATATTGTTGGAATGAATGTGCTTCAGATATATAGCATGCTGTGAATCACGTGAAAGGTAATCCCTACAGACAGCTGTGACAATGGCACCATCACAGTCCTGTTCAGAAATGTTTTCTCTATTCTTGAATACACCCAGTTTTGTTTTAACTGGCAATAGCCATTGCTCAAAGCACCCAAGAAATTAATCCTATATGTGAGTCATATTTGCTTGTCTGCATTAACAATAAATTATATCGAAGTTTCTATATGTCAAGTTATCTTACATTGGTTTGCTTTAGTCAGCTATCCAATATCTTCTACAGCAATGCTGGAAGCAGGCAGCAAGATACTGGGTAGTGAGTGGATAGTTGACTAGAATTAAACAACAACCATTAGACCATATTCTACTGGCTTTGCTCCACTTCAGAACCATGTTGCAACGCCTCTAACATCTCCATCGTCTGCAGTGCTGACATCATAGAAATGTGTATTCTAATCCTGCTGCAGAGCTGTAAAGATAAAAATTTACTAAACTAGAAACAATTTAGTTATCCAATATGCTAATTATCATCACTTTATATGCCTATGTTAATGATTAGTAGATTCCATTTTCATAAATCACAGCCACTCAATATAAGAAAAGGGCTGGTTTATTTAACAACTTAGTTCATTGACTTTCAGTATTCTCTCCTCTCATTGACTTGGAACTGTGGGTTTTCCGATAAATGAAGGGAGTTTGCAGGGGCACTGCTGCTGCTACTGAAAAGCTGTTCTTAATTTCCCTGGGACTACACTAGCTGTTGGGTTTTTTAGGCATGTTCAATATTTTCTGTACTATAAAATGAACATTGTTCATCATGATAAATGCTATCACCCATTTCTTATTTATTTCCTACTTAAAAGTAGGATATCTCTGTAACTGGTAAAACTATATCTACAAAGAAAATATAAGCTCACAATTTCTTCACAAAAATCTCCAATTGTATATACATTCAAAGCATAGGCACTAAATTACAAAAATAATTCTTTAGATTTTTCTTTTCTTATTTTGTTTAGTTCTTGAAATTTTATGTGCTTCACCTTCTTTCCCATCTTCAGGTCTAAACTTAGACTATTACATACAATCTATATCAAGCAAAATGGTTAATTCTGATTTATCAATCTATAATAAACTAAGATTTTCTGATCTAGGCTAAATGTCTTCAGGAGAATGTTGAAAAAGGAGAACTATAACCCAGTAAGTTCGGATAATAATTTCATCAAACGTAGCAGTATACTAACTAGTCATTTGATCAGGAGGGCAAACTCTGATTCTTACTGTAATTTACTATATAGTGCAGACTTGGCACTGAGTAGCTATTCAATAAACAGCTCCTGCCAAACCAGTGAATATACTTAATGAGATCTACAATTGGAAGATCTCCAGTTAGAATAGTATTGGTCATTATGTAGGTTAATACATACCATAAACAAATAGTAATAAAGGATTTGTAATTCATCATTTTACTACCTTAAGCTTATAACTGCACAATTGTTTTGAACATCTGGATATATGATTTTATAAATGATTACTTAATGTGGTTAAAATTTACATATTATGCCAGCTATTTCAAACCAATTCAATAATAATTATTAAGATCTGATTTAAAAAAAAAAAACCTGGGTGCCAGTGGCTCACACCAGTAATCCTAGGTATTCAGAAGGAATCAGTTTGAAGCCAGCCTGGACAGAAAAATCCATGAGGCTCTTATTTCCAATTAACCATCAAAAAGCCAGAAATATAGCTGTAGCTCAAGTGGTAGAGCACCAGCCTTGAATAAAAAGCTAAGGAACAGTGCCCAGGCCCTATTATTCAAGCTCCAGTACTGGTGCACATGCAAGTGCACAAATACCTCCCCCCCCACACACACATTTGATAAAGAAGTCCCACAGAAATTATCATAAAGGAAGAGAAGCCATGGCCTTCATATTCCATTCACCCCTGTAGCTGTTACACTTTAACAAAATCTGTTGGACATAGCAAGACTTCATGCAATGTTTCTGAAGGCTGTGAAAGAGGTTGGGGAGAACAGGACAAAGAGGGACTTGCTCCATGGAATATGCTCACTTAAAAAGACCTGTGTCGGGGCCGCGAGTTTGGCCTAGTGGTTAAAGTGCTTGCCTAGCATGCATGAAGACCCGGGTTCAATTCCTCGGTACCACATATAGAAAAAAGCCAGAAGTGGTGCTGAAGCTCAACTGGTAGAGCTCTAGCCTTGAGAAAGTCCAAGGACAGTGCTCAGCCCTGAGCTCAAGCCCAGGACTGGCAAAAAAAAAAAAAAGACCTGTGTCATATTGTTACAGTATTTCACCTTGTTATCTGATATATTGTATATATGTTTATTTGGTTATTTGAAATTGGATAGGGAAGGGGAAAAAACAAGATGAGGGGCAGGGTGGGGGGAGGGAAATGGGGACCAAGACATGAGAAAGGGTATCAATGTATGTGAAGTAATACACCTTCTATCTGGTGAATGTAATATAACCCTTCTATTAATTACAACTAAAGTATATGAAAAAAGACATGTGTCAATCTTCAAATTGTCAATTTTAGGTGCCTAATATCATTATCAAGGAAACAGGAGAACTTGATTATTACATCAGCAATGCTGATTACAGAATGAGAAGCACTCTCTACCAAATTAAATTCAGCAATTAATCAAAGCCAATGTGCCCACTTGTATAATATCAATATTGAGTTTTAAGCATCTAAACCAGCCAATCAATTAAAACAGAGACCATGACTTTAATCAGTAAAAGTTGAGATACAATTTGTTGAATTCTACAAGTAATGAAATTTAAGTCATTGAAATCTAATCTCACTGCCTGTGAAGCAGATATACAAGTTACAGAATCTCCTGGAAATATCATCTATGTGCTGTACCCTTGTCTTTGAATAACACTAGCTGCCATGTTATGAAGTATTCTTCTAAGTTCAAACTCAGAGGGAAGAAAACTAGAGTGTCTAAAAGCATGAAAGGGTATCAATGTATGTGAATTAATGCACCTTCTATCTGACAAATATCATGTAACCCTTTTATTAATTATAATAAAAATATCAAAAAAGAACTCTCAAGTTCACCATATACCAGCCAAGTGACCCTAGACCTGTGATATAAACTTTCTATATTTTAGGTTTTTTAAATTGGTTTTATTGTCAGGGTGATGCATAGAAGGATATAGTTACATAATAAGATAGTGAGTACATTTCTCACGTTTTTCTCCCACTTATTTTGGTGTGTGTGTGTGTGTGTGTGTGTGTGTGTGTGTGTGTGTGTGTGTGTTAGTAAGCTGGGTACAGTAATAGTATTTGCCTCATTTGCTTATTGGAGGATCAAACATTAGCAATCACGAAATATTTGCAAGAGTATTTCCTAAACTGAGACTGTTTAGTAAACATTAACCATGACTAATAAATGTATACATGATGAATTCACCTGTTTTGCTTAAATTCAACTTATAACCATCATTATTCTCTTTTTTTTTTTTTGCCAGTCCTAGGCTTGAGCTCAGGGCCTGAGCACTGTCCTTGGACTTTCTCAGGGCTAGAGCTCTACCACTTGAGCCTCAGCACCACTTCTGGATTTTTTTCTATGTATGTGGTACCAAGGAATCGAACCCGGGTCTTCGTGCATGCTACGCAAAGCACTCTACCACTAGGCCAAACTCCTGGCCCCATTATCCTCTTTTATTCCCTAACGTTCCTATGTGCGTATGAGCGCACATGTATGTGCACATCAGTCTGAGGGCTTGAACTTAAGGCCTGACCACTGTCCTTGAGTTTCAAGGCTCTACTATTTCAGTCCAGCTCACTCTGGCTTTTTTTTGGTAGTTTATTATGGAGACTCTATCTCTCCTCTCTCTCCTTTGTTCCTCTTCCTTTTCTTCTCTCTCTCTCTCCCTGTCTCTAATTTCTACCTGGGTTGGCTTTACATCATGATTCTCAGAGCCCAGCCTCCTGAGTAACTAAGATTACAGACATAAGGCATTAGTGCCTAGCTTTTCCTAATATTCTTGAAGGTAATATATCATATAATTTCATTTAAAATACGTATTAAAGAAATAGATTAAATAATGGATGTCTTCTTTAAAATATTTGCAAAGTGTTTCTACCTTTCAGATATCCCTATGACTATACAACTATTTTTTGTATATTTTGCTGCTTCAAACTTCCTTGATTTCATTTTCATTAAATTGTTACAGGTAGCCAATAGTTCCTCCTAATAATTTGAATTTCCTATCGTAACACAGATGCAAATAAAATCACCAACTATTCCTTTACCTCATAATTGAGTCTATTTGGCCCAGTGAACTCTCACATAAATGCTGAGTCCTAGAGGAAATTATCAGTGTCACTGCACAAAAGTCAAATTTTCATGCATATCATATTTCTCAGACTTAAAATTCCACTCAGAATGTATCTCCAATGTCATTGTTTAACACAAGCAGAAGAGCATCTCAAAAATAATATTTGTGTGAAATGCCAGTTGTATAAATTCTCCTTATGTCCAGAAAACCCTGCTTACAGGTGCTGCATTCAGTTATCACTACAGAAAGAAAGGCGAAACTTACAGCAGCAGCACAGGTCACAAAATGGGATGGGATTTCAGATGCTCTGTCCTATTTGCTGATGAGAATGTTCTTACAACTCCATTCACAGCCATGCAAGGAACAATCACAGCTGTAACCTAATTGAAATAATTTACATGGCTGCTTGCATTTGATGAAAATACAGAGCACACAGAAATCCAACAAGTACTCTTTCCTCTTTTTTTTTGTTCCATTTCTTATCTCTCAATAGTGCCTTCTAGCTTTACTTGATACCATAGACTGTCTTGTCTCTGAACGTCAGTCTCCTAAAATGTCCTTGTGGACTGATGGCTCCTATGCAATTTCCATTAGGAGACAGTCACATCAACCCACATATTACTTGTCCATTGATGATGCTACGGCACAGCATTTTAAAGCACACCTTATCTTTACCAAGCAAGCGATCCTTAAATTCTGCCAACACAGTTCAAACCCTTTATAGATATAGCAATTTTCATCTCTCAATCAAAAATAAAAGGGCTTGGTGATGTCTCATCTGCACTATAAACATAGCAACCATTCAGAGGAAAAATAATAATGCAGTTCCCATAAGAACGAACTCTTCCCTCTCCTAAGTACTTTGCTCACAGCAAATCTCATCCATGGAATGCCTTTCCTAATAGTGCTCACTGGCAAAGCCAAGGGCAAAGCCAACTTAATTTGAACAGATTCAGGGTTCAAATCAAGTCCTTTTCTATTTGCAACAGCCCTTGCTAAATTTTCTCTATTTTTCCATGCAATAAACACCCACTGAGTGCTTACTGTGTGCCACATATTATGCCAAGAATTAAGGGCACAAGAGAAGAGAAAATAACAGCTGACTGTTCTCTGAGCTCATATAGTCCAGGATTATGTTTTTCAAACTACTTTTATTTAATTAATCTTTTATGCTAGTCCTGGGGACTTGAACTCAGCACCTGGGAGCCACCCCTTAGCTTTTGTAGTCAAAGCTGGCCCTCTACCAATACAGCCACACCTCTACTTTCACGTTTGCTGGTTAACTGGTCTCATGGATCTTTCCTGCCTGGGCTGGCTTCAAACCACAATCCTCAGATCTCAACCTCGATTAGCTAGGGTTATAAGCATGATGCCCCAATGCCAGTTTATTTTTAATTTAACCAAAGAATTATTTCATTTAACCTTTCATTTAACCTCACGTGGTGATTATTTACTACCTGTCAGGACTGGAGATAGACACAGAGATCTAACCCATAGCTTCATAAAGCTCACTGTAAATCTAGTACAAGGGATAGTAAAATAAATGAAGAATAGTGATGCAAGGAGACGGGTCTGTATAAAGATTACCTCTGGGATGAGAATAAGATTGGGGACATCAGCAAATCCATAAAAAAAAAAGAGTCATGAAGTATAAGAGAAAATCCACCGGCTTTGGAATCCCAAAACTTAGTTCACTCCTCCCTCCGGCAGTCAGGCATGATACTGAGCACAGGGTTTAACTTATTGCCTCAACTTGGGTTTTCAGAGCTAACGTGCCCTAATAAAGCCTTCAATTTCATCTATCTGGCAGGGCTAGTATGAACCTCCAATGAAAGAGAAAAGAAGAAAATGTGACTTGTCTAGGCCCTAGTCTCAATTCTTACACTAGGCTGGCTATGGTGAAGAATAAAAGCAAGATAAAAGCTTCTTTAACATGTCCAAATAAATATGATGCATATACACACACTACATCCAACTAAGGTATTTGCCAAAATGAGCTTTATGTTAAAGTTACAGTCTAAGAAAATTGTCTTTCTATTGGAATGATAATTCTGGTAAAAGTAAATTCTGTCCAGAGCTCACAGTACTAAACAACTAGTCTAAAACCAAAAATATTTCTACCAATATTTATTTGATTTTTTCTAATCCGAAAGAATATATCTATTTCAGTCTTACAGATAATCAAAAAAACCACCAGCAACCACAAAAAAAGAAACAACTCAGGTATGTCAGCGTACTGCATGCTACCTTCTTCAGCAGCTTTTCTGGACTTATTCCTGTCCCCAGGCCCAACTCCAGGCAATTTCTCTCACAAAAGCCTCATCATAGTTATCTTGCATTCACTGACCTACTGGACTATGCCCTTTCACAGCTCTAGATGAAGTAAGTCCTTCACTCTCCTGGGGAAGATGTCTGAGCTTTCAAATTCCACCTTTTGTTTACAGCCATGACTATGCATGAAATGTTTGCCTCAACACCTAGAAAAAAATCAGATTCTGTATTTTCTCCAAGGTTTTCTTCCAGAACTACTGATACTATCTCCAGTGACTTTTCTCTTCTTACTTCTTATTCACTTGATGTTAATCATATATTGCCCAAAAAAGTCATGATTCATTACTATGTGTCACACTCACAGAAGAGAGATGCTTGCTGGAGAGACAGAACCTCAGCTTCAAAGAATTCTGACTTATCACATGTGGCTAAAAGAAACCTACATTCAAAAAAGTACCCAAGTGATTCTGTCACAAGTAGTACAATGATCATACTCTGAGAAACAGCCAAATCTATTTTATGATAGTATTCTGTAAACTCATGTAATTTGTTTATATATAGCACACCACGTATACATTAAACATACATAACACATTCAAACACACATGCACACACATCACATTCTGTTACAAACACAGCTCATTCACACACAATATACATTATAAATATAACTATCACTGCCAAGTTATTTGCTTTGATTCATGAATTCATCATGGAATTCTAGGAAATATTACTTTGAGTAGGAAAAGCTTTTAGGGCAAAGCCTTTTATTATTTCAAGGAAAGCATCAAGTGTAGATGATGAATATAAAATTTTAGTTGTACATTTATCTGTGGCTTAGATGTAAATGAAGCTGTTGAATATTTTGCTTTCCACTCACTGCTGCTTATTAAATAAAACCAGGGTTTCAAAAATCCAGTTTACTTAGATGGCACTCAGACTAAACATGGTGGCTTGTGTTTACAGAAAAAAATAAATATCATTAAATGTGACTCAAAATATAGGCAAGATTTCTTGATTGCAGGGAAAACATGATAAATGAAGATACACTTAGAAAGGGTTCATTCCCAAGAGGAACATTAGATATCACTAGAGTGGGCCAAATCCACACTAACTCTAATGGGGTTTTATTTTGTTGTTGTTATTCTTTTGATATCACATCCCATTATGTTTTGTGTACTTTTGGATTCCTCACATCGTCTACTGAGCAAAAAGAGCATACATTCATTGAGTTTATAAACTGAAAGCTTTTCTGTCCTTGAAAGTTAAAGCACAGTATGCTTGAGTAAGTATCTGTGTGCCTGTGTTTTCTCCTCCTGTGTCTCTTCAACCCAGCTTCTAACATTCGACCAAGCCTGGTAATCATCAGACTAGGAATACCCAAACCAGCTCATCAAAAAATTAACTTTATATTATTCTTGCTGCTGGACTACAACTGAGTGCATTCATTGTATCAAGAAACCCCTTCTGGGCCACAAGTATAGCCTAGTGGTACAGCTTGCCTAGCATGCATGGAACCCTGGGTTGAATTCCTCTGTTACACATACACAGAAAAAGCCTCAAGTGGCTCAAGTGGTAGAACACTTGCCTTGAGAAAGCTCAAAGACAGTGCCCAGGCCCTGAGTTCAAGCCCTAGGACTGGCAGAAAGAAAAAAGGAAGGAAGGGAGGGAGGGAGGGAGACTGGGAGGAAAAGAGTGAGAGAGACCTATCTCCAACTTAGTTTTCTTTAAAACTCTACTACTTGGTAGGATAACTTCCAAGGGTTTATAATCTATATAAACAAAATCAAACTTTATCTATCTTTCCTTCCCCTGTGGTCACACTGTTTCATTTGACTACCAAGGCTTGGAGCCTTGTCCTAATAACTTATCTAGTCAGCTAGTTCCTCTAGCTCTTAGGAGCCTGACTAGATTTACATATTCTGATTATTTCTGAATATTGGTCACCTCCAAGGTGATATACCTGTACTATCACCAAGCGTCCCCTTTCACCTCCCACCACTCTCTCGCCCTTCCAAGAATAAGGCCTACTGAACATGCCAAAGACCAAGTGTCGTACTCAGCAGCTCACCTCTTCCAGGTCTCCCCAGCTTGGCAGGGTGAATTCATCTCTTCTGCCTGAACAGTCTGAGTCACTGATTAAGGAAATTCTGAGAAATGAGTCCCCATTGTACTTACACTGAACCATATCAGGCCATTGATTGATTGATTAAAACTCAACGCCTAGCCCCATTTTCAACTTAAGAAAAGGAGGCATGAGGTGGTAACTGGGCACCAGGGGCTCACAGTTGTAATCCTAGCTGCTGAGGATGCTGAGATCTGAGGATTGTGGTTTGGAGCCAGCCAGCCCTAGTGAGGGACCGGGATGAAATAGGAGCCAAGACCGGCTGTAAATTTTCAGACAAAGAGCTAGGCCTAAGTTTTGCTTTCCCGCCAATGAGTTGCAGTTTCCTGAATGTCTTCTGCCATCCCATAATATTAGGTCCCCTAGCAACAGCCACAGGAATGCAAAGAATGTGGGCTTAAAACTATGGTCCCAGAAGACCAGAAGATATTGAAACCAATCAAGACAGGACAAATCTCTTTGTTCAAATTCTATCCAACCAGGGTATACTGGAATTAGACCTCCCCTAGACATCCAGCCCTTGATAATAAAAACCCCATCCCCACACCATTCTGGCCTCCCTCCCAGCTGGCCCTGCTACACTGGGATGCGCTGGTGTGGCTCGAGCTTGCCCTTCAGTAAAGACCCTTTGGCATTTTGCATCAGTGGTGGTCTCCTAGTGGTCTTTGGGGATACCTCAATCTGGGCATTTCACTGGCAGGAAAGTCCCATGAGAACTCATCTCCAGTTAATCACAAAAAGCCAGAAATGGACCAGTGGCTCAAGTAGTAGAGTGCCAGTTTCCAGCATATGATGCTCAGGGAACAGGTGCCCAGGCCCAGGATTCAAGCCCAAGGACCAGACATAAAATGGGCAGGGGGGGCACTCATAGGAGAAAATGCCTAACTAATATCACTTTCTGTCTTTTTACTTAAAATGACCTATTCTTTAGAGTATTGGGCTTCTCAATTCAGAGCAAGTATCCCACTGACTATAGCCCTTTCTAATCCATATATTCACTGGACTCTCTCCTTGTGGTCACACAAAAGACAACATTTTATCTCTTAGTACTTTCTCATACTCAGTCAATGATCAGCTAACTTGCTAGGAATCTGTTTCCAGTGACAAAATATGCAGAGACAAAAAGACATCTAAGCTCCAGAACAGAGTACATCCTCAGAGATAATGAATTTTAATTCTCCACAGTAGCACAGACACATCCAGACAAGAGCATCAGGGAAGACTAATCAAGGAAGAAATCAGCAGGGGCATCCAGGCCGAGGATTCTTGACAGTACTCTAAACTTAGCATAGTCAAGGCTAATAGCCTCTTTTACATCCTCTTCTCCCATTAAAGATGCCCTGGAAACAAGCCACCCAAGAATACTGCCGCAGTTATCACAGTTACCAAATTGGTAGGCAATGTTCTCCAAGTGTGTGGGGCCAGGAGCAGAGGATTTCCTGTGCACCCTCTTGCTGTTCCAGACTGAGTGCCATTATAAGAGGAGCAAAAGCAGAGACACCAGCCATAAATAATGCATGAGAACTTCAGGTGAAAAAGCTCTATTCAGCTCTGCCACACACTAAGGCATGCTTAAGCCTGGCATTTGCTACAGTATGCCTGGATTTGCTACCCTGTGTTTCCACGATGGTAATGAGAGTGACAGGGTTGAGGAAGAAGCTATACCTTTGATCTCATTCTTAGCTCCTTCTGCACTTGGTGTCCCTAACCAGACCTGTTCCCAATAGACCCTTGAAATTTGGCTAGCTAATAAAGACCACTGCACTTCAAAGGCCAAAGGTAAAGCAATGTGAAGAGCATGGATAAATTTCTCTATTTGTAAGACCCCAAACTGCAGACCTATTGTAGCAGCCTCTCCTGATTCCCAACCATTTTCTGATCTTCTCACCAGTAATCTTTTCTACAGTTTGGATGATTTCTGGGACTTCAGTTGTCCTAGAAGGAACTGAAGAAAATTTGAAACTGGCAAAGGGTTAGTGGGTTTAACACATCAAATTCAGAGGGAATACACGCATTATACCATATTTATTAGAAGTTTGTCTTAGAGTTATCTGAATTAAAATTTAGCTAAGCACTAATACAGGATTCAGGATCTAAATGCTTAAAGTGTCAATTTGCTCTTTGAACCAACTGTGTAAACCTCATCACACTGTATTCATTATAAACACTTACACTGTGGCTGAAATGAAGACTTTCTGCCACATAGATTCCTTTCTGATCTGACATTCCCAAGCAATGCAAAGTTTATTCGTACACTGGAAGCCTCACTTCAGCAACATCCAGCCCCTCTCCTGAACTCTGAGTACTGGCTTTAAGGAAAATTCCTTTTCCATTCTCCTCCATTTTCCTTACACTGGCTATCACTTCAATCTTCTCTCCCCTGCTGCCATTCTGCAAATAGTATGACTCTGTCAGATTCCAATTACATGAAATTTCTTTGCCACATGCTGATATTCAACTACCTTGTTTACTAAGGTAGAATTATTTCTCAATAGATCATCAACTCCAGGAAGACTCTATGTCTATGCAAGCTGGCTCTTATACCAAGGGCATGACCTTGGGCCTTCTTCCTGTAGTCTGAGTGGAGTGAAGAGCCAGATATCACAGCTTTCCCAGGCATGAATATTCAGTTGATAGCAGAGCATGGTGTCCCAAACATGGAACAGACTGGAAAGTACTCCCATTTCTAGTCCTTGTTACAGCCTTAAGCACTGCCAATGGCTAAAGCCAAGCTCCAGTTAGCAATCTGTCAAACACAATCCTGTTTGGTTAACTGGCCAGAAGAAGAATAAAACTCCAGACCCATTTCTACCTATCGATACCCAGGCACCTACATCATATCAAGCAACAAAATTTGAAAATCACCTGAATATTTTGCCCATTGCTCTGTACTTTTAGACTTTCCCAAGGTGAGGGTACCCTGACCTTCAGGACCTCACAGTTTAACACAGAAACCTGGCCAATAAGGACCCCCTTTCCATAGTCAATTAATTCTTGCTGTCCTGTTATACAGTCAATTAATTCTTGCTGATTGAATAGCTACTACACAAATGCACCAGCACATGTCTACATGCTCTGGAAAGAGAATGTATGCTTTATTTCACACAAGGATCACACATAGTACAAGAGTAAGTACCCCAACAAACCAAGAGAGGAATGCGGTTTTTTAAACATGTAGCTAGGAACAGAGAACTTCCTCCCCAAGCTTTTGGATTCACCCGTAACCCACTTAGCATACTGGTAAGAATGCATGACAGTGCAGCAAACTTGCCAGGCTTGACTCATTTCCTATGATCATTTTAGTATCACTGTGGGAAACATCTGTAAAGCCCTCACAGACACATGCCCCCACTTCTCAACCAATAAGTATTACCTCAGTAAATCCCACCACTAGCACACTCCAGAAAAACCAATGCTTGCAAAACATCTCCTGTTTATTTCTCAGAATTCAGAATGAAGTGACTAACCCCTGACATACAATAAAAATGATTAAAGGCAAATACTACTGAGCCTGGATAATAAATATTTTATACATTAATATGTTTCCAAAAGTCTTATTTCACTTTCACTGCTTTTCTATATGGAATTATTCTATTTTAAGTACATGCAAAGAAATAGTTTTCCATGCCAAAAAAGTAGGCATTTTTGGACCATTTTAAATAAACCAATGGATAATTATTGTGCTGTGTGAATAGCTTCAATTGGTGAGTTTTTTTCCCTTCCCATTATTGGAGACAACTCACTCCTTCTCAAGGAAAGTGGAAAATTACTTTCTAAGTAAACTTTTCCTTCATATTCAAGATATATAAGCCAGGTGCTGTATAAGGATTCTTTTCAAAACAGGCCATAATCCCAAAGCAAGCTCATACAATGTTCATCTCATAGCACCAAATTCCTTCCCCACTCTACAATCGTTCACCTTGAGAGAAGGAAAAATTCTTACTGCCTGCATGCTTCACATAAGTGCCAGCAATGTATCCTGGCGATAGCTCAGCTCCCTCCATCTTCTGCAGGCCAGGAACACTACACAAGCACCTCTTCCCATTTTCACTTGCTGTTTATGGAGGGGGGCAGGGGAACATACCACAACCTGGGACATCTCAGTAAATACAGTAAAAAATTCTTTCCTAATGTCCTGGTGTAGTTGGGCAAAAGGATCATATTTATCTTTGGAGTCATCCTTTAATGTAAGTGCTTGATGTGACAGCAGATGAGGGCACGTGTGCACTTGCCACACCTATTCTGAAGCTCCTGTAAGTAGGGAAGATTGAGGAGAGAATGAAAACTGTGCACGAAAGCTACCTGTATGACATCCTTTGGC
The DNA here is from genome assembly GCF_031878675.1 of Megascapheus bottae. Lineage (NCBI taxonomy): Eukaryota > Metazoa > Chordata > Mammalia > Rodentia > Geomyidae > Megascapheus > Megascapheus bottae. Next base: position 45,538,717 of record NC_143515.1, read on the forward strand.
ACACTAAAGTTCTTGGAGTCATTTTCACATCAAGAAAAACTGCAACTTGCACATTCCTCATATTTAAAACTAAGTTCTTTCTCATTTTTAGAGTGGCCTGACTCCCTCTCCTTTTCATGTTGTAAGAAAGATGTCAACACTTACAGACTTAATTGGAAAGTCATAGGAGAACCTGTCCCCTGCAGACATGGATCCTGCACAGTGCAACACCGGAGGCCTCTAGCCTCACCCTCTCACACTGGCTTGCTCAGGAAACTTTGCCTGGAGCCAAATGCTAGTATAGTCCAGAAGGGTCAGGGATTCCAACACGCATGGCCTGCCACTCTGTACTTCCAAAGACTTCCCTGACATTGGACAGTGATGCCCAAGCTCTCCAGGAAATGACTCTACACAGACACACTGCCTACTTAATTTGGATCTGGAATAATGGAATGCCATACTTCCAGAGAGAGAAGCCCATTTCTCTTGTCCAGGTAGAGTCAGGTACTTGCTATCTATACCTACTGCCATTCTTCTGGGTCCCTATGGTGGAACCCAGTGGCATCCTTCCAGAAAAAGCACAGCTTCCTCTCTAAGAACTGTGGGTAAAACAAGTTATAATACCACAAAAACCATCTGCATGTGATTAATCAGTTATAACTATATCTTGTGAAAAATCCAACCAGCCACTGGGAGGAAACCAAACCATAACAGATGAACATGGTATAGAAAACACTGAAAACCTTATTTAGATCTTAGTTGCACAAAAGAAACATCCATTTTTTGTTGTAAAGTTCAGATCTCGGAAACAATTATGAGGTTAGACATGGTAGAATGTGCCTACAACCTCAGCTACTCAGGATGCAGACAGTCAGAAGTTCATTGTTTAAGGGCAGGCCTGGCACAGAGTTTGTAAGATCTCATCTCAAGAAAAACAAAAGATGGGATGTGGTTGTATGCATCTGTAATCCCAGCTGTTTGGTGGATAAGAGGATACCAACTGGGGGTAGGAGGATCACAGTTCAAAGCCAGGCCGGTGTGGGGGGTTGGGGGGTGGAAACCATAAGACCTTATTTAAAAAATAGCTAAAACCACAAACAGGGTCTATGAAATGAGCTCAAGTAGTAGAGTGGTATCTTTCTAGCAAGTCTTCAGCCCTAAATTCAAATCATAATGCCACCAAAAAGATAAAAGGTAAACACACTAGTCAAATGTCCTTCTTATTTTGAGGATGTGAGTCAATACTTTTTGAGAAATGGGTATTAAGGGAGAAGTTTGACTCATTGAGAAAAAAAGCAGGAAACAAAATCTGATCCACTCTGAGAACAATGTAATCAAAGAACCTCAGAATTAAGATCAATATGATATACATGGTGCAATGCTTAGAATCTTACTCATATCTGAGATACACACAACTCAATGATCCATTGACTGAAGCTTTATGTTATTAGGACTTTATTTAGTTTTCAACATTGCCAAAAGCAATCCCCTAGCTACTATTAAGACTAATAGCACTCACCTATCCTGGGGATCCTGGAGACCTAGAAATTGAAGTATGGGCCTGAGGTAACACCATATTCTCCCTTGCAACTAACTCTCTCTTCAAAGCATCTGTGTTTCTAATGAACTTTGTCTTAAATAGGAAAAGTTTCCACTTCTCCTTTCCAGATCTTCAACCTGAAAACATGATCATCCTTTCACACATAGATGATGCTTAGATAAGTGTTTTATCTTTCATAGGCAGTTGCTTCCTATGTGATCACAGAGCAAGTGACTAAAGAAAGATGTAAATCAAGCTGTCAACTCTGAATGAGTTATCTGATTGAGATGGGCAGAAAATAATCTAAGTCCAAGACACCACTCCCACACCAAGAATGTTTGGGAGAAGATAACACTGGCCTTACTTACCATTTCTACACAATGAAAATGCATGTCAGTTTTAGGAAACTGAGTTGAAAAGCTTATCTCTAGCATATCCTTAACATTTCTTTATATGGAATCCTGCAAGCATAGAACAATCCAATTGGCATATTGAGTAGGTAGCTTATACTTCTCTGCCATCAAAACTGTCACCCAACTACCCAGAGAAGGTAAGCTCTAACTCTGGTCTTCTTCATCTGGGAGCAGCTCAGTCTACTAATTCCACTGCCCTGCACACTGGCTTTTCTATGTGTGCTATGTACACAAAAGGCTGGAGTACTATTTTAATCCCCTTTCTTGGCCATCAATTCATAGATTATGTACTCTGTTTAAAAATCTAGGGCTGGGAGTCTGGCCGAGTGGTAGAGTCCTTGCCTAGCATGCACAAAGACCCAGGTTCGATTCCTTGGTACCACATACATAGAAAAAGAAGCTGGAAGTGGTGCTGAGGCCCAAGGGGTAGAGTTCTAGCTTTGCGAAAGTCCAAGGCTCAGGCCCTGAGTTCAATCCCTAGGACTGGCAAAAAATAAAAAAATAAAAATCTGTGAGACAATGTGAGACCTACATAGTTTTCCACGTAACCTCATTCTAGCCTTTTTATAGAGACAGTATCATTAATGTTGGTCCTAATGAAATGTCATTTAACTGGGAACTAAATCCTACAATGCAGAAATCCTGACACAGCACATCCTGTGTTTCCTGAGAGGCTGTGTGTTCTACCGATGTATCCAAGGAACTCAAACTACAAAGTAGACTCTTGGTAATTTAGTACAGATGACATAGAAATTTTTTATTTTGACATAGATGATAGACAGGTACAACTAGCCTACAATGATCAAATCAAGGAAAATTAGTTTCTCATCCTTTACATTCAACTGAATATTTATGTCACTCTCATCTTCTCTGGAGACTGAGAAGGTTATAGAAAGTAGAAGAGTTTGTAACTCCTTGTAAAGTCCAAAAACAACCACTGCAGACACCAGGGAAATAAGAGAGGAAATGTTGAGTCCCCTGTCATGTCCCTTGACAAGCTCAGAATTGCACTGCAAGTCAAAATGTATCTTTGCTCTCATAATGAATGTTTTAATTGAGCATCTTTTCCATGGAGACATATGTTTCCCATTTGCCCAATCCCTTCTGTCTACCTCTATAAATATCACCCTAATAAATGCTATTCTTTTCTATCTCTCACATGACCCTGCACTAGACTCCCGCCTGCCTCTTCATTCTACATCTTCCCCTCAACAACTCTCTCTCAGCTGACTTGTAACATGTAAGTCAGGATATGAAGATATGAGGTACATCATCATTCTCCATAAAACTCTATTTCCTCTTCCATTTTTTTCCTAATGAAATCTAAACATAACTCAGCTGACAGGGCCTCAAATGTACTACCTATGCTTATGACTTTCATTTCACTTACACTCCCCTTAGTCTACAAAGCTCTAAGCCATATTAGGGGCTAAAAACCACCGAAATGTTCTTTTATTAGCCTTTCTTTTTGTTACTTCTTCCTTCTTTCCTACTAGTTTGTAACAAGATTGCTCAAATCATGTCCCAAATTTTCAAGAGAACAGTATCTTCTCATTTTTTATCTCAACTAAAATATCACCAACTCAAAGGACCTTCTCTAACTATACTACCACAGTAAACCCCATATTGTATTTCCATAGTATTCATCACTAGCTGTTTTCATTATCTAACCATGTGTCCTATTTTCATGACTTTGAATGACTCATTAAGATTGTCTTGCACACCATTGTGCACCCCCTCCAAGCACAACAGAGCCCAGCTCGGAGTAGAGGTATCACAATATTTGTCAAAAGGTTAATAAATGAGAGCCATAAAATCGTTGGATCCACTTATTCATTCCTTGTTCTCACTGAGCCTCTGCTCACAGATTGGGATATCATGACTTTTACTTCTCTTAGTATTCTATTTCTAGTCAATGTCTGTCACTTAAGAGAGAAAGCAAGCAATTTAAATTTTTGTAAAATTGAAGTTCCACAACTCATCATCAGTTGTGTTAATAGTGATTATTATCATACAACTCACAACATTTGTTCTGAAAATTATGACCTGAAATAGTTTAGTGGTCACATGATTTCTGGAACATTTTCTTTTCTTTTTTGGAAATTCACAATGCACATTAGCATAATAAAGGCTAATAAAATTACAGTGAGAAAATTTGATTGTTTAACCTTAGAATGTTATACTGACTTGACAGTGGAAATATTTTGGTTTTTAACTAATAGCAATCAGTATCTCTCAGAACTAACATTTTTATAATTATACACAAGAAATGTCAAATGTATTTTCTTTCTTGCTTTTGCTTTTATTAATTTATTATTTATTTATTTATTTATTTATTTATTTATTTATTTGTGTTAGTCAAGGGGCTTGAACTCTGGGCCTAGGTGCTATCCCTAAGCTCTACAGCTCAAGGCTACCACCCTACACCTTGAGCCACAGTGCCAGTTCTGGTGGTTTTTTGTTTCTTATGGTTTTTTTGTCAGTCATGGGGCTTGAACTCTGGGTCGATGTTGTCCCTAAGCAATTTAGATCAAGGCTACCACCCTTCCCCTTGAGCCACAGCACCACTTCTGGTTTTCTAGTGGTTAATTGGAAATAAGAGTCTCATAGACTTTAGTGCCCAAGCTGGCTGTGAACCTCAATCCTCAGTTCTCAGCTTCCTGAGTAACTAGGAAAATGTATTTTCTTTAAAACTATCTTTTAAACTATCTTAAAGACACCAGCACTGGTGATCTATATTGAAAATCCTAATAATGATGGTTAAAAGTTGATCTTTCTATATATTAAAGGTATTTTAACTATACATGATTTTTGAATTATCTGTATTAATTATCTCCTCATTCTGATACATTCTTTTTTTTATGAATGATGTCACTGAGTAAGATTGGCATTAGTAAACAACAAAAATTTCACACACACACACACACACACACACACACACACACACACACACAAACTTCATTTGACTTGATTAGTCATAATGAAGAGGCAGTGAGGAAAACTGAGTTATCATGTAAAACATGGCGAGTTCTCTTTCCCAGCCCCTCCTCACCCAATAATGGATCTTTATAGGACTCTCCCACCAAAACCAGGAGATATGTTTATTATTTATTTGAAATAGGATAGGGAAGGGGGGAAAACAAGTTGAAGGAGGGAGGGAAATAGGGACAAAAGCATGAGAAAGGGGATCAATGTTTGTGAAGTAATACACCTTCTATCTGGTGAATATAATGTAACCTTTATATTAATTAGAATAAAAATATATTTAAAAAGAAAGCAATTGGAGCTCTTCATAGTACAAGACAGGTATGAATGTTCCAATAAGCCATGCCCTGGATTCTTAATACTTCTTATATTATTATGTTTTGGAACCATTAATATTGTACAATATGTCCCTTTTTTAATCAGCAGAGCCAACTTTTTGCAAATGAATCATACAGCATATACAATACATTATTGGAATATTTTATATTATAAATACTAAACCCCACTTTTATTACTTTTTTAATAAAGGAATGTTGTTTTCTCCTAAAGGAAGAGCACATTGAAAGAAACACAGATGTCCTTCTAATACTTTCAAAAAGTCATAATTCTAGAATTTAAATACATTAGGTAGTTAATAAAGAATCCCAATAGCTAGAATAACCAAAAGATGGCTAAAATCTAAGGACTAATCTTTGAATGATTATAGAGCCATGGAGAACTTACTGTGAATAAAATGGTCTGTACTGATGCAAGAACAAGAGCAGTAAGTTGCAGAGGGTCGTGACTAAGGTGTGGCCAGACTGAGCAGAAGATTGGAGTATACTTCAGCAGATTGGAGTATACCTCAGAGCCAGAAAAGAACAGGAAAAGAGGGTCTGGGTCTGGCCTGGAACTAAGACAATCACAAATCCAATTCCAAGAAAAGCTCTTCAATTTCATCTGTACATGAAATACAAAACACTTAAACTGAAAGTACCTAATAAAGAGATTACAGTTTACTACAAGCATGTTATTAAAGGATTCAAAAACACTGGCAGACTTTAAAAATAATAATACCACTAAATTAAGTGCCACTAACTGACACTTGAATACATGACAAGTTAGACAACAAAGATGAAATTGATATACTCTAGCAAAGCACATGAGAAACAGATGAATAGTGAAGAAAATACAGTAGAATAGCAAGTAATCTGGCCTTTTTAGAACTAGTCAGCCATATTTCTTCAATGTCATCTCTCCTTCTTCATGCCACCTATACCACAGATGTCCCAACTACCTCTGACTATACTTCCTAATGATGCCATATGCTCTTTGCCTAGAACGTTCCTATATCACCCACACCACCTCTCTCTATCCAGCTATCAAGATTTGGCTCAGATACATTGCTTGAGATTCCGTCTCTCTCAGCCTAGGTTCATCGCATTATCCAGTTACAGTAAAATATTGAACACTCTGAACTGAATTTATTCTATATGAGATAGTCTACTCACTTGACAGTTTACATCTTGGGCTTATGTCCCCAATGTCTGCCACAGTAAGTTGTAACTAGTGACTGATAATAATACAATGAATAAATATTGACAAAACTCATATGCCAAAAATGAGGCAAAATACCTGAAAAGGATGTGAGCAGCTAACCAGAATTCATAATATCAGTTAACTTTTGATTTATGAATATACCTCCTTTCATCTGACATTCTAATTGCTGCTTAGATAGTTCTGTCTGTACCCTGGAACCATGGCCTGTATCCAAGATGCTGAAGTACTTCCAGAGATATTCTAATGCTACCACCATTGCTTATATCACCAATAGACTAGATGCCATGTTAGTCAAGTTTGAGCACTTAATGGGCCCATGTATTCACAGACTTTTCCATGTAAATAAGACTCCCTGTATATGCACAGATACTTCCATGTAATGAACTTTTTCTGCACCAAATGGATTGCGTGATAGCACTGTAGAAGTCATTTGAAACACTATCTACAGCCAATGAACTACAAAATTTTAAAGTTCATTGACTAGAAAATGGTGCTAATTGTTATGTACTTTGTCTAAGGATTAACAACTTGGTCACAAAAACATTTTGTTTTAAAAAATATTCACTGGATTTGAATGATGTTTAACAGAAGCAGAACTAAGGCCACAGGAAACAAAATGCATTTGTTTATTAGTGTGTCAGAAAATATACCCCACTGTGGGGAGCCAGAGTGGCCGACAAGGCGGCGCCTGTCCCCTGCCTCGCTCATTGTATACAAATTTCTTAGTTCCCCTTAGTCGGTGTGTGAGTGCAGAGCCTTTGCTCGCTCCGCTGAGTCTGCGCGTATGACGTCAGAGGCCTGACCAATCCCGAGTTTTAAAATGACCTTAGCAGCAGAGCAGCCAATGGAAAAAGTCCCGCGTTCTTTGATTGTTTATAAGCAGCTGCACTTCCCTGCCCCGCGCCCCTCCGCTTCAGCTGTACAATAACCGAGTTGCTCTTCATTAAAAGCGTGATACAAGAAGGATCCTCGGGTGGTGTCCGTTCTTCCCTGCTGGTCAGGGGTGCCGGGCGCCGCAACTGGTGCCGAAAACCCGGGACCTGCGGAGGGGCCAAAGAGGATCCAGAACTTGACACGTGAAGAGGTATCCTTCTAGGTATGTTGTTCTGAGAAGTTTTTGTCTGGGTGCTTGTTAAACATCAGTATGGGTAACTCTTCAGGAAGTGTGTGCCGTATAAGGGACTTCTGTGCCCCCTTACAGGCCCTTCTTAAACAGCGTGGGCTGAGAATTTCCCGCGGCACAATACATAGAGTCTTAACAGATATTGAGATACACGCCCCATGGTTTGCGGAGTCTGGAGATCTCTCACTGGCCTGTTGGGATATATTAGGCCAGGACCTGGATAGAGCTCTAGAAAAGGGAGGGGTCTCCCTCGCCACGTTGCCCATATGGAGAATGGTGCGCGCTTGTTTGGAGGAGGGCAGAAATACTGATATTATTAAAGAAGGGAGGAAGGTATTAATTAAGCACCAGGATAGTCTCTCGGAGTCATCGTACAAGGAAGGAGGGACCACCAAGAGTGGGGTAAAATGTAAGAGAAAACAAAAGAATGGAATTGAGGGACTGCAGCCCTCACAAAGTACAGTGCAGGAGGAGGAGAGAAGAGAAAAGAAAAAACAGGAGGGACCAAGGAGCTCCCTCTATCAGGATGCAGGAGAGTCAGATCAAAGCACAGAAAATGAGGGGGAAGGGCCCCCGGAGGAGCTAAGTTCAAAGGAAGAGGAGGAGTTAGAGGAACAGGCTGCCGCATACAGCCCCAGGGGAGGATTTGGTGCAGACAATGGCCAGGCCCGACCTGCCCCCTCTGCCCCACCCCCCTACGTCCCAAAGGGAAGTTTCTTTAAAGCGGTGTGGGTGCCTCAGTGGCCCCTGTCCCAAGAAAAATTGGAGGCTATAACTCAATTGGTACAGGAACAACTAAGGTTTGGACATGTGGAGCCTTCTGTTTCTCCATGGAATACCCCTATTTTTGTTATTAAAAAGGCCTCAGGCAAGTGGAGACTATTACATGATCTCAGAGCCATTAATGCTCAAATGCAAATATTAGGGTCAGTCCAACGCGGCCTCCCACTGCTTTCTGCTTTGCCCCAAAGATGGCCCATTATATCTATTGATATTAAGGACTGTTTCTTTTCTATTCCTTTGCATCCCAGGGATAGAGAACGTTTTGCCTTTACCCTGCCTTCTGTTAATCATGAACAACCTGATGCACGATTTCAGTGGAGGGTTCTTCCACAAGGAATGGCTAATAGCCCTACAATATGCCAACTATATGTTGACACAGTTCTTTTCCCTGTGAGACAGCAATTTCCCATTGTTGGAATTCTTCATTATATGGATGATATTCTAATAGCTGCCCCTGAGCAGAATATCCTTTTTCAAGTATTTAGTAAATTGTCTAAACTTCTTGCAAAGGCAGGCTTAAACTTGGCACCAGAAAAGGTGCAATTTTCAGAAAAGGTTCAGTTTTTAGGTTCCATAATTTCTCCCATAGCTGTGACACCCCAAAAGGTCATCTTGAAAACAAATCATTTGCATACCCTTCATGATTTTCAAAAATTAATGGGGGACGTAAATTGGGTCCGAAATTTTCTTAATGTCCCTCGCTCTGAATTGTTGCCCCTCTTTTCCTTATTGGAGGGAGACCCGGATGTTACTTCACCTAGAAAATTGACTGTTCAGGCTAAGAGTTCCATTCAGCATCTTGAACAGGCCATAGAAAATGCACAACTCTTGCGTGTAAATCCATCAGCGCCAATCTTATTGTGCATATTTAAAACAAAAAATTATCCTACAGGAGTATTATGGCAAGAAGGCCCATTGTTATGGTTGCATGGAAATTCTTATGGCTTAAAAACTATTCAGTATTTTCCAGAATTAGTTGCTTTATTAGCTCTTACAGGTTGCAAGGCGTGTTTGACTCACTTTGCAAAATTTCCTGACAAATTAATTATTCCTTATACCCGGCAACAAGTACAAATATTGGCTGCCTCTGTTGACTGGTGGGCAGTTTTGGTGTGCTCCTTTCCAAATATAATTGACAATCATTATCCCAAACATCCACTGCTGAATTTTGTGCGTGAAGATTGGGTGTATTTCCCCAAAGTTACGAAAAAACTGCCTCTGAGTAATGCCCTAATTATATTTACAGATGGGTCAAAAACAGGCCGAGGTGCCTATGTAGTTCAAGGAAAAGAGCCAGTAACTTTAAATTTTCAACCAGAAACTCCACAAGTAGTTGAATGTCTAACAGTTTTAGAAGTATTCAGGAAATTTCCTGAGCCTTTTAACCTATATTCTGATTCACAATATGTAGTTAATGCAGTGGCATCCCTGGAAGTCGCAGCCTCCATAAAAGGTAGCAGTACAGTTTCAAATATATTATCCCAACTTCAGAGTTTAATTTTACAAAGGAAAAATCCCTTTTTCATTGGTCATATTCGGGCACATACTGGCTTGCCTGGTCCCATGTCAGAGGCCAATGCCTTAGTGGATTTGACTGCCAGAGCCCTGGTGGGCCTTTCCCATAATTCTGTTCAATTAGCACGAGATTTTCATCAACTTTATCATGTTTCTGCAAAAACCCTTCGTTATAAGTTTTGCATTTCACGCCAACAGGCTAGAGAAATTGTTAAAGCTTGTCAATCTTGTGTAGTATATCACCCCTCTTTCATAATTGGAGTTAATCCTAGAGGCCTTTGCTCTAATGCCTTATGGCAAATGGATGTTACTCATGTGCCTGAGTTTGGCAGGACAAAATATGTTCATGTTTCAGTGGACACTTTCTCTGGCATAATGCATGCCACGGCCCTTACAGGGGAAAGGGTGTCCCATGTTAAAGTTCATTGCTTGGAAGCATGGGCAGCATGGGGAAAACCATTAAAATTGAAAACAGATAATGGCCCTGCTTATGCCTCTGCCGGATTTCGCTCCTTTTGCACTCAAATGCAGGTAGTTCATTCTACTGGCCTTCCCTATAATCCCCAGGGTCAGGGAATTGTGGAACGCGCCAATAGAACACTTAAACAACTTTTATTTAAACAAAAGGAGGGAATAGGCCGAGATGCCTCCCCCAGAGAAAGGCTGGCCATTGCACTGTTTACCTTAAATTATGTAACAGTGGATGACAATGGACAATCAGCTGCTGATCGGCATGCTGGAAAAATGGCAATACCACCCACACAAAAAGTAATGTGGAAAAATGTCATCGATAACAAATGGTATGGACCGGATCCTGTAATTCAGAGATCCAGGGGAGCTGTTTGTGTTTTTCCACAGGGACAGGAATCCCCCCATTGGGTGCCGCAGCGCCTCGTAAGGATATTGGAGGAAAATCAGACGCCTAAAGAGGATGATGCGAAACAAAATCCTGGGAATAATCCTGTTAATAATTCTTCTGCTGCCACGACTTTGGATGAAGAGACAGAAGGGAAAAAGCAACAAGGAAAAGACGATGTGGGCAGTGATGAAGACCTTTCCATTACCAATGCCTGTGACTAATGCTTCTTCCGTTTTTCCCCTTTGTGCCACCAATTCTTCCTTTCAACTTCCCTAGGACTGCAAGGTTCCCTATGCCTTACCCTGTCAAAAAAAAAAATCTGTCCTTCTGTGTTAGGCTGGTTTCTCAAAAATTGGGTCGCTCTGATTATTTTAAATTGTTCTGCCATAGAGTGTAAATTGAGTCAATGCTGGAGCCGTTGCCTACATTTGTTCCAGTTCCTGTGAATGTTTGTTGCAGTTTGTTTTGGGTTTTGTCTCTTTAGCCTTTGGTTGCTCTGTCAAATGAGGTCTCGCAATAAGAGAGAGAGAGCAATGCTTGTTCATGCACTCACTGCCTTGGAGCAGGGACACTCCCCCAAAATTTGGCTTGCAGCTTTAAAGGCCAACTAAAACTGCCCTGTACTGCCTTTGCACCCTCAAGACCTTAGTCTATTGCACGAGGAATAGGAGTATAGGCAGCCAAGAGTTGTGAAATGATGGACAAAGTACCACTCCTGACCCTAACAGGTCAGGGAGAGCATGTGCGTCAGCATATGGGTCTGCGCCCCTAGCCCATCTCCACAAAGGGAAAAGAGGACCTGGAGGGGAGGGATCCAGGGTTGGCCGCCTGGGTCACTCCTCTAGAGTAGGACCTCAAGTTTTACTTTGGAGGACAGCACCTCTACTCTCTTCACAACAGGTATGTTGGCCTGCTGCGTTAAAACAGAAAGGGGGAGATGTGGGGAGCCAGAGTGGCCGACAAGGCGGCGCCTGTCCCCTGCCTCGCTCATTGTATACAAATTTCTTAGTTCCCCTTAGTCGGTGTGTGAGTGCAGAGCCTTTGCTCGCTCCGCTGAGTCTGCGCGTATGACGTCAGAGGCCTGACCAATCCCGAGTTTTAAAATGACCTTAGCAGCAGAGCAGCCAATGGAAAAAGTCCCGCGTTCTTTGTTTATAAGCAGCTGCACTTCCCTGCCCCGCGCCCCTCCGCTTCAGCTGTACAATAACCGAGTTGCTCTTCATTAAAAGCGTGATACAAGAAGGATCCTCGGGTGGTGTCCGTTCTTCCCTGCTGGTCAGGGGTGCCGGGCGCCGCACCCCACAACCTAGTATTAGAATTGTCATTTTCATGTCAAATTAAAGGTAAACATAATTATTCTAAAGCATCAAAAATATCCAATTAAACTCAATCTTTTAAGCTAAAATATGCTAGTAGCATAAGCCATTTTAACTTATTACACAATAATTTCATTATTTATTTGTTGAAAATTGTCAAACACACAGAACTAGCTATTGGCTTTTCAGAGAACTAAAAACGAGGTGTGAGCCTGTAATCCTAGCTACTCAGGAGGCTGAGATTTGAGGATCAAGGTTCAAAGCCAGCTCGGGCACAAAAGGACCTGAGACTCTTATCTCCAATTAACCTCTAGGAAATGTGAAGTGAGGCTTCGCTCAAGGGTAGGGCAGTAGCCTTGAGCTGAAGAGCTCAGGGACAACGCCCAGGTCCATAGTTCAAGCCCCATGCTCCTCCTTCTCCTCCCCCCAAAAGACAGCCAAAATATTCATTTCTGGTTTTTTACTTAGAAGAATACAATAGTCAAGTGATAGAAACAACCCAGATACCCTACTACAGATGAATGGATACAAAAAACGTGGATATATATATATGTCAAGATCAAAGGAACAAAAGGTACATGGTGTCCTTAATATGTGGATATTACATCCAAACAGTACAAGAGCAATGACTCAATATTCGGGTACCCAAGGTTATGGGCATGGTACATAACTACATAGACACAATGTTTTATTACATAAATTAATATGTAGCTATGACATACAAATCCTCAGCTTAATTTTAATTATGTTCTAAAATCTATGTGCCAGTGATTGTATATAGAGAATCCCTTCTTGAATACTTGTTTATTAAACATGACATTTGAAATATGATGCAAAAATCAATGTTAATAAAATATTTAATATATATATATGGTTATTTTGATGCTAAATGGAAAACATAAACAACAAAAGGAAATGTTAGGTAAGGAGCAGTGGCAAATGAAGAAAAAACCCTCGTGAGTCATGATGAGCCTGTCATAAACAAAACTTCTGGAATGAGTGCCCAGCTTAAGGCTGCTTTGCTTATCACAGTTACACAGGCTGCTGTCTCCTCGGTCAATCTGTCCCTCTATAACCATGATCTCTGTGGAACTCTCCAACTCCATGGAAGATTCTGAAGTAAGCTGTCAATCATCCTAAGAAGCATCAGGCTCTAATGTGTTATACTAGACTTGTAATGAACCTCCAAGAAAGATCTCTACCATGTCTCTAAAATATCCCATGACAGCTCTCTGAGAAAGAAGGAAAACCCAAGGGTAACAAAAAAAAGGAACTTAAGAGGCCTAAAGTCATGCTCCAAATTGGGAACAACATTTCACACTCCCCAAAGTAGTTCACATTTATATGCACAGAACATTGTGTGCTGGGTGCAGTGGTGTCCCACTTCTTAAAATTAGGCAAACAGTGAAAAGAGGAAGAATGCAAATTTTTTTCAAAAAGGATAAAAATGGGGAAATAAAGGGGGGGAAACAACAGGCTTGGAGCCAAAGGAGCTATAATGGGTTGAAAGGCTGATCTTGGTGTAGATGCTGCAGCAAGTGTGAATGATGGACGATCATCATACATCACTGGCATGCATTCCACAGAGAAAGCGACTTCCACCAAGAGGCTTGGCAAAAGAGTTAGGACAATACTCAACAACTAAACCACTGGCTAGAACACTGGCTCTTGTTTTCAGACATCAGGCAACAGGCAATGGAGACAGAAACTGGGGAAGTCTTCAAGAAGAGCCGATGTGTAACTCGGCATCATGCTGCAGCACTTTTCAGACTTGTATATGGCAGTGGAGCCCAAGCAGAGCACTGTGTCCTGAGCCAAGGAGATGCAGCATATAGCCACTAAAGAGATGAGGCTTAGTGAGGTATACTCCAGGAGCCAGACAGTATCAGGAGAACTTGGAGCTCTACCACCAGGTAATGGGTGACTAAAGATGAGATGCACAGGTGCAGAGTGAGACTGCCAGGCACAGCAGAAAATAGCTCTGCTAAACAAAAATGCCAGGTGTTGCAACTGTGCTGAGACACTGGAGAGCTGGTAGTGTCAGAACAGAGCATGTTTTAAGACCAAAGAAAGACCAGTCGCTGGTACCTGTAATCCCATACTTAGTCCGGATTCTGAGATCTGAGGATCAAGATGTGAAGACAGGTCTGGGCAGCAAAGTCCATAAGACTTACTTCTTAACTGTCAAAAACCACGAGAAAAGAAGCTGTGGCTCCAATATTAAAGAGCCAGCCTTGGGCCAAAAAGCAAAGGGACAGTTCCTACATCCAGTACCCACACAAAAATAAATTAGTTAATTGGAGGCCACACCTTTGGGGGGGGGGAAATCTACCATTCTCAGAAGTAAAGGCCATGACTTAGAGCCATCATAACAGAGATGAAAACCAAGTCTGTCAGGATCAGAAAGGCCTACCACTAATTTAACTCATGGGCAGAAGGAAACTCAATTTCCTCTGGAGGAAAATGACCTGTAGAAAATAACCTACAGATTCTCTACAAGGAATTATTTTTAATGTCTAATCCACAATGAAAAGTTACAAGTCATACAAAGCAGCAGGAAAATGTGATAGAAGAAAGCAACCAAGTAGAAAGCAACCAGTAGAAAGCAACTAAGGGATAACCAGGATATAGAAATGAGAAGATTACAGTTCAAAACAGTTCTTATAAATATGTTCAAGGGCTCAGAGGAAAATATGGACATATGAGTGAACAGATGGAGAAGTTCAGCTGATGATCTGAAAAATATAAAAGAGAACCAACTCCATATTACTTTACCCAGTAATATATTTTCCATGAAAAATTCACCAAGTGACCTTAATAACAATAAGGAGATCAGTGCATATAGCATCCGTGAACTTGAAGCAGATCCTTCCCCAAAATAATTTAAAGACATAGATAAAAAAATTGTTTAATGAAATAGAGATTCAGTGAAGATAGCCTCAATAATATCAACTGGTCTAACCTGTACCATAATCAAATAAGAAAAGAGAGGGAGATATTTAAAAGCATTTTAACTTTAATTTCAATTTTAAAAGGAAAGTATTAAAGATAAAATAGCTGAGGATTTTCCACAGATCCCCCAAAAGCTGAATGAGCCACAAACAGATAAATATAAAGAAAATCACAAATAACTATGCAATGCCAAACCATTGAAAACCAAAGACACATAGGAAACCTTAAAATCTTTCGAAGAAAATCAAATGTATATTTGGAGATTAGTTTTGGAGTGATTCAATTTTTTCAGCTGTTGATATGTTTTAGATATGAGGCCTTTGTCCGTTGTTCGGTTAGTGAAGATCTTCTCCCACTCTGTAGACTTTCTAGTTCATTTGTTAGCTATGTCCTTTGCCATACAAAAGCTCTGCAGTTTAATGCAGTCCCACTTATCCAGCCTTTCTCTGACTTGTTGTGATTCTTGGTCCTTATTAAAAAGTTTCGACCTATGCCAAGGAGGCCTAGTGTATCTCCTATTCCTTCTTGTAAAGTTTTCAGTGTGTCAGCTTTTACCTCCAGATCTTTGATCTATTTGGAGTTAATTCTAGTGCAGGGTGACAAAGAAGGATCCAACTTTAGTTTTCTGCTGGTACTTAATCAGTTCTGCCAGCACCACTTGTTGAAGAGGCTGTCTTTCTTCCATTCCATTTTTTGGCTCCCTTGTCAAAGATTAGGTGGCCATAGGTCTGTGGTTTAATATCTGGGTCTTCAGTTCTATTCCATTGGTCTTCAGGCCTGTTCTTGTGCCAGTACCAAGGTGTTTTGATAATTATAGCTCTGTAATAGAGTCTAAAGTTTGGTATTGAAATTCCTCCTGCCCTGTTCTTTCTGCTAAGAAGTGTTTTTCCTATATGGGGTCTTTTATTATTCCATATGAAATTTTGGATTGCCTCTTCTACATCTTTAAAGAATGACATTGGGATATTGATGGGTATTGCGTTGAATTTGTAGATAGCCCTTGGAAGATTGTCATTTTCACGATGTTGATTCTTCCAATCCAGGAGCATGGGAGGTTTTTCCATTTCCTCAGTTCTGCTTTAATTTCGTTTGTTCAGGATTTTAAAGTTTTCATCAAAAAGGTCCTTTACATTCTCAGTTAAGATAATTCATAGGTAATTTATTTTCTTTGGGGCTATTGCAAAGGAGTTGTTTTCCTGATTGTTGCCTCATTCCTCTCACTGTTGGCATAGAGGAAGGCAACTGATTTTTGAGGGTTAATTTTATACCCTGCTACCTTTCCAAAGTTTGAATCAGCTCAAGGAGCTTGGGAGTGGAGTCTATAGGATTCTTTAAATACAGAATCATGTCATCTGTAAACAACCATCCCATTAAAAGATGGGCCAAAGACTTAAAGAGAGTCTTCTCTGAAGAAGAAATAAGAATGGCCTATAGACACATGAAGAAATGCTCAACATCTCTGGCCATAAAAAAAAATGCAAATCAAAACAACTCTAAGATTCCACCTCACTCCAGTTAGAATGGCCAGGATCAAGAAAACTAATAACAACAGATGCTGGAGGGGATATGGCCAGGAGGGATCACTACTGTTGGTGGGAGTGCAAACTCATTCAACCACTATGGAAAGCAGTATGGCAGTTCCTCAAAAGACTAAACATAGAGCAAACTCATTCACCACTATGGAAAGCAGTATGGCAGTTCCTCAAAAGACTAAACATAGAGCTCCCCTATGACCCAGCAATTCCACTACTTGGCATTTACCCAATTGTCCACAAACAAGGACATACTAAATCCACTAGCACAACAATGTTCATTGCAGCACTATTTACCATAGCAAAGATATGGAACCAACCCAGATGTCCCTCAGTTGATGAGTGGATCAACAAGATGTGGTATTTGTACACAATGGAATTCTATGCGGCTGTCAGAAAGACATTGCCCCATTTGTAAGGAAATGGAAAGACTTAGAAAAAATCATATTAAGTGAAGTAAGCCAGACTCAAAGGAACTTAGGCTCAATGGTTTCCCTCATTTGTCATAATCAGTAGAAACCTTGGGCTCTCCTAGCAGAGATCTGCAATAGAGCAAAACCTAGATACATAGGCCATATAGTATGACGCTAAATGAAAGGACCTCTAGGATATAGAAACAAAAGCCATATAATGAGTGATTGTTATCCTTAATGTACTATGTTATCTCTCATCTCTTTTGCTGTCCCTTGGTTATCTCATATAGTTACAGTATCTCACTTTGTTATCTGATATATTGGATATATTTGTATTTGGTTATTTGAAATTGGATAGGGAAGGGGGGAAAACAAGATAAGGGGTGAGGATGGTGGGAGTGAAATGGGGACCAAGACATGAGAAAGGGTATCAATTTATGTAAAATAATGCACCTTCTATCTGGCAAATACCATGTAACCCTTCTATTAATTACAATAAAAAATATATTAAAAAAAGAAAATCAGATGTAACAAATATTGAGGGAAAATGATTCAAAATAAGATGACTTCTGAAAAAAAAATGTAGCCAAACAGGGCCAGGAGTTTGGCCTAGTGGTTGAGTGGTTGCCTAGCATTCACAAAGACCGGGTTTGACTCCTCTGTACCACATACATAGAAAAAGTCAGAAATGGTGCTCTGCCTCAAGTGGTAGAGCTCTAGCTTTGAGAAAGCCCAAGGACAGTGCTCAGGGCCTGAGCTGAAGCCCAGTACTGCAAAAAATATATATACAGCCAAACAACAAACAGAAACTTAACACTGCTGTAGTAGGCAAGGAGACATGTCAATCCCAAAGCCTATACCCAGTGACTATGGGCTTCTCAAATGAGGTGAAACAAAGACATATTTAGACCTTTTTAGACATTAAAAATGTAAGCTCTATCCCCAGTAGGTTCACACTAGAAAAAGATATTTTTCAAGTTGAAAAAAAAATCACCCAGATTAAACACTAGTATGACAGTAAGAGTAGCAATGGAGACAATTAATATAGTGTTTATACAGAAAGTAACTTGTTCCTTCAAGTTCATTATGAAAAAGCAGCCAAAAGAATACTATGATAAGATTTATACTGCACAGAGAAGGAAAAATATAATACTGCACACACACACATATATGCATACACACAGATGAAAGGCAGTAAAATGTAATGACATAATTAAGACTTTCAGCTAGGCATGATGGGCCATGCCTACAATCCCAGCATGTGAGAGGCTGAAGTAGGAGGATCGTGTGTTGGAGGACTGTGTGAGTGCTGTAATGAGATCTTGTCAAAAAGAAAAAAAAAGATGCAACAAAAGAAATCAGAAAAAAGGGAGGGAGAGAGGAAAGAAAGGATTTCTCCATTTATCCTTAGCATCTGGCTTTCTTTGTGGAAATAGATACAATGTTTTTTTTAGATTTATTTGACCTCAAATGGACAAAATGACATAATTTGAAAGACTCATCCTATTTGACCTCAAGATTTACTATATAGTTCCAGTCATCAAGATAGTGTTTTATTAATTATCTTAAAGATATACAATCAAAAAGTTAGAATCCAGAAATTAACTATACCCATATGAATCCTAAAAAAGACACCAGGATAATACAATGTAGAGATACACGTCTTTTCAAAAATTTTACCAATACCAGCTATTTAATTCTCCCAAAAAAAGGAATTTCAAAATTTTCATCACATGATAAAAAATAATAACTCAAAGTGGATCACAATTCCCATGGTAAAATTAAAATGTAAAAACTCAAAATGGGATTGTTATCAAGTGTTAACATATATTTGACAAGACTTAATTTCAGAACATGTAAAAAAAACCTTAAACAATTCCTTAAAAGACTGAACAATCCAAACAAAAAGGGCAAGATGGATGAACATCTTTTCACTTAAAAATAGACAATACGCACCACAGAATGTGTTCAATACCATTTTCATCAGAAGAATGCAAGTGAAAAAACATTATAAATTTTTTATTATATACATGAGATGGAAAACACTAAGAATCTTGGCAATACTAAATGTGACACTGATATGAAATAACAACTGGAATTCACACACTGAGGATGGGAGTGTAAAATGATGTAATCACGTCCAAAAATTATCTGGTGGTTTTCATAAAGTTCAACATACACTTATGACCTGCAATTCCACTTTATGGTTATCTTTCCAGAAGAAAACACATGCTCACAAATAAGATTTGTACATGGCTTTATTACCACGGCCCCAAAGTGAGGCTCAAATATGTATGAGTATATAAATGAATTATGTATATTTATGTAACTGAATAGAAAATATATTCTTCAAATGGATGGACTAACCAGGTTTTGGTTGTCCCTGCCTAAAAAATTAGTTACTTAGGAGGCTGAGAATGAGAGGATCATGGTTGGAGGACCAGAACTGTAGAGAAATTGGTTTGACCTCTTCCAATCCATAGCTGGATATAGTGGTTGTCATTTTAAGCCGTGTAGGAGGAGTTTATGCCTCCATGTTACTATGCCAAATGGAAACCGTAGCTACATAATCTCTAATGGTTTCTTCTTGACCAAAGGTTTCTATGATGCCCATAATCTGTGCTCACTTAGAATAGTAGGAAAGTGGACAGAAGCTATTTGAGTCAGCCATAAGAGAAAAAAATAAGAGACATTCTGGGGGCTTTGTTTTTTTTGTTTGTGTTTGGTTTGTAAGAGAGGGTCTCCATACATATTCTAGATTGGGCTTGAATTTATAATCCTCTGTCACAGACTCTGGAAAGAAGAGATCACAGTCATGTGTTACTATACCTGTCTAGGCCTTTGTATTCTTAAAAGCGTTTCCAGGAGGAAAATAACCAACCTCTGTTCTAAATAATTCAATTACACCCATAAAATTTTATTTTATATGCCCATAAAATAAAAATTTGCCTGAAAAGTGATTTTTAAACAGTTACTTCCATTCCTCTCGTAGATGCTGGAACATGGAGTTTATAGGCACAGGTAGAAGACGAGGGGGAAGTTCCACACACATGCCGTCCCAGTATCCATGATCAAGCTTGAAGGATCACAAAGAAGGTAGTGGCTTCAGAGTCCTCATTAACTCAGACTAGCTTAGAACTTGTCTGATACCAGGATGTGGAGACAGCACCCTCTGCCTCTGAAGCTCAGCAGTCATTCAAATATCCAGTGTCCCAGCACTGAGCAGAAGCTAAAGCCAGCTACTGAGTTAGATGAAGCTTGGCTACATGATCATGGGTCTGCATTTCAGTCTAGATGTAGATCTACCTTCAAGTCTGAACACACACAGCAAGGTTTCATAATGGTTCTGAGCCACTCCAATCAACAGTCTCAGAGAGTAGTATCCCAGCAAGCAGCAAGCAGACAGGAGAAAAAAATTTTTAAATATTTCTGCACCCATAACTTCATTGACCAGTTTTAACATATTCCTGGAAATGATTTAACATTTCCACCCTCAAGTTCCAGTAAAAAGAAAGAGATACCGAGTCTCTGAATTTATCTAATAGGAGCACAAGAATTTTACAGTGTAAAATTCTCCCAAAGCTATCAAGCTGACTAAACTGATTATGTGCATTTTTTCCTGATTATATGTCTTTCCTGTAACAAATTTAAACTGGACACTTAGAGTGGAGAAATACCACAAAATATCTCAGAGATATCAGCCTTCTGATTCTCTATCTTTTCTCCCAGTTGGCAAAAATAGACCTATAAAAGGTACCAAGCGGATTTCCTCAGGTTCACAATAAAACTTATAATTTTCAAAAGTGAGAACTTCTTTTGCTTGAGGGCACAAATAGAACAAAAATAAATCCATTGCAAATGAAGCTAGGTATACAGGTTATGGTGAAAATAAATAATGCCAAGAGTAAAACTACTATTTGAGGGGCGGGGGAGGTTGTTGCTCTATGAGCAAACAACTGGTGACATCGATTCTATTTAAAAATTGCACATGTGGCAGGGATTATTTGTCCCATTGTAGAAGATTCTGACTGCGATTTTTCAGCTATATTGAGTCCTTGAACTCCATTTGACAAAGAGGAAGTCTACAATGGCTTATAAATCTGTGCTATATCATTCACACCACACCGTAGCTGAGGTGGCACCTAAAGGCCAGCAAACCTAACATGAGAACTGAGGTTAGACTGCAGGAGACCAGTAGTAGATTTCAGCAGGTTGCTATGGACAAAGTTATGGTCTTTTGAAATTCACATACTGATTCTAGTGTTTTAACTTTCAAAGATAGACTCCTATCTGGTAGATAAATGGGTCTAAGTGAAGCAATTCCCTTCTGATGAGTGGCATGAGTGCCTTTAGAAGAGACACTGCTTCCTCTCACTACCTACACACAGAGTAAACACCACTTATAAGAGAGCCCTTACCCTAATCAAACCACTCTCCAAAAGCTGTGAAAACTACACTCTGGTTTTACCCACCCAAATCCAGGGTATTTCATCACAGTATCCTGTACAAAGAATTTGGATTTATATGCAAGAGGCTATAATGCTAACTTCATGTGTCAGTCTGGCTAGATATGAAACCAACTATCCAATGAAATCCTAGGATACATGTTATTCTGAAGGCATTTGCATATGATTAATATATACATGAGTCTTAAATAAAGATTACCCTACATAATATAGATGGGACTCATTCAGTCAGTGGAAGGCGTACAAACAAAGAGGGAGGGTTCTTTACAAACAAAGTCATTTAAAGCAATTTACCCACTACCTGACGAATGTCTCACCCCTCTATACATCACCCTGACAATAAAATATAATTAAAACAAAAAAAAGAAAAAGGCAAAGTAATTTTATTAACATAAAAACCCTCTCCTAATTTCCAGATTGTTGACCTGGATTTTGGTCTCAATATTGTAATATCAAAATTTCCAAACTTTTCAGCTCATGTCATACTTTTTAAAAATTTCTCACTTAGCTCAGCAATGGTGGCTCATATTGTAATCCTAGCCACTCATAAGGCTGAGAGCTGAGGATTGAGATTCAAAGCCAGCTTGGGCAGGAAAAGTCTATGAGACTGTTATTTCCAATTAACCAGCAAAAAGCCAGAAGTAGAGCTATGTTTCAAGTGGCAGAGCTCATCTTTAGCATAAAAAAAAAATCTAAAGGACAATGTCCATGCCCTGAGATTGAGCCCAACAGCAGTACAAAAATAAAATAAAATGTCTTTCTCCCTTATCTCCATTTTTCTACCTACCTACCTACCTACCTACACACACACACACACACACACACACACACACACACGCATGCACGCATGCACGCACACACACACACACACACATACAATTGGTTCCGTTTCTCTCCAAAGCCCTACACATAGATTAAACCAAACTAGAATAAGCATGAGACAGACAATGACGAAGGTAGACAGAGATCAAGTAAGCAACATGAAGCTTTTCCAAGTTATCTGCAAGTTTGGGCATAAGTTCAAAGATGTAACTAAAGCACAATATTTTGTCTATGATGTTTGTTTTCTTAACCATCTTTTCCTTGATTTAGAGATTACTGACCAGTTTTACTCACCAGCATAGTTTGCTACTCATTTTTTAATGTTCATCATCACCTATGCCTTAAACTTTACAAAAGATTTTCTACACTTGACTCCTCTCTCATAATTACTTGCATGGCATCCCTATTCTCTGATCTACCACATGGCTATCTTGCAAAGCCCCTCTCTTCCTTTCCCTCGCTCTCCCTCCCCACCACCTCCCTTTCTCCTTCTATCTCTATTGTAAGACTATGTTCATTTCTTCATATTCTGTAAGGCATGGCCTTCTTTTTCTTAGTTTACTCCATATTTTCCTCATTACATCCTCTAGTATCTTTCCAAGAAAGGCTACATGGGGGCATACTTTAAACACATTTCTTAAAGAAAAACCATAATTATTTTATTTCATATGATCATTTGCCTAGATTTAAGATACTAAGTTGAAAGATATTCTCATTTCAATGCATTACCTTTTGCTGCCTAGAAATCTAAAGTTGTTATTTTAGTAGCTAATGATTTTTTATTTCTTTCCTTTGAGTTACAAATTCTATAATGCCTTCCTTGATCTAGGCTCTCTACTAAGATGCTTAATGTAGCTTTTAGAAACAAATGTCTTTTAAGGTTTGAGAATTTTTAATATCATTCCTATGCTCATTTCCTGAGCCCCATTCTTGTGATTCCTCTAAAATTCATATGAAGTCTGAATGTCATCTCCTACTTTTCGTATATCCTATTCTCTATCATTACTTTTATTTACTTCTAAAATCGTAACTTTTTTTCTTTCAATATTTGAATGGAGAGAGAAAATGTGAGCAAATACAGTCATTCTATCCAATGTACACAAAGTAAAAATTGAACTATGTGGGCCAGGAGTTTGGCCTAGCAGTAGAGTGCTTGCCTAGCATGCAGGAAGACCCCGGTTCAATTCCTCGGTACTACATACATAGAAAAAAGCCGGAAGTGGTACTGAGGCTCAAGTGGTAGAGCTCTAGCCTTGAGAAAGTCCAAGGACAGTCTTCTGGCCCTGAGCTCAAGCCCAGGACTGCGCCCCACCCCCCCGCAAAAAAAAAAAAACAAAGAAAGAAAGAAATCTAAAAAATAAATAAATAAATAAATTTAACTATGTAACTTGAAGGTAGGGGTTGGCATGGGAAAAGAAGTGGAAGAATGATGGAAAGGTGACATTGACCAACATGAACTATATATATACCTTTCTTTAATTATCTCTTTACAATAATTTCCTGCTCAGTTCATAAATAAAATGTCATTCTAAATCCTCTCTAAGTAATTTAACATAGTTATTTTGACTTTTCATATTTTTGTTTTTTCTGTCTTTTCATCTACTCGGTCTTCCGCATTGAAACTTTTCCCCAAACTCCTTTTCATTTTTGACTATCTCTTCATACTCAGACACTGAGGCACTAAAACCACTTCAGAAGGTATGAGCAGGAGCATGAAGCCTTTGGGATCATCCTGAAGAGCATTTTTTTGTTTTTGAAAGACATTCAAATGTAATGATTTTTGTTAAAAATAGCAGAACAGTACTGAGGTCTAGGGCGACACAGGCCTTTCCACTAGGCTGCCGCTTTACCATTTGAGTTGGAAAGTTATTTTTATTGCATTTAAGGTAGGGTCTTGCTTTTGCCTACACCAGCCAGGATTTCAATCCTCCTATTTATCCTTTTACAAGGAGCAGACTAACAAGCATGGGCACCAAATCCAACTTTTGCCTTAGAGATGGGGAACATTTCGCTTGGCTGGCCTCAAACTATAATCCTCATTATCTCAACCTACCAGTAACTAGGATTAAGTGTCCTGGAGACCATCACACCCTGCTCTGTTAGAAATATTTTTATTCTATTATGTACCAAGAACACCAAGAGGCTGCTCTCCAGCTCCAGATGCACCTTCTATTTACAGGCACTGAATCTTCTGGTTTTCAACTCCATGGTTTGCCTTTCCCTTCTGCTACCCAAAACACCATGAGTGTAGAGCTTCTCAGTTACTTTATCCAAAGAACACACTTCAGTTCTTCAAGATGAAGTGTAGGAGGCAATGGGAAGAGTACCACGTGATCATATTATATGAAAGACACCAAGAATCCCCCAATTTCCTGTTCCTTATAATCCTTCTGAATCAAAGTACGATAGAATTTGTGGGCCTGTCTTACTGATACCATATGTAGGAACTGCTACAAATTTTGGTTGGTCCCATAGTTGGTTCACTCTTCTTTCTACATTTTACCTTGCTATAATTTATCAAAACCTCTAACCTGGTGAGGACAGTGGCTCATGCCTATAAACCTAACCACTCAGGAGACAGAGATCTGAGGATTACAGCTTGAAGCCAGCCTAAGCAGAAAATCCAAGAGGATCCTACAGCCTATATTAACCACAAAAAGCTAGAAATGAGGTGTGTCACAAGTGAAAGTCATAGCGAGTACCAGCTGTGTGAGGTCCTGAGTTCAAGCCCCAGAACTGGTGTAACACACAGACACCCTCTATGCTATTTTCTTTAGGCATGGGAATTAATATTGACATTTAAAACCTTGCAATTATTTGGTAACATTTAGACCAAAGACAAAAGGAGTCAATTTTTGTCATTTTAAACTATATCCTTCCAAAGATAAAAATAAAGCTGAACTCCAGTAGTTCATACCTGTAATCCTACCTACTCAGGAGGCTGAGATCTGAGGATTGAGGTTCAAAGCCAGGCTAGGCAGGAAAGTCTGAAACTTTTATCTCCAGTTAATCACTGGAAAGCTGGAAGTGGAATTGTGGCTCAATTTCCAGAGTGTTAACCTTTAGCAAAAGAAATAGTGTAGCTAGGCGCTCACAGCTCACACCTGTGATCCTAGATACTCAGAAGGCTGAGATCTGACGATTGTGGTTCAAAGCCAGCCTGCTTAAGCCTCTGAGACTCTTATTGCCCATTACCCACCAGAAAACTTTGAGCTATAGCTCAAAGTGGTAGAATGCAGTGCCCAGGCCCTGAGATCAAGCCCCACAACTAACCAAAAAAACAAAGACCAAAAAAAAAAAAAAAGTACAGTGACCAGGTCCTGACTTCAAATCCCAGGACTGGCACACACAAAAAAATACTTCTTAAGTCTTAGATACACAGCCACGCCAAACGTATTTGAACATGGACATGACACATACATAGTCCTATTTAGTATCTACCCAAGTTCCAGCTGTAAGCATAAATTAGAGAAAGTCTAAATACACGCTCATAAATGCAAATGGTACAGGAATGCTAGTAATGCCATCATTTGCTAATGATTACTTGGGCCAGGCCAGAGGTAGCCTGCCATTGACTAGAACAATCCTATTCTGATAAAGTGTGCCCCTGAGAATAGACTATATGTCTATTAGGTCTGAGGCAGCCCAGCACTGGATTTGATTGTCTTACATGCAGCTTCTGTCTTGCCCACACACAGAGGAAAATTATGGTCCTGTCTGTGTCTTGGCACAGATAGCTGGCTCAGCAAAGGAGGGCTCTTACTTGGCCCAAATCTTTGACATGTAATGACAAATCAGGAAGAATTTGACATAAAGGAAAGAAGGTAAAATAATCTATATCAATGGTCTGATGTTTTATGAAGCAACCTCCAATATCTCTGCCCTGCAATTCACCTGTATGCTCAACACAGGCCAAGAGCCAGAAGCAAGCACTCTGCATGGCACAGGGTACAGAACATCTCCTGATCCCTCCCTGCACACTGCCTCCAATTAGTACTTTGGCTTTTGTGGGCCCGAGTCCTGGCAAGCTAGCCAATCATACCAGTCTGCTCCTCTCCATTGTAGCTTAGCTGTCTACATCTGACTCTATGCTTGCTCAAACACACTGGATCTATCAAACTGCCACAGTGCCATTCATTCAGTGGTAATGGATTATTCTTGCTTATTCCTACTTAAAACTGACCAAGATCTGTAGCTCTTTGTAACTACCCCATCTCTGACCCAAATCTAATCCTGGCCTCATCATTTCTCTTCAGAAAATCCTACAGTTGAGATGATATAATATACCAATAGTTGGTCTCAAGCTAGAGCAAGACATACTGGGGTCTGACTCTAGCTCTGCACTTAAATAGCTGTAGAATCTTGGCAAGTCATTGCATCCTCTTGAGCTTATGTCCTTTTCCTGAAAAACTGAGCTAATTCTAACCTTAAAAAGTTGTAACTATTTCTTTAAAGAATGACCAAAGACTTAAAGAGAGTCTTCTCTGAAGAAGAAACAAGAATGGCCTATAAACACATGAAGAAATGCTCAACATCTCTGGTCATAAAAAAATGCAAATCAAAACAACTCTAAGATTCCACCTCACTCCAGTTAGAATGGCCAGGATCAAGAAAACTAATAACAACAGATGCTGGAGGGGATGTGACCAGGAGGGATCACTACTACACTGTTGATGGGAGTGCAAACTCATTCAACCACTATGGAAAGCAGCATGGCAGTTCCTCAAAAGACTAAACATAGAGCTTCCCTATGACCCAGCAATTCCACTACTTGGCATTTACCCAATTGTCCACAAACAAGGACATACTAAATCCACTAGCACAACAATGTTCATTGCAGCACTATTTACCATAGCAAAGATATGGAACCAACCCAGATGTCCCTCAGTTGATGAATGGCTCAACAAGATGTGGTATTTGTACATAATGGAATTCTATGCTGCTGTCAGAAAGAATGACATCGCCCCATTTGTTAGGAAATGGAAAGACTTAGAAAAAAATCGTATTAAGTGAAGTAAGCCAGACTCAAAGGAACTTAGGCTCAATGGTTTCCCTCATTTGTCATAATCATTAGAAACCTTGGGCTCTCCTAGCAGAGATCTGCAATAGAGCAAAACCTTGATGCATAAGGCTATACCATATAGTATGATGCTAAATGAAAGGACCTCTAGGATATAGAAACAAAAGCCATATAATGAATGATTGTTGCCCTTAATGTACTATGTTATCTCTCATCTCTTTTGCTGCCCCTTGGTTATCTCATATTGTTACAGTATCTCACTTTGTTATCTGATATATTGGATATATTTGTATTTGGTTATTTGAAATTGGATAGGGAAGGGGGGAAAACAAGGTGAGGGGTGGGGGTGGGGGGGAGAGAAATGGGGACCAAGACATGTGAAAGGGTATCAATGTATGTGAATTAATGTACCTTCTATCTGGCAAATATCATGTAACCCTTCTATTAATTACAATAAAAAATATACAGAAAAAAAAGTTCTAACTATTTGACCAAATAAAATGACAACCAGCCCTGTGCATGAAACAGAACAAGCTTCAAGGACAAGACATGCTATATATACATGCCTGTAATCCAGGTAACAGAGGTGGGAGAATAATGGTTCACATGCAGGGGTGTGGCAGCAATATTTGTCTATGATCCTAAAAACCAGGGAATTGGGAAGGAAGAGATAGAAAATTTTGAGCAACTCCAGATAAAAGTATGAGACATCTGAAAAATAAACTAAAGCAAAAAGAGCTGATGCCATGGCTCAAAGAGAACAATTATTTAGCAAGCATGAAGCCCTGAATTCAATCCTCTATGCATTCTCCAAAAGCTCAAGCATTTAGTAATGGGTTGTTGTTGTTGTTTCCATGGTAGACAGCAAAGAATATCTATCTGCTGTGACATAGGCCTGAATTCCCAAATCAAGTGGCTTTCTCTTTATTGCTGACTTCTGGACACTTTCAAATCCCTGGTCCTTCAATTATAAATGTAAATCCAATCTTCCACTCTTTCACTAACCATGGCACATTAAAGTAACAAACCCTAGAAATGAGAGGTCATTAAAACTAATTTAATCCCTTAAAATAACTTTATAATTCTTCTGGGTTTAAAAGTTCTTTATTTAAATTTAAAAAGAAAAAACAACTATGCTTCAGGGTACAGAATAATTGGCAAATCACGCATACTCACAAAGTATGTATTACTTTTCATCCCAGGTGTTTAAATGGAATGCTAGGACTCTACTCCATTCAAAGCTTTGCTTTAGCATTTTATTCCCCAGTTTTCTTTGAAATTCTGAACTGCAGTAGCATGCTACCTGACTATCTAGGCCTCAGGCTTCAAAGACATTTAATGAACTATTTGGAGAGCAAAATAATTGATCTTTTTAAAGTTATTATTTTGGGTGCCAAATATAAAATTATATGAAACTATGCAAATTCTACTCACTTAGCTCAATCATCATATCTCTGTGGGTTCTACTACTAATTAGTATAAACAGGAAGTTGAAATGAGCCAAACAATCCAAATTGACAAAAACACAGGCATTCCTTTCTCCCTCAATATGTGAGGAATTCCTGAGGTTCCATGGAAACCTGGGGCCAGTTTGATAAGCCATCTCTGCACAAAATGAATGGGACACTCACTTAGCCTGACAATGCCCTTACTCTAAGGAAATGTTTACCAGATCAGATTCCCAGAAATGTCCAACTGACAGATATACATACGCTATGTAAAGTTCAAAATAAAAACCACCAGCAAAACTCAGGAAGATGGGAAATATACCAGTGTGGTATATGGGAACAGATTATCTGAGATAACCCAAAGAGTAAATGGGTATGAACTTTGTCTCCTGCCCAGGGTCAGGCTAATGTTTGTATATTTCATTTCTGAAGTGGGGAAGCAGGCTGCTGGTGGCTCATATCTGCAGTCTTAGCTACTCAGGAGGCTGAGATCTGAAGACTGAAGTTCCAAGCCCTCCGGAGCAGGAAACTCCACGAAACTCTTATCTCTAATGACAGTTTTGATGGTTATATCAAAAAGCCTCAAGTAGAGCTGTGTGTGGCTCAAGTGGTAGAGTGTTAGCCTTGACCACAAAACCTCATGGACAGTACTCAAGCCCTGAGTTCCATCTCTAGGACTGGAACAAAAAAAAGTAGGGAAGTAGAGAGGCACTCTGGGATGGCAGAAGTGAGGAAACTGCAGAACTAGCGAGAGGAAGGGAAAAGCATCAATTAAATCAAAGGATGTGGCAGCATATGCTTAATTTAGGAGCTCTGAATGAGAGTTCAGGACTGGAGCTGCTGGTGAAGGAAAGTTCCACAAGGCCTCTGGAGAGGACTCTTGAGGATGCAGTTGGTAAATCATGAATTCATTAGCAAAGGCAAGCGAATAAAGCAAAGATAATGGAGTGTAGGTTTCAGGGCTCCCACTTACATGGGTTTCTTCCAAGAACCCGGGAGGAGCCTCAGAAATGTTCCCACAGACTTTAGTTTTTACACATTCTGAAAATGTGTCATCTTTTACTACTATCATTAAGATTACTTCCTTCCAGTCCAACTCCACACACACACACACACACACACACACACACACACACACACACACACACACACACACACACTTCCTTACTGAGAGACCTGGAATATATGGGGACCCATTCAGAGAATAATTAAGTGAGGAGATCACTTAACCAGGACTTAATGAGATATGTTTATGTTCTTCCATAGTAAGAAAGTTAATGCTATGAGTCCTGCTAGGGAACTGGCTTCCCAGAATGCTCCTGTAATTTGCTCTCCTGATCACCTCTGCCTTGTGACTCAACAAATACATGGACAGAGATTATAAAACAAACTTGGCTACATTACCTTGCAGCAAGAACGAAGTAGAGAAAATGGACAATATAGTGTTAATCCAAATAGCTCATGTCAGTCTTCCAAAAATATAGACTAACCTGAAAAGTGGTATTAAAAACATAAATTGATCTAAGATTTTATGAGTATATATATATATATGCAGCTTTAGGTCTAGCATTTAGCTATTATGTTGAAGGATTTGAAACAAAAATACAATGTACATGAAATTTAGTCAAGAAATTTTAAAGAGAAATTATACAAATAACCTTTGTGAGCCTATTAAACTTCATAGCAAATGTCACCAAGTTCTTAAGATCACTATGCAATTAGTCTGCTCCTCTATGTTATCTTCAAGGAGAAACTCTAGATGTTTCTAAAAGCAGTTAGAACTTTGATTAATTAGACTTTATCATAAGTGTAATTCTAGAGCATGTTCAAGAGTCGAGAATGACACCAAATCCCATTCTCTAACGTGCTTAGTGAAATACAGATGTAATCAGTTCTCTTCTGAGGTTCCCTGTTTAGAACATAGCCAGTGTTATGCTCTGTAAAGGCTGCAAGCACTCAGTAAAACTCAAAACCTCCTGGTTGGCACTGGATGCCAGCATGCCTGAGCCACATTGGCATTCTACACTTGTCCCATCTGGTCCTAGTTATAATAAACTAGATTCTGTGTACTATATTGAATACCACAATTGTCTTTGTGAGGAAAAAAATCAAAATCTGTACAAATAAAAATAAAACCAGATCACTTAGTGTGGATCATGAATAAAAAATAAATAAATAACGAAAATACTTATTTACCAACAGATTTCATCCATCTTTCACAAGTCTGTGGCTTTCATTTTAAAAGAAAGTCTGAAAGAACAACATTGTTAATTAAAAAATAATACAAGAGCAAGATCTTCCCAGGGTGCTGGCTTGAAATCGATTTTGTAGCCCTGGCAAGGGGCAGTGAAAACCAGAGCCCTGGCAACAAAGCCAGGTTGGAAGGGGGGAGGAGGAGGAGGAGTTAATCACTATTTTTAGGGCCCTAAAGACTGTCCCATTTTAGAACAATGTCTACTTCTCAGTTGGAAATATCACAGACCAAACCCATGAACATAATTCATTGTCCCTAATTATATACTCAGGAATTCATATATTACATTTTGTAAAAGAGAAGACTATCTTTGTGCATGTAAAAACATGGATATTCACAAACAGAATAACTCACATTCTCCTCTCCCCAAATGACAGCTAATCTCTTTCTTCTGAAAGCAAATTATACCACCCTCTTTAAAGTTTATAATTTTTATATTTTTTTCTTTCTTTTTCTTTTGTTTATTTGTGTGTGTGTGTGTGTGTGTGTGTGTGTGTGTATGTGTGTATTAGCACTTGAACTCAGGGCCTGTGTGGATATTACCACTTATGGAGCTCTACCACTTGTACCACAGCTCAACTCCTAGCTTTTTAGTGCTTAATCAGAGGTAGGAGTCTCCCAGAATTTCCTGCCCAGGTTAGCTCCAAACTGTGATCTTCAGATCTCACCTCTTGAGTAGCTAGGATTATAGATAAGAGCCACTGACACCTAGATGGCCAATTCTTTATGTAACAGAAGGGTGAGTTCATGGCTTATATATCTTAAATATCACCAATAAAACATTATTCTTTTTTTTTCCCTTGGGCCAGATTTTGAACTCAGAATCTTATGCCTGCTCAGCATTTTTGTTCAGCTTGCATCCTAGCAAAAGAACCATGCTCTAGTCCAGCTTTTTGTTGGCTATTTCAGAGATGGAATCTCAAGTTTTTCTGCCTAGGCTGGCTCTCTGTACCACTATCCTAAAGGTATCAGCTTCCTGAGTAGCTAGAATTGTAAGGGTGAGGCACTAGTACCTGGCTTGATATTTCCTTTTAATGAGGATGACATACTTAAGGACCAGGGATATTAGAAGGTGACAACAGCAAGCACAAAGAGGCAAAGCAACCAGAAGAAAAGCTCCGATAAGAATACAAATCCAGACATTTCTTAACCCTGGTAAGATTCTGTGAAAATTCAATCATGAGCCCTAAATCTACAAAACCCAAGTCTTTCTGCACTTCATGTCATCAAAATCTATTATTACACATCTGTGTGATCAAAACTTTTCCTCAGCAATCTGTGGATTCAGTGAAAATAACTTGGATACCCCTTGCCCATGATACATGAAAGGCATATTGGGTTACTAAGTCACAGAGAAAAGGGGTCTTTGGTGAAAAATAAAAGGTAAGGGGCCACGGTGACCCTGAGAAGGGAGACTGCTCTCATGCTGCTTTATAGAGGCATGTTCTAATAAGCTTCCTTTAAAATCTGACATGTCACCAGAAACCTGAATGACATAAGGAACTGAAGGAGAGGGGAAGAGAACACAGGTAAGAGTCCTGAGACAGAAGATTAAGAATGCAAGGATAGTCTGAAGAAGGATGAGTAAGGTGGAGAGACAGAGCAAAGAAGATACAGAAGTTCTACCTTCAAGGTCCTGTAAGGATCTCTGCTTTCATACGGGAAAAAGGAAAGCCAAGTGGGAATATTGCAATTAGAGATGGGGTTGTCTCACAGAGAGGAGTCTGTAGAAAGTATATGCAGCCAAGAAACCTTAGCAGGCAATTTCAATAACCCACAAGGAACAACAGAGGTTTAGGCCAAATGGTCATATATGTAGGGAAAGGAATCAAATTCATATTCTGAAAATAGAGATAGTAAGATCCGCTGGCATTCTGAATACTAAATTTGAGTGAGAAACAAAACATGAGAGAGTCAAGGGTGATTTCTAGGATCCTAGTCTTAGAAAAAGAGAGAATGATATTCACTTCTGCCTCTGAGACTAGAAATTTATCCAGAGGATCAGGTTTCAAGAATATGAGGAACTGCAAGTTTGAGACATATAAAATTTGAAAACTTACAAAAGTATCAGGTAGGTTATTAGATACAACAATCTGAAGTTCTACAGGGAATCTGGGTGTGAGATCAAGCTTGAGAGATGAGAGCTTGGAGATGACACAGAGAATGGTTTAACACCATGAGACTGGACTGAATCACACACAGTGAGAAAGGAGGGAGAAAAGAAGGGAGGAATGAAAACCCCAGTCAGTCCACTGTGCTTCCTTCTTAGCTGGAGGAGACAAAAATCAGCAAAGGAAGCTAGGGAGGAGCACCATATAAATTATCCTATTTTCCTCAACTTCAATTCAAGAATAACATGTTGGCTATAGGAAGAAAACTGGTTTAATGACCAACCCTCCCACTCATCTTCTACCCCAGAACACAAAGCTCATCTGTACACACACACACACACACACACACACACACACACACACACACCTTCAAACCTCCTCTGTACACACACCCTCACACCCACCTTGCATACGCACAGAGCCAGATCACTGTATACCTACTGTACAAATTCAGGTTATATGGAATACTCTAAGGGTCTCTGTGTGTTTCACTGCAACTAGCAGCAGAGCCTCTACCTCGACCCACTCAGGCATGCAGGAAGAGAAAAGAGAACGGAATGGGAAAACTCACTCTGGAATTTTGTGATTCTGTTTCAATTCAATTACATAGAATGTTTCCCCAAAAGGGAGCAAAATCCACAAGGTAAACCATTTTACTACTCTCCACATATTTATTTAATCAAATCTTATCACTTAAAGAAACCAACACTAACCTTGTTATCTGATATATTGTATATATGCATATTTGGTTATTTGAAATCGGATAGGAAAGGGGGGAAAACAAGATGAGGGGCAGGGGTTGGGGGAGGGAAATGGGGACCAAGACATGAGAAAGGGAATCAATGTATGTGAAGTAATGCACCTTCTATCTGGTGAATATAATGTAACCCTTCTATTAATTACAATAAAAATATATGGAAAAAAAGAAACCAACACTAACTAGAATTTCTCCTTAACTATTATTCAAGCCGTACAAGACAAAAAACATCATGCTACCCTCAGAGCCATGATACTTTCTTTCATGACACGTGAGGACTCTAGCAACCCTGGGGTGCTGGGCTCTTGGCAAGAGGAATTCTGTGCCTCTTGGTTATTTTACTTTTTCTACAGGAGTCCACAGTGCTCAGGAAAGGTCAAGTTTTATACGTTCTAATTAAGGACTTCCACTTGCTTTCTGCTGCTTGCTAAATTTTTAGCCCTATTTTAGACTAAGTACTCATTTAGTTCCCACTGGTCTTTTGTTAATCAAGCCTTTAAGTGGTCTTGAAAATAAGATGTTCTCTAAAAAATAGAACTGAAGCTGTAGCTATATTTTCCCCCAAATAACAGAAGAATAATTGAGTAATCCAGTGAAGGAAGAAGGAAAACAACGTCATACCCTGGTACAGACAGTGACTAAATACTTGGTTTTTTTTTCTTTAATTTTTTTTTCCATTTTCCTTAAGTAGTTGTACAAAGGAACTGCCATTCAGCCAAGCAGTTGATGAATACAATGTCTCTCAATTGATGCCACCCCTTTTAAGATTCTCACCTGCCCCTCCTGCCCCACCACTTCCTCACTTTTCTTAATGTTTGTTACATACACAATTACTGTATATAATGTATCTTGATCTGTATTGCCCCTTCAATATCTTCATCCCCCCTTGACCCATCCCTGCCCTTATATTTTCTCAATTCTGAGGTATACACAACACATACTTGCCTGTATTCTCCCCTACTTCTCTTCCTCATTCATTCTGCCCCCTGTCCCCGCCCTTGTAAGTACGTATTTCCAGGGTGCATGGTTTCCCTCATTTGTGGGCATCAGGATGTGTCTATAAATCTACAGGTGAATGCCCTGGGTGGTATCCAGCAGTTCCAAATGAATTAGCTGAAGTATATTAATCTCTGTGGAGAGCATGAAGAGCACAGTTCTTTAGAAAGACTATGTCAAAGCCCAGCAAAGTATCAGGAAACGAGTGCTTGAATTTTCCACTTGTAAGCTATAGTATTGGCCTTAGATGGATGTTCTGGGAGCCAAGAGTTTGCCTTGAATGGGTCTATTTAAAAAGCATAACACTGAGAAACAGTAGACAATGATGTTCTGCCTTACTTTACTTTGGACTGAGGCCTGACCCTGATGCTTCTCTCACAAACCTGATTGCCCCTTGCTACCAAACACCACAGAGAGTTTAATGAAATCTTAGCAATGTGCGGCTGGTCTATTGATGGCCACCACTGGGGATGAGTATCTCCCAGTGAGGTGAAGACAACTTCCTGATTACTTACAGGCACTTGGTTCACACCAGTTTATTCAGCAGTATCTAATTTCCCAATCTGGCCCTTCTCATGCAGAAAAACTCTTTAGAATGAAACAAAGAAATCTGGGAGACAGCCAATTTGTATTAGACTGAGAAGAAATGTACATTTTCAGCAATTACAGGAAAGAGTGAAATCAATCTTTATGAGCAATCTTGATCATTCTGCTGGCAGTCAGTTCCCAGAACATCTGATGCATTCTTATTTGTTTCAAGATAACAACAAAATTTCAAAACTAATAATAAATTCAGAAAAGTCTTCCCTTCCATTATCCATACTTCAATCAAGGCTTAAGTAGAAGAATCAGCTTAATATATGAGGGGTAACTGCACAGCTACAGGAGACTTGCTTGCCCCACTAACCTCTCAAATTCCCCACCAACCCTATCCCTGACACATGCTAATTCACCACCAGAGTGAAACTGGGCTCAGGAAGTATCATTTCTTAATCTGATGACAGTCCAAAACTTTCTAATACATTATGGGACAGATGTCCACTAAATTGTCACTGGATGGATGGATGGATGGATGGATGGATGGATGGATGGATGGTGGATGGATGAACACTGGACAACTTTCATAGCTGGACACCTGACACTGGACACTTGATACTTAAAAAGTGTTGAGGAAAAGGTCTAGAAAACGACTTTGGGCATTGAAAGCTACAGTTCACAAGACCATGTAAAGGCTGCTTCAAAAGTTCTCATCTCTCAGAACACATTTAACACAAGCAATTAGGCACTGTTTCTGCTTTCCAAGAAGCAAATCTATGGCTAGCTTCTTACATCATCAGAGAATAAAGCCTTAAGGAGAGACGTGGTACCATGCCATGCATATCTCTGCATGTTCCACAACAACCACCACCATACCATGCCTATAGTAGATGCTCATTAAGTACATGTTAGAAAAACTGGTCTAACACGAAGCACAAACAGTAGGAATAGAAACAAAGGGACCCTGCTAGGATGCAACACATATTGAATTTCAGATGGGCTTAAAGGAGACAAATCTTAGCATGTGAACTTGACAAATGATAAGTAAATGCTCAAAAAAGGAGGCCTCTGACAATCATTTTTGCTAACTGTTCTTCCAAATGCATCAGTAATGTACACATAATACCTAGAGATGGGGAAAAGAAGAATAAAAAGAGCCGGGCATGGAGGCTCATGCCTGCAATCCTAGCTACTCAGGAAGCTGAGATCTTAGGATTGTGGTTCAAAGTCAGCCTGGGCACTAAAGAACCTGAGACTCGGGGCTGGGAGTTTAACTTAGTGGTAGAGTGCTTGCCTAGCATGCATGAAGACCCAGGTTTGATTCCTCGGTACCACATACATAGGAAAAAAAAAGCCAGAAGTGGTTCAGAGGCTCAAGTGGTAGACCTCTAGCCTTGAGAAAGTCCAAGGGCAGTGTTCAGGCCCTGGGTTCAAACCCAGGACTGGCAAAAAAAAAAAAGAGCCTGAGACTCTTATCTCAAATTAACCACTAGAAAAGAGGAAGAGGATGTGACGCTGTAGCTCAAGGGGTAAGGTAGTAACCTCACAACCCACAAAGGAAGGAGGAGGAGGAGGAGGGAGAGGAACCTTGATTCTACCTCAAAAATAGTCTTTTGTTTTCGAAGTGTCCTCACTGAAGAAATATAAACACAACTAGATAGACTTAAAAATTTATGACTCTAAGAGTTGGGGATTTAGCTCAGCGGAAGAGCCCTTTCCTGGCAAGTGCAAGGCCCTGAGTTCGGTCCCCAGCTCTGAAAAAAAAATTATGACTCTATAGATATAGTGTTTTATTACATAGATTAATATGTATCTATGACATACAAACCCTCAGGCTAATTTTAACTACGTTCTAAAATCTAAGTGCCAGTAATTATATATAGAGATTCCCTTCTTGAATACTTGTTTGGTAAACATGTCATTTGAAATATGATATAAAAATAAATGTTAATAAATTCTTTAATAAAAAAGTCCATAAATAAATAAATAAAAAGAACTGAGGAAACTATGACTGCAAGATACTTTGCAGA
Organism: Megascapheus bottae; assembly: GCF_031878675.1. Taxonomy (NCBI): domain Eukaryota; kingdom Metazoa; phylum Chordata; class Mammalia; order Rodentia; family Geomyidae; genus Megascapheus; species Megascapheus bottae. Next base: position 45,576,107 of record NC_143515.1, read on the forward strand.
TTTCCCAAGATCCCCCAAGACTAAATACAACCTAAATACAACTCTAAATTTGTGTAAGATGCTATGTTAAAAAAAAAAAAAAACATGTCTTTGTGAAGAAAAGCTATATAATAAACAGAACATCCAGTCATTAAAGGTTCAATGCCCTGGAACAACACAGACACAAACCGAACTTGTTAAGACATTGAACCAATAAGTGCAACCACTAGAAATGTTTAAAATATGACATCTTTTATTTGTTCAAATGACCTTTGCTTCATACTAAAGAATCTGGAGGGTTGGGAATGTGGCCTAATGGTAGAGGACTAGCAATGAGAAAGCTCAAGGACAGCACCTAAGCCCTGAGTTCAAGCCCCAGGACTGGCAAAAAAAAAAAAAAAGAAAGAAAAGAAAAGAAAAAGAAAAAAAATCTAGGTTATGGGCATGCACCGTATATACATCTGCTACACAGCCAGTCAGGTTGATGCCAGATCTAGCAGCCTCACCTCCAAATGATACCTCTGTCAGCAATACTTAATGGAAGAGCTCATAAACACAGCATGATTACTATATGGCACCCCTCTGTTCATTAGGCAGAACTATAAAACCTATCATATTGTTATTCCTACTGGCAGATAAGCCACCATGATATCAACAGCTTTTAAAATGGCAAAAAAAAATCATGTTCATGTAAGCCCAGGTTTAAATAAATTAGTTCTACTAAAGTTTTATTTCAAGCATCGCTCCTCCTATTATGGGCAATGGCAAATATCTTCCTGAAACGAGTGCCTTTCAAAGGAAGGATTCTTGTGATTCTCTGTCAGAATCTACTTTTATTATTTACCCTCATTCTTTCCCCAGTTCTCACTGAAATCCCTAAGAAAGAAAAGCTCAAAAAATCTACTCCCAGCATAGGCCCAATGGTATTGAAGGGATAACATGAGTTACTAATTATCTGTCTATTCTTTGCTATGACTTTGGTCTTAAACAGTACTCAGCAAAAAGATGTACCATCTTCATGTCATCATTTCACTGATTTCCATTATTCTTCCTAATGGTTTCACCTCTGGTACCTTCCTATCCTGCTTTTCTTTTCTTATCTCAAACATTAACTTGGTTATTAAACTGCCACTTTTAATAAGTCCTTCAATTCAACAGCCCAAGTGGAGTATGCCCTCAGGGAGTGTTGAGGTTTCCCTTATTTGACTCAAAAGGAGCAGACCTTCCTGGTTTTGGTGGAGATGAACCAACTATGAGATTGGGCCCTTTCCCCATACATTCCTGCACCAGATTTCAGTGAGATCCTAATCTATAAACCCACAGGCACTTTCTCATTTTCATATCCTCCACTCCCTGCTTCTACAAACACATCCTTCCATTACTTCTCTCCCGCTGTGCTGGCTTCATTCTTTGTTTTTTCCCTCTACTGCTGTTTCTCCTTCATTGTCTAAACCTGCTCTGCCACTTCTTGTCCACGGGTCAGTTGCTAGATTTTTTTTTTTGTGGGTCATGGGGTTTGAAGTCTGGTCTGGGCACTGTCCCTGAGCTCTTCAGCTCAAGGCTACTGCCCTACCCCCCAACCCTTGAGCCAAGCCCCACTTCCCATTTTCTAGAGGTTACCTGGAGATGAGAGTCTCAGGCCCTGACTGAACCTCGATCCTCAGATCTCAGCCTCATGAGTAGCTAGGATTACAGGCATGAGCCACTGTGCCCACATGGCAGTTGCTAGATTTTATACTCTGTCTTTCTCAGCATTCTTACACTCTCTCCTCTAAGACTGATTCCTTAAATTTCTATATTAATTTGAGTCATAGTTGTGGGACCCATCACATTCTAATTTGCATTTAATTTATTGGTGATGTCACTTTGTCTCTACTACTATAAAATCCCTTACATAAAGAGCTGAATTATACATCATACATTTGTACTTTCAGAATGTCCATACCACACCAGCTTAGGCATGTGATGTTTGAAAACTGAATAAATGTGTCTTACAGTGGAGTCCCAGTGCCACTTCAAGAACTTACATTCATGATGTTGGAAGTGCAGTACTGTATAGAGCTCAGCTGAATACTCTCCCTATAAGAAAGTTCTTCCCCTTTCCCTTGCCAATATATTTGACAAGTTGAATCTGTTTGGAATTGCTACCAACTACTTTTTTAAACCTTCGAGTACAAAATGAATAATAAATGGTATTCATCCAGCAACACCAGTGCCTGATTTTGTTCTTAATCTTTTCCCATGAGTCTGAAATCACACAAAATTTCACAAATGTAAATAACAATCGCTCATACAGCTTAGGTGTGAGGCCAGAAAGGTTACTTTTATCTGGTTGGGCAAAGGAGTCAAATTAATCTGAATAATACTGAGGTCAATTGAAGATTAAGAAAAAAAAAAGCCGACTTGGAAGTGAACAGGGGAAACCTGTTCCCCTCAAACGTACCTAACAATACTCAAAATGAATTCTGATGGGTGTAATTCATTTTCTCCTTATACATGAACTATTTTAGTCAGCCACTTTATAATTGAATTTTCTTCAGGCAATTCACAGCTAGGCGGACTGACAGGTTTTAAACTGATAACGGTGATCAATAGGCCACCAAGGACACATCATGCTCACTTAATAAATAGCAATAATAAGTAGGATACTGACATCAGGAAGCTAACTCTTATTAATTAGTTCTCATACACAGTCCTACAAGGTGCCCTGACTGCATAAAAAGATGGGTAATCAATTCCACTCAGCAGGCTGGTGCTGTGTCCCCACGAAAATAGCAGAATGGTAAATGCATAGCTACTCAAAATGCAATGTATACTACTGTCTAATTTCCCATCACTAGTTGTTTCATAGGGTCCTCTGTATTTTGCCGTGTAATCAAGATATGTTTGAATTCCTACCTTTTTGGACTAACTTAAATACATAGTCCTCCTGCCACTGTATAAGTGCACATTTCAGGATTATGAACAGGTCATGTTTTAAGTATCTTCAATTCTATCTGAGAAATATATCTTTCTATTTCTTTTATCAACCCGTTATCTCTTAATAGTCCTCTATATTTCCAAACACTTATCCATTGCTCTTGTGTAAAATAAAAAGTCCTTCCCTGTTCCTAAGGCTAACCCCCTATGGTCAATTTACTCTTTCTCCATCTTTTCTTCTTCCTTGCTAGATTAGCTATGACTTCCTAAGGTTCCCAACTCAATGAGTCAATGAACAGGTCTTACCTCCCCCTGTTTTCAATATCTACAGTGCTTGACAGAGCTGAACCCTCCCTTCTAAAATGTGTTCATCCTGGCTTCCATGACTCTATATTTTATCTTTTCACTTTGGCCCTTCTGATTTCCTTGATTATTAATTTTCCCTTTAGCGCCAGACATATGGAAGTGTTCCTCCAGTTAAAATTCTTACCTGTCTCATTTAGTTTTAGCTTTTGTCCTTATTTATAATACCTCCAAAATGCCATCTATAACCTAATTTCTCTGAAAAACTGTAGGTCTCCAGTACCATTACCTATTGCACTCCTCTCAGCATGCCAGTCTAACTAGGATCTCAACCATACTTACCTCCTTCCTCCCTACTTCTTTAACCTGGGGCTAAAGGCAACATGCTTTTTTATAACTCCGTCCCTGCCTACATTTTATCAGCCATTCAATCATTGTGGAACAGAATTTATATGGTTATTGATATACTTTACTTCTTTTGCAAAAATCATCATCACTGTGCAGTGACTCGTGATCTCACAGAAAATGGCACCACTCAGTCCCTTGCAGATAGATGCAGTCATACGATTAATCTGGCCAGTGCACCAAGAGAAACGATATGTTGTTTCTGGAAGGTACTGGGAAGATGAGAGGTATAAAAACTCAGTAGATTCTTTTCTCAAATTGCAATGACCAGAAATGCTTCAGCTTCTGTCGACCAGTGTTCACTAAGTAGCTATGAAGACAAGAACTCCTTTCTGAGACACATCATCATACTCTGGAAATGGAAGAAACAAACCTTTGTGTTGCTAAGCTCCTAGAATCTAGGAGCCAACATGTTCTTCACACACAGCCTAACCCGCCTGTAGTGTCACCTTTTCAAAATGCCCTACTAGAGAGCAGCCCCTTTCTCCACCATCTCTTGTCCAAATGATACTGCTTTTCACCAAAGTAATCACCACGTCTTCAGGAAAGCCTCTGTTGAAAGCCTCTGTTTATTTACATGTTATTATGCTATCATATATGTTTCCCTTGTGCATATTAGTCTTATTTTCAAGTTGATTTTTTTACTTAATGTCTACTTCCTCTGCAGGCCTATAAGGTCCATAAAATCAGGGATACCATGTTTATTTCATCTACTCATCAAAACATAATGAGCAGCACAGAACAATGTAATCTAATAAATCTAACAAACACTTGAGAATCCAGTCACTGCTGCCATTTTTAGATCTGCTATTTTAGGTTTCTAATAGGAGTTAATGAATCAAATTGGCACTGTCACACATAGTAGATAATCATTTAAATGGTTTATCATGTTACTTGAACTGCCTCATGGCAGATTCCACATTTTTTTCCCCTGATAATCCTGCTACCTACTTTCCTGTATACAGAGAAATGGCTTCAATAAAACCTGTTCTGCAGCATCAACAAGTAGAATGTTTGGGGCCTACTGACAGCTTAAGAGGACTTCATGGGCTGTAAACAGAAGCAATGTATTACTCAATAATCTGTGCCTGCTAGAAAAGAAAGCACACATAAAATTTATGTTGAAATATACATGTAAAAATCTATATAGGTATATGACTACATGTCTGTGTGTGTGCACACACACAGTAAAGAGGAATAAGAGTAAAGAGGAATAAGATAAGGATACATGGATAAATGTGGTAGATTTAGTTAGTAAGCAAATGTGTGAATCTATAACTCAGAGCCATGATGACCATTGTTTCCTTAGAGGCCACAAAGCCAGTCACACCTGTCCTGTTCTCCCAATATGAATCTGGCTCCGGTCTATATGCTCCAGGGCCATTTATGTGGAATTGGCTGACGATCTCAGCAGCTGGCTTCATTATCTCTCCATGTTTCCAGACCAAAAACCCAGAAGTCGTGCTTGCTATATTTTTCCAGTCTTCATTGTCTACCCATTCATAAGCCCTATCAATATTTGTTTGAAACCATTCACATATACCCACTTCAACACACTGCTTCTATCACTTCAAGCTTTTCCACCTCTACTATTGCAATAGGCTTACTCATTGTGCCACCTCTTTAAGCTGAGGCACCTGCTTTCAAGCCAGAGTAATCTCTTTGAACGCCATTCTACCCACAATTATCTCTTTGAGACTGAACTCTATTCTTCTTCCTTCTAAGTCTACTGCTTATAGGATGAGTCAGAACTCCACAGGAGCTTCTGCACTGGCCAGCCTTGCCTTCCACCTCAGCCCCATCCAACACCAAGAGCCTCTCCCCGATCCCACTGTAGTCTTCAAGTTGCTTTAGTGTTCCCTGCCTGGGCCTCTATGAGACGTCTCTCCTCTCAATCTTTTCCTTAACGCCTGTCCAGCCAAAAAGCCTTTTCAAGGGCCACCATACTAAGTAAAATCTCCAGACAAACCGTCAGCTGAGGTCAAAGTTTCAGTCACAGTTTATCCTTTGGTAGGAGATAGGAATTCAGAGGGGGGTAAGTTGACTCTTGGGCTGATACTGTTTAATTTGTAGACATAAAGCTAACTATATAGAAGTATTGAATTTGTCTGGATTTTTCAAGCTTTTCATCTGTGAAATGTATGCTCTTTTTCCACACATAAACTTTGCCTTTATAAAAAGCTTTGCAAAAATATATGCTGAACATAGTGTAATTCTCATTTTACATGTTACACATTTTCACAGTTGTAATTTTTAGCTTATTCCATTAATGCTTAACACTAGCCCCATTCAATATCCACAGAGTTCCATGCAAGTTCCACAGAAGCAGGCTGAGCGTGGTCACCATCTAGCCTACAACGTGTAGCCTCAAGGATTACATAAAGTGTATCCACGCCATAGGAAATGTGGTGGGGTGAACCTCCTAGGAAAATAGTTTAAGTCAAATTGAATGGTCACATTTCTAACAGAAGAATCTTCTCCTTTGCTCTGGTCATTGTACTTGCCAGAGTTCCTTCCACTGTCCGGTGTTCATCTTCCTGTAACGAAGCAGAAGTTCCAGTAGCTAGAAAGAGTGAGCCTATATTGCAGGAAGGCAAGGGAAGTGTAAAAGGGCCATGGAAGGAGAGAAGCAACAATAACCACAGGGACAGCCAGAGGAGGCCATGTAGATAAAGAAGAAAGGAGCTGGCACTTGGACAGCCCTGGAGGAAAGAATGGACAGACATGGTCCAGCAGCAAGATCCTAAGGGAGGCTAACCTAAAGAGGAAAATACAACATGATGAAATGAATTCATAGAAAGAAACAGTAGAACCCAGAGAAAATAAGCACTGTGAATGAAACAGATGGTCAAGACAAAATAGCAATGAAAATGGCAAAGCCTTCATGCCCAGGAACAAATCCAAAGAAAACTGACATTATCCTAAAGAATAACTCAGTTTTCCACCATTAGAAGCCTACTTTCGACAGAGTACCACAATTTGTTCAACAAGTATTCACTAAGCACCTACTACATGCCAAAGGCTAGGCATACTTGGGGATCATGATATGTTTGCTACCTAGCAGGAGAGAGCAGAGTCAACCTTCAAAACCAGACTGCCTCAAGAAAGGTCTTTTACAATCAAGACTTTGTTTCTCCAAAGGTTACAAGCATATTCTTTACAGGTTCCATGGGATATTCCTCTGGGAAGGAGATAATTAATAAGACCTACTGATCAGATATCAGGTAGAGTATCAGACCAAAAAGTTCTAGGAAAAACAGACTAAAGAAAAACACAATAGTCAGTAGTAAATAGAATAAATTAGAGCAAATCAAAACAGAAACATAGGGAAGTAATCAAACAGGAATATTAAGACAAAATAAGGAGCCTGACTCAGGTACTCAGGAAACCAGAGACCTGATTTGAAGCCTAGCTTGGGCAGGAAAGCCTGTGAGATTCCCATCTCCAGCAAAACGCCAGAAGTAGAGGTGTGACTCAAGTGGTAGACTAGTAGTATTAGCCTTGAACAGTAAAATCTAAAGAATAGCACTAAGTTCAAGCCCCAGCACCAAAATACACACACACACACACCCTCACACACGTGACATTTACAGTAAGAGTTCTGTACTTCTAATTCCAACAAAGCCTTTTATACATACTTTTAATATTCCCCTATTTGTTTTAGTTGAGCAGATCATGATGACTGGAAATAATAATGGTAACTCAATGAATAAAGGCATGCAAATACTAAGCACATGCCTCAAATTTGGAGATATTTTAATCCTATTTTCAGAACTCATATATCACCGGCAACTTAAATCGCATAACTTTTCATTTGCCCTACCTCTTCAAAGCCAGAAAAGAAATTGTTACCCAACTACCCAGAAGACCTAGAATCCTATCCTCAGGTGAGGTTTTCTGGCCTGGCTCCTCCTCCTTTCCTCTTAGCTCCCAGTTTAACCGTTACACAGCCTGGATGAACTCTTCCCAACACATAACTGTGTGCGTTTAAGAACAGAATGTTTATCAGCTGAAGAATCCTCTAATAAGACCAGATGGAAGCAAGCAGATCCAGGTGGCCACCTGGACAATCTCCAACAAGCCCCGAACCTCATTTTAATCCATGCTGTATCAGTTGATAACTGGCAATGACAAACAAGGACACAAAAGAACTACAACAGTGAGATCAAATGTGGCAAGTACACACACACACACACACACACACCTATTATTCTGAGACCAGACATAAATATTTCTCCTCAGAATTAACCTACCCCTCCTCCTCATTTCTTTTAACCTATACTATGCTTTCCCCACACCACTGGAATGATAGGTTAATGTGGGAGCTAGACTTGCCATTTTCCACTATTAAACACGGATAAAAATGTTACCAAATGCAGAAGAGGTATCCCTTTTAGAACTCCTAATTTAAGGAGAAGGGCCAATAAACTGGGGGTAGCACCTTACCTTCTCTCCCATCTAAGTTCTTCCCAGGTTGGGCAGAAGTCATGTGAAAGTCTCTAAGAATGCCCCACCAGAAACCTTATCCTGCTTCCTGACTTCAAGCAAAAAATCTTTCCCAAAGGCTGCACAGAAAATAATTATAAAACATCACGGGAGTTTCTGTACCAAATACAGGCTAGAGTCCAGGGATAGTCCTACTGCTCATGCATATAAGAAAATTCTGGCTTAAAATTTTAACTGTGTTTTGAGAGGACTTCAAACAAGTGCCACGGTTTTGTTTCCAGCCCTCTTTTTTATCTCTTTCACACTCAGTATTTGCCAATGCTGTTCTTGTTCCTTTTTGTTTCCAGCTCTGGTGTTTGAACTAAGGTCTTGTATTTGGTAGACAATCGATCACGGGCCTGGAGTTTGGCCTAGTGGTTAAAGTGCTTGCCTAGCATGCATAAAGACCCGGGTTCGATTCCTTGGTACTACATACATAGAGAAAAACCGGAAGTGGTGCTGAGGCTCAAGTGTTAGAGCTCTAGCCTTGAGAAAGTCCAAGGACAGTGTTCAGGCCCTGAGCTCAAGCCCAGGACTGGCAAAAAAAAAAAAACAAAAAAACAAAAAAAAAACGACAATCGATCACTTGTCTCATCACTTGTCCCTGAAGTCAGTGAACACACAAATCTACCTATAGAGCCTGGCCTGCCCTTCATGGAGCCTGTTACAACTTAACTACTGCAAGATCCTCAAAAGCAGAAGCAATGCAAAGAATGAGCCAATGAAACTATTTAAATGGAGTTATAGCCAGATCTGGCAATGTTACAGCAAATTAAATTTTAATGAGACAAAGAAAATGCTGAACCTTTAGAAAGTTTATCAGGGGAAGAGGCATCCAGAGGACACAGATGCCCCAGAGACCAGGTGTAGACACGAAGGAATTAACTGCATGGCAAGACCACTCAAGGTCAAGAATTTGCACAGTACATAAATGTCCAGATGTGGTTAAAACCTGCGCTTTGGAAATAATCTCACTCTACCTTGGAACTTCCTCTTGAAGACGCAAAGAAAAGTAATATACAACAAGGTCACATTTCTGTTTCGATGAAAGGTGTTGTGTACCCAAATAGAACTTCTGGGTTCTTAACCCAGTAACCTCAATGCTGCCACTGTGTCTTCTTCTGCAATTGTCTTTTCAGGAGCTGATTCATATAGAGGCCCTGTATGGCATGGTTCCAAGATTCACTGTAATCTCCAGCTCTGTGCCCTTGGAAGACTGCATCAGGGCTGGCTTTCATGTCTTTTTGTCAGGCACAGTCAATAAGAGCTCTTTGCAAGAAATAAGAGTAAAGGAAAAACAGGGATTTATTCCTTAGTAGGTGAGGGTTTGATAGTCAGTTTAGTCCTCTACTAAAAACAAAATTTGCGTTGGTTCCTGTGGCACGAGCCACTTCCGTCCTACAGTCCCTTCATCTGTGAGCTGATAGATTCAGTACTGTGTTCTCCTGGCCTCTGGCTTCCCACTAGGCTTGGTCACTAGGAAACAACTGCAGTATACTGGACAGAAGGCAGAGAGTAAGGTTCTGGTGCTTAGCCTACTGCTTCTGTCCAATGTTATCCTGGATTGGCAGTGTTACATTCCTTTAGTCATTGTCCTTACCTTGCCAAGTGGCCCTTTTGCTCTTGACAGAGCCCTGACCAATCAGCCCAAACCTACATGATCTGCCAGACAACTACAATAGCTCTAAGTAGAGGCTATGGCCTCAGACTATCTGAGCTAAATTCATGTTGCCAGTGAATAGTCCCATCGCGCATGCAAGTCATCTGCCCTCTTCAAACCTTCCATGGCAGCTACGTCACAAATATGGCACTGAGCTCAGCTCCTGCCATGTGAAAGTGATCACCAAATGGTAGTCACGTTTGTTGTTGTTGTTCTATTATTTTTTCTAGCTCTCACTTATTGATTTCCTCTACTGTCTGATATGCCCACCTGTGTGTTCAGTCTCTGTACTGCAGAAATTACTAATAAAAATAGGCGCACAAGGTGCAAGAAGTAATGTACCCACTACCTGATGAATGGAACTGTGACCCCTCTTTCCGTCACCCTGACAATAAAATACAATTTTTAAAAAGATTTAAAAGAAAAAATAAACAGAAACACCTTTGGCAGGATTGATTTGTCTGCCATACTGAGAAACTTAGGAATTGGGGACTTTGGAAACTGAGGCTACAGGAGAGAGGCGGCCTCAAGGCAGAGAGGCCACCACATAAGGGAGGAGGCCAGATACCAACAGCTGGTGCTGCTGCTTCTCCAATTCCCAAAGCAAGCCAATCCAAGCAACACAGGGGTCCTCTTCTGAGGGTACTCACATGTAGTACAACATGTTCAATAAAGGCAGACTGGATCCTGCCCCCTGCTTGGAGCTATCCTCGAAGCAGAAGTCATTGAGGCTAGAGACCCAGGCACAGGGGTCCTTGCAGGGCCAGGCAAGACCAGAATATGCCTTTCACCCAAAATCCATCACCCTTCCTGCCAGCTGGCAGAACATTCTCCCTCCAGAGCCAGCATTCCTGTGCAATATTCAGAAGCGGAAGCATCTATCACAATGACATATTCTGACTTCCAGAAATTGAGACATCTAGAAACAACCATTTAAGTAATATCACTTATATCCCCTGTCACTCTCTGAAAGGATCCAGCTAGACAGAAAGATAAAGCTGCTGCTAGTTTTTGCAGCCCAGGTAAAGCATGCATACAGCAAATGACAAAAGCACTTGTACAGGATTCTTCTTTCCTCTCTCAGTAGCTCTGCCCTCTCTAAATAGCTTCCACTTGCATAAAAAAGTAGTCCAAAACTCTCCTTGCTTATTTGAATTAATAGCATGATTGGAATGAATTGCCTTTTTTTCTAAATAAATACATTTTCAAAGCATGAACTCAGAAATATAAGATCCTAAAGCCATCAACCTTCAAAAGCAACAGAAAATCTCAATAAAAAGTCTAGTTGTGCTGTGAAACCAAGAGGTTCCAAACCAAACTAACCATTCTACCATGTGCTGACTCTTCTTCTATGTCCCATTCCTTACTGACAGCCCTGATTTCTCCTGTCTTCAAAAAGACTATATTTTAAACCTTTTTGTTTTGCCAAATACAATACAGATATATAAAAAATTAGTTTTACTTCTGTACATTGTGAATGAGTAATTCAAACATGAAATTAGAAAAATAATTCCAATTACATAGAAAAGAATAAGTAAAATGAAGGAAATATAAGATTTATATACTATAAACTTCAAAACACTGTTGAAATAAATCAAAGACTTAACTAAATGATAAATGAGTGCAGAAGAGTTAATAGTCTTTTTTCCTCCAGTAATGGGGTTTGAAGTCAAGGCCTTGAAGTTGCACCGAAGCAACTTCAAGAACCATATATCTAGCCCCTTCTCCTTTTGATGAGCTTGCTTTGCTCAGCTGACATTACCACAAGAGTCATACCTCCAACCCAGCTATTTGCTAGTTAACTAGAGGTGGACTCTCACAAACTTTCCTGGCTCAGACTTGAATATTTGTTTGTTAAACACGTCATTTTAAATATGATGTAAAAATCAATGTTAATAATTTTTTTAATAAAAAAGAATAACATGCTAAAAAAGAAAGAATATCATGCTATACAACAACAAATAATTTAAAAATAAATAACTTCTCCAGTTGTTGAAAAAAATCTGTATATGATTCAAGCTGGAATATGTTCCTGAAAAGTTGGGATATACTGCATGTACCTTAACATGTACTCATTTGTAGCTCAGGATTTGAGTATATTGACAGAGTTAAATAACAATCAGCATTGGGTATTTTTTTTTTCTTTTGGTGGGTCATGGGGCTTGAGCTCTGGGCCTGGGTGCTGTCCCTGAGCTCTTCAGCTCAGGGCTACCGACCTAACACCTGAGCCACAGCCCCACTTCCCCTTCTGTAGTGATTAATTGTAGATAAGAGTCTCTCCTGGTTTGAAGTGCCTGGGCTGGCTTAGAAAAATGATCCTCAGATCTCAGCCTCCTGAGTAGCTAGGATTATTAGTCAAACCGCACCTGGCTGATAAATTTTTTATTTATCACTCCAAGAAGAAACCTCCACACTGCTTTCTAGAGTGGCTGAACTTGCTTACAATCCCACCAGCAATGCAGTAGGGGTCCTTTTTCTCCACATATACAGATTTTTTTTATAGTATACTAAGTGCCATTTCACTTGGGCTTCCTTACCCAGAGGTCTCTCTCCTCTACCTACCACTTTCAAACAAACGGAGTAATATGGCATGCACCTTGAGAATGATCACATTTAGTTATCTTTTTCTCTGACCCAAATAGGCTGACAATACAGACAATACAGTCACTTAGTAACCTTGAATTTGGCTGAAATGTGTATTTGGGAAATAATACAACAACAACAACAAAATAACAAAAAACAACTCACCAATTACTCAGAAGTAATTTAAGCACTCTGGAGAGGAACCCTGTTCTTCTCAAGATTATTTGCATTTATCATGTTTTTGGATAAGTAGCAAACATAAAGGTATAATATTGTATCTCATAAGGAAAGCATAACATTTTTAAAGATTTTATTAACATTGATTTTTACATCATATTGCAAATGTCATGTTTAACAAACAAGTATTCAAGAAGGGATTCTCTATATAACATTTTTTTTAAGTTCACTATCACTACCATAATCCCTCGGCAGACCCACTGGGCTAAAACTGTACATAACTCCTATCAACTGGATCTATCTTCTACAAAAAAAAGAATTAATTTTATGTAGATTAAGCCCATGTTTTAAAAAATAATATGAACGTTTCAGTGCATAGTAGCTTTATATGAAGAAAACAATTTATTCTTTGATAAGAAAAATGCCAGTCATCATGTGAACAAATTTCATAATTTAGACACTGATTAACCAATCTAGTGTTCCCACATAAATACACAGCCTCCAAATAATTTTCAAAAACCATTTTCATATACCCTATGTTTCATTTTTCCAATGAATACAAATTTAGATGATACTCATTTTATAGAGAATGTTCCACCTTTAACAAAAGGATGTATACTACAGGATTATTGATTAAATAAGATAAACTGAAGGCTGAATATCACTAATGTTAACCTGCTACCATACAGCACCATAGCTCTGTGGAAAAATCAACCACGAATAGCAAACCACTGTCCCGAACTGGTTCTTTGTCAAAATTACCTCCTCTGTCATCTTCCCTTCCTGTAACATCAAACACCTTGCACCTTTTCAGGTTGCCATGCTGATGCCTCAGGAACATAAATTGGGCAGCACGCAACACTAGAGTCAACCAATTCCTATTCTACCATATAAGCATGCACCTAATCAAATCCCTTCTCTCTACCTACAAAGAAATATATATATCTTTTATCTTAGCTAGCTTTGATCTTTTTATGAAAAATGTATTTGTTAAGGACAGTACACTGTCAGCAAAAGATGATGAAATTGAATTTGAATCTACATGCTTATCACTAAATTTGGTCAAATTTCACCACTTCCCAAACTCAGTCTGCTTGTCTTTAAAACGGGCTTAATCAGGTATCTCCTTCAATAGATGGCTGTATGGTTAAAAAGAGACATTCTTTTAAGCTGTTTAATACAATGCTAGGCTCAGCCATTATTCTTGAATTTTTCTACAAAAATTCCTTTTTGTGCAAGTTTGTTGAATCTATCATGTTATATCAAAGCATGTTATATCATAGCTTATGACAGTGTACAAGCTATCAGCTGAGTGATAAGCTCCCTTCATGAAGCAGCCACCAGTCATGAGCTAGCAGGTTTACCCCTTGTGAAACTCCCCCAAAAACAAATACTCCAGTAAGCACCATTAAGACATGTCCCCTCTGCAACAAACCCACATTTTGTACAGAATACTAACCAATTTAAACACATTTTGATGGGCCATGTAAATAAGGAGTTCCTAAGGAAACTGGATGGGACAAAAGGGTAGAGTGAGTTGTCATTCTTCTAGGAGAGAGGTCCTGCCTTATAACTTCCCTAAAGTTCAGTAACTCAAATACATCCAGGCTTGCAAGTACAGAAACAGAAGAAAAAATACAGAAGATATAAGAGGTCTGAAAAATTTCTATAGGGACAAATGCTCAAGCCTCCATTTACACAGAAAGAGGGACTTGCTTACTCGTGAGTTGGGGCCTTCCAAATTCTGCTACCATGTAAGTCTGGTGCTTATTTTAGCCGGTCTATCCTGGGTTATTGTCCCTTGTCCTGACACCCTGGAGGACAGTTATAGGTTTTGAACTGGGATGTATAAGACGTAGGAGGAAAAGTGAAAAAAAATAAAAATGAATTCTCATATACAAAAGGCCCAGAAGTGTGAAGTCTACCTCTACCTTCATTAGTGGTTTCTTTTCTTATAAGGACTAGCAACTGACTTCCAACTTAAGAAAGGGAGGCCAGGAGAAAGGGGATTACATGAGTCACACACAGATCACAGCTTGCCAGCTCTCCTCAACTCCCAGCTGCCTCAAGTTTCTCCCCACCACAATCCACATGTGTGTGTGGGTCACAATGATATCATTTCTCAGTTCAGACACAGGGACACCTACCCACTGCCTTTCTGTGCCAGTCATAGCAGCCATTGTGGTACTTACTAAGTACCAAGATCTGCAGAAGGAACTTCCTTCAGGATTCCCAGTGCTTACCATGACCCTAGAACGAAGGCACAATGATATCGGTATCATCTTCGTCGTCGCCATCATCATCATCATCATCATCATCATCATCATCATCATCACCACAAGCACTGCCAATGTTATTTATACTTTAATTGGTTTTTTTTGGGGGGGGGAGGTTGGGCACAGTCCCTGAGCATTTTTGCTCAAGACTAGTGCTCTACTATCTTAACTCACAGTGCCTACAGAGGTAGTTAATTGGAGATAAGAGCCATACAAACTTTCCTGCCTTGGTTGGCTTTGAACTATGATCCTCAGATCCTGTTATTTAATTTGAATTCTGACCTTCAATGGAAGTTAAGAGAACAATCTGTGCCAAGCATTTTCTATTCCTATTCTAGTAACCATCTCAGGAAATAAGATTACCCACCATTTCACTTAGATATGCTTGCAGAATAGCAATGAGTTAGTATTTAGCTCCATACTCTTCTCTCATCACACTGCACACTTTTGAGGAAGTCATTTCATATAATTCTCTGAAGGTATTTTTAGCTTGCTCATAGGTCTCCATGGTAATTTAGTGGAAATTAGTGATTCCCAAATCTTACATCTACTTTGATTTGTTTCTGATTTAGTAAATTGTCTTTTTTCATAACCTGGGATGAACTCATTTATGCCCAGGCTTATAGGTACATGTGAACATCCACTAAGCTATTTCTATCAGCAGAGATGATAACAAAAACTAGTCAACCTTTCATAATGTGGTAATTATTATGCAAAAAATAATTAAAACATGGTGGCTTCTCTAAAGTCAGAAAACTTGCAAGGCAAGAAAAAGAATGTGTAAACACTTATGTGAAAGAACAAAAATACATAATCAAAAGGTTAGGAAGATTAGGTCAATTCTGACTTAAAAAAAAGTCTAAGAGCTCTATAGAGAATATGTATATTTGAATGGGAAAAAACACAGGGAGTAAAAAAGGCAAATGATTAAAAATGAAGAGCTAAGCCAGGCACTGTGGATCATAGCTGTAATCTTAGCTACTCTGGAGGCTGAGATCCGAGGATCAAGGTTCTAAGCCATCCCGGGCAACACAAAGCCGAGAGACTCTTATCTCCAACTAGTCACTAGAAAACTAGGAGTAGGGTTGTGGCTCAGAGGTAGGGTGGTGGCCTTGAGCTGGAGAGCTCAAGTACAGCACCCAGGCCCAGAGTTCAAGCCCCATGAACAGCCCCCCCCAAAAAAATAATAATGAATAGCTACAATAAAATAGATAAAAATTAGAGGAAAATACTGAAGGTCTACAAGATAAAGCAAGATGGAAATGAGCATTAAATAAAAGAGATAATGGAAATCCATGCTTATCTAATATTTTTAATCATAAAAGTAATTATGACCAAGCCACTGTGAAGTGATGAGGACAGTGGTTAGAAATGAGGGTTAAGCAAGGTTGGAGAATGGTTACTGCAATCCAACAGGAGGTCATAAGGTCCTACCAAGTACAAGACATGTGGCTGCAATTGCTGAGTAGACCTTGCCCTCGAAGAATGTAAGAACTTTGTAGCCCAATTAGATAATATAAACAAAAGTAAAAAAACGCAAGATACAGATGGCAAACTGGGATAATTCCCCTAAGAACAGAATTCCCAGATGATGGGGAGGAGTGGAAAGCTTTGCAGTGAAATAGGTGGCAAACTCACCCTAAGCATGCTTGAGCACACACGCTAAGCTCATCTACAAGGAGAACTGTTAAGTGAATGTATAAAATAGCCTTGCATGGAGAAAACAAAATAAGCCAGGTGCCAGTGGTTCATACTTGTAATCCTAGTTACTCAGGAGGCAGAGATCTGAAGATCATGGTTTGAAGTGAGCTTAGGCAGGAAAGTCTGTGAGACTTTTAACTCGAATTAATCACCAAAAAGACAGAAGTAAAGGTATGGCTGAAGTGGTAGAGCTCTAGCTTTGAGTTAAAAAAAAATAGCTAAGATACATACCCTTGCTTTGAATTCAAGTCCCAGTCCCTGCATATATACACACACACACATATACACACACACACACACACATACATACATACATACATACATGAATAAATAAACCACTCTTATTTTCATGCAGTTATGTGTGAAAGAAACAATATAGAGATCAAAGAAGAGACAAACAAGTGTCAGAAGCTCTGGGTACAATCTATATGAGGAGGTATCCTTTGTTTCAAATACCAATGACCAGCTTAGTAAAGAAACCTGTGTGTGTGTGTGTTTTATTTATTTGCAACACTGAGGACTGAATTCAGGGCTTCCTCCTCACTAGGAAAATGCTCTACCATCTAATCCATGACTCCAGTTCTTTCTTTTTTTTGTTTATCTTCCAAAGGTCTTAATTCTTTGTCTGAGCTGGTCTAGACCAAAGATCTGCCTATCTCCATCGACAAGCACCTGGGAGCTTATTAATATTATATATTATGTAGTATATTAAAACACTAATTATTTCACTAAAACTGTCTAAAAGGAACACTTTTGGACAAGAGGAAGCTGTGTAGGAGCCTAGGCTCCTTAGAGATTATCTGTATTCATAGACTGGAAAAATTTATCTTATTACATAGCTTGATTTTCCTTTCAACTCAGGTTAAAAAAAATACAATTAGCATAAGGTATATTACCCACAAGGCAGTTATTTTTTATTCTTACAGGAGTAACTGATGTCACCATAATTGAATGAGCAGTCATGTTATCAAACCATCATACCCTCCAGGGTCAGAATGGGATAAAGACAAAGTAGAATTCAAAGAACAAATATTTTCTCAACTCTAGCTGGCCTGTCACCCTTTAGTGTAAGGGACAGATACCACCCTGTGTGGTATCTTACAACAGAAAAACATAAAAATATCTTTGTGATTTATTTAAAGCACCTAAGCAGAACCTCAGATGGCAAAAGAAGCCACATCAAGAATGTGAACTTGAAATCATTCATGGTTGTTTTCTGATTTCCTGCAGCCCTCCCAGTAGCTCGAAGGTGGGGCCAAGGTTGAATGACAGCAAGGTCCAAGCACACAAGGGTTCTTCTGCTGGCAGATAAAAAAAAAAAAAAAAAAAGATGGCCCACAAATCAAAGCAAAGAAATAAACAAGAAATGTTCAAATGAGGACTGCTGCTTTGAAAACAATAACTAGAATGGAAAGCTTTTCAAAATGTACTGGGTAAGAGAGAACTTGCTCAGAAAAGGGAATATGAGGACCAAGAGAAAGGGCCACCAAGTTCCATTTTAAAATCACATTTCTAACATGGAACTGAAAACCACTAGCAAATAACCTGGGGTCCTGCAGTTAGCAGCAGTATTTCTAATAGCAGAGAAAATAAATATGAGCTCCTGGGATTGCCTATAAAAAGGGAATGAGTCATTACTTCTTTTATGAGGTTTTCAATGACTAATTAAGAGAGCAGGGAACACAGAAAAAATAACAACTGCTTGTACTTTTGCTGCCATGCTCAAGAATTACATCATCCTCCCAATGTATCTTTCCCTAGAGGAATTCTATGTTCCTAAAGTATCAGTCATGAGTTACGAACAGCCAACACCATAAGAAGAGAAGGGGTTAGTGCAATCAATCTAAGTAATTGTACATACCGCAGGCAGCCTCAAGAAAATATTCAAAGCCTAGCAATTTACAGTAGACATAGCATGATAGCGAGGCTAGGCTTCATGTGACCAAACACCTTTCTACATTTCATTGGTTGACATAACCATGAGACTGTCCTGAATCTTGAAAAATGTTTGGTCCAGAAACACTTACTCAAGCATAATTTATTGCCATCCTCCCCATTAACATTTTTTTCAACCTCACTGAGGTTCTCTAGTAAAAAAGGCAATTATTTCCTCCAGTAAGATATCAGAGGCAAAACTCAGATGCACTGTGCTTTGCTAACATAAAATTAGCTCAAGGTGAATATCATATTGATTCCTTGGTGAAAATCCTTTGTTGAGACTGATTCATCTTTGCTGACTTTAAAGCACAAGGACAAGGCAGGCTCTTTAATCCCAATTTGTACCATATTTTGTTTTGAGGATCTATCTATGACTCACTTAGAAAAAAAAACAATATCTAGAGTTGTAGATTTGACTATTTGCAACCATGCTCCAATATTTTACATTAAAAACAAACAGAGCAAAGCAGAATGATCACATTTATGCTCACCCAAAGCAGAAGCATATGCTACTTGCTTTTCTCCTGTTCCTTCATTCCAACCTTTCTTTTTCAACTTACCTTCACTTTTCAATTTCCAGTATTCTCACTTATCTTTAAAACTCAAATTCTAAGTTCCAAACCCCAAATGGCAGGAAAATCTTCAACAACTAAGGTATAAAAAGGCTGGCAATCACTGATGTATATCTTTGCCCTAATTACTAGCAACAAATACAAACTTTAGCATATAGATAAAAATGTATCATTTCCCAACTTGATTTTGAAATTTAATGTAACCAAGTAAAATGGAATTAGAAAAACAGGATGAAAAGGAATGGAGAAAGAGAAGAATACCAGGTGTATAATTAATTTAAAGTATTTAAATACCAATACAGTGCCCCCTACTATAAAACCAATAGTTATTGTATAATCACTACTGGTCAGGTGATATGTTATCTCATTTAATTTGGAGAACAGTTTTGTAAGATAGGTGTTAGTGTTATTATCAGATAAAGAAACAGGCACAGGAAAGTAAGAGACTTACCAGTATCATTCAGTTTATAAGACTCAGAGCTAGAAAGTAATGTGGACTGGCTGGCTATATAAAGGGAAGAACCTATCTATGGAAGTACATGAACCATCAGTTCTGCTCTAACATATCCATTTAAAAAAGTAAGTATCTCTTCAGCTCTCAAAAAAAATTCCTTATTTCTATGAATCTGAATTCAGACTGATGTGCCTTGGAAATCATAATGAAGGTTCATAACAGAGTGAAAGTACTGTTTAGAGATTACTGGTGTCCGAGTTATATACTGCTCACAATTCTTAAATCTATGAGCATACTTCACAAAAGGCTATGAGACCATCAACAAACAGTTCTGTACTAGGCTTAATGCTATGGTTTGGATTCTAAATGTCCCCCTGAAACCCTTAGTCCCCAGCCCACGGCATTACTGGAAGGCTGTGAAATATTGAAGGTTGTAAGACAGACATTGAGATTGTACCCTATAAAGAAACAGTAAGACTCCTGTTCCTTTTTCTTCTTCTTCCTCTCTTGTTTAGTCGACCAGGAGGTGAACTGGCTTCTCAGCCACACGCCCTATTCTTTTACCTCTGCTTTCTGCCATACCATGTTAAGGTGTAGTACAAAGGCAGCTACTCAGAGCTAGCACCATGCTCGGGTTTTCCAACTTCAGGAATATCACCCTGGGTAGCTGTCTAACAGGACCAACCTATCGATTCTCATTGTGCTGGATGTAAAAGAAACTAGCAAATCAGGTGCAGAGAGCTGACTATCACACTTCCAGACACTAAAATTCTAATAGGCAGAGGGGCTGAAGCAATATGGAATCACTGGAAATATCAACTGAAAATATGGCAAAGGCCCAATGTGTTCCAGGATGGATATGTATACTCCTAATTCCAGGATGGCTTCCTAAAGAAAAAGAGATGTATGGCCTTATGTATCTAGGTTTTGCTCTATTGTAAATCTGCTAGGAGAGCCCAAGGTTTCTACTGATTATGACAAATGAGGGAAACCATGGAGCCTATGTTCCTTTGAGTCTGGCTTACTTCACTTAATATTTTTTTCTAAGTCTTTCCATTTCCTAACAAATGGGGTGATGTAATTCTTTCTGACAGCAGCATAGAATTCCATTGTGTATAAATACCACATCTTGTTGATCCACTCATCAACTGAGGGACATCTGGGTTGGTTCCATATTTTTGCTATGGTAAATAGTGCTGCAAATGAAAGGACCTCTAGGATATAGAAACAAAAGCCATATAATGAGTGACTGTTGTTCTCATCTCTTTTGCTGTTCTTTGGTTATCTCATATTGTTACGGTATCTCACTTTGTTATCTGACATATTGGATATATTTGTATTTTGTTATTTGAAATTAGATAGGGAAGGGGGGAAAACAAGATGAGGGGTGGGGGTGGGAGGGAGGGAAATGGGGACCAAGACATGAGAAAGGGTATCAATGTATGTGAAGTAATGCACCTTCTATCTGGCGAATATAATGTAACCCTTCTATTAATTACAATAAAAATATTTAAAAGAGATGTGTAAGCCATAATTTTTAAAGAATATTGAGAAACAGAAAACAACAACAAAAGAATATTCTTATCCATAATGAGTAGCTTATGCAAAGATCTATCCACACAAATAGACAAAAGGACAGTTTCTGCTTAAGACATTTCCTACATGTTAAAGATAAGAAAGATAGCTACCACGGTCTATTTTTTTTTCCCTTCAAGCTATTTTCTCACAAATAATGAAATCATTTTAATAAAAAACGAATGCTAAAACCTTGAATTATTTTTAAAACTGAAACATTTTTTCTTTGCTTCTGTTGCTGAGCAACGCGTTTTTTGCTATGCTACAAACTGAGACCTGGATTAATGTTCTTCAGTGTATAGAAGGGATAGCAAAATGGAGTTTTCTTGATTACAGAATGTTTAAAAAATAAATACAATAAATGAAAGAGAAAAGAAAATGAAAGGATTCAGGACTCCTATCAAATTAATGGATATTTTCACAGGAAATAGCCAGCCATGATGTCCTCCATTTCAGATGCCTCCCTCCCATGTGGAGTCAGCAAAATAATAAAGAACCATTCTCTGCGTTCTCAAACTACTGCAGACATATAATAATACAGCAATGTCACTCTCACCATGTTACCCTCAATTATGCACTTTCCGTTACTGAATGGTTTTCATTAGCTTTTGTCTAAACTAGAGTAGAAGGTGCTAACGTTTGCCTGTTGAAATTACTCAGGATGCATTCCCCAAGCTGAGCTCAATCCGCTCTCTGGAGCTCCACACTTGTATCTGGAAATTCCATGAACAACTGATGGAAATGCTCTGAAAAAAACAATCTACACCTGTACTGTACATTCAGATTTTCTTTGTCATTCTTCCCTAACTAAAAGCAGTATTACCACTGTCTCCATCATACTGTAGTAAGCCATCATGAGATAAACAACATGGCCGGAGGTTCACATATTACAGATCCTAACCCTGTTTTTCATAGGGACTGACCACCCATGGATTCTGATACGATGAGGAGGGAAGGTGTAGGAGCCAAGGTCCTGTGGATACTGATGGATGTGAACATTCCCTCACAAATAACAAGCCACCAACACTCCAGTATAAAACGCCAGAGAAGCTCAGGTCTTCCTAATGGCCATCTGCTTGGGCTAAAAGTCAGATGTTCAAATTGAAATGGAAATGGAGCAGAATTTGAAAAAGAATCACTAAATTAATCAAGCATATAAAAACCCATGGGGGGGTGGGGCTGGGATATAGCTCAGTGGCAAAACACTTGCCTAGCAAGTGCAACATGCTGGGATCAACCCTCAGTACCAAAAAAAGAAAAAAGAAAAGAACAAAATAGTAAGGTCAAAACAAAACAAAAATCACAAACACAAACACAATAGTGTGAGGATGGAAAGGGAGCCAGGGGACAGTTGGCTGACAAAAGAGAAGATGCAGAAATTGAACAAGATGGCAGATAAAACAATGTCAACAATACCAAACTGTAATAGCATGCATACAATTTAAAAAGCTTTATTTGTTGAGGGTTATGAGCTTTAGTTGAATAAGAATTCAATATGAGTCTCAATGTGACACAATCACTAAAAATCTTTTTTTTAAGGAAATGACGATGATTGCTCAGTGCTGGGCACTTAGAACAAGTTAAGTACCTTCAGTCCTTTGGGATTAATAGCCCTGTAGTCACCCATTCATCAGATAGATCACCTACTCTGACCCTGGCAGTGTACTAAGAATTGGGTAATTGGGCAAGTAAAGCAAAACAGTCAGTCTCCACCCTGCATAAAATCTACAGTCTACTGAATTCCTATCTATTATTATTGTTTTATGAATGAAGAAATTATGGCACACTTAAGTAACTTGCCTTCTGAACTAACACGAGGCAGAATTTTCTTTTCTTTTCTTTCTTTTTTTTTGCCAGTCCTAGAGCTTTTTATCTTCTTTCCAGCATCTTAACACAGATGTTGGTATATATTATAAGACTGGCTAACAGTGATCAGAGTAATGATCCTGATTTCACTTCCCCACTGCTTCACTTAAATATCCTAGGGTAAGCACTCTGTCAGGTTATAACAAACAAACAAACAAAGGAGGAAAGGCAGGAAGAGGTAAAGGGGAAGAAGGGGAGAAAAGACTTTCAATATCAATAGAAATAGCAATTTATTTTTCTTAATTCTCTCATTACTATTCTGACCTTGAATACTTTACAAACCAGCTACAAAAGAATTTTTTAACTTTTTAGTCTCTTCTTGATAGGGAATGATGGGCTCAGAAATATAAAATCTCTTACCTTACTTCAGATATATTGTTATCGTTTATGACTCTGCCTAGGGAAAAAAAATTTGCTGAGAACAAATTTGGTGCTACAATGAAGTGATCTTAAAACTGTGAGAAAAGTATAGATACTGAATAAAAAGTGAAAAAGGATGTTGACCAACTGTAATAAACAGATCTTTAAAATGCTAACTGATAGTGACATACATTAAAACCTTCCAAAAACAAAAAGAAAAAGAAAAACCACCAGTATCAATAAATGAATTCACAAAGATTATAGTAAATAAGATCAACATAAAAATCCATTCTAAGGGCCAGGAGTTTGGCCTAGTAGTAGAGTGCTTGCCTAGCATGCACGAAGAGCCAGGTTCGATTCCTCGGTACCACATACATAGAAAAAAGCCAGAAGTGGTGCTGTGGCTCAAGTGGTAGAGCCCTAGCCTTGAGAAAATCCAGGGACAGTGCTCAGACCCTGAGCCCAAGCCTAGGACTGGCAAAAAAAAAAAATCCATTCTAAAATGTGGCTCAAGTGGTAAGAGTGGTAGCTTTGAGCTGTGCCCAGGCCCTATGTTCAAGACCCAAACATTGACAATTCACAAAACAAAACAAAGAAAATATTTCCAGGTGCATCAAAAATAATAAAATAGATTGTAATAGATATGACAAAAGAGATGTAAGGTTTGTACATTCAAACTATAAAACATTATTTAAAGAAAATAAAGATTTAAGGACTGGAAAACACATTCCGTATTAATGACTTATTGTTACTGACAACACCCAGTTCAGCTATCTCAATTGCTTTACCTTTATTATTAGCTAATACTAAAACACATTTGCTAACCCAAAGACCTAGAATAGTCCAAATAATCTTGGGGTGGAAAACAACATGCTTCAAGACTGCTGATAGCTCAATTGCAGATGTGCTATGTAACCACAGTGATCAAGACTGTAGTACTGTCCTAAAGACATGCATGAAGGCATTGAAAGAAAGGCTCAGAGAGAAGCCCATAAATTTGCAGTCAGTGGTTTTTGATAAGGATTACTAAACTACTCAATGGGGATAGCACTTCTAATAAAAGATTCTGGAACAACAGAAAAACCACAAGCAAATGAATTAATTTAAATCTACTACCTTACCTATTACATAGAAGTGAGTACAAAAAGATCATTGAATTAAACATAAGACCTAAAACTAGAATTCCCAGAAAACAGACATATCTTCATAAACTTTGACTAAGGAATGGTTTTTTAGATATAAGCAGTAAAAGAAAAAATTAAGGCCTCATTAAAATTGTGCTGTAAAGATCACTAGCAGACCAGTTCCAGGTGCTCACACTTGTAATGCGAGCTACTCGGGAGGTTGAGATCTGAGGATTATGATTATAAGCCAGCCAGGGCAGGAAAGCATGTCAGACTCTCATCTCCAATAAACTACTCAGCAAACAACACAAGTGGTGCTGAGGCTCAAGTGTTAAAGCACTAGCCTTGAGCAAAAGAAGTACAGGACAGCACCAGGACCAGAATTCAAGCCCTAGGAACAGAAAAGAGAGGGGGGAGGGAGAAAGAGAGGGACAGGAGAGGGAGAGAGAGAGAGAGGGAGGGGGAGATAGAGAAAAAGAGAGAGAATCATCCTATCAAGAAAATAAAAAGGCTAAAGGATGGAGAAAAAATTGTAAACCATATCATCTAAGATACACACACACATATATGTATGTATATGTGTGTGTATATATACATATATCTGGGAAAACTTTGCCACTTACTGGTAACCAAGTAGCTATTTGGAACCAAGGTGATTAGTCATGATAGGTAAAAACTATCATTGATTTAAAACCAAGCACGTCTCTGAAGTAATTCAGGTGGCATTCCCACAAAGCATGTAAATTGTCTTTGAAAGCAATTTCAAATAAATTCCAAAAAATGATTTTGAATAAAACAGCATCTTTGAAATAATTGTTGAACCACCTACTGTCATTACTTTGAAAAAGAGAGCTCATTTGTATGTCTAAATTCTGGTATATTGGTTAAATCTGTCTCTTTATTCCCCAGTCACATCTCCTATTGGAGATTTAGGCAACACTTGTTATCCATGGATGGGAAAATGTGGCTCATATGCCCCTGAATATTATGTGCCAGGAAAACAGATTTACAAAGGCATTAACTCTCTGTGCTTCAATTACCCATGTTAAGTCCTCTACTAACAGGAAGGCTGCAGGTCTCCTTCCAGTAAAACATCCTATGAAAGTCCCATCCAGGCTTTCACACAGGGCATATTCCTCCTGCATGACTTTATATAAGAACAAGGAGATCTTATATTTCAGAGACTTTACAAGGATTTTGTCTAAGATATATCTGCTAAATAGGTTAGTGGAAACTAGTTAAATGCACATCTACATTTAAAAAAAAAATTTAGACCGGAAGTATGGCCTAGTGATAGACTGTGTGCCTAGCATGCACAAAGCCCTGGGTTCAATTCCTCCATACCACATACACAGGAAAAAGTTGTGAGTGGTGCTGTGGCTCAAATGGTAGAGCACTAACCTTAAGAAAGCTCAAGGATAGTCTCCAGGCACTGAGTGCAAGCCATGGGAATGGCAAAAACAATAATAATATATTATGTGAAGTTATTTCTTTTTTTCTTGTGTTCTCCCCGTGGTTGATTCCTATCGTCACTGAATCTGATTCTGGTACCTGGTGTATTGTATATATATTTATTTGAATTAGGAAAGGGAAGTGGGGGGACAAAGGACTAAGGCTAAACCAATACACACATGCCAGTCTATTGGAAATGAACTTTATGACTTGATGTGAGGGGAGTGAGAGGAGGGTAAGTGGGAGATAAACGTGGCAGAGATTAACAGTGTCTACCAAGAAATATACTCACTACCTTAGGTGTCTAATTGTAACTCCTCTGTACATTACCCTGACAATAGAATTAAATTAAGACAACTACATCTTCTATACAGTGTGTCACTGTGGTACCCAAATTTATCGTGAGACCTAAATACCATGGAAGCTCATGCTACACACATGTTGACTCTATTCTTGGGCAGCCACCTCTGGGGCCACGCCCATCTCAGTCATTTCTATGTTGGTTCATTTCTTATTCATGTTACTGCTCGTTATGGATATACCAGGAAATAGAGCAAAAAAATGCAAAGAACCACAGAAAGTGTCAAGAGAATTAACATCTTAAAGGTAGATGTTTCACCAAAGGGCATTTTTCTTTGTAAAGACAAAAGATACAGTCCATTCAGCCTGTCCTAGACTTTTGGGTAGCAAAGGAGAGCCATTTAACAGCCAATCAAGAGTCCCCACACTGTTGACTATCTGTACAGGTTTTCCCTCTAGATTTATGGAAATTTTCATTATACTTTGTTTTTTTGCTAAATAGGGAGAGAAATGGAAAGAAAATATAAATGGAGACCAACTTTTATTGCTCTTTCATTGGGTAAAGGCAGTCTTACTGAGCTTTTAGGCAATCCATTTGTGGCTTGTTCTGCCATTAGCAAACTGCCATTCTGATGTGTGATCTTCCAGAATGCCATTTAGCTACTAGGAACACAGAATGAAGTACAAACCACATCTCAGAAGTGCCTGATCTGCTCTGCTATCTGAAATGAAAGCAATATTAAGTGATAAAGTTTCTGGAAAACAAACAGCCATTCCCTCTATGTGGTTTTCTGCCCTCATTTATTCTTGAGGGTACATTGATTTTTC
This sequence comes from Megascapheus bottae, assembly GCF_031878675.1. Classification (NCBI taxonomy): domain Eukaryota; kingdom Metazoa; phylum Chordata; class Mammalia; order Rodentia; family Geomyidae; genus Megascapheus; species Megascapheus bottae. Next base: position 45,603,064 of record NC_143515.1, read on the forward strand.
TCCAGAATCATTATTATAAGGTACACTGTTTTAAATTATAGAATGATAGCTTGCTGAATTGCTACAATCACATCTCATTCTCACTACCTTAGTGTTTTGTACATATATTACATGTAATATATTGGCTTCATAAAATACTCCTATTTTCAATACAAATACTTAGCTAAACAGCTGTTTAAGGAAAGAATACAATGGTACAGTTTAAATTAAAAGAAAAAATCATAATCGAAAGAGGTTACATGAAGAAATATTTGTGGCTATCCTGACAAATGCACTTCTATGTAAGAAAGGATCTCCCAAGACCAGTAACATCCATCTCCAAATTCCTCAACTAGCTTTGACTTCTGACTACCATCTGGTTCCCACACACACTGGCCCTGTACCCCACCATGACCTCTGTTATCTTCGCCTGCAAATTCTGTATGTCTTTACAATTACCCTCAGCTGTCAACTTAGAAAACCTTTCATTACTCCTTACATGATCATGGCATTTATCTGTTTTACCTCTTATATACTGTACTGTGATTGTTTCCATCTACTTGACTAATCCCCTGAAAGCAAGGACAGTTGCTGACTATTATTTACCCAGAGTAAAGTATTAAACAACAGATACTGGAATTCAAAAAATGAAATAAAAAAAGAAAATGTTTGCTAATGAGTAAAGCTAACATCAAGGTACTATTTCAAGAGAAGTAAAAGAATATTATTCAGTCATTCTCTTTGATGATACAAGGATCTCTAAGAGCACCAAGGAAGGCAAACTGCCAGATAAAGAACTGAAGAAAGAGGTTAACCTTGCAAATCCAGTGGGGTATATTTTCTCCCAAAGGAAATAAGCAACATATAAAATATACTGAACAGTTGTAAGGGCATGGAAAGGTCAGATTTGTGTAAGACATAACAGTTGCTACTATGGAAGGATGAAGCAGAGCATGACTCAAAAATGACACTAGATATTTAAAATGAGTGTTTTATTGTAAGTAATAGCTAAAGCAATTGATTTTAAAATGTCACATTGTGAAGTAGATTTAATAGCATCTTCTTTATGGTTCTAAAGGTGTTTTTTAACTTGTTTTTCTCTGTCTATATGTCTCAAAGATTATACTTCTAAAATTAAATGGTAAAGATTCCTGAGAAAAAATATTGCAGATCTGCGGTCTTCCATAATACTTAACACAAGGAATAGCACATTAGAGTTCCATAAACACTGCATTCAGCAATGGAGCTAGGGGTAAAGAAAAAATATGCTTTGGAGGGTGTACATGCATGGACACGTGCATACATACATAAAGTCAGCTAGAAGCAAAAACAGCATAGAACCAGTACAGTCAAAGCATACCTGCATTACTGCCAATCTCTTTAGTGTATTGATGCTTTCTGCCATCACAGTCAATATATCACATATAAAGAAAGAACTCAAAGAATTCAGAGCTTCACAGTTTGGAATTTATCTCATAGACTGGAGTTGTAAGTATGAAAGAATTGGCATACTCTGGTAGATAAATAAAAATATTTTTCATGTTACTGATATATAAAATGTCACATAATATATGCAATATATTGTATTTGATATATTCAATCTTATATATATGCACCTTCTTCTTTCCAAGAGGCTGCTGCTTCTAATCTTCTTTAATTTTTGTAAAGAAATGAATTTTTAACTGATTCAACAGTTAAATATTCTTGGGCATTTATCCAAAAGATTACAAACATACAGTAAAGCTACCAGCACAACCATGTTCACTGCAGCACTATTCATCAGAGTCAAGATATTGGATCATACAGAAGTCCATCAATGGATGAATGGATCAGGCAAATGTGATTTTTAACTCATCCAGGAAAGCTAAAATTCATTTATAAATATGTAAATGAATACTTAGAGCATTATGCAACTGTACACAAATGAATTATTATTATGCATTCAAGGGAGAATTCAAACAGCGTAATTCCTTAGAAAGGCTAAATCATTGGGTCCGGGAGTTTGGCCTAGTGGTAGAGTACTTGCCTAGCATACAGGAATCTCTGGGTTCCATTCCTTGGTACCACACATATAGAAAAAGCCAGAAGTGGTGCTGTGGCTCAAGTCGAAGAGTGCTAACCTTGAGGAAAGCCCAGGGAGAGTACTCAGACCCTGAGTTTAAGCTCCAGGTCTGGCAAAAAAATAATAATCATAATTTTTAAAATCATATTTTAACAAAATTAACACCAGGAAACAGGAACTTGTAAAGGAGAGAATATGATCAAGGTGAGGGAGTGGATGAATGAAGAAAAGAAAGTGGGAGAATACAATAAAAATTCAATACATATACTATAAAAGTAAGAAAAGTAAGAGAAAGACAAGAATGTTGAAAGGAGCAACATTGATCAAGATGCATTTTATCAGTAACTACTTTGTTGAATGGCAACTCCTTTGTTCAACAACTCAAACACAATAAAGTATATTTTTAAAAAAGAAGTTAAAATCCAATGGAAAAAAAAAACTACTTGTGCAAACAGGACAGGTTGTTCAACCTCTTTAACCAGTTGGTGTCACAGGAAACCAAACATAAATAAATAAAGGAAGAAATGAAGGAAGGGAGGAAGGGAGAGAAAGAGAGAGAGAGAGAGAGAGAGAGAGAGAGAGAGAGAGAGAGAGAGAGAGAGAGAGAGAGAGAGAGGGGGGGGGGGCAGAGAGAGGCAGAGGCGAGAGAGAGAGCGGGAGAGGGAGAGAGAGGTGGAGGGGGAGAGAAAGGGCACATGCCAGGCACAGTGACTCATGTCTATAATCCTAGCTACTCAGGAGTCTGAGATCTGAGGACCAAGGTTCAAAGCCAGCCTGGGCACAAAAGGACCTGAGACTCTTATCTCCAATTAACTTCTAGAAAATGGGAAGTGGGGCTGTGGCTTGAGGGTAGGGAGGTAACCTTGAGCTGAAGAGCTTGGGGACAATGCCCAGGCCCTGGGGTACAGTGGTAGCCTTGAGCTAATGAGTTCAGAGACAGATCCCAGGCTGAGTCCAAGCCCCATGACCCACAGAAAGAAAGAAAAGAAAAAGAAAAAGAAAAGGAAAGAAAGAGCAAGCCTCTTAAGCAAGTTACTGACACAGGAAAAAACTGCAGTGATGACTGTCGTAGGTGAAAGAAGTACAAGGGACATAATAAATGGATGCAAAGAATGCTTGAGGTTAGAATCCAGGCTGGACAAAATCTGCTGAAGGATCGTTTTGGAGGCGGTTCTTACCATTGTAATAGGGACCTTGTTATAGGTTAAAATATAAAGTTATTGACATAGTAATGATACAATAAAGTTGATATTACTAACTGAAAAACAACTAGACAGAATGTTGAATATGACCTTAGTTTGGTTTTAGAAAAATATATATGTACATGGAAATGGATGTACATGGAAATATAGGTACGTGGAAGCCCTGGGTTTGATTCCTGGTACCACATACAGAGAAAAGGCTGGAAGTGGCGTGGTGGCTCAAGTGGTAGAGTGCTAGCCTTGAGAAAAGCCCAAGGATAGTTCCCAGACCCTGAGTTCAAGCCCCAGGACTGGCAAATGGAAAAAGAATGTAAAACATTAACAATGCTCATCTGTGTGTGGCAGGAAGATAGTGCTGTTGTTTTCTGAAATGTGTTTGTTTAATTTCTAATTTTCTACCATGGTTCTTCCTTGTGTTACTGTACAAACTTCAAAAATTGGGGAGAAATTGTTTATTCTTTGTCTCATTTATGAGGCTTTACTCTAAAATCTTTTTGTTTGCAGTTTCCATTTTTAAGTTTGTTTTAAAATCCGCTTTCTGACAAATAAAGGAAAGATAGTTAACACTGTATCTGCAGTTAGAAGGTACATTTGTTTAAAATAATTAAGAGCATTCTGACTGAGAAAAATCTTATGTTTTTTGAAGCTTATCCTTATTTTTGTTTGTGTTTTGATTTCTCAGCAAGAAATTTCACACAAGATGTTGTATCAGACGAGATACCATATGTCCTTATTCCTCGGCAGGAGCAATGCAGAGTCTGTAAAACAAATTTTAATGATGCTTTTCCATAAACTGACTCCTTCCCTATGATCCTTAAAATATGCACATATTTTAAGAAACCAATAATCAGGCAACCCTAATTAAGAAAGAGATAATTAAGACTAACAAAAAAGATAGGTCAATCACATTCAGAGATAATGTATTTGGATGTTTTCCATAACATTGAAATACAATATAGAAGCTATAGATCAAATGATTTAGTGCTTGGGTAATTAAGATATATACTACTTAAGCTTTTATAGAGAACTTTATTATTTTGAGCTTTTCATTTTTATTCAATATAGAAAAATATCTCCCTTCCATTTGAGACACTGGAAAGAAACCATCTTACCAATGCTGGTTCTTTTTACATGACATTAGCACAGGTGGCTAGAAAGTGAAGCCAATCACTTACTTTCTCTTTACTTTCTAACACAACATTCATTTACTTTAAAGCACCTAAGATGCATGTCTTCCTGTTAAAAATGAGTAAGCAAAGAATTCTCCTTCTTCAAAAAGGATCAAAATAACCCAAAACATTGAAGATAGAAGACGCTTACATAGTAACAGTTCTAAAGTGCCGACATTAAGACACATCTAAGCAATGTCTCCTGAGATTTCCCCAAGAGCAGGATAGAGCAGCCATGTAGAGGGTCACAGCAGGCACCAGGCATGGCAATCAGTATGGACAGACACGGGGGTGGGAGGGCAGGTCTGGATGATGGGGAAGTAGCAGTCTTGAACATTCTGCTCAGAGAAGACTATGTGGGTAAACCAAGCATTGTCACCATTAGTGTATGACATCTGAAAGACACAGATCTGGGAACAATGGTGTGAATCCTGGCTTCTCCCCTTCGTGCATATATGACTATGTAGAAATTATGCAACTTCACTGGTCTCAGTTTTCTCATTTGTAAGAAGAGGACCACTAACAATTCCTACTGTGTTAGAGGTTGTACTGAAAAAGTCAATATAAGGAAATCATCAGAGTGATACCAGTACACAGAAAGTGCAGTGCAAATACTTTCAATTATCAGGATTTTCCATTTATTGTCATGTTTGCTTAAAAACCATAGGTAAGAATCAATGAAGATATATATATTTTAAAAACTTTATTAGAGTGCTAAATAGTAGGACATTTTTATGATTTGTATTTAGGGATATGATTTGAGTTAAATTCTATTAAGATGTGAAGTTAATGGCTGTGATAATTTGGGGGAGCATTTAGCTAGTGTCTCAACACCAATTGTTACATGGTTAATTATTGATCGATACATTGGAAGCACTGACATTTGAACTCAAGGCTTGAGTCCACATGGCTCATTGGCTCAGGTGTTGCTCTACTACTTGAGCTATAACTCCAGCCTAGCTTATTCTAATTATTCTAGTGGAATTTTCTTTCTTGGTTGGTCTCAGACTGTGATCCTCTGGATCTCAATATCTTGAAACAGCTTATTATCAGCATGAGCTACTGGTTCTCAGTTATGAATGTCATGCTTATTCTATTGACCTGAATTTTTAAAATATCAACTGCATGGCTCTAATTCCCTCCATGTTCTCTATTCCATTTTACTGATGTGTGTACTTGTTCTTTTTGTGTCCTACTAGAGTAATTATAGGAACTGAGGTGTGTGAACCCTTCAAACTTATTGTTCTGCAGTATTGTGTTGTCTATTCTGGGACTTTTGCTTTTCTACCTAATCACTAGAACTCATTTATTGGTATTCATAAAATATTTTTTCTGAGATTTTGATTGAGATTTCATTGAATCTATAGATCAAATTGGGCAGAACTGATATCTCAACATTATTAAGTTTTCTAATGTATGAACACAGAAAGTCTCTGTATTTAGGTATTTGATTTTTTTCATCAGATGTAGGATTTTCTTGCAAACAGACCTGTTTTTGTTAGATTTATATTTATTTGTAATCTTCTGTTTTGGGGTTCTTCTGAAAAGTCCAACTTCCAATTGTTCATTACTGTCATTCACTGCAGTGTGTGTGTGTGTGTGTGTGTGTGTGTGTGTGTGTGTGTGTGTGTGTGTGTGTCCTGGAGCTTGAACCTAAGGCTTAAGTGCAATCTTTGAGCTTCTTTCCATCAACAATAATACTCTATCACTTGAACCACAGTTCCACCTTCGGCTTTTTTGTGATTAGATGTAAGAGTTTCATGGTGCTTCTGCTCGGACTGGCTTCAAACTGCACACCTCAGATCTCTGTCTCCTGAGAAGCTAGGATTACAGGGCGAGTCACCAGTGCCCAGCAGTAGACTTTTGTGTCTTAACTTTGTACTCTTGACTGCATACGTCCTCTCATAGAATTCGAAGTCACTATGAAAGGTTCCTCTACCAAATCCAAGCCATCTCAGAAGGGTCATATTTATTACAAGTGATTATTTTGGATATTCTATTTCAGTTATTAGACTTTGCTCTTCCTATGTCTAAATTGAGGGGGAAAATCACTCCAACAGCAATATTTTATACTTGAAATAAATACTCTTTAATATCCAGTCATTAAAAGTGCATTAGTCTCTTTTCAAAGGGTTCCTCGAGTGCAGAATAATAAAAATTTTAAGAGGCAGTTCAGTCTGGCAAAGATCCTAGAGTCTGGAAATTCAAGCAAAAGTCATCTATCTCTCCTCTTCCTCTAACTGCCTCCTAAAAAGAAAAATAAAGGGAGGGGGGAAGAAAGCAGTTCCTAGAGGAACTTCTTTTATTTGAATCATGAGTAATTTTAGCTTTGACTTAGCAACAACAACAAAAAAAATCCTGCTCTCAAATTACAGACAAACCCAAACTTCATAAAACAAGATTATGCATCTCAATTAATTCAGTGCTACCCAAGCCTTTCTGAGCCTGCTTCTACAATGGGAGAGATAATACCTATGAATATGAAATACTAGCTTCATTCCCTAATATCAGCACTACATGAGCTTGCAAATAGAAAAAAAAAATTCTGCATCCATGTACTTCTTTGCTCCCAGAACTAATGTAAGAGTATAAAGCCCTAACTATGGTTTGGTGAGAGATCTTCATCTCTCATTTTCTTTATTACTGATGTTATATCTTCTTTCTACATCATCAGTGATGATTAGCATACCTGTAAGGTTTATTGCTTCATTGTTTCTGAGATTAAAATGACAAAAATAAGCAGCTAAGAGACGGAGATAGCTATCCAATTGTCAACAAGTATAAAGTTAGACGCACTGCTATTTTCTCTCTGCAGCAAGAAAAATATCTAACATTCATCAGCAAATGGCTGCCTATCTTTTAAGTGAATACGGTGAGGCAGTGAGAGGTGAAGTAAGCTGTGCTCAATGACAAGAATCTCAGGAAACAACTAGAACCAAAATCTGGCTCTTAAGTTTACAGCCTTGCTACTATCCCTAGAACTGTGCTTCCGAAAGAATTTCTGGGGATTTCTATAGAAATGGAAGTTCTGCCTGCTCACTGAGGGCACTAAGAAATGTATCACAAGTGCAGGTACACACAAATAAATGTATGTCTTCACTTTTCCTAGTGAAAATTATATTTAAGACTCAATATAATCAAGATACATGGGTTTTAGATATGTATATTTTATAGTTCACTTCCCAAATACATATTTCTATTTGCTCTTTCAGTGTGGGAAGCAGAGGGAATGATGCATTCCTGCTCTCAGAAATGAACCCAAGCACACTCCAGTGACTCATGTCTAGATACTCGGGAGGTTGAGATCTGAGGATTGCAATTCGAAGCCAGGCTACTCAGGCAAAGCTGTAAGTGGTGCTGTGGCTCAAGTGGTAAAGCACTAACTTTAAGCATAAAGAGGTTCAGGGACTGCACCCAGGCCCAGAGTTCAAGCCCCAGGACCGGCTTAAAAAAAAAAAAAGAATGCAAAGCATCTTCTCTGCCACTGTAAGTAATCTTTAAGTACCATGATTCAGCAAGAGTAATTTAGGAATGGAATAATTTCTGGGCTTTAATCAGTCAGCCATTCCATAAATATTTATCAAGAGCCCTATTATGCCAGACACTGGTGAAGAGAGACAAAGGATGGTTTCTCCACTCAAGAAATCTAAATTAGAATTGAGAAGACAAACAGTAAACAAACTATTACACTGGGACACACACTATGGGTTAGTACAGAAACATAAAGACGAAGCATTTGGCAGAGAATGGGAATGAGACATAGCACCAGCAAAGGCTTCCAGTTTAGAATCTAGCCAGGTGTGTCTGGCACATACTTGGAAGCAGGTGACTAGTTATGAGTTCAGAAAAAACGTAGGGCTATGAACAACTTCGATATGAGGTGTAAGCTGGATCTGGATCTTATAGACCATCATCTACTGTGTACAAAACCAAGATTCATGTTTTATCCAGAGGCATAGAGATATCACTGTGGAGACATATGATCTGATAAAGACTTTAGGTAGATCATGTTACAATGGAGAACAGTTTGAAATGGAGAGCACGGGAACATAGAGGCTGCTACTAACAGTCACGTGTGTAGGTCTTAGCTAAGTGAATAACAGGTAAAGGTAGAGACAAGGACAGATAAAGGTGTACAATAAATGACTCAAATGTGTAGACAATCTGGAATGTTGTACAATAAAGGAGTATCACCCAGTATTCTACCTGAAGCACCTGTAATCCCTGCACCAGAAGATGGGACTTCAGTGAAAATGAAAACAAAGACTACACTGTTAGTTCTAAATTATTTTCCTTAATCTTATATATATATTTTTTTGCCAGTCCTGGGCTTGAGCTCAGGGCCTGAGCACTGTCCTTGGACTTTCTCAAGATTAGAGCTCTACCACTTGAGCCTCAGCACCACTTCTGGCTTTTTTCTATGTATGTGGTACCGAGGAATCGAACCCGGGTCTTCGTGCATGCTAGGCAAGCACTTTAACCACTAGGCCAAACTCCCGGCCTATTTTCCTTAATCTTATTCAGACTTTAGTTGCTTTCTTTCTAAGGTGCCTATTAGTACAATACCACTAAATAAGACTCTACTATCTACAATGATAGTGATAAAATATACAGGTTATTTAAAAATAACACCCAAGCAATGGCCCATAATAAAGTAATACAAAAGGGAATTCACGTGCTCAAGAAGAAGAATTAAGGAAATAAATCTCTGAATAAGAGAACATGTTTCTTCAGGTGTAATTATAAGACATGGCCAAAATGAGCAGGACTTCTCCCTCAGTGGATCAACAGCCAAAAATCATTTTAAAAGGAAATAGCACTATGAGTCCATGATGCTTCTCTCTGTCCCCAAAGAGAACACTCAGATTTATCATTATAAGCACTGAAAAGACATGAATACTAATTAGAACTTAAGAATTTATCTGGATTTGTAAGTACAGAGGTAAAACAGTGATTCCCAAATTCAAACTCCCTTAGATAACAGAAATTAATGAAGAAGACTTAATGTAATGTAAGAGGGAATACTTACAAATATGACAATTAAGAAGTTTTGCTCCTGTGAGTGCTTTTATATTATTTTATTTTATTTTCTGCCAGTCCTGGGGCTTGAACTCAGGGCCTGAGCACTGTTCTTGGGCATACTCAAGGCTATGACTCTACCACTTGAGCCATAGCACCACTTCTGGCTTTTTCTATGTATGCAGTACAGAGGAATTGAACCCAGGGCTTTATGCATGCTAGTAAAGCACCCATGAGTGTTTTTAAAACATAGTTACAAGTTGGGTGCTGATGGCTCATGCCTGTTATCCTAGCTACTCAGGTAGCTGAGATCTGAGGATCGAGGTTCAAAGCCAGCCCAGCCATGAAAGTCCATGAAGCTCTTATCTCTAATTAACCACCACAAAAACCACAAGTGGCACTATGGCTCTGCTGAAGAGCTCAGGGACAGCATCCAGGCCCAGAGTTCAAGCCCCACAACTGACAGGGGAAAAAAAACAACAGCTACAAAGTCTTAATACTCAGCTCATCAAGAATCAATGACCTTATATCTTGGTGGACTTGTGTCTGCCTCTGCCAATATAGCAATCAACAGAGGCATAGTATGACTTCTGAAGTTAGGACCTAAAAAGCCAGGTGGCTTTTTTTCTTGTTTTACTGGAACATTCGTTCTTGGACCACTAAGCCACCATGTGGGAACTATGAGTACCCTAAGTTTTTCTATTTCCTTACAAATGGGGCAATGTTGTTCTTTCTGACAGCAGCATAGAATTCCATTGTGTATAAATACCACATCTTGTTGATCCAATCATCAACTGAGGGACATCTGTGTTGGTTCCATATCTTTGCTGTGGTAAATAGTGCTTTAGTTCTCAATTCCCATTGGATTTTCTAGTCCATCATTTAACTACTGAAGGCCATAGTGATGATTACAGAAGTAAGAAGCCATTTAAGTTTGAGTGACAAATAGTAGTTCATGTGACATGCCTGGGAACCTATGACCCATAAAACAGGAACTCAGACATGCAATTAAAGGTAAGCACTGTGCCTAATGCATACGAGTAGCTCAATGTACAAAGAAATGAGTGTATAAATAGACTTCTTCAGCAGAGGATTGATAGAGTCTTCCCATGTACTGCATTCTAGCATCTTAACAAAGATAAAATCACAGCCTCATTTAATTAGTAAACTAATATACCTTGTTAAATCTCAGGAACAGAAATGAGATATTTTCCCAACTTTCTGTAATCAGTGGATGCCTAGCATTACTGCTAGTTCATTGCAGTCCAATATATATTAAAATCTCTTTTCAAAGTAACAGTATTAAGCAACTTTAAAAAAAGCCATTCTCATTTGAACTATTAATGGAAAATTTTGTTCCAAGTCAATGATTAGTTCTAAAGGTTGGGGGATAGGGTTATATCTTGTCCTTTTCCTATATATCAGGCAGGCCTAAATTAATCTTGGTGGTGCAAAACTTTTATGTTTGTTTCATATTTCTTTATAAAGAGCACAGGGAATAATCCACAGAAGTTTCTTCAAAATAGTCTCAATGTAACAAATTAGCATTCTATTTAGTGTTTGTGAAATCACTGTACCATAGCATCCATAGTGAATTGTAAAGATTTGGATACGTACTCTACAAAAAGATTAAATCCGCAACAATTCTCAGGTCTGGTCAGCAGGTCCTTGGAGCAGGATAGCTTAGTATGGCCAGACTTTTGAAACCACAACCTAATCTTTGCTCTGCATTCTGACTACTCTAGTTAAACTGTTCCCAGTCTGTTTACACAAGGAAATCATTGAGAAAGTTACCCTTCTCCCATCTTCAGGAGTTTTGAGGTTTGATATGGAGTCCTGAGGAAAACTGGGGAAAGAAAGTACTTTTAAGTGCATGCTTAGGAAGATGATGTGTCACTGATTTATACACTAAGGGGAAATATCCCAAAGCAAAGAAGCAAAACTTCCAATTCTCCTGATGATATAACCTTTGTTCCATCCATGTGCTGGATAGGTCTGGGAGGAAGCCTATGAAATCTCTCTCTCTCTCTCCCTCCCTCCGTCCCTCTCCCTCCCTCCGTGTGTCTCTCTCTCTCTCTCTCTCTCTCTCTCTCTCTCTCTCTCTCTCTCTCTCTCTCTCTCTCTCTCTCTCTCTCTCTCTCTCTCTCTCCTCAGCCCCCCTCCATCAAGACTTCATTTGATACCCTGGTAAGTGTTTACAATGTAACAAATCAAATTTCCCAAGATCTGCTCTCTGCTCACCAAACTAGGCATTTCTTGATGCACACGAGGCCACCATTCCAAGAGCTATGACTGCAGGGAGTAAAGGATCCTGTGTTGTAACATACAAAACTGCTTCAAAACATCCTGCCACAGTGATTTTCCTTGAGTTTCAAAAACCAATGTTGGCTTGGCATATGCTTGTATAGATGGGTATGGGTGGTCAAGGAGATAGCTCTATAAGTTCACTCTATAGATGGAACTAACTAGAAATAACAATTTAGCTTAGTTCCCTGTGGGCTAATAGAAGTTTATATCCTGAATAGTATAAAAAGCTAGCTCCAGGGCTGGGAGTTTAGCCTAGTGGTAGAGTGCTTGCCTAGCATGCACGAAGACCTGGGTTGGATTCCTTGGTACCACATACATAGAAAAAAAGCCAGAAATGGTGCTGAGGCTCAAGTGGTGGAGCTCTAGCCTTGAGAAATCCCAAGGACAGTGTTCAGGCCCTGAGTTCAAGCCCAGGACCGGCAAAAAAAAAGCTACTTCCTATTTGTAAAGGGATATATATACCTATAAGACCTTAGAATTGAAAACAGATGAAGAAACCTAAAACTCAAACTCCGTATTTTTTAATAGTTAGAAAAGGTCCTGTTTATCTAATTAAATCATTAAAGCAAGTTCTACACAAGTAGTCCCATAGTGCATAGAGGAAAAAAGAGTGAGATGAAAGCATTTTTAACTTAAGAAAAACGCTAAGCATTAGATGATTCAAATGTAAATATCAAGTTTCTTAAGAAAAGTTTTTTATACCCTCTAAAATCATTAAATATCAATCTATATGCTTGCCTGAAGAGGTTAGCAAGATAGAGGTTAGCAAACAGGTTCTTTCTAAAAATAAAGTTATTTTGTTTCCTCTCGAGAAGATATCACAAAAGAACATGGTGGACATCAAGGTAAAGAAACTGAAGGTGAAGGTTTTCAGAGTTAACAAGGATTTAAATGTCTGTCATGAAAGAGACAAGCCCCATGGCTCTAAGTTAAATTGCTTGTATGTTTTAATGAGTCTGTTAGGCACAAACCATCAGTGACAGTAGACACTGAGATACTACCCAGTTTTTTGGACCTGTAAATGGATGGTCCCAAACTAGGACCAAACAAGGACCATCTTTTTACTGGTCCAGAAAATTGATAGGCATATCCAAAATGACTACCTCTTTGGGAGCCAATGAGTGAGACCAAGGTTTCATAAACTTTAAAAAGTTACCTTTTCTCAAACAAGACATAAAGAAGAAAAGGAAGCTATAAACTAGTTTAAAATACAGAGATATTCTAGATGAAAGGCACCTGTAGTAAGTGGGAGGGTGGTGGCTGAGTTGCCTCCTCCTTTATAAACAACCCCACTGCCCCAAAGAATTTTCACAAAAAGTTCTAGACTACAATGGAGCATTGTGTGAAAACCATATGAGAGTGCAGAACACAACAAACTAGTCTGAGATAAATATACTAAAATGGAAAAAAATGTAAAGGAATAAAATTTAAAAGCTAAATTAACTTTACTATACCAACCAAAGATTATTTTTCTACATTCATTGTACTAAGAGAATTAGCTAGTTAGGTTTCACTTAGCAATATTGTTGCTCTTCTGGGCATGCAGGCCATGCTTTTCCCCAAAACTGCAATGTCTTTGGCATAAGATGAGTTCCCTTAACTCATGACTCCCTTCCTGTAAACTCCTCCAACCAACTCAGTATAACATTTTCTTGGAAAATAATATTGGGAAAAAATGGGAGAGGATTAAATGGTATAAGTCCGAATGCATGAAGCCCTCAAGTACTGACATAAAATCCAGAACGCTTAAAAAATAGAAAAAAACTATTTTAAACTGAGTTATAAAACCTCTACAGAGATTACTTTTAATGCTAAGCAATCAAGTTTTCTGATCCACTTACTTTCATCACAAAATCTAAAGGCTAGAGAAAATTTTATATGACCGGCTATGTGAGAAATTAATATTGCTATTAAGAAATACTCTGGATGTCATTTAATACCCTATGTAACCTGATCTCAGCCAACTGTCCAAAATAATCTGCTACAGACTAACAAAGACCTTAGCACTTACTAAATCTCTTCACTGTTCCTTCACAATTTGCTCATTTTCTCCTCCACTCTTTCTTTCTGACATTCTCCTTAAATCTAATCACTGCTCAGGAGCAGTGCTTACAAGCTTAAGAAGCACCCTGCTATGCGGCCTGTGCTCTCTCCCTAGCCCCCAAAACACAACACCGATGCTTATCCTATCTGCTACTTAATTGTACGTCTTCATTATAGCTCACTTCTTCCCGTGACATGCCGGATCTTTAGCCTACCTGACACAGTATCTGTCAGCATGTGCAGCCACACAAAGCCAAACATTTGAGGAATAAGAGTGTGTGTTTATACTCAATCTCTCTTCTGCATATGGAACAGTGCAGAAATTTATACAAAGCGAATTAAATCTGAACAGCTTTTGGTTTCCTTACTATATCCACACTCATGAGTCATCCAGCAACTTAAGCTTTCCCGTATTGTCATTTATGTTGTTGTACTATGTTGTTTATCTCAGGACCCTGTCAGATAGCCTTTATTTGCTGTAATAAATCCCTCTTATCTCTGGTTTCATTCAGAATGCCTGGTTAGCTAATACAAAGATGTATGATAAAATTATTACAGATTTTATTCTCCCATTCCCCCCTCAGTTTCACTGTGGAATCTTACTCGGAACTAGCTCAACTGTCATTTGAATGTTAAAGTACAAGAAAGAGAATGTCTTCCCTTTTGCCAAAGAATTCATGAGAGGATCATCAAAATCTTGCATTAGGTTTAAATATGATTGTTCCCTACTCAAACTCAGTGATGCTTGGTCCTCTGTGTACTGTTATTGAGTGGTGGTAGAGTCTTTAAGAGGGATTGTCTTTCTTGTGAGGTAGAATTAGTTCTTATGAGTGGATTAACTATGGAGAGTGGGCTGTTTTTAGAAGCCTGCCATCTTGCCCTCACCGAAGTCAAACAGATGCCTAAGCTACATTCTTGGATCTGTAAAATCATGAGTTAAACAAATTTCCCATTCTCCTGTGTTCTCTTATAGCAACAAAAACCATGACACTGAGTTAAGTGAACATAATAAAAGCACAAAAAGAAAGTGATATTACTGCCTTGCCATTGGTTTACTCTCTCCCAAATTTGACTTACCTATATAATACAGAGATACAAGATATTATTCCACTAAACATCACAGGAAAACAGATAACAGATAAAACATATCCATTTCAAAATGGCTAAATATATTTGTTATTGCTATCAGAGACTGATCAAAGTAGAAGTAACCAAGTATCAGCAGACTTAAGAACTGTTCAAATGTCTCTTATTTCTTATCCGCCCATAATGTTTAGACTCATCACTTTGAGAGATTCAAGAGAAAGGCGTCCATTCTGACACTACTGAATGAATTTCTACAATACTAACAAATTTGCACTAGGCACAAGGAGGCAGACAAGATTGAGAACAGTTGTTTAAGCCGTGTCAAGCATGGTACACTCTCTACCTATGAACAAGCTTTCTCCTGGGAATGTGTTCACTGTCACGTTCTAGGAGAGCAAGCCTCGCAGTACAACCTTTGAAAGTTGGGTGCACAGAATTTCCATGAGAAAGAAAATTCCCCAGTCCAAGCTATTCACACCTCTAGGTCTAAGACTCTTTCTTCCTGTGCCGAAAAGAAGGGTACATACCTTGTAGCTCCTAGTTTACTCACCCAAACTCTGCCTGAGTAAAACTGAGTTAACACAGGGGTCACGTTTGCTTTTTAATGATACTAGGGTTTACACTAAGGGTTTTATGAGTGCTAAGCAGGTACTCAACCTTTTGAGCCATGTCTCTAGCCCTTTCATGACTGTTTATTCTGTGATAGGGTCTGGATTTACGTCTATGCCAACTTGGGCTGAAATCCTCCTGTTGTGCCTGTTGAGTCACTGCAATGACAGGCATGTACAACCAGGCCCAGCCATTTTGTTTCCCCTATAGTTTAGGATGACAGGTATATGCCATTTTTTTGTTTGTAATTTATTTATTTATTACAAATGGTTATATTTGGGATTATAACAACCCATAATAAATTGGCTAACGTCATTTTTCTTATTTAGAAAGAATGCAAATCATTGTTCTTGGAACATTCATGTTACACCAGAATTACAATAGTTAGATTTTTAAATTTTAGCATGAATCCATAAATTGGCAATCACTTTAAAAATGATTTCAACATTCTTTCGTTGTCTTAATTTCTCTAAATATTATTTTGTTTTGGTATCTTATATTGTATAAATATAAAACTTGCCTAAGGTTTTCCCAGTTTATGAATGAGATATTCTTTTTTTTTTTTTAGACAGAATCTCCCTTTTTGTTTGTTGGTTTGCTCAAGCTGGCCTTGAATCTCAATCTGATCTCCATCTCCCACACAGCTAGAATTATAGACATGAGGCACTACCTCCAGCTATACAATGTCTTCTATATTTAACCAATGTACAGTTTGTGGGAAACCTGAATTTTTACAATGGCTAAGATAAAAATTAAGGTCCAAACAATGTTCTGTGCTAGAAAGACACTTTAGATTACATTGTCAATTTCAAATCCTGAGTTGTAATTACTATTTTTAAAACCAGATTTATCAGTACAATATGATCAGCTGTTTATTTGAACAGACTTCCCTTTAATAATTGCATTTTTGTTTTTTAAGTGTTTAAGGTAACTTCATTTATGAAATTATATTACTGTCAATACCTAATGAAGTAAAAATCTGGCAATTTTCCCCCTCAGGTTTCCCTGTAAAAATCCAAATTCTAGGTTTACTGACTTAGAAAAATCTCTTTCCTACCCCCTTTCTTGGTAGAAAAATTATTTTGTCCCAGAAACTGATGATATAGTGAAGGTCACACAGAAAGAAAGTGGCAAAATCATTTCTGTATCTAAATGTCCAGTGAAGTAAGTGTGCCATCAAGTCCTGTGTGAAGTAGAATATGTTATACTGTTTGGGGGAATTTATTTTCATTCAGTAAAAAAAAAATTAAATAAATGACTTTAAAATATTTTAAAGCAACCTTTAAATAAATGACATTTTATTCGCAATTAAAAGGGAATTTAGCTGGAAGAAGCTTATAAAACTGTTTTCCATTGTTTTAAATCTAAGAGTAAAGCTTAAATGCCATATGCCAATTTAAGGATGGGTATCTCCATATTGCTTTAACATATGGAGTAAATTCTATCAAGATACTCATGGATATAAAAATAACTAGATACATTTTGTGAATAGGGATAATACCAGCATACTAGCACTGTCTTCTTTTTAAATCAATGACTGTTGTGCTAAATATGACTATTTAGACTCAGGCATAAATCTTTCCTTCAAGGAGGCTTAAGTGCTACACAAATAAGCCTTTCTGTGGGCATTTTTATACTGCAATAGACAAAAGCCAAAGAACTAAAAGATAAAATTCATATGGCATATAGTTTTAAGATAAGAAGTGCTGAAGAACTTATTGCAAGAGCTAAAGAGACACAGTGAAAATTAGCAACTTTTCAAGTATTTTTCTACAAATTCTGTAAAGCTTTATTCCAAACTATTTCTCATGAAAGTCACCTACTAGGGGAGCTATTCATGGCAAATTACCTGATTCTTAATGATTCTTCCTGGACTTCAGCTAATCTTAATTATAAGTGCACTTTCTTCATAAGTGTTCTCCTATGTAAAACAAGCCCATAAATCCAGTCAATTTCCCCCATAGCTCCATAAAAAGATGATTCTGGTGAGTTCCTACAACAATGAATGCCTATAAGACCATTAACAGAAGACACAGTTCAACAGATTCCTTTCAATGGTTTTATGTTCCCCTTTACAATTATCTTTGTCTTGATTGTCTTTGTCTACTCTTTTTCTTTTTTATTACAAGTTGACACTAACTTCACTTTCTTGTTAAATCACATCTAATCCATCATCTACAGATATGAATAATGACTCACCTTTAGGGGTCTTACTCTGCTTGGGTGGTAAATTTACTGTCTAGGGAAATGGGAGCGATGTTGAATTAATGACCATGGTAAATTTGGATTCTCAAGAGTGGCACAATAGACCAAGCTGCTAGGAACAAATATCTGCAACTCCAAAATTCTGACCTTTTAATGCTCTCAAAAGTAGATATAAATGCTACTTTACTTCTTCCTATAAGAACACAAAGCAGCAAAATAACTAGTCTAATTATTTGAAATAAGCTGAGTTATTTAAAACACACACACACACACACACACACACACACACACACACAACTCCTTGAAAGCAGTTAAAGGACTTCTAGGCTAAGAGTAGGAATAGTTTTTCTATGAAGAATGAATTATGCACTTGTCCATCTACCTGTGAATTGTATACATCTGGATGAGCCAGAGACCCCTGGGAAATAGACTAAGCTCATCTTCTAAATCACTTTGTTTTACTTCTTTTCAATTCTAAACCAAAGTCTACTCTAGTAATGATCATCTGTCACACGCTCTCATTGAACATTTCTAATTTTCTAAAATTTCTAAAAGGAAATGAATGGTTCTCTACTCCTCTAAAACAACCCCTTTCCCAAGTAGCCTTGAAGACTAGAAAAACATTCCTTCTTTATAAAACTGGTTCTATGCTCTGGAGTAGCCTGAGTCTTTCTATTCCTCTACCAATTGGAAACTAGCCTTGGTTGATACACTAAACTTCTCTTTCTTCATATATTTTTATTGTAATTTATAGAAGGGTTACATTATATTCACCAGATAGGAAGTGCATTACTTCACATACATTGATACCCTTTCTCATGTCTTGGTCCCCATTTCACTCCCCCCACCCCCATCCTTCATCTTGTTTTCCCCCCTTCCCTATTCAAATAACTAAATAAACATATATACAATATATCAGATAACAAGGTGAAATACTATAACAATATGAGATAATCAAGGGACAACAAAAGAGATTAGAGATAACATAGTACATTAAGTGTGCTCCTGTGACTCTGTGCCTGTCCCCTCCCACCTGGAGCAGAAGCTCCTGGATACTCCCTGAAAGTGAGGCATGTCTCAGGACACCATTGACTGACAGTCGCATTCGGGAAAGACCCAACAACTGCTGCTGGTATGACATGGTGGCCACCCCTCAATCTGTATTTTAGTGAGCACGTTTCCTAAAATAAAGTTAGATCTGCACCGAGAGTCTGGTCTCCAGAGTCTGTGTTCCTGGGATTATTTGTGGACTCTGTTGCCATTTTACCCCCCTTATAGATGTCTAAGAAGGACCCCAACTAAGGACAACAATCACTTATCAAATGGCTTTTGTTTCTGTATCCTGGAAGTCCTTTCATTTAGTGTCATACGATATGGCCTTATGTATCTAGGTTTTGCTCTATTGTAAATCTCTGCTAGAAGAGCCCAAGATTTCTACTGATTATTACAAATGAGAGAAACCATGGAGCCTAAGTTCCTTTGAGTCTGACTTACTTCACTTAATATGATTTTTTCTAAGTCTTTCCATTTCCTTACAAATGTTCTTTCTGATAGCAGCATAGAATTCCATTGTGTATATATACCACATCTTGTTGATCCACTTGTCAACTGAGGGACATTTGAGTTGGTTCCATATCTTTGCTATGTTAAATAGTGCTGCAATGAGTATCGTTGTGCTAGTGGATTTAGTATGTCCCTGTTTCTGGATGATTGGGTAAATGCCGAGTAGTGGATGTGGCCAGGAGGGATCACTACTACAATGCTGGTGGGAGTGCAAACTCATTCAACCACTATGGAAAGCAGTATGGCAGTTCCTCAAAAGACTAAACACAGACCCAGCAATTCCACACTAAACTTCTCTAGAAATCAATTTTCACACTCACAATATATAAGTGCTAAATACCTTATATATCTAATGTAAAATACTTTATAGGTCTAAGTTCCATGATTTTGTATCTTTATAAGCAAAACTATATTGTCCTAATTGCTTCTTATTCTTTGTAATTAAAATACTCTCAAATAAATAAGAAAACATAACTAAAAACACGAATAACCATGTATCAACTAATGATGGAGATGTGTTTGAAGAAAATAGTTAGGCGATATTGTCATTATGCAAACATTAGAATGTTTTTCTATAAACCTATATAGTTAAGCTATTGTTTAATATAACTAATGCTCAGGCGAGGAGTTTGGCCTAGTGGTAGAGTGCTTGCCTAGCATGCACAAAGATCCGGATTCTTTTCCTCAGTACCATATACATAGAGAAGCCACAAGTAGTACTGTGGTTCAAGAGGTATAACACCAGCCTTAAGGAAAGTCTAAGGACAGTGCTCAGGCCCTGAGTTCAGTCCCCAGAACTGGCAAAAAATAAAACAAAACTCTAATACTTTTGACTGCAACCATGGTCATCACATTATTGTGGAAAAAATGGTAAACATTTGAGTATATAAACATGGAAGATGTGCTTTCAAGATGTCAGACAACAGGAACTCTACAGCCCATCATAATCGTAAGGAACTACCCTATCTTACACATTTGTGAATCATCGCCTAGAACATCAGTTATAGAGTATATGACTGCATACACATACACACACACACACACACACACACACAACCAATAACTTTTTGCACTCATAAAAAATATCATGTGTTTAAAAGCAATTCATGCTTCTTAAATTTTTAATCAACTAGTAATACTGAATAGTTATAACTACATACAACCCAGATTAGGTATTTCTCTAAAAGTCAAAGAATCACCCAAGTTAGAATAAATATAAGGGGATCCTTATATTTCCATTCTAATCAAAACCAGAGGAAAAAAATATCTGAGTTTAATATAAAGATGACTAGACTTGACTAGAAAAGCAAACTCAGGAAGAAAAGAGACTGCCAGTATCTAACCATCAAATGTTAACGAAGATATACTATCCCTCAACCAAATAAGCAGGAAAAATGATGCTCACTGTCTCTCCATATATAATATGTGCCAGATTTTAAAGAGATTCAACTTTACATAGCCGATAATGAAACTGAAAGATTGGGGGTGTCATTCAATGTCTTTTAATTAACAGAATTTAATGATTTATTAAATGTAAACGGCAGTACACTATAGGATCTATGGATAGGGAAGAAAGAGAGAGGGAGAGAGGGAGGGGGGAGGTGGAAAGACAGGGGAGCAGAGAAGAAGAAAGGTAGGGAAAGAGCACACAAAATGCCAATATAGTTTTTGAGCAATTACCAATCCAACTTCTCTTCCTGTTTCATAGAAAAACCTACAGAAGACATAAATAAGGTTCTGAAAAATAAAAGGAATACAAACCAAAACAAGTAGATTCTATTTCATTTATCTTAATTGAATGCATGCTTAGCCTCAAAAGAGGGAAGGACAATAAATCCCAAAACTTCTATTCAATTTTGGGTAATAGAAGCTCCATCATACAGTATTATGTGAACACTTTAAATGAACAGCCACGTGTGCATAACCCTGTTATTATTTTTATTCTTAGGATGAACAAACCCGCATTGCCTTTCTAAGGACGATAATGCAACCTACTACTCCCTCTTCCATTTCCCTTTTTCTCAACACCACTTTTGCCTCTCTGCTGTTAAAGGATCCTCTGCCTTAGAAAGAGCAACAATTCTTTCTATTGGAAACACTTGAATGGCACTCTAAAGAGACAGTGATTTGTGTCAGGCGCTGCCGTAACTTGAACCTCACTCCTGCGGATTACAGACTCATAAATTAGCACTGAGATTTCATGTCTGTAATTCTCAAGTATCCCATGGTCTACTCTTGCTATTGAGTCTCAAGTTTCTTACTTCTCTTGAAAATAAATCAGCCCACTTTCTGAAAATAAAACTATTCTTACTGTTTTTCAGATCTAAATTAAAAATTAGTACTTTTTACAAATAAGCACAATGTTCACCATTGAATATGATGCATTAAAGTATCATTAAAGGCAACTTGGTTAGGCCTATGCCTAAGATGTAAATATTTGAATTCTTATACTACTACAGAAATACCACAATTTTCTGAAGTACAGTCAAAACACAGAAAATAAGTAAACGACACACTTTACTCAAAAAAGGAGTCCTCAAGGCCATTTATTGTTTTCTTAAACATCAGTATATACAATATGATGGGCCACTGGAAGCAGTAAAACAGAATGTAGAAATAAGAAAATGAGTCAGGCCTGCTGAGGACATAAAAACCTACTTCTAGGGCCGGGAGTTTGGCATAGTGGTAGAGTGCTTGCCTAGCATGCACAAAGACCCAGGGGTTCAATTCCTTGGTACCACATACATAGAAAAAGTCAAAAGTGGTGCTGTGGCTCAAGTGGTAGAGCTCTAGACTTGAGGAAGTCCAAGGACAGTGCTCAGGCCCTGAACTCAAGCCCAGGACTGGCAAAAAAAAAAAAAAAAACCTACTGCTAATTCCATGGTATTACTATTTCTTTTTGAAGGAGATATTGTGGGGAGAGAGCTATCCATCCAGGGCCATTTAGAGTAGACAGAGTTCTACCCTAAACAGCAGAAACAGAAATGGCTAAAACTGAGAAAGAAGCTTAACAGCCTAAAGTCATATACTTTAGCGAGAAAATTTCATTGCCATCAAACACACATTGGATTTGTGGTGCTACTCAAGTAAAATATGACTGATATTTAATATCTGAAACTTTTAGCAACATCTGTCTTTATACTTTAATTTCTGACCAGTGAAGCTTGACCAAGATGCCTACAGCAATACATCCAGAATAATATACAATGAGCAACTAGATGGTCCTACACATTTACAGTTGTACTTATAAATATGTACTTATAAATATGTGTTCATGTATTCCTATTCATTTGACATTTCTGAGAAGTTGTACCTGATGAAAGGCTAATTCACTGAAGTTTTTCACTTCCCCATGCTTTCTTTTAGATTATTTCAGTTAAAATGAAATGATAAATGCATCACTAACTCAATGATCACATTGTATCCTATCATAAATCCTGAAAAGTTTCAATGAGCCAGAACATAAAAACATTTAATTGATTTCAGTTAGTTAAAAGAACAGCATCATAATCAGTTGAAGGATATTTTTTAATTCATAGCAATTACTAGCTTAGATGACTGGATGCCAGATGCATTTGAGATTGAAAAACAATACAATGAATTCTAGTTTTAAACTAGGAGTGGCCAGGATTGGTGGTACACTCCTATAATCCAACCCTCAAGTGAGAGAGGCAGGAACACAGCATGCTCCTGACCAGCCTGGGCCCCATAGTGAGACTCACTCCAAACAACAAACAAACCAGAGACCCATGATAATTTTCACACACCTTACCCTGGAATGTTTGTCAGTATCTGAAGACACTTTTTTATCTGCTACTGGGTAGAACCCAAGGATGCAGCTCAACCTCCCTTAATATACAAAGAATTTCCTGTTCTCTTAGTTCAACTGTTGAAATACTCTCAACTGAAGGAAGAAACAGCCTGCTCTTGTTATCTCTGGGGATACTTTCACTAAACAAGAAAGAAAGCAGTTAAGAGTTTAAGAGGAACACAAATGACTTTTGCATTTCAACCAAGAAGGTCAAAGTGCTTCTTATGTAACACAACTGAATCATTTCCATATGTGAGCTCCCAACAGGAGGGTGATATGTTTGAAGAGAAAGTAGCACCTCACAAGTAGTACAATAGCCTGCCATACATTTTCCAGCTCCATTCCATCTGCTGCAATGCAGTCGTTCTGTTCTAGTTTCCACCTGTTTTCTGTTCATGTAAAAATATACAAAGACTGATCCAAATCATCCACAGCTCTACCAATCCCAAATAGAGCTCTAGAAATGCTCAGTAGATCTGCAATTCAGGATTAACCTCACAACTGGGTCTTATCTGTTTTTACACCAATGATTCCAACAAATTGTGTGGAATTTAAAAGTATGAAATGGCATGTCTTATTATCCTTATCAAAAATTAATTTGTAACAGCAGGGTAAATATGATGCCCAAATTTATATGCTGATGATCCAGAAACATCTCACTGTGCCACTTCATTTTCCAATTAATTACAGAAATAAAATGCAATGCAAGTGTACTGTAAATATTCTCTAGTGTGAATATCAGCTCTCACTAAGCTTGTTACATATGAATGAGAAAACTCGAAAGAGCAAAAAGAAATGGTTAATATGGTCATTTTATAATGTAGCTGGTATACCAAATTTGTAAATAAATTACATTGTTAACTTTCAAGAAAGGTTTCCCTAACCCACTAAGTTAACGGGCATCCAGGCAGTAATAAGCTATGGTGTAACATCTACCAACTTTACAGGTTACTTAACGTAAATCATTCTTTGAAAGTTTTACCTACAAACATTCAAGTTAAATCAAGCATTAGTTAACCTGAGGCTTCAGCCTCAATAAAAGCTTGAAAAGAATTTGTCAAAATTTAACATCATTTAATCATAAAAACATGCCAACAGATTAGGGACTAAACGATGATTCCATACCACAAACTACAAACCCAAAGCTAACCTCCTTCTCAATCATACGAGCATTCCTCTTAGATGCCCATGCTCAGCGGTACTTTTCAACATAGTACTGGAAATCCTTGCCTGGGGAATTAGGTCAGAGAAGGAAATAAAAGGCAACAGGAAAGGAAGAACTGAAATTGCCACTACTTGCTGATGACATGGAGAAACTCATCAAGTACCCACTAAAAGCAATTTGTCTCAATGAACAAATTTTATAAAGTTGCAGAATCAAAAGCAACATGTAAAAATTAATATTACTTCTGTGTAGTCATAGCAAACAAGAAAAAATTTAAAACCATCCCACTTACAATAGCAACAAAAAGTAGATATTAATTTAACCTAGGAGGTAAAGGACCTAAATACGTGGCACATATCTGTAATCACAGTTGCCAAAAGCGTAAGAAGGAGAATCACAATCCAAAATTGTTTGGGCAAAAATACAAGACCTTAGCTCATAAAAAAAAAAAAAAAAAAAGCCAAAGCTAAAAGAGGTGTGGGGTGGGTGTGACTGGAGTGATATAGGGTCTGTCTAGCAAGCCAGAGGTCATGAGGGCAAATCTCAGTGCAAACAAACAGAAAAAGGAAACTGCAAATACCCAATACAAAACACAAAAATCCACCTAACCACCAAAATGGTTTAAAAGTTAAATATAAGAATTATTACTGTATCCCACTTTGATATAGATGTTTACTTATTTATTTGAAATAGGAGGAGAAACGTGAGGGGTGGGGGTGGAGGGAAGGAAATGGGGACAAAAACATAAGAAGGGATATCAATGTGTGAGAAGTAATGCACCTTCTATCTCGCAAATATACCTGTAACCCCTCTATACACTGAAATAAAAATTATTTTTAAAAAAGGATGAAATTCTACAATTTCTAGAATTTCCCGTAGGAGTCAAGTTTCACATCACTGGCTTGGGCAGTAACATTTTGGCTATTACCCTGAAATCTTAGGCAACCAAAAGCCAAAAGAGAACAATGGGACTACACCAAACTAAAACAGCCTCTACAGCAAAGGAAATAACAAAGACAAGTGACATAACAGAAGGCTATATTTGCAACTCAAACAAACATTTGATAAGGGTTTATTGTCCATAATAAATAAGGTACTAAGAAAACTAACATTCCAATTTCAAAATGAGCAAAGGACATGAAGAGGAGGGGTCTTTCTCAATAGGCATGAAAATATTCTCAGCATCATTTATCATTAGGAAAATGTAAATTAAAGCTATAATAAGATATATTTCTACCTATTCAAATGGCTTTTATTTTAAAAGTAAGCTCATGTTTGCAGTTCCAACACTCAACAGGATCAGGACTTTGAGGCCAACCTAACTACTTTTTGAGATCTACACACACACCACACACACACACACTGCTCCTTGGCAAGAAATGCTGGAAAATATACGGAGAAAAGGGATATACTGTTAGCTGAAAATATATAATAGTCATTGTGGAAAAAGAAATCACCTAAAAATAGAATTACAATATGATCTCCTAATTCTACTTCTGGAAATATATCCAAAGGAACTGAAATCAATATGTAGAAGAAATATCTTCACTGCCATAGTAATAACAATAGCCAAGATATGGAATCAGCCTAAGTGTTTATCAATGGATTAATGAAGAAAATGTGTTTTATACTTGTATATGTGTGTATAGATATAATTAAATAGTATTCAGTCATAAAAAAGAAGGAAATTCTATTATGTGCGACAACGTAATAAAAGTGTTAAGTGAGAAAAGCCAAGCCTAGAAATACATATGTCACATGATCTCACTTCTGTGTGGACTCTCTATGTGGAATTTCACTTCTGTGTGGAATAGAGTTGAGGATTACTACAGTTTTGAGACAGTAAGAAGGGAAAACAGGAAGAACTGTTCATCAAAGGGAATGAAGTTATAGGCACAAAAAAAAGATTTTCCAAAAGCCATATAATGAATGATTGTTGTTCTTAATGTACTATGTTATCTCTCATCTCTTTTGCCATCCCTTGGTTATCTCATAATGTTACAATATTTCACCTTGTTATTTGATATATTTTATATGTGTTTAATTGGTTATTTGAAATTGGATAGGGAAGGGGGGAAATCAAGATAAGCGAGGGGAGAGTGGGAGGGAAATGGGGACCATGTCATGTTTGTGAAGTTATGCATCTTCTATCTGGTGAATATAATGTAACCCATAACCCTTCTATTAATCATAATAAAAAATTATTTAAAAAGGTTTTCAGTTCTGTTGTACAGCAGGGTATCTGTAGTTGATGATAATGTAATATGCAAAATAATTAAGAAAGTAAATTTCAAATGATTCACCATAAAAAATGATAGGTAAGTGAGATGATTGATAGATTATCTTGATTTAATCATAACATATTGAATACATAGATCAAGACATTGAAATCTATACAAAATAATTGGTTAGTAAAATAAGATCAATAAGACAAGTTCAAGTACCTCAGGCTTTTAATCTTATCTATTTGGAAGGCTGAGATTGAAAGGGCATGTTTCAAGGCCAGGCAGGCAGAAAAGTTCAAGAGACTTCATCTGCTTGGGGAAAAAGCTGGTGGTGGCAATGTGTTCCTAACATCCCATGGGATTACAAGAAATCTAAATAGGCAGACCACAGTCCACACAAGCTGGAAAACAGATTCTGTCTTACAATAACCAGCAGTGAAAAGCAAGGCTGTTGGTTTAACTCAGAAGTGTCACTCTTGCTTAGCAAATATGAAGCTCTGAGTTTAAACTCCAGTACTTCCAAAATAAATTAAAATAGTATGAATTTTCAAATAAAATGGAAACAAACTGGAGTCCTTTATGTAAAGGGAATAACTGTTTTGTAAGTGAACCACCTGCTCCTAAGTATTTTCTTTTTTGGTTCAGTTTAAGAAATGAAGTTTCCTTAAAATAGTATACATAGTTACTTCTTAAGCTCATTAAAAAGTAATCAAGAAATGGAAAAGTCATTAACTTTACCTTCCCATTAGCTGCCTGCCACCCCTGGGGACAAGCATCATGACTGATGACCTATTTCATAATAGTAACATAACCAAAATACCTTCAGTAGTGACTTCCATCTGTTTGGAGAACAAGAGAGCCAAGGCCACAGTAACCAGGGTATCTCTACTGGTCTTTTAGAATCAGAGATGCAAGTTCAGTCAACCCAGGAAAGGTAACAGCAAGGAGGTCTCAACCTAACAGGTGCACTGGCTTTTCCTTGCCACCTCCCAACTGGAAAAGGGAAAAAGCAGCAGCTTCCTATCTCCCCAACCTTTTCTGCTTCCTTTTGTGCTTAACAGAACACTGAAAGCCTTAGAAGCAAAGCTTCCAGAGTCAATTTTCAGCACTATGAGAAAAGGATTAGGATGAAATGGCGTCCAACAGGTAAATCCCCAAGTACAATATTGAAAATTTACCCTTTGTGTCACTGCTAAAATTGGCAGCCTCCTCCATCACAGCTCAGAGCTGATTTCACAGAGATGCTAGAGCAGCCTTCAAGCAGAGGGGAAACCCTCAGGTAATGTGAATGAAAAGTGAATAAAAAAATGCCACAGTTGCTAAAACTAATCTTTTGAGTTCCAAGCCAACCACAGGAAACATAAAAGAACTGTAGTGGGGAGGGCACCTTTTGTTCTATTTAGGAAATGATTTAAGTTCAAAATGGTTTCAGAACCAAGAGGCAGAACATTAAGCCTCTTCTAAAAGGCTTTTAAAAAGCTCAGCAATGCATGAATCTCAAGCTTTGAAAACTAAAGGAGTCTTCACACACACATCTGTACATTACCATAGAGTGACCTGAAGTGACCCAGAGAACTGTCTCCTAAGAGATATAAGAACATCCTATTCCAACAGGGAGTGTTAGTGAGCACTGAGCAAGGAAATGAATTATTTGTAAAACAAAAGTCACCCACTCCTGCTACTGAGTCCAGCACAAGAGAGAACAGACTCAAGAAAAAGGTGCATTTACATGCTGTCATGCAAACTGACATCAAGCCTACTTAGACACAAGGTATTTCTTCAAAGAAGAAATAGCCAACATATATTTCTTCCTGGATGTGAGCTATTAACTAGATTCAAGCAGCATGTGGATACCTTTCTACAAGCTATTCCTAGTAGCAATCCTCATAGGAGGAGGAAAATGCCCAAGGTCAAGATCAAAGACGATTATTTTTATCCAACACAAAACAGACTTCATCCTGAAGATTACTGGTCTTCCCTTCCCTCTCCCCTCTCCCCAACCTTCTCCAGCTTTCCATGTCTGACTGCTGTATAAAACAACAAATCAAGCAAAAGAAATGTACAGCATTATCTCAGGACCAACGTCCCCTTCTCCTTCCTCTCAACCCACCCTCAGCCCTGCCTGTACTTCCTATTGTTATCGGGAAGTGCTTCTTCATCTGTCCTATCTCTACTGCCTTGCCCCAAATCCACTCCCCAGCACGTACTGACCCACCGTTCATGCCGCTGTAGACATTCCGATGATGGGGGGACACGTCATCCTGTGCCTGCCGTCTGAGGGTGCCCTCCCTGCTGCCTCCACCGCTGCCTCCACCTCCTCCTCCTCCGTGTTTGTGATCTGGGCTCCCCCCATAATGCTGTTTCAGCTGCTCAGGGCTAGTGCCCCTAGGTCGGGGCAGGTGCTCCAGGCTCCCACTAAGCCCATGCTTCTGAAGGTGCTCAGGGCTCCCCCCGCTGTGCCTGGCATGTTCCGGGCTGCCCCCAGGCCTGTGCTTCTGGAAATGCTCTGGGCTTCCGCTCAGCATATGCTTGGGTAGCGTTTCAGGACTGCTCCCTGGGTGTGGGTGCCTTTGCTGTTCCGGGCTGCCCTTGCATAAGGGCTTATGATGCTCAGGGCTAGGTCCTTTGAGTGCTTTGGGGTGATCTGGGGTGCCAGAGGCCCTGGGTTTTGGCAGATGTTCAGGGCTGGCGCTCCTGTGTTTGGAGTGCTCGGGGCTGCCCTCGGCCCGGGGCTTCTGCAGGTGCTCAGGGCTGCCGCCACTTGCATGGTGCTTGTGGTGGTCAGGGCTGTCGGTGCTGCCAGTGCTGGAGGTGCTACTGCCATCACCCACATCCCGCACATACGGCGCAGGGGAGGCTGTCAGTTGGCACAGGCTGGCCTGGCTGTCGATGGAGCAGCGGCTGCCTGCACAGCCGGCCCCTTTCTCCTCATCCAGCAGCACACAGAGCTCCTTGAGCTCCATGTTCTCCTTCACCACTTCCTCCTGCTTCACTTCCAGCTCCTTCAGCTTCTGCAGGTATAAAGCTACTTCCTTGTGCATCACCCCAGCTGTGTAGCGGCCCAGTCTCTGCCACTCCCGGGACACCCTCTTGCCTTTCTGCCGGTCATCATCCAGGAAACAGCAGAGGTCTCTCAGCTCCTGGTTGTCCTCCTGGAGCTTCTGGTTGATATCCTGAAAAGAAAAAGACAGCTGTCCAAGGAAAGTACTGCATAGGAAGCATCCTGAGCGTGGAGTTCCTGGAATCAGGAGAGCCTGGAATTGCTTATGTCTCTAGAATATTAAGGGGAGAGGTGGAGGTGGGAAAAGCTAGAGATGTTTAAATAAAAGCTATCAGCTATGTCCCCTATGGGATGCTTGCATTACCTTGTCTAATGTGCACCAGAAACAGGGAATTGTGATTATGGGTCTTTTATTAAAGAGGAAACCAGACCACACAAAGCTTCACTTGTCCAACATCACCAAATCAGTATATAGGGAGCTAGCCAGTGAGCTGATTAACAGGAAATCAGTCTGGAGAGAAAACAAGGCCCATCTGCCCCACCCTTAAGAAAGAAAAGTGGAAGGTTTTGATCTGTAACATGCTCAGAAGCTCTGAGACAGCAGGTCTTTCTACTGAGCAAATGAAGACTTGCTCAGGTCTTCAGGGATAGGGGATAAGCTGTGACACTGGCAGTGACCCAGCAGGGAGAATGCACAATTTGCCCTCTAGTGGCATTTCGGTCCTGCACACCTGACCCCTACTTGACACACCCACGTGGACACCCATGTGCCAGGCATCTTATTAACAACATGAGCCCTTGATATCCTAATCCCAGCTCCAAATCACATCTCTCAGCAAAGCTACTTCCCCCCACCGTACTGCTCACAGTGAGAATATGAGTTTGTCCTGTCATCTACTCCCCCGTTTTTCCACTTCAGAACCCACCAGGTCTGCAGGACTCATCCTCCAAAATTCAGTTCATTCTCCACTCACATGTGGAAAATCCTTTCATTGCTTCTTGTTGTCCTTAGAACATGGAACAAAATCCCCCTCCCATTCTCACAAAGTCCCCAAAAATGCTCCCATTCAGTGAACTTCTCCTTCCAGAGGGCCCATCTATTTGGTCATTCATTAATAAGCATCAATTATATGTCATGTACCAGACTAAGTGGAAGAGATGTATCAGTGGACATGACAAAGACTCTGACATCCTACAGCTTTCATTCTGGTAGAAAAAAAAGTGTCAAAAGTTAGTTTAAAATATTACGTCATGTAATGAAAATTGACCAGGGAGATATATAAAGCAAGTTAAAAAAAAACCCACTTCTTTAAAAGGAGTCACCACTGCATAAAAAAGAAACATTTGAGCAATGACCTTGATTAAACGAAAGAGCACACATCTGAGTGGAGAAACAGGACAAGTGCCAAAACTCTGAAACAACGGGTATCAACAAAGAGGCTACTGGGCTGGGTTGGTCCAGATAGCAGAAGTGAAGATGGGCATCGAGCGTGGGAGGGTCTCCCCCCCCCAGGCTTTGTTTGAGGTCCTCAAAGGGCAATTCCTTCTCCTTTTTCATTCCAATGTTTTCCTCGGCCTTCTATACAACTATCAATGCTCTCCAGTCAGTGCTCACTAACAAAGAAGCCATTGTGAAGAAGGTCCACTTCTACCCAATTCCACTTAGATTTCCCCTCTGTTGTACTGACTACAGTGTTGCCACCCGTGCATGAGAGTGCCTGTTACCTCATCACACCACCCCAATGAAGTCATGAAAGAGACCTCATCCTTTCTATCCAACTGTGTATCCAGAACACAGCACCTCTACCACAGACATCAGAAACTGAGGAATGTAACAGTGAGTTAAGGAAGTAGGGGAAAGTTCAAGGAGATCAGGATAGCTAAATGAAGAAAAGAAGTGGAGAAAATGCAGTCATAAAA
Organism: Megascapheus bottae; assembly: GCF_031878675.1. NCBI lineage: Eukaryota > Metazoa > Chordata > Mammalia > Rodentia > Geomyidae > Megascapheus > Megascapheus bottae. The sequence continues at coordinate 45,634,430 of NC_143515.1, forward strand.
TTCAGTGTAAATATTCTACAAAATTAAGAAAATGGGGGGAAGGGGTAGGGTTGGGAGCAATGGGAGAAAATAATGAAAGGGGTGACAGCAGTCAAGATGCACTCTATCCACAAACTGCTTTGTTGTATGGCAACTCTGTACACTACTTGAAAATAATGTTAAGTGTGTTACGAACTTCCCCTTTATTCTCGGTTCACACAAATAGCAAAGGAAGCCCAATGGTTTGGTAAGGAGGAAAAAGAACAGCCAGAGCTTACTACCTAAGACTTAATCTTCTTCACAAAGACTCTGTCATCTGGTCCCAAATTAAAGATGCAGAGGAAACGCTTCTTTTTCAATTACAGGTTGGTTCCTACACTTTTTCTGATATTGACTAAAGAACAAACTTTGAAACATCCTTCCCTTTCTGACAAGTCCTAAGACCGAAGGCAGGAGGAAATTTCCAGGCAGGAATACAAAAACACGTGTAGCTTGTTTCTCACTTCCAGTTCTAACTCTTGGCTTTCCCAACACAACACTCTTTTGCTGATTTCCAGTGCCTCCTCTTCCCTTCATTTCTCATGGCCACTTTCTGCCCTCTGTCCTAGGCTTGACCAACACACACACACACACACACATCCTGGCCTCCTGCCTTTATCCATCTTCTCTCTTCCCTCACCTAATCTAATCCACTCCTAAACCAGGCTCATCTTCAAAACACTTCCCAGTACTGTGCTCCTCCTGCTAAGTCACCCCCAATGCTTCCCTCCTCTTTGCCAAGGAAAACAAATAAATCAATTAGCCAGGTCTGAAAAACTTGCTCCTGACTGTCTACCTTTAGCTCACTCTGTTGAAAAATCATGACATCTAATTATGTTGAAGCATTACAACCAGGAAATATCACCTTCTCACCTGTATGAACTTACTTGAGTTATTCCTCTGAGAGATTTCCCCTACCACTAGAACATTACTTACTTGCTGCTTAAGGCCTGAACTTTTTGTTTGGACATCAACTTTTCTCCTTTCTGTACAGTTCCCAACTTTCTGGAAGGCAGATGTCTAATGCCTTTCTTTGCATGTGCAAGATACTACCATGGCACTTTGCATACAGTGAACATTCAGTATATGCTTTTTTGTTGGTGGTAGTGGTATAGTTGTAGTCCTGAGGCTTGAACTCAGGACCTGGGTACTGTCCCTGATCACATTTTGCTCAAGGCTAGCACTCCACCACTTTGAACCACAGCTCCACTTGTGTTTTTTTGTGATTAAAGATAAGAATCTCACAGATTTTGCTCAGGCTGTATTCGAACCACAATAATCAGATCTCAGCCTCCTGAATAGCTAGGATGTCAGGTGTGAGCCATGAGTTCCCAGCTGGAGTATATGTTTATGGGCTGATCAACTCTCCAAAACTGTAGACTTGTGGCCCAAATAGACTATAGCTATAGCTACAGAGAAAGTATCATTTTCAGCAAGTCCTACTCTATGGCAGCAAGAGGTCATATTATCTCTCAACAGTGATGCTTCAGAGGAAGTAAGAAGCTGTAGATATTTAGAAAAAATACACTAAGTATTCATTGTAAGCTTCCAAAATTATTCAACACTAAGTTAAATCCTGGCATTTGATAGGAAGTTCAAGTCATGTCCTTCTTCTGGTTGAATTTCCAGCTGAGAGCATTTGCTTATAATTCTCCTATAGCTCCTCCTGATTTCTCCAAAACTGAAATGAAGACAGGGATGGTAGTACCATGGAGACTGGGAGAAACCTTCCTCTCAAAGCAAGTGAAATGGACTTTCTCTGAATTCCAGAACAAATGAACAGTTGGTCATAGCCTATTCATTTACACCATGGCTCCTCTCCCTGTGATTCACTTTTCTTGTGAGCATTATTTACTCCGTAATTCTGCACTTGATAACCTTGTGAGCTAGCTTATTCAAATGTGCCATGTTAAAACTTGGACTTCCTTTTTCACAATTTTAGGTGTTCTTTTAACATTTTCATAGGCCACCATATGTTATCCAAGTATTAAAATTAACATTGTTAGTGCTGGGCAGCAGTCCTGGGGCTTGAGCTCAGAGCTGGGCTTTTTGTTCAAGGCTAGGTCTCTACCAACTAAGCCCCAGCTCTACTTCAGCTCTTGGGTTGTCAACTGTAGATAAGAGTCTCATGGACTTTTTTTTGCCAGACTGGCTGTGAACCACAATCCCCAGACCTCAGTTTCAAGTAGCTAGAATTACAGACCTAAGCCATGGATACCTGGCTTTAAATTAATTTTTAAAAGCTTAAGTCTACTTCATAGGCTATAACCAAAGAGTTTAAATCATGCCTATATACTAATAAGAGCTACATCTATGGTTAAGAAAAAACACTGCACTGCATTCTTTTCCTTCATTGCTGAATGAGGCTGTTAGGAAATAAGTAGGAAAATTAATACAAATCCACAGACACTCAAATCCCCCAAATCAGCTTCCAAACAGCATTCTGGGTCAGAATAACCTTAATATTGGTACATGCTCAGCAGCCCAAAGAAGTGCTCTGGGAGAATCCAGATCCTTACAATGTCAGCACCCTAGCCAGAGTTGCCTGTCTTCATCTGTTTAGAGTTCACACACTAAGCAACTAATGTGTATTAGCTGAGAGAGAGAGAGACAGAGACAGAGACGGAGACAGAGAGAGACAGTGACAGACAGAAGGAAGGAAAGAAGAAAGGAAGGAGGGAGGGAAAGAGGAAGGAAGGGAGGAAAAGGGAGAGGAAGAAGGGAAGGAAAGAGAAAAGGAAGGAAAAGGGAAAGGGGAGAAACAGGAAACGGAGAAGGGAAAGAAAAGGAGAGGAGGGGAGAGGACCTTATTTTCAATATTTTGTGTCTCGATGACCTTGAGAAACTCTGAAAACTCACTCGGATTTCTGAATCTATCCACCATTTAACCCTCAAAAAGCCTCATGTGGAATTAAAATGACTACTAAGTAGATCAGATATATAAGGCTCAGAGAAGTCAGCAGTTTTCCCAAGCTGATCATACTGTACAATTATACTTTTATCTAGTAGCCTTAAAATTTCTTCAATGAAATTTCAGTCAGTTCACAAAATAAGGCATCAAAAGAAGTGCTGTGGCCTTAGTCACCCTACTATAGGCCTCAACTAAGCCTGACAAACCCTCAAATACCAAAAAATAAAACCCTTTTCTTCCAACTTAACCTCATAAATAAATATACCTACCATTTAGTCAATCAACCACATATGGTGCTCAAGTAAGCTGAGACCCCAAAAATGAAAATGAAGAATGCTAGGAGCTAAGCAGAGTCTTAGACCTATTGCACAATTAAGGCAGGCAAGAGGTGTTGCAGTCTTCCCCCCTCTAGCTGCCCAGAGATGTAAGTAACCTATGACAGAAAGTAACCAACCAGCTTCCATTGCTCTTAAAACCTGATATGGACATGGGCTAGGAGGTGTCATGATGCAGGTCATGAAATCAAACCTCAAGCTAATTACTCTTCCCTAGTCTAAGAGTGACTTTTCTAGATGAAGCTACTAGAGTGGAGACCAGGTAGCCTGTCACCTCTACCCTCCCCTCACCCACTTATACCCAGTTCCTAATACAGTCCCCTGCGCACAACCTAAAAGAACTTCCCTGAAGAATGTATAATCAATATTGTGTTGTCTCCATTCTATTAAAATCTTTGGGAAATTGATTAATTGATTAAAAACTCATCCAAGTTACATTACATTTCAAACCATGGAAGATTAAAGTGCAAGGTGACATTGACCAGCTTTGCTTTTAAAAATGAAAGAGAGAGAGAGAGATATCTTGGAGATGTATGGCCATCCATTTATGTTCTATCCTGATGAAAACCACCATATTTTGCAGTCAAGTCCAGTATTAAACCTTTGTATTTCACTCATGAACAAAATGAAGATCTGAGATATCACCCAAACTCCCCTTCCATCTCTGAGATTATCTTTCCATTGGTTAGCCCATCCTTTCCCCAAAGAGCCTGGCCGTTAATAAGTCTGACTGTGGGAACTGTTCTAACTGCAACTATTCTGGGGACCCCATACATGAGGAGAGAGCCGAGCCCTCTCCCACCTGGATTGGGGCAGCATACTAGTGCGTGTCGGGCATCCAGCCTCTCCCACTCCTCTGCCCAGACTCTTGGAGCTGGAGCACTAAGGCAATTCCCTAAGCAGGAGTGGGGTGGGTTTGGAAAGGCAGGAGAACAGCCTGTGCCTGCGGGGACTTAGCTCCCTGAGGCCCCTGCACCGATTTCGTTTGTGTGTGGCTTCCTATAAACAAAAGCAGAACAATGAGAGGAAGGAATACCAGGAGGCACCCGGTGAGCTCGCGAGCAAAGGAAGTTCTTTGGGCTGCAGTGCGTGCCGGCGGCAGGGCGGTTCCCTGCCACTGGCCGGCTGCCGCGGCCTGCTGGGCACATGGCTGGCCTTCCACAGCTCTCCAGGGGGAGTAAAAAGTTAGTGGTGGGATTTGGGGTTCAGTCCCTGCTTGCTCACGGCAGAGGGAGGGCAGGTTCAAGAAGGGGGCGCCACTAGCCTACACTTGTGGCCCACCTGGTGTAAATCCCCAGGCTTCCACGCTGAGTCCCTACCCCCAACTCCAGGCTGCAAATCAAGCAGGGATTGAACCGCAGAGGGTTGCAAGATGATAATGATGCCAATCAAAGTGGGGAGCGGGGCAGCGAGTCCCGGAGTGCACTGGTAGCCTCGGAGGCAGAACTCCGGCCCCTCCACGCAAGGCCTGCCCCGGGCATCCCGGGGGGCGCCTGGCCTCGTGCTCTCCTCCTTGGCAGCGGTGCCCTTTCTTTGCCCTCTGCTCGCCAGGTAAATGGGTGGCTCTCCGGCAGCTACATCCCCTATACCCCCCCCCCAAAGTCGAGGATGCCCCAGTTTCGGCTCTTTCCCCAGTTGGCTGAACCCCAACTCCTCAAACCATCCCCGGGGCCGTGTGCGCCCCGCCCGCCCCACCCCACCCCTGTCGCTGACTTTCCGCGTCCTTGGCACCCACTCCCTTCGTCTCAGAGGCGCCGGGAGAAAGCACGCCCCGTCTGGGGGAGAGGAGCGGCCAGGAATAAGAGCCGGCAAAGTTTGAACAACTTTGCGAAGGGCTGGAGCTGGGGGCCGGGGTGCTGACGGGACGCCCGGAGAAGGAAAGTCAGCCCCCTCCTCCCGGGCCGGATCCGCCCCGCCGGGCGCCCCGCGCTCACCTTGAGCCCTCGGATCTCGCCGAGGTGCAGCTGCAGGCGGCGGTTCACCTCCCGGATGAGGTTGCTGTGGTCCAGCATCGCGCTCACCTTCTCGGCCTCGGCGCGCCGCAGGCTGCGGATCAGCTCCTCCTTGCTCCACTGCAGCAGCTCCTCGTCCGACACTTTGGACAGATCCTCCACGACGGCGGAGGACGAGCCGGCCGCCGGGGCCGCGGGAACACTCTCCGCCGCAGCCGCAGCCGCCGCGCCTCCGGGCGCCTTCGACATGGTGTCGGCGCGGGGGGCCGGGTGCGAGGGAGTGGGGTGCGCGAGGCCGGGCGAAGGCGGGCGCGGCCCGCGGCCTCGCCCACGCCCCTGTGCGCTCCGCTGGGCTCCGCTCCGACGGTCAGTGGCACCACCTGGGGCCCGCTGCGCTCGGCCGGCGGGGCTCGCGCGGGGCCGCCATCCTACCTCGCCATCGCCGAGCGCGCACCCGCACACCCCCTGCGCTGGGCGGCCGACCGCGGGCGACTGCCTCGGCCCGTCCCAACTCCACGCAAGTCCATGGTGAAGGCCGCCGCGGGGAAGCGGGGGCCGGCAGTGGGGAGGGAATCTCGGGGGGCTGCGCCCTCGGCTCCCGGCTCGCTCGTCCTCCCTAACTGGAGCTGTCCCCCGTGACACTCGCCTCCACGCGCACTTTCCTCCTCGGTGCCCCACCACCACCACCCCCGCCCCGCTCCCGCCTGAGCTCCGCGGAGCTCCGCGGCTCTGCCCCGGTTGCCCGAAGGCTCCGAGGGGCCGGCCGCCCGCGCTCCGCCCGCCGCCTTCGCCGCGCCGGCCAGCCGCTCCCAAGCTGCTCCTGGAAGCCTTCGATTGGCAGAGCTCAAGCTGGGGAGGGGTGGAAGGTGGGGGGCCGGCTGGGGGCGGAGCCTGCGGCTGGGGAGGCCTCGGAGGCCGCTGTATCTCCCGCGCGAGCCGGACGAGGCTCTGCCTCCTCCGCCGCCACCTGGATCCCCGGGGCGCGCTCCGCACCGTCCCGCCTGGGAGGGCGCCCGGGACGCGGGCGGGTGGGGCAGCTGCCCGGAGCAGGTGCGGAGCTGCGGACGCCCGGGCTTTGCGAGGCGCGCGCGCGCCACCTTGTGGCCGAGGACGCTCCCTTGCATCCCTCTTCTGCCTGCAGGGGCTGGTCCACCAGGCCAGGGAAACAGCTGCTGACCAAGATGGGGAGTGCTGGGGTTGAGGGGGGGAAGGAGTTGGGGGAATCAGAAAAGATGTGGTAGTGGAACTTGAGGAATAACCCGCTGTGTGCATTTTAGAGAATAGGCGGAAAGATACAGACAAGGGAGAAAGAGGTTGGAAAATCATAAATGCTGCAAAGGATAAAAGAGCCACCAGGGCATGCTGTTTAGGGACTCTCAGCCCCCCAGCTCCAGGTCTTTGTCTTTTCTAAAACTCCACTGCCTTGTGAAGAAGCTTCAGATGAAAGTATTAAGTTTTGGCCGGGAGTTTGGCCTAGTGGTTAAAGTGCTTGCCTAGCATTCACGAAGACCCAGGTTCGATTCCTCGGTACCACATACCTAGAAAAAAGCCAGAAGTGGTGCTGAGGCTCAAGTGGTAGAGCTCTAGCCTTGAGAAACTTCAAGGACAGTGCTCAAGCCCTGAGCTCAAGCCCAGGACTGGCAAAAAAAAAAAAAAAGAAAGTACTGAGTTTTTTAAATGTTTATGTGAAAAGGATCAAAGCCTTTAGAAAGGAAATTAAATTCCTTCATCTGCTGCTTCCTGAGGCCTTGATTTTAAGGTCAGCACATTCCCTGCCCTTGGAGCAAAGCAGGTCCCCTTAAGGCAAGCTGAAAAGCCAGCCTAAGAGATTTTCCTCTATCACGTTTTCCTCTATCACGATTACTAGATCAGCTTTTTTGTGGAGGTCATGTGTGGGAGGCAGAACTCTGGTCTCTGGACTCTCACCTTTGGGCTCCTTACTCTTTGGTGAAGTGGGATGGAACTGGCTATGAAATTACTCTTTATGTCTAAAGAAGTATATATGTCGCACCCCGGGCTTCATGGAGACCAAGACATAAAATAAAATGCAGCAATCTACACCCAGCCTGGCCCTGCCTCACCCTGGGCCTCAGCTAAGTAGAGTGCAGAAGGAAGGCTCTCCATCTGTTGTTAGGGTGGGATTTAAATCACTGTCCTTCTGCCAGCTCTTCAGTGTGCAGCCCCTGTAACGTGGCCACCTGTTAAACAGTGGTCAACCATGTGGGGACTGAAACCTGCTTTTCTGAGAGCAAATGTGGCCTTGCTGTTCCCCTCTCTACTGAACCAAACACATGCCACTTCTTCCTAATGATGGCACTTGGCATTCTTTCCCTCAGAGCATTTACTTTAGCAGAGTTTCAAATTCTTTGGTTGGTAGAATTTGACTCTTATTTTCACTCAGTCCTAGTCCATTTACACTTCTTTAAAAGTTGGGCTACAGTGGTGCTGTGCCTCAAGTGGTAAAGTGTTAATTTTGAGAAATTTTCAAGGACAGTGCTCTGGCCCTTAGTTCAAGCCTCAGGACTGCCAACATAATAATAACTGGGCTAAGGCCTGGAGTTTGGCCTAGTGGTAGAGTGCTCTCCTAACATGCAAGAAGCTCTGGATTCCATTCCTCAGTACCACATACACAGAAAAAGCCAGAAATTGTTCTATGTCTCAAGTGGTAAAACACTAGCCTCGAGAAAGCCCTAGGACAGTGTCCAAGCCCAGTTCAAGACCCCGAACTGGCAAAAATGGGTGAATTAATACCACAAGTAAAAACCAGAGTTGTTTTTGTAAGACAGGAGAATATGAATAGTGGGTAACCAACCAATAGTTTCTTATGCAAACTTGGACTCTCTGGAAATCAATCATAAATATTTGGTCCTAAGTTTTTCAGTCCTGATGGCTTTATTGCATATGACATTCAGAATCAATGAGATTGTACGACAGCCCAAGTTCACAAGAGGCTTCCCTGACCCTCCACACTAGCCCTTCTGAACTGTTGTGCTGTCCACACTCAGGAATAGAGTCTGGAGAAAAGTCAAGGCCAGGAGCTATGTCTTCAAGGTTGACTAAATTACTGCTCATGGCTCTGAACAACCTCCCTACAAAGAGACTACACCCTTCCCTTGATACAAGATGTGCATATCTCCTAATCCCCAGCTTCCTGCCCTCCAGAACTGTGTGAGATTTCTAAGGTCTATGAACCACCTAGTGCTAGGTATTTTTCATAGCAGCGCAAAATAGCGAACACAGTATCTTCCTCCCTCTATTAACCTCAAAGCTCTTTCAAGAAAGGGTCTACTTCCTTAAAACCAAGTTGGCGTGAAGAAAAGAAGAAAGAAGCAGAGATGGAGACATGAGCTGGCCAGGGAAACCTGACTGTTTTATGATCTGAGTATCAAACACAGAGCAATGTACCTGCTAGGCAAGCCCTTACCCACTAGCTAGACCCCAGCCCCAGATTTTTTTTAAATCTTTCCCGTTTGGAATGCCTCATTTCCCACAATAAATGCACAGAACCTTTCCTTTTAAAAACATTAAGTATTGCTTAGTATGTGCTATTCGTGAAGCCAGAGGGGGTAGTAAGCAGGTTAGAAAAAATCAAACTCTGTGGAATGCCCTCGGGTGGTTTATGTACTGCCCATGTCAGATATGAGTAATCTGCATACCGAGGTGGCTAGGCCTCTTCTTCTCCAAGCTGTGTAGAGGAACACAGGCAGCGCTGAAACATCTTACCTTCCTCTAACAACAACCTCGAAACCCACCATAGACACATTAGATTTTAGCCTTTCCAGCCCAATCCAAAGAAAATAAATATTTGGGAATTTTGCAATAAAAGAATCCGTGCAGGTAAAAGAAGCTGCTGCTGAATGCCTCCATAGCAGCTCGTCTGGGAGCTTCTTGGGAGTGCTGTGGCTTATCCAAATGTTTAGATAGAATGCTGGGGAGCTTGCTGTCCTTTGTCACATCTCATCTGTGGTGTGTGATGGCAGTGACCACCGGGGATGCAGTGGTCTGATCCAAGCACAGGGGCCCCCAGAAAGAACGGCACAGCTCCCTAACCTCCGAATCTGGAGATCCCAGCTGTCTTTTGGATCTTGCTACCAGGGGCTCTGTCCCTTTGCCCATTCCCAAGTCTCAGCCACACCCTGTGGGTTAGGTGGAAGCATACCTCCATGGAGGAAAGCCCAAACTAGGACAATGTTTCCCTTCTTTGCAAAGAGAGTAAGCACATCTTTGTGTGTGTAATGATCCTTGGACTCAAAATGCTAATGGAAATATTAACCCTCCTGCAGGTCTCTGCTCCATAGATTCCTCACCTCAACAGCATGTTGAAATATCCAGTATGTCCAATTTGATAGGACTGGGCTGCAGCCTGGGAAAGGAGGTTGAGATGCTCCCCCTGTGATTCTAATGTGAACTTGCCTCAGAAGTTGTACATGGTCCCCAGGAAAATTCAGCAGAAGCAGAAGACAAACTACAAATACCAGCCACATAGGCATTTTTAAAGTTTTTACTAGTATATTTAAAAACTAAAAGAGCCACAGGTTTTCGGTTTGGGGAACTTTTTTTATTTTTTGATGCATTTTTAAAATTTAATTAATTAATTTTTATTGTTGGGGTAATATATTTCTATGGTTTGAAATCATTAAGTATGTGGCTACAACAGGAAAGCAGAATAGCATCATTTGTAAGCATAACTATACTGTATGTATCACAGTCTTCCTCATTTTATAGCTCCTGGGTACCTATTGATTTGTTTTTCTTTTTGTAGGGCAGGGATCTGTCTTATTCATCAGTGAACACTCTGCTACATCTAGCAAGTAAAGTGTTTGTTGCAGAAGCTCAGCAAACGTTCAAATGTATCTCAAGTTCAGTCTCTAAGGTGCCTATGTTCTGATGTGCACACAGGAAAAGTACAAAAAGAAAGCTGTTTCCTGAAGAGACCTCTGTCTGGGAAAGCCTCAGATCATACACAGTTCACACATCCATTGCAATACCTGCCTGCTCTGATCACTTGAAGTATTTGAGAAGCCATTACCCTAGGAATAGAGAAACGGAAGTACTGAAAGCAAAGACTACCTGCAAGTCTGACCTGTAAGGCAAAGTCCCAAAAGAACTGATCTCCTGCCTGTCCCAAGACAAACCTAAAAGGCTGAAGTCTCTTCATTAAGATGCCTTGAAATACACATGAGGAGCTCTCCATGTAAAAACATCTCTTTACACATTTGCCCACTTCAACTACTTTCTCTTAGCACAGAAATCAGTAGCCCAGTGGGTATCCAAGTCTGATTTAGAAGGTTGCTTTTAGATTAGGAACTTTGCTTTTGATTGTTTCTTACTTCAGACTCTGGCAGCTGTGGTATCACCTGGGATGTTTGCTTCCAGATCCCTAAGATCTTATAAATAATGACTAAAACTGACACAGTCACTTCCAAGATGGCAGCCATAGTAAGAGTGAACAAGAGCGTTCATGAATGAGACACAAGACCATATCATCTGTGGGTCACATAGTGTTATTATTCAGTTTTACAGGACAGGAATGTAAGGCTTGATTTAATACACAATTATATCCCATGTAAGTTTTATTATAAAAAATAATAATTTATAAATTATGTTCTTTAAAGTAATTATTTAAGAAAAGTTTATTCTTGGCTAGCAACATACCTGTAATACCAGCTACATGGGAAGCAAAGCATGAGAATGGTGGTCAGAGACTAGCTAAGACAAAATTAGCATGTCTTTTTTGAAAAACAAACTAGAGGCAAAATTATGAGGAGTGTAGATCAAGGGGTAGAATTTTTGCCTAACGAGCACCAAGGCCCTGACTTCAATCCACGTTAGCACAAGAAAGAAAATTACACTCCTGGGGCCGGGAGTTTGGCCTAGTGGTTAAAGTGCTTGCCTAGTATGCATGAAGACCCGGGTTCGATTCCTCGGTACTACATACATAGAAAAAAGCCGGAAGTGGTGCTGACACTCAAGTGGTAGAGCTCTAACCTTGAGAAAGTCCAAGGACAGTGCTCAGGCCCTGAGCTCAAGCCCATGACTGGCAAAAAAAAAAAAAAAAAAGAAAATTACACTCCTGGATATATTCTATTTTTAAGGTAGATTCAAAAAGAATACCTAGGGACAAGGATGCCCACTCTCTCCACTCCTAGCCAGAGCAATAAGGCAAGAAGCAAACACAAAGGGGATCCAAACAGGGAAAGAGGAAGTGAAACTTTCCCTCTTTGCACATAACATGATTCTGTATTTAAAAAACCCTATAGACTCCACTCCCAAGCTCCTTGAGCTGATTCAAAACTTTGGCAAGGTAGCAGGGTATAAAATTAACCCTTAAAAATCAACTGCCTTCCTCTATGCCAACAGTGAGAGGAACGAGGCAACAATCAGGAAAGCAACTCCTACTGCTTATCTTAATTAAGAATATAAAAGACCTTTTTGATAAAAACTTTAAAACCCTAAAAAAGGAAATTAAAGCAGAACTGAGGAAATGGAAAAAACCTCCCATGCTCCTGGATTGGAACAATCAACATCGTGAAAATGGCAGTCTTGCCAAGGGCTATCTACAAATTCAACGCAATACCCATTAATATCCCAATGTCATTCTTTAAAGAAATAGAAGAGGCAATCCAAAATTTTATATGGAATAATAAAAGACCCCATATAGCAAAAACAATTCTTAGCAGAAAGAACAGCCCAGGAGGAAATTCAATACCAAACTTTAGACTCTATTACAGAGCTATAGTGACCAAAACAGCTTGGTACTGGCACAAGAACAGGCCTGAAGACCAATGGAATAGAACTGAGGACCCACATATTAACCCACAGACCTATGGCCACATAATCTTTGATGAGGGAGCCAAAAAAAAAATAGAATGGAAGAAAGACAGCCTCTTCAACAAGTGTTGCTGGCAAAACTGGTTAATCACCTGCGGAAAAATAAAGTTGGATCCTTCTTTGTCACCATGTACCAGGATTAACTCCAAATGGATCAAAGACCTCAAGCTAAAAGCAGATACACTGAAAACTTTACAAGAAGGAATAGGAGATACACTAGGTCTCCTTGGCACATGTCAAAACTTTCTTAATAAGGACCAAGAAACACAACAAATCAGAGAAAGTCTGGGTAAGTGGGACTGCATTAAACTACAGAGCTTCTGTATGGCAAAGGACATAGCTAGCAAATTAACTAGAAAGTCTACAGAGTGGGAGAAGATCTTGACTAACCGAACAACAGACAAAGGCGCCTCATATCTAAAATATATCAACAGGTCAAAAAATTGAATCACCCCAAAGCTAATCTCCAAAGAAACAACTATCCTATTAAAAGCTGGGCCAAAGACTTACAGAGAGTCTTCTCTGAAGAAGAAACAAAAATGGCCTATGGACACATGAAGAAATGCTCGACATCTCTGGCCATAAAAGAAATGCAATTCAAAGCAACTCTAAGATTCCACCTCACTCCAGTTAGAATGGCCAGGATCAAGAAATCTAATAATATCAGATGCTGGAGGGGATGTGGCCAGAAGGGATCCCTACTACACTGTTGGTGGGAGTGCAAACTCATCCAACAACTATGGAAAGCAGTATGGCAGTTCCTCAAAAAACTAAACATAGAGCTCCCCTATGACCCAGCAATTCCACTATGTGGCATTTACCCAATTTTCCAGAAACAAGGACATACTAAATCAACTAGCACAATGATGTTCATTGCAGTACTATTTACCATAGCAAATATATGGAACCAACCCAGATGTCCCTCAGTTGATGAGTGGATCAACAAGATGTGGTATTTAAACACAATGGAATACTATACTGCTATCAGAAAAAACGATATTGCCCATTTGTAAGGAAATGGAAAGACTTAGAAAAAATCATATTAAGTGAAGTAAGCCAGACTCAAAGGAACATAGGCTCCATGGTTTCCCTTATTTGTCCTAATCAGTAAAAACCTTGGGCTCTCCTAGCAGAGATTTGCAATAGAGCAAAACCTTGATACATAAGGCCATATAGTATGACACTAAATGTAATGACCTCCAGGATAAAGAAACAAAAGCCATATAATGAGTGATTGTTGTCCTTACTACTACGTTATCTCTCATCTCTTTTCCTGTCCCCTGGTTATCTCATATTGTTACAATATTTCATCCTGTTATCTGATGTATTTTATATATGCTTAATTGGTTATTTGAAATAGGAGAGGGTATGGAGGAAATCAAGTTGTGAGTAGGGGGGGAGGGAAATGGGGGCCATGACATGAGAAAGGGTATCAATATTTATGTAGTAATGCACCTTCTATCTGGTGAATGTAACGTAACCCTTCTATTAATTACAATAAAAATATATGAAAGAAAAGAACACCTGGGCTGAGCTTGGTGGTGTATGCCTAAAATCCCACCAGCCAGGAGGCTAAAGCTGGGGAATCACAAGTTCCAGACTAGCCTGGACTACAAAGTAAGATCCTGTATTAAAAAAATCAGCCCAATAAGATGACTTAAACTTTAGTTGGCTCACAGGTAATGGCAGAAAGCTCCTAGGAAGCTAGACTACAACTTCAATGGAGACCCAGTCTCATCATGAGCCATCTCTAACTGGGCTGTGGGGCACATGCAAATATCTTTTCTCCAGCTCTCTTTCCATGACCTTCAAATGAGATTTATCACCCATATGAGACCCCTTTATCAAACAAAGAAAGGATCATGTTTTTGAAAATAGGACCTTGAATATTTTCATTAATGTCACTCATCCTATTTTGTTATCTCTTTCTGAAATCAGCAGAGGACTTCTAAGGGCTCACCATTACTCAGAGACAAGCCCCCTACTAGGCAGTCTTGAAACCTACCTTCCACAGGTAAGGGGGACAGGAGCACAGAAATGATGAGCAACAATGTTTTTCTAGCATAGCACTCCAGGACAAGGTTGGTGAGGCATCATCCTGCAACGTGTGACCACAGCGCTGTCCCCCACACCCAATCAGTGGCATGCTGCACATACCACATTCGACAGATGTTCTTACTTTCTGCAGGGGTGCTGCAGAAAGAGATCTATTAATTTAAGCTTCCCAGGAAGTTCTTTATTCAAGAAATTGCAATATATAAACATTCATTTGATCATCACAGTATGTTAAATTGAGCGTGAATGTTTTTCTTCTTTTTTTGGACCTCAGAGTATACTACAAGATTTTTTTTTCCAGCAACTAGAAGCAAAAATCTTAAATGTGCTCTTAACAAAAAAGGATGTAATATGTTTAAACGTAATATTTAATAGTAGAAAATATAAGCCAAAATAAGATTTATAAATAGCAATGTATGCAAGATAAAAAAAACACACACACATATAGCTGAGCAGCAGAGGTTCAACCTGTAATCCTAACTGTTCAGGAGGCTGATATCTGAGGACCAAAGTCAGCCTAGGTAGGAAAGTCTGTGAGACTCTTATCTCCAATTGACCACTGAAAAGGTAAAAGTGGGAGCTGTGGCTCAAGTGGTAGAGCACTAGTCTTGAGCAATACCCAGGCCCAGACCAACACATACATACATATATTCAAAAGAACAAACTCCTATATAGTCTTCAAGGAAACATGCATGTCCAAATACATGTGCCAGGCACTGGTGACTCATGCCTGTAATCCTAGCTACTCAAGAACCTGAGATCTAAGGATTGCGGTTTAAAACCAGTCTAGACAGGCAAGTCCAAGTCCATGAGATTCTTATCTCCTGTTAATCACAAAAAAAGCCTTATGTGGTTCTTTTAGTGGTAGAGTGCTAGCCTTGAACAAAAGAAGCTTAGGGACACAAAGAAAAAAAAATATATCGCAACCCATTTGAAGCTAAAAACTATATCAAAATCCAAGTTGGATTTTACTTAGGTAATGAAGAAAGTTCTATTATTGGTTTGTTTATGCACTAAAGTATAAATCTAGGGTAGGATGAAGCGATAAGCCAGAATAGAATGAGGTCAAAATCTAAACACTGATAACATTTATATTTTCTCTGTGTGCAATAGACAGTTTTAAGATCTTATCATTTTAACAAATAAATCCTCCTCAGGGGAAATAAAAATCTAACTAAAACATTTTTTAAAAAACTTGCCTAGATCCAGATTTAAATTTTAATGCAAGCAAATGTTACCTTGAAAGGCATATCCTTTTAACTCTAGTGTAATGGATATAGCCATAAAAACAAATATAGTTTCCTTCTATTAAGTAAACATAAGTTAAAAATCACTTGATATGTTAGTAGATACATTCTTCCATCAGTATTTCTTTTGTTGTTGGTGGTGGTGGTCATGGAGATTGAACTTTGGGGTCTGGGTGTTGTCCCTTAGCTCTTTTGCTCCAAGCTACCCACTTTGAGCCACAGGGCCACTTCCTTCCATCAGGATTTCTAAGACAAATTACCAAGGTAAAAACTTTTATCAATATCATTTAAAAGATTTTCTTTTTAATGTTGTGGTGTTACTATGACTTAGAAAGGCACATGATCCTTTTTTTGTATAACATACATTTACAACCCAATTACCAATTATTACTTTGAACCTTTGGCTTCTTTATGTCATTTTCAAATTGTACTATGTAGATTTACATAGTTATAAGCAATAGCCTATAAAATTAGATATGCTTATAACGTGTAAGTGAAGATCCTATGAAAAAAATGAATTAAGGAATCAATTCTGTGTTTCCTTTGTTGATGATTACTCTACCTAGACCTACAACTTCTGTCTACAACTTCTATCCCTTTCTTCAAACTGGAAACAAGCTTATTCTTATATTACATATTATTATAAACTAAATATTCCTGGCCTCCCCAAACTGTCATTGAACTGGAATCTGCAAGAAAGGAAAATTAAATGACGTCATAAAAGTAGGGTATTCTTACTCTTAGGAAGTGTAAGAGAACTCATCGGGCTACTCCTTATACCCAAGTGAAAAAGGTCATAGCAAGCACATTGCAAGAGGATGACCATAGGGGGATGAAATTGTTGAAGAGGTGACATGGATTAAGATGCATCGTATTCATATACTGATGTTAAATGAAACCCCCTTGTACAACTATTCACACTTAAAAATTAATAAAAATTATAGAAGAAGGAAATCACAGACAAGCCAGGAAGAGATCTCTCATGGGAACCTGAATTGGCTAGAGCTTTGATTTTGTACAATAGCCTCCAGAAGTATAAAAAAATAATTTCTATTGTTTAATCCATTCAATCTATGGCATTTCGTTACAACAGTCCAGTCAGATGTGTGTATATTACTAATGTGTACGTGTACATACATACGCATATACATATACATATGTACTTGTTGGTACTTTCTACAAAACAAATCTGAGTGGTTGACTGAATTATAAGCTTCTATGGGCTTAACTATGAATGTACACTTCACATTAGAGACTACAAATATGTTGTACATGCTGCTCTTCTACATTCCTGGTACCTGGTAGGCGATGCTCACTAATCACAATACTCTTTTCTACTGAATCTAAATGGATCCTCATAAGCCTTATCTGCATTCCAAGTAACCACTACCAATTGAGAGAAGTAGATGCTTAAGTTGAAATCTGTTCACCATTCCCATGCTCGACTAGTAGCTTACTGAATGCTTGGATAGTTTCATTGCTTTTTTATAGCCTATTGCCCTTCATATAATGGGAGCTCAGTAAATACTTAATAAATTAAAGAACCTGTACTCTGAGTATAAACTGATAAAGAAACATGTAAGAAAGTTCCCCCATACAATAGCTTTAGGCTGTGCATAGATGGATAGAAAGTTGATTCTACACAAATACAGAAATGAGAGTGTCATGTATACTTTTAACTCTGAATCCCCATCAAGCATGAATAGAGTCAAATAACGTTTGAATTAATAATTCTAAAACAATTCAGAATCCATAATAATAATAAATGGTACATTGCTATATTAAGTCGAAAGCTAGAAAATAAAAGGCACAGATAAGTGGAAATCCCAGTCACTAATCTCTACTATCTAGTTGGCATATTCAGCATCACAATATGAGTAGAGCAAGACAAATGCCAGGACAAAGTGAATGGTTTGGGCAAGTGGAGCATAAGCTATTTAGAAGAAGGAAAGAAATAAAGGTTTGGCTTTAAAGCTAAAGGTGAGACAATTCTTGAAGAGTTCAGTTATTTTCCGATGATAAGTTCCCCTGTAATCTTTGATTGATATATCAAATTAGCTATCAGGATGATAAAATTGGCTATTTAAGGTGCATACTTTCTATACCAATCATCATGTGAAAACAGAAAGACTGATTTTCTCTATCTCTGAGCAGCTGTGGAGAATAACTCCATATGACCCACTGTTCTATTGAGGCCAGATCTTTTACTTAACAGTCCACAAAATCCAACAGCTCACCCACCTTGTATCTGTATATTTACGAACTTACTTCTCATTGTGAAAGCTTGCAGTGGTATTCATTTGTGTAATGCCATTTCCCCAGAATAAGCATGGAGCTAACTGAGGAACTTAATGACAAATTTTCCAAGACAAACAAGATGTTCATAGCTCCTTTGGCATTCAAATTTGTGACCAGATTATCTGATTTGGCTATAAAGGCAATAATCACACCTTACACTCCAAATAACATAAAAATCAACATTCAGCAGAAAAGTTAATTAAGATTATGAAATATTAATTATCCTTTTTGATCTTTGCATTTAGATTTGGTTGTAACTCCATTTGCCCTTCATTTTCTCTATTTCCAAAGCTGTACTATAGAAGATGTACCTGAACTTATAAAGTTGTAACTAGTGATATTTACAAGATAAATCTGCATCGCATACACTGAATAGTCAATGAGGAAGAACACACTGCCCAGTGGCTCCTCTATTATTGATATCCCTGCTTATCTGGAGGGATTGTAAATTTTTACATATGTATCAAATTAAGTTTGCAATCACATATAAAATGCCTGGTATTTCAAGCCTCAGGACATAATGGGAAGAGATATTGTCACCCAAGGTCTGTCTAAAATAACTCATTTCAAAGGAAGCCAAATGCTGTGCCCAGGAAGAATCACTAAAGTCATCTCCAGAGTAGGTCCCACATTAATAAAATCCACCTCTCTGTGTTTAGGAGCAGACTACATTGTTCATATATTTCACTTTATAATTTTTGGTTTTGTACTTGGTGCACATCTATCTGCAGCTTTACTCCACCAAAGCCTAGGAAGCAAGAGTTTATGCACATGTGTGAAGTAAAAATGCACAATCGGGGCTGGGAGTTTGGCCTAGTGGTTAAAGTGCTTGCCTAGCATGCATGAAGACCCGGGTTCAATTCCTCAGCACCACATACATAAAAAAAATCCATAAATGGTGCGGTGGCTCAAGTGGTAGAGCTCTGGCCTTGAGAAAGTCCACGGACAATGCTCAAGCTCTGAGATCAAAGCCCAGGACTGGCAAAAAAAAATGTGCAATGGTATGATTTCTTCACACCTACTCTTTTTACACAGCAGGTGCCACTTTTACAATTTACAGGAGAGGTGGTTCCTATGTCATCTTTGCTATACTTTTCAGACCCTGTAAAAGTTTTACTTGATGCTTTTGGTACATTTGAGGGCCAGTACATTACACACAAACTGAGTTAACATGGAGAAGCTACCCAGTAAAGACAACCTCTGCCGATTTGATATTAGAAGAGATTTTGTTTAGTATGTGGAAAACATCCAGGGTGTTGTCCCTAGAAGGGGAGATGTGAACACCCAAGAACCAATTAAATAGCCACGTTTATAAAAGGATGTAGAGTACTCCACTACTCAGAACAAAGGAGAGGCACTATGGTAACACACACACACACACACACACACACACACACACACACACACACACACACACCTATCCAAACCCACCCTGCCCCACCTCTACCTTCTCAGGGAGCTATACTCCAAATGCCTGTAATTCTGCCTATAGAATCTTCTCTGGTAGGAAGTGGGCACTTAGCTCTTCTCAGGACACGTGAAGAGTGCTGGATAACTAATGCCTACAGGAAAAGCCCTTAGCCAATAAGTTACGACAGATGCTATGTTCTTTGCTTCTTAGCTGGACTAATCCTGGCAGACATTCCACAATGTCTTTTTGAGTCTGGGAGAGATGTGCATCAGCTCACCCAGTAACTCACTTGACTCATTGTCCTTTAATACTTTTTTGGTCACTCTTGCATTTCGTTCCGCAACTCTCCTACTGATATTTCCTGGGATCACCTCCGAAATTAAATGCTTAAGTCAAATACTTAACATTGAGGGAATCCCATTTGTTCTTCTTTACCCATCTAATAATAATTAACCACAAAAATGACTTTTCATCATGAGACCCACCCCAAGTACTCTGATAGGCCACACCATTGGTACTGACCTTTGTCTTATTTCCTGTACATCTCAAGGATGATTTCTAAGGAAACTGGAGTTTCCGCTTCACACACACACACACACACAGAGAGAGAGAGAGAGAGAGAGAGAGAGAGAGAGAGAGAGAGAGAGAGAGAGAGAGAGAGAGAGAGAGAGAGAGAGAGAGCGCAAGTAGAATGGGCCACTGCTTCTGTAGTGTGGACTTAGAAGAAAGCTCTGTGAGGATATTCAATTACCATCCCCTCTCTAAAATTTATTGCAAAGCAGATGTAAGAATCTCAGCTCCAAACAGCTAAAACAAACAAACAAACAAGAGAAAGGATTTATAGTCAAAGCCAGTAATGCCTCATTGAATCTATGGAAGAGCTCCTTAGCCATTAGCAGCAGAGAAGGGATGTGCTGAAGGCCTTGGGAGAAATAGACATGCGCTTCTCCTGGGCTTTCTCCATCCTGCCTTCCTACACTTTCTAGGTGTTCCTCCTTCCATGAGGAATATGTGAAAACAGCCACAGCATCAAATCCACGCTTGAGAACTCACAGAAAACAGAGGTGCACTCTGTCTTAACTCATCCCATGGCTTGGATCATAGGGATATGCAAAAGGACTGCAACCCTCATGCAAATCAAATGACCAGAACTGAAAAGAGAGCAGCAGTTTCCCAAAGGAGAGAAGGAGATAGAACTTGGCTGGGACACAGCCAGTGGGGAAACTCATAGGGGTCTGCTATTTCAATTAGAATATAGAGAGAATTAAAGACAGAATTTTGAGAAAAAGAAGAGCAAGAGCTTTTCAAAAGTGTTATACTTTGTAATGTCTCCCAAAGCCCCATGTATTGAAGGCTTGGGATGAGAAGCTAGAGTGATAAGGTGTGGGTAGAAACTTTAGGAAGTAGGGCTAGCTGGAGTAAGGCCATTTGGGGTGTCCCTTTGCAATATATAATGGGAATCCAGCCCCTTGATTCTGTTTTTCTTTTGCTTCTTGGCCATCATAAGGCAAGAAACTTTCTTCTACCACACATTTCTACCATGATGTGCAGCCTCGAGTAGCAGAACAAGGGATCATGAACTGAAGGTCTGAAACTGAACCAGAAAAAACATTTATTCCTTTGAAGTTGTTTATCTCAGGTATTTTGTCACAGTGACAGAAAGCTGACTCAGTCTGTCCTTCCAAAATCTGTATGAGGCTTGATGGTAGTAAAGCCATGCATTTTTTTCACTCACCTCCAATAACACACAAAGGTGGCAGTGAAATGACAGATCCACAGAACAATCGCCTCCAATTCAACAAACCAACTCAACAACCCCAAAATGTAGAATTCTTCCATAAGAACCAGGTTCTCAATGTCATTCTTTAAAGAAATAGCATAGGCAATACAAAATTTCATATGGAATAATAAAGGACCCCATATAGCAAAAATTCTTAGCAGAAAGAACAGCCCAGGAGGAAATTCAATACCAAACTTTAGACTCTATTACAGAGCTATAGTGACCAAAACAGCTTGGTACTGGCACAAGAACAGGCCTGAAGACCAATGGAATAGAACTGAGGACCCACATATTAACCCACAGACCTATGGCCACATAATCTTTGATGAGGGAGCCAAAAAAAAAATAGAATGGAAGAAAGACAGCCTCTTCAACAAGTGTTGCTGGCAAAACTGGTTAATCACCTGCGGAAAAATAAAGTTGGATCCTTCTTTGTCACCATGTACCAGGATTAACTCCAAATGGATCAAAGACCTCAAGCTAAAAGCAGATACACTGAAAACTTTACAAGAAGGAATAGGAGATACACTAGGTCTCCTTGGCACATGTCAAAACTTTCTTAATAAGGACCAAGAAACACAACAAATCAGAGAAAGTCTGGGTAAGTGGGACTGCATTAAACTACAGAGCTTCTGTATGGCAAAGGACATAGCTAGCAAATTAACTAGAAAGTCTACAGAGTGGGAGAAGATCTTGACTAACCGAACAACAGACAAAGGCGCCTCATATCTAAAATATATCAACAGGTCAAAAAATTGAATCACCCCAAAGCTAATCTCCAAAGAAACAACTATCCTATTAAAAGCTGGGCCAAAGACTTACAGAGAGTCTTCTCTGAAGAAGAAACAAAAATGGCCTATGGACACATGAAGAAATGCTCGACATCTCTGGCCATAAAAGAAATGCAATTCAAAGCAACTCTAAGATTCCACCTCACTCCAGTTAGAATGGCCAGGATCAAGAAATCTAATAATATCAGATGCTGGAGGGGATGTGGCCAGAAGGGATCCCTACTACACTGTTGGTGGGAGTGCAAACTCATCCAACAACTATGGAAAGCAGTATGGCAGTTCCTCAAAAAACTAAACATAGAGCTCCCCTATGACCCAGCAATTCCACTATGTGGCATTTACCCAATTTTCCAGAAACAAGGACATACTAAATCAACTAGCACAATGATGTTCATTGCAGTACTATTTACCATAGCAAATATATGGAACCAACCCAGATGTCCCTCAGTTGATGAGTGGATCAACAAGATGTGGTATTTAAACACAATGGAATACTATACTGCTATCAGAAAAAACGATATTGCCCATTTGTAAGGAAATGGAAAGACTTAGAAAAAATCATATTAAGTGAAGTAAGCCAGACTCAAAGGAACATAGGCTCCATGGTTTCCCTTATTTGTCCTAATCAGTAAAAACCTTGGGCTCTCCTAGCAGAGATTTGCAATAGAGCAAAACCTTGATACATAAGGCCATATAGTATGACACTAAATGTAATGACCTCCAGGATAAAGAAACAAAAGCCATATAATGAGTGATTGTTGTCCTTACTACTACGTTATCTCTCATCTCTTTTCCTGTCCCCTGGTTATCTCATATTGTTACAATATTTCATCCTGTTATCTGATGTATTTTATATATGCTTAATTGGTTATTTGAAATAGGAGAGGGTATGGAGGAAATCAAGTTGTGAGTAGGGGGGGAGGGAAATGGGGGCCATGACATGAGAAAGGGTATCAATATTTATGTAGTAATGCACCTTCTATCTGGTGAATGTAACGTAACCCTTCTATTAATTACAATAAAAATATATGAAAGAAAAGAACACCTGGGCTGAGCTTGGTGGTGTATGCCTAAAATCCCACCAGCCAGGAGGCTAAAGCTGGGGAATCACAAGTTCCAGACTAGCCTGGACTACAAAGTAAGATCCTGTATTAAAAAAATCAGCCCAATAAGATGACTTAAACTTTAGTTGGCTCACAGGTAATGGCAGAAAGCTCCTAGGAAGCTAGACTACAACTTCAATGGAGACCCAGTCTCATCATGAGCCATCTCTAACTGGGCTGTGGGGCACATGCAAATATCTTTTCTCCAGCTCTCTTTCCATGACCTTCAAATGAGATTTATCACCCATATGAGACCCCTTTATCAAACAAAGAAAGGATCATGTTTTTGAAAATAGGACCTTGAATATTTTCATTAATGTCACTCATCCTATTTTGTTATCTCTTTCTGAAATCAGCAGAGGACTTCTAAGGGCTCACCATTACTCAGAGACAAGCCCCCTACTAGGCAGTCTTGAAACCTACCTTCCACAGGTAAGGGGGACAGGAGCACAGAAATGATGAGCAACAATGTTTTTCTAGCATAGCACTCCAGGACAAGGTTGGTGAGGCATCATCCTGCAACGTGTGACCACAGCGCTGTCCCCCACACCCAATCAGTGGCATGCTGCACATACCACATTCGACAGATGTTCTTACTTTCTGCAGGGGTGCTGCAGAAAGAGATCTATTAATTTAAGCTTCCCAGGAAGTTCTTTATTCAAGAAATTGCAATATATAAACATTCATTTGATCATCACAGTATGTTAAATTGAGCGTGAATGTTTTTCTTCTTTTTTTGGACCTCAGAGTATACTACAAGATTTTTTTTTCCAGCAACTAGAAGCAAAAATCTTAAATGTGCTCTTAACAAAAAAGGATGTAATATGTTTAAACGTAATATTTAATAGTAGAAAATATAAGCCAAAATAAGATTTATAAATAGCAATGTATGCAAGATAAAAAAAACACACACACATATAGCTGAGCAGCAGAGGTTCAACCTGTAATCCTAACTGTTCAGGAGGCTGATATCTGAGGACCAAAGTCAGCCTAGGTAGGAAAGTCTGTGAGACTCTTATCTCCAATTGACCACTGAAAAGGTAAAAGTGGGAGCTGTGGCTCAAGTGGTAGAGCACTAGTCTTGAGCAATACCCAGGCCCAGACCAACACATACATACATATATTCAAAAGAACAAACTCCTATATAGTCTTCAAGGAAACATGCATGTCCAAATACATGTGCCAGGCACTGGTGACTCATGCCTGTAATCCTAGCTACTCAAGAACCTGAGATCTAAGGATTGCGGTTTAAAACCAGTCTAGACAGGCAAGTCCAAGTCCATGAGATTCTTATCTCCTGTTAATCACAAAAAAAGCCTTATGTGGTTCTTTTAGTGGTAGAGTGCTAGCCTTGAACAAAAGAAGCTTAGGGACACAAAGAAAAAAAAATATATCGCAACCCATTTGAAGCTAAAAACTATATCAAAATCCAAGTTGGATTTTACTTAGGTAATGAAGAAAGTTCTATTATTGGTTTGTTTATGCACTAAAGTATAAATCTAGGGTAGGATGAAGCGATAAGCCAGAATAGAATGAGGTCAAAATCTAAACACTGATAACATTTATATTTTCTCTGTGTGCAATAGACAGTTTTAAGATCTTATCATTTTAACAAATAAATCCTCCTCAGGGGAAATAAAAATCTAACTAAAACATTTTTTAAAAAACTTGCCTAGATCCAGATTTAAATTTTAATGCAAGCAAATGTTACCTTGAAAGGCATATCCTTTTAACTCTAGTGTAATGGATATAGCCATAAAAACAAATATAGTTTCCTTCTATTAAGTAAACATAAGTTAAAAATCACTTGATATGTTAGTAGATACATTCTTCCATCAGTATTTCTTTTGTTGTTGGTGGTGGTGGTCATGGAGATTGAACTTTGGGGTCTGGGTGTTGTCCCTTAGCTCTTTTGCTCCAAGCTACCCACTTTGAGCCACAGGGCCACTTCCTTCCATCAGGATTTCTAAGACAAATTACCAAGGTAAAAACTTTTATCAATATCATTTAAAAGATTTTCTTTTTAATGTTGTGGTGTTACTATGACTTAGAAAGGCACATGATCCTTTTTTTGTATAACATACATTTACAACCCAATTACCAATTATTACTTTGAACCTTTGGCTTCTTTATGTCATTTTCAAATTGTACTATGTAGATTTACATAGTTATAAGCAATAGCCTATAAAATTAGATATGCTTATAACGTGTAAGTGAAGATCCTATGAAAAAAATGAATTAAGGAATCAATTCTGTGTTTCCTTTGTTGATGATTACTCTACCTAGACCTACAACTTCTGTCTACAACTTCTATCCCTTTCTTCAAACTGGAAACAAGCTTATTCTTATATTACATATTATTATAAACTAAATATTCCTGGCCTCCCCAAACTGTCATTGAACTGGAATCTGCAAGAAAGGAAAATTAAATGACGTCATAAAAGTAGGGTATTCTTACTCTTAGGAAGTGTAAGAGAACTCATCGGGCTACTCCTTATACCCAAGTGAAAAAGGTCATAGCAAGCACATTGCAAGAGGATGACCATAGGGGGATGAAATTGTTGAAGAGGTGACATGGATTAAGATGCATCGTATTCATATACTGATGTTAAATGAAACCCCCTTGTACAACTATTCACACTTAAAAATTAATAAAAATTATAGAAGAAGGAAATCACAGACAAGCCAGGAAGAGATCTCTCATGGGAACCTGAATTGGCTAGAGCTTTGATTTTGTACAATAGCCTCCAGAAGTATAAAAAAATAATTTCTATTGTTTAATCCATTCAATCTATGGCATTTCGTTACAACAGTCCAGTCAGATGTGTGTATATTACTAATGTGTACGTGTACATACATACGCATATACATATACATATGTACTTGTTGGTACTTTCTACAAAACAAATCTGAGTGGTTGACTGAATTATAAGCTTCTATGGGCTTAACTATGAATGTACACTTCACATTAGAGACTACAAATATGTTGTACATGCTGCTCTTCTACATTCCTGGTACCTGGTAGGCGATGCTCACTAATCACAATACTCTTTTCTACTGAATCTAAATGGATCCTCATAAGCCTTATCTGCATTCCAAGTAACCACTACCAATTGAGAGAAGTAGATGCTTAAGTTGAAATCTGTTCACCATTCCCATGCTCGACTAGTAGCTTACTGAATGCTTGGATAGTTTCATTGCTTTTTTATAGCCTATTGCCCTTCATATAATGGGAGCTCAGTAAATACTTAATAAATTAAAGAACCTGTACTCTGAGTATAAACTGATAAAGAAACATGTAAGAAAGTTCCCCCATACAATAGCTTTAGGCTGTGCATAGATGGATAGAAAGTTGATTCTACACAAATACAGAAATGAGAGTGTCATGTATACTTTTAACTCTGAATCCCCATCAAGCATGAATAGAGTCAAATAACGTTTGAATTAATAATTCTAAAACAATTCAGAATCCATAATAATAATAAATGGTACATTGCTATATTAAGTCGAAAGCTAGAAAATAAAAGGCACAGATAAGTGGAAATCCCAGTCACTAATCTCTACTATCTAGTTGGCATATTCAGCATCACAATATGAGTAGAGCAAGACAAATGCCAGGACAAAGTGAATGGTTTGGGCAAGTGGAGCATAAGCTATTTAGAAGAAGGAAAGAAATAAAGGTTTGGCTTTAAAGCTAAAGGTGAGACAATTCTTGAAGAGTTCAGTTATTTTCCGATGATAAGTTCCCCTGTAATCTTTGATTGATATATCAAATTAGCTATCAGGATGATAAAATTGGCTATTTAAGGTGCATACTTTCTATACCAATCATCATGTGAAAACAGAAAGACTGATTTTCTCTATCTCTGAGCAGCTGTGGAGAATAACTCCATATGACCCACTGTTCTATTGAGGCCAGATCTTTTACTTAACAGTCCACAAAATCCAACAGCTCACCCACCTTGTATCTGTATATTTACGAACTTACTTCTCATTGTGAAAGCTTGCAGTGGTATTCATTTGTGTAATGCCATTTCCCCAGAATAAGCATGGAGCTAACTGAGGAACTTAATGACAAATTTTCCAAGACAAACAAGATGTTCATAGCTCCTTTGGCATTCAAATTTGTGACCAGATTATCTGATTTGGCTATAAAGGCAATAATCACACCTTACACTCCAAATAACATAAAAATCAACATTCAGCAGAAAAGTTAATTAAGATTATGAAATATTAATTATCCTTTTTGATCTTTGCATTTAGATTTGGTTGTAACTCCATTTGCCCTTCATTTTCTCTATTTCCAAAGCTGTACTATAGAAGATGTACCTGAACTTATAAAGTTGTAACTAGTGATATTTACAAGATAAATCTGCATCGCATACACTGAATAGTCAATGAGGAAGAACACACTGCCCAGTGGCTCCTCTATTATTGATATCCCTGCTTATCTGGAGGGATTGTAAATTTTTACATATGTATCAAATTAAGTTTGCAATCACATATAAAATGCCTGGTATTTCAAGCCTCAGGACATAATGGGAAGAGATATTGTCACCCAAGGTCTGTCTAAAATAACTCATTTCAAAGGAAGCCAAATGCTGTGCCCAGGAAGAATCACTAAAGTCATCTCCAGAGTAGGTCCCACATTAATAAAATCCACCTCTCTGTGTTTAGGAGCAGACTACATTGTTCATATATTTCACTTTATAATTTTTGGTTTTGTACTTGGTGCACATCTATCTGCAGCTTTACTCCACCAAAGCCTAGGAAGCAAGAGTTTATGCACATGTGTGAAGTAAAAATGCACAATCGGGGCTGGGAGTTTGGCCTAGTGGTTAAAGTGCTTGCCTAGCATGCATGAAGACCCGGGTTCAATTCCTCAGCACCACATACATAAAAAAAATCCATAAATGGTGCGGTGGCTCAAGTGGTAGAGCTCTGGCCTTGAGAAAGTCCACGGACAATGCTCAAGCTCTGAGATCAAAGCCCAGGACTGGCAAAAAAAAATGTGCAATGGTATGATTTCTTCACACCTACTCTTTTTACACAGCAGGTGCCACTTTTACAATTTACAGGAGAGGTGGTTCCTATGTCATCTTTGCTATACTTTTCAGACCCTGTAAAAGTTTTACTTGATGCTTTTGGTACATTTGAGGGCCAGTACATTACACACAAACTGAGTTAACATGGAGAAGCTACCCAGTAAAGACAACCTCTGCCGATTTGATATTAGAAGAGATTTTGTTTAGTATGTGGAAAACATCCAGGGTGTTGTCCCTAGAAGGGGAGATGTGAACACCCAAGAACCAATTAAATAGCCACGTTTATAAAAGGATGTAGAGTACTCCACTACTCAGAACAAAGGAGAGGCACTATGGTAACACACACACACACACACACACACACACACACACACACACACACCTATCCAAACCCACCCTGCCCCACCTCTACCTTCTCAGGGAGCTATACTCCAAATGCCTGTAATTCTGCCTATAGAATCTTCTCTGGTAGGAAGTGGGCACTTAGCTCTTCTCAGGACACGTGAAGAGTGCTGGATAACTAATGCCTACAGGAAAAGCCCTTAGCCAATAAGTTACGACAGATGCTATGTTCTTTGCTTCTTAGCTGGACTAATCCTGGCAGACATTCCACAATGTCTTTTTGAGTCTGGGAGAGATGTGCATCAGCTCACCCAGTAACTCACTTGACTCATTGTCCTTTAATACTTTTTTGGTCACTCTTGCATTTCGTTCCGCAACTCTCCTACTGATATTTCCTGGGATCACCTCCGAAATTAAATGCTTAAGTCAAATACTTAACATTGAGGGAATCCCATTTGTTCTTCTTTACCCATCTAATAATAATTAACCACAAAAATGACTTTTCATCATGAGACCCACCCCAAGTACTCTGATAGGCCACACCATTGGTACTGACCTTTGTCTTATTTCCTGTACATCTCAAGGATGATTTCTAAGGAAACTGGAGTTTCCGCTTCACACACACACACACACACAGAGAGAGAGAGAGAGAGAGAGAGAGAGAGAGAGAGAGAGAGAGAGAGAGAGAGAGAGAGAGAGAGAGAGCGCAAGTAGAATGGGCCACTGCTTCTGTAGTGTGGACTTAGAAGAAAGCTCTGTGAGGATATTCAATTACCATCCCCTCTCTAAAATTTATTGCAAAGCAGATGTAAGAATCTCAGCTCCAAACAGCTAAAACAAACAAACAAACAAGAGAAAGGATTTATAGTCAAAGCCAGTAATGCCTCATTGAATCTATGGAAGAGCTCCTTAGCCATTAGCAGCAGAGAAGGGATGTGCTGAAGGCCTTGGGAGAAATAGACATGCGCTTCTCCTGGGCTTTCTCCATCCTGCCTTCCTACACTTTCTAGGTGTTCCTCCTTCCATGAGGAATATGTGAAAACAGCCACAGCATCAAATCCACGCTTGAGAACTCACAGAAAACAGAGGTGCACTCTGTCTTAACTCATCCCATGGCTTGGATCATAGGGATATGCAAAAGGACTGCAACCCTCATGCAAATCAAATGACCAGAACTGAAAAGAGAGCAGCAGTTTCCCAAAGGAGAGAAGGAGATAGAACTTGGCTGGGACACAGCCAGTGGGGAAACTCATAGGGGTCTGCTATTTCAATTAGAATATAGAGAGAATTAAAGACAGAATTTTGAGAAAAAGAAGAGCAAGAGCTTTTCAAAAGTGTTATACTTTGTAATGTCTCCCAAAGCCCCATGTATTGAAGGCTTGGGATGAGAAGCTAGAGTGATAAGGTGTGGGTAGAAACTTTAGGAAGTAGGGCTAGCTGGAGTAAGGCCATTTGGGGTGTCCCTTTGCAATATATAATGGGAATCCAGCCCCTTGATTCTGTTTTTCTTTTGCTTCTTGGCCATCATAAGGCAAGAAACTTTCTTCTACCACACATTTCTACCATGATGTGCAGCCTCGAGTAGCAGAACAAGGGATCATGAACTGAAGGTCTGAAACTGAACCAGAAAAAACATTTATTCCTTTGAAGTTGTTTATCTCAGGTATTTTGTCACAGTGACAGAAAGCTGACTCAGTCTGTCCTTCCAAAATCTGTATGAGGCTTGATGGTAGTAAAGCCATGCATTTTTTTCACTCACCTCCAATAACACACAAAGGTGGCAGTGAAATGACAGATCCACAGAACAATCGCCTCCAATTCAACAAACCAACTCAACAACCCCAAAATGTAGAATTCTTCCATAAGAACCAGGTTCTCAATGTCATTCTTTAAAGAAATAGCATAGGCAATACAAAATTTCATATGGAATAATAAAGGACCCCATATAGCAAAAATTCTTAGCAGAAAGAACAGCCCAGGAGGAAATTCAATACCAAACTTTAGACTCTATTACAGAGCTATAGTGACCAAAACAGCTTGGTACTGGCACAAGAACAGGCCTGAAGACCAATGGAATAGAACTGAGGACCCACATATTAACCCACAGACCTATGGCCACATAATCTTTGATGAGGGAGCCAAAAAAAATAGAATGGAAGAAACACAGCCTCTTCAACAAATGTTGCTGGCAGAACTGGTTAAGCATCTGCAGAAAACTAAAGTTGGATCCTTCTTTCTCACCGTGTACCACAATTAACTCCAAATGGATCAAAGACCTCAAGCTAAAAGCAGATACACTGAAAACTTTACAAGAAGGAATAGGAGATACACTAGGTCTCCTTGGCACATGTCAAAACTTTCTTAATAAGGACCAAGAAACACAACAAATCAGAGAAAGTCTGGGTAAGTGGGACTGCATTAGACTGCAGAGCTTCTGTAGGACAAAGGACATAGCTAGCAAATTAACTAGAAAGTCTACAGAGTGGGAGAAGATCTTCACTAACAGAACAACAGACGAAGGCCTCTTATCTAAAATATATCAACAGGTCAAAAAATTGAATCACCCCAAAGCTAATCTCCAAAGAAACAACTATCCTATTAAAAGCTGGGCCAAAGACTTACAGAGAGTCTTCTCTGAAGAAGAAACAAAAATGGCCTATGGACACATGAAGAAATGCTCAACATCTCTGGCCATAAAAGAAATACAAATCAAAACAACTCTAAGATTCCACCTCACTCCAGTTACAATGGCCAGGATCAAGAAATCTAATAATAACAGATGCTGGAGGGGATGTGGCCAGGAGGGATCACTACTACACTGTTGGTGGGAGTGCAAACTCATTCAACCACTATGGAAAGCAGTATGGCAGTTCCTCAAAAGACTAAATATAGAACTCCCCTACGACACAGCAATTCCACTACTTAGCATTTACCCAATTGTCCAGAAATAAAGACATACTAAATCAACTAGCACAATGATGTTCACTGCAGTACTATTTACCATAGCAAATATATGGAATCAAACCAGATGTCCCTCAGTTGATGAGTGGATCAACAAGATGTGGTATTTATGCACAATGGAATTCTATGCTGCTGTCAGAAAAAACGATATTGCCCCATTTGTAAGGAAATAGAAAGACTTGAAAAAATTCATATTAAGTGAAGTAAGCCAGACTCAAAGGAACATAGGCTCCATGGTTTCCCTTATTTGTCATAATCAGTAGAAACCTTGCGCTTTCCTAGCAGAGATTTACAATAGAACAAAACCTAGATACATAAGGCCATATAGAATGACACTAAATGAAAGGACTTCCAGGATATAGAAACAAAAGCCATATAATGAGTGATTGTTGTCCTTAACTACTACGTTATCTCTCATCTCTTTTCCTGTCCCCTGGTTATCTCATATTGTTACAATATTTCACCTTGTTATCTGATATATTGTACATATGTTTGTTTGGTTATTTGAAATTGGATAGGGAATGGGGGAAAACAAGATGAGGGGCAGGGGTGGGGAGGGAAATGGGACCAAAACATGAGAAAAGGTATCAATGTTTGTGAAGTAATGTACCTTGTATCTGGCAAATATAATGTAACCCTTCTATTAATTACAATAAAAATATATGGGGAAAAAAGGACCAGGTTCTCCTCCAAAGCTTTATCTTGAGAGTATTTTCCAGATCATTCATATCTTTCATTAAAATGTATTCTAGGACTTGGTTAATATAAAATATAAGATATATCAGTATGATCGATGACAGTATGTTTTAAGGCATACACTCGCTAAAACTAAAGATATCCCAAAATGAACATTCTACTCTGATAATCTTCTTTCCTGGAGACTGGCACCCAAGCTTTACATGGTACCTAGTAGTGGCAGTTCACTACACAGAGCCATGCCTGACCTTGATTATCCAGGAAAACTTCCTCAAACACAAATGTCTTTCTGCAGAAGAGAACGTAACTTTTGAAGTCCTTTGGAGAGACCAGCTTTCTTCAGTTAAATATGTAGCTTCAATGAACAAACTAGAACTACCCATCTAATAGTCCTCTTCTGGGGCACATTAACTCAATCCTCTCACCTCAAACATAGAAAAGGGGGTTCCATGTATGAATTGCTCACGGCCTACATGAGTCATGAATGTCACTGCCAACCCCCATACTTACAGATCTTCCACACTGGCCAAACGCAATAGAAATCTGGTCTAAACTGGGGAGAACTCAAGAGCAAGTGCATCATCAGCATCTCTTTCTGACTTCTGTATAGTAGTTCACTGCTTTCTGATTTTAAAACCTGTTGATATCTTTGTTCTCAGCCACCCTGTTCAAGGGTGTCACAAAATCTGGCAATTCTTCATCTTACCACTTCCCAAGCCACTTTTTTTTCCCTCAAGCCTTTGGGTACATCTTTAGAGTTCTAGTTCATGGACCAGCCATCCATGGTCTGACAGCCAAATCTTGCTCACCACATGCATTTGGTGCATAAAGTTTTACTGGACCATAACAATATTCATTCATGCATTTGCTTGGTTGAGACAGATGGTCCACAGTGTGTGTGTGTGTGTGTGTGTGTGTGTGTGTGTTCCTGAGAATCACTGCCAGGTCTTCATGCACACTAGGTAAATACTCCAACATTAAACTGTTACCCCATGCCTATTATGCCTATCGCTTAAGATATTTGTAATCTTGACCTTTTCAGAAAAAAATGTTCATCTGTGCTTATCCTTTACTGTTGCAGGAGGATGGCCCTCTATTTTCTCAGGTTTTCAAAATTAAAAAAATCTAGTACTCATTACTATGTCTTGAATTACTAATAGATCTCATCTCTCTACCTCCCCCCCCCACACACACACACCTTAAAAGTTTTCCTTCTACTTAGAATAATTGCCTGCCTGCACTTTACTGGAGCGTCACTGAGCTTTCCCAGTTTCTTCCTACTGCAGGGTACCAAACCCTTCCCACTACAGGGCCAGTCAACCACTGTTCTCTTTCCATCCCCACTCACCATTTGGGAAATAAAGATGGCTCACTGTCATCAGAACAGTGCCACCTTCAGGTCTCTGCTTCAATGTCACCTACTCGGAGATGAGTCTATCCTTTCTAAAAATTTCTGTCACTCTGTTCTGTCCTAGCGCCTGTTCTTCCATTTTATAGACTAAAATTAATATATATTTGTTTGTATAATGATTGTTTTGTGCCTTTTTGAACATAACAGCCGTAAGAGGCCAAGGATTGTACCCATTATATTTATGGTTCTATATATGTTAAATAGTAAGCACTCAAAACACACATAAACCCTCTTCTTATTCCTCCCTAAATAACCCTTGTAGTTGTATGCCTTTCTATAGATAAACTGAGTCCACCATTAGTTCCCCAATCTCCGACACAACTTTTCACTTCCGAGCCTTCCTTGTCTCACAGCATTGCCTCCTCTATGATTTTTGATTAGGGAGAACTTTCTCTTCCAGGCTTAATTCAAATAATCATTCCATGAAAATACATTATAATGAGAATTGTGACTAGTGTCAAATCAAAGACATAATTCTTAAGGGTGATGCCTTAAAGAACCTTCAATATAGTTTGATAATTCCATGCCAAAATACAAATCAATGAAGGCAATTCTGTGTAGACTATGCTGTTGTACATTCCAAATCTGATTCCCTGAGAGGTTTAAGCCAGGAAGATATTTTAGAATAAGAGTGGATAGATTACATGATGTTTAGGCTATGTTCTGTCAATATTTTCTCAGCTGCAGTATTCAAAGTAGCTGAGCTCTAATGAATACTGACACAACCTCATTCTGTTTGCATTGCACTGAGCTGGAAATGTGACCCACATTACTTACAAGCAAGTTCTACCTGATGATGGATTGTCTACCCCTGCTCCAGCGAGGTGACCTCCCCAAAGAAGTCCAAAAGCCAGGGATTGAGTCTCAATCTCAGGCTCCAGATCTGACAACCTGAGAATCAACGATTGCCCCTAGCCCCTTCCTTTTACTGCATGGACTTGAGACAAGAAATCTTACCTGCTTTTCTCTGATTTCTGAAGCCCAGGGTCTCACGGGGTTCAGTGTTCCTCCATGACTCTCTCTACCTCCAGGAAATCTGGAGCACTTCTCACAAGATTCCATTCACGCCTTGCCTCCATATTTTGGTTAGAAATAGACCCAATACAGTTGTTCTGCTGGCTAGCACAGGCATAACTGGAACAAAGAGAAAAAAATAATGAAAATCCATCTGTAAGTCCTTGAGGATTCACAGTACACATAAGGAAGCATCAATTTCCACACCACGGGGCAAGCAGAAACATGTTGAGGGAAGGGACGGAGTGGGAGGACACACAAATGGAGGAAGAAAGCATATGAAATACAGTCATTACATTTTATGTAAAAACTGAACTACTTCCAAACTTGAGTGTAGGGATGGGAGGAGGTAAATGGGAGAGGGCTGCGGAAGAGGTGACATTGATCAAAACCATCCTAGCCAGAGACTGGTGGCTCATGTCTGTAATCACAGTTACTCAGGAGGCTAAAATCTAAGGATCAGTTTGAGGCCATCCTTGAGCAAGAAAACCCCTGAGAACCTTATCTCCAATTAACTACAAGAAAAAATAAAATAAAAACCACCAGAAGTGATAGAGCATTAGCCTTGATCAAGGAAGCTCAAGCTCAAGGACGATGCCTACACCCAGAGTTCAAGCCCCAGGACTGGCACAAAAGTAAAACAAAATGTGCTATATTCATAACCTGATTCATCGAATTTTAACCTTTTTGTACAAGTACTTAATAATACATTTTTAATTAAAAAGATACAAAGGAGCAAAGCTACTGCCAAGTCTGTCTAAGTCTAGACAACAGGAGAAATATCAAGTCTAGCCCACGGCCGTGTCTCAGGATCATTTAATTCATAATTATCCAAATGATCATTGGATCTAAATGAGCACCATCTTGGTAAGGTTGTTATAGTGTATCTCACTTGGCAAGAAACAGACAAGGCACATTTTGAGAGGTTGAATTGGGAGTCTTTTTTAGAGAGCAACATCTGCAGGTCTCCCTCACTTCAAGGAGAGGACCAAAACTGCTGCCATTTTCCAGCTGGAGAAGGTGGAATCACTCCCTGCTCTGAACCCCCACTGCTAATCTGTAACATAAACATGTTGATCTCAAAGGTCTTGGCCATTTGAAAGTTTCAAAATATATCATCAAGGAAGCATGGTAGAATTCAAATGAAAATTTTCCAGTGTTAAGGAAAACCTAGATTTCATATCTCTTTTCATGTTTTCCTCTATTTCACATTAATCCAGTTCTCCAAGTATTCGCTGCTTTGCAATGAGCCCCTGTTCTGTTCTTTTAACCTTTTGTTCTATTTCCCCAGTAGGTGGCACCCCATTACAAGCTTTTGCCTGCAGCCGCTGTTCAAAAAACCAAGGAAATAATTATCCAGAAAATAGAGTTAAGAGACTGTGGTGAGCATGTGTTTATTGAAAACAAATAAGAGGATCTTTATATGTTAAGCATGCACCTGAAATAGTCATGTATTTCATTTCTAAGTGTTAAACAATTTATATATATATATATATATATTAGATATAAAGTAATTAGGATGCTTGAGGGAAAGGGTGACATTGTTCAAAAAGAAATGTACTCATTACCAGACTTATGTAACTATAACCTGTCTGTATACTGCCTTTATTAATATCAATAAAAATAAAAGTAATTAGAATGCTTAATACAGACATGGCAGACTGTGAAGTACTAGAAATGAGTCTTTAAAAGATCCAAAAGATGCCTCTGATTTTTAGTGGGACTTGGGTTAAAATGTTTTTCTAATACAGAGATACATTTTTTTATTTTGAAGTTTGAATTGTTTTCCTTAAATGTCAAGAAAAACTTGATTTTTAAAAAAGGATCCAAAAGGCACTTTCACAGTGCTATTTAAAAACATTTAGAAAATCATTTTCTGTAAAATACTTCCAGGGCCAGGTTCTTACCTATATGAACACAATAGTCTTAGTGTCCCATTTTTAACAAGTCTTTTCCAGCAACCACAACTTCCTTGATAATCTTCACATTCAAGAGATAATTCTTTCCCTTGGAAAGGCTATTTCCAAATATTCCACACTGAATGAAATCTGGCCATCCACTTTTAAGTATTTTAGAGAGACTAAAACCCAGGCTGATCTCTCTACTGGGTGCTTTTTGCCTGGGTACTTTTCACTTATATTGAAGGACAATTTACTCCTTTTGTTGTTGTTGTTGTTGTTATTGTTGGGGTTTTTTGCTGTTTTGTGGGTCATGGGACTTGAACTCTGGGCCTGGGAGATGTCCCTGAGCTCTTCAGCTCAAGGCTACTGCCCTACCCCTTGAGCCACAGCACCACTTCCAGTTTTCTGGTGATTAATTAGAGATAAGAGTCTCACAGACTTTAGTACCCATGCTGGCTTTGAACTGCAATCCTCAGATCTCAGCCTCCAGAGTAGCTAGGAATACAGGCATGAGCTACCGTGTCCAGCCAATTTACTCATTTTAAAAATAAATGATATATATGTAGTTCTTGTAAAGGTGATGTACAAAAGGGTTACAGTTACATAAGTCATTTAATGTGTGCATTTCTTTTTGAAAAGTATCACCCCTACCTTTGCTCTCTCCCAGTTTTTCCCTCCCAACCTCCCCATGAATTCAATAATTCATTTTCAATATATTGTCTAATGTCACTGCTGCATTTGTTTATCCTTTGTCCCATCATTTCTGTGCCTCCCTTGCCCTCCCCAAAACAGATAAACTTACAAACAGGACAAAGGCACAAGAAAACAAAAATAGCAACAACAACAACAACAAAAAACAACCTTGCTTCTCTTATTAGTCAGAGATGGGAAGAGATTCTAGTATGGGAGAAAAATGACTGCTAATAAATTTAAATTTACTTTCTCAGAAATTTAAGAAAAATACACAAACATCAGTCTCAGCCCATGAAGGTCAAGACTTAAACCAAGCCATGACACAGGAACCACACAGCATCCAGGATTGATTTGCTGCTGTTAGCCCAGAAGTGGAGCTTCTAGGATAGAATAAATGATCTGATATCCTTGGAATAAGAAAGAAAAACTGAAGTGGTGCTGTGGCTCAAGTGGTACAGCACTAGTATTGAGTTGAAGAGTTCAGGAACCGCATCCAGGCCCAGGGTTCTGGCCCCATGAGCGACAAAGAAAGAAAGACAAACAGGAAAGAAGGAGAGAAAGAGAGAGAGAGAGAGAGAGAGAGAGAGAGAGAGAGAGAGAGAGAGAGAGAGAGAGAAGGAAGGAAGGAAGGAAGGAAGGAAGGAAGGAAGGAAGGAAGGAAGGAAGGAAGGAACCTAAATACAACCAGCTTCCTTTCTAGAAGGGAAACAGTCCTGGCCCCCTGAACATTGCCATCTATTATCTCCAAACCCAGAGAGAATGCACAAGTGTATGATGTCATCAGTGCAAAACAATAACATCTTCTCCCAGGGATCCCACACCCCATGTCCTACAACTCCTAAAAATCAGTGTCAACTACTACTTATTATGGTGACAGTCCTTCTCCTTAGATGCTACATGTTGTTAAACTATTGGGTTTGGACAAGACAGGGACACCACAGCACTCATGGTACTTTCTATAACTTCCCACTCCCTGTCAGAGAGTTTTGGATCATACTCAGAAGTCACTGGGCTGAGTTAACCCTAAAGGTCAGTTACATGGACACCTGGTAATAGGAGCAGTCAGGTTTCCCCTGCTTATGTGTGTGTAGGATTTTAGTGAAGGTCTTCTTTAGCGCCACCTAATGCTCTAGGTCCGATCTACCGAACCTCTGACTCCCCAAAGTCATGAGGAAACACACATTTTTAGTTCAGTTGGAGGTAGAACTAGGACAACTGTCTTCAAGATTAGGTTACTTTGGGTAAATCTTCATTGATTCTGAATGGTTTTCATTTTAACCTTTACACTTGTTTTCTTCAGTCTGTGAGAACATGCAATCTAGAATGACAATGACAGTTCAGTCAATGACTGTAATAACCGTTCAATTTTTTTCACTAATATTTATTGCTCATTATGTGATGTCCCTATTTAAAGCACTTGTTAACTTGTTTAATCCTTAAAGCAACCTTACCTGATTGGTATGATTATTACTTACATTTTTTTCAGAAGAAACATTGTCATACTTCATCTCTGTGCCATAAGCCAGAGAGAAAAATCAAATATTCATCTTCTAAATTCATCCACCCTCATTTATGAATCAAATAATCTGAATAGACTTTAATGAGGCCATGCTTACTGTACCAGCCTAAGCAGGCCATTTAGAAGCCAAAAAGCCCAAGGGAAAGTGGCCTATGGGGAATACTCCCACTGAACTCTACACAGAAATTTCAGATTCTAGTTTAGTAACACATAAGTAAAGCCCAGACTCCAAATAGGATTATAGAAGAAAAAGAATCAAAAGATTTCTATCTCTGAATGTTGGTGAGTCCATATTGTCTCCCAAAAATGTGACCAACTATGCCATTTGTTGGGGGAGGGGAGCAATGGGGAGACTTGGGAGACATTTTTTAGTACTAACACCCAGAAAGGATTAGGAAAACTGGGATGAGCTAAGCATTCTCTATTTTGCTATTTTGCTTCCAATTATCAGAGACTCTAGGGTCTCTTGTCTCCTATGACTCTTGTGCCCATTGTCTCTATTTCCTCACAATTCTGAACTGGAAAGAATGGGCCTTTTAGGGTCTATCTCGCCTGCTAAGGGTTTTCTTAGTTGGTTTTAGTTCAAATCCCTGAGTCACACAAAAGTAATAAAGTTATAGAATTTACTACAATAGATACCTGAACTGAAAGGAATTGCAGTAGTTCTCCTTATCTGTGGAAAATACACTCTAAGACTTCCAATGGATGCAGGAATGCACATAGTAACAGACACTCTATCTACTATCTTTTTTCTGTATGTTTTATTTATAGATTAGGTGCAATAAGAGATTAGCAACACTAATTATAACTTACAATAATAATAAGGTTATCAGCATCACTGCTTTTGCATTTGGGGGCCATTATTAAGGGTCATTTGAACACAAGAACTGTAATGTCTGGATCTGATAACCAAGGCAGCTACTATGCAAAAAAAAAAGAAAGAAAGAAAGAAAGCTAGGTATAAATATGAACAAAGGACCTGGGAATGTGGCTTACTGGTAGAGTTCTTGCCTAGCATGCATAAAGGAAGCCCTGAGGAGTTTAATTCCCCAGTAACACACAAACAGAAAAAGCCAGAAGTCATGCTGTACGTGGTAGAATGCTACTCTTGAGCAAAAGAAGCTCAGGAACAGTGCTCAAGCCCTGAGTTCAAGCCATGAGACTAGCAACAAACAAACAAACAACAACAACAAAAAACCCATGAACAAATAGATGGTTCACATTTCTGGAGGTCCTGAACAGGATGGCTCCATACTTGAATCTCTCTTTCCCCAACTCTTGACTTGTGTCTTTCAATACTCTGTTGAATTATTGTCTTTATATCTTATAGTCTTGGGGCTTAAATGTGTTCTTCCATCATCAAGATTTTAGCTATATTTTGTCCTAGATTTTCCTTTAGGTTCACTGAATTTGCTATGGGCACTGAAAGAAACTCATAGTACTAGATTTGACCCCACAAATCCAAACCACTCTCCAGATACTTAATGCAAGTCTTTCCTCTAAGTTACAAAGCCTGGAATTTAGAATTTCTAGAATTTACTACTAACTCTTCGACCTCTTGAGCCTTGGTATTTCTAGATTAAAATGGGTATATTCCTTACTCTTGCTCATCTTTATAGTATTTTTATTAAATACCATAGACTTTAATCATCTAAATATCACTTCCTATGGTACTTAATCTACTTGGACCAATTTCAAAAACTAATGATGAAGGCTGTTGTAATCCTAAGAACCATTTTTTATATAACATTGTTCTGGATGTTTAAAAACAGTCCCCATAGTTTCATATTTAATAACTACAACAAAAGCAGACAGCTGATTCAATTCCCAGCATAAAACAAACAAAACAAGACAAAGTTGACTTATGCAAACAAAGCAATTAAAATTTATGTAAACATGTAGCGATACTAAAATGTAAAGATATTTTCCAAAGTTGCTCCCCAGACTTGAAGGATATTCAGGTCTCCAACCTAGAACCTAACGCAGCATTAGGGAACTACCCAGAAATGCCACTTGGTATAATAAAATGATAGCTAATATTACTCCAAGACAGAATAATGGGTGGTGAAGACATCACTGTCTAGAAAATTGCTAAACGAGATTAATAGAAACCATCCCCCAAATTCCTGTTTTCCAGTATCGATAAAATCTTATCTCGTGCTCTGCTGATTTTCCCCCTGAAACGTGTGAGTCAGCCCTTGGTATCCTGGAGGCCTTTGTTCTGGGTTCAGATGATTCTATGTTTGGGAACTGTTTCCCAATAGGAAGAGTTTTCATCCAGCAATGAGACAAACTTTCTGGTAAACACTGTATTCTTTACTATATCTCTCATATGCTCTGCCTCCCAATTTTTACTGATGTCACTCTGGGATAAAATTGATTCAGACTTTTTAAAAAATAAAGTACATCTGCTGAACCTTGCTCTAGAAGCAACTTCCACTGCCCTATTTATTTTAATAATGCATGTGATCTACTAATGAAGGCTGAACTGTAAAGATTAAACTGAGGAAATCTCTCCCCAGTCATTCCTCATCCATTAAACACGTGTGAACCTGTGATCATCTCGGCTTTCCTTGTGCCTGATGACTAATTGAGTCTGAGACTATGGCTGTCAGATGCTGGGAGAGACATGATTTATGCTAGGGATATTTTTGGTGCTTGACATAGCCAGCTTTGGAGAGACTAAAAGAAGTCATTACTATATCAGGATTGTGACAATAGGCAGTTTCTAACAATGGAATTATCCTCCAGTTACTAGCCTGTCTGCTGAACTGAAAGCATTGAGTTTCTATCTTTGCTTTCACCTGCTGCTCCTAGACAGGTGATCCTGTAGATTTTTATTTGCCTTCATGTCGTTGGTGTAACATTTATTTTGTCCTCAGTTATCCTTCCCTGAGATCTTGTTGATGCTGCCAATGGGAACCATGGAAATAAGAGTATCAGGGAAGAGCCACCTTCCAGGGTGGCTTATGGTTCCGATGATATATGCCCCATCTGCCCCCTCTCTGAGACAACTCAGGGACAGTCCAGTTACTCAGGGCAGAAGCCAATTTCCAGCCCCTACACTAATTGTCACTGCTCTCAAGGGAAACTGCGAAATGGAAACAAGTAAATAGAAAGTTGCAGCTTGATGTGTGAACTGGGTTTATAAGCCTGTCCTCTTGAGGGACAATAGAAGAGCATAAGATGGAATGAGACCGAGTTTTTTTCATCATTCCAACAAACACAGGATGCACAAGTCAGAACCGAAATTAAGACCACCTATCGGCCTTACAAATAACAGCACTTAAGTGCTGAATACCAGTGATGGTATTCAGGGACATTTTAATCAATCAGGCAATCTGGAACACTGATTGATCACAATGCAGAGCCCTCTGGCATTCAATGATACTGAGTCCTCAAATGTTCTGCTTTTTCTGGGTGCTGTCTCTCACAGATCTAAGAACATTCTCACTAGTTTTTTCCATGTATAATCTCCTCCCAGCTCTATTACTACCTTCAGTTCTGCTCAGGGTGTCGTTAGCAGAGCAATCTAGCCAGCCCCCTCTCCTCAGATCAGCCCTGACAACACAGATCATCACTCTCAAC
This sequence comes from Megascapheus bottae, assembly GCF_031878675.1. NCBI lineage: Eukaryota > Metazoa > Chordata > Mammalia > Rodentia > Geomyidae > Megascapheus > Megascapheus bottae. The sequence continues at coordinate 45,676,332 of NC_143515.1, forward strand.
CACAGCTACTGCTCAAAGTTCAAAACATTGACTTAGAAGTCCATAGTTAATCCATAGTTAACAGGTCTTCAGTGGCATGTATACAATGAAATAAAGAAAAAACACCTCTAAGCCTTAAACTTCATAAAAATGAGGACTCCAAAGGCCAGGAATTGACATCTCAGGGCAACAGTGGGTAACGGTTTTCATCTTACCCACCTCCCTTTTCATGTTTTACCTCTTCTGTTCCCATCAGGTGTCAGGCCCTCAGATTGCATCTACAATTCCTACAGCCACCTCAATATTTCTCGCTTCCCTGTGAAGGGCCCCTTTCTGCTCTTTCCCAAGCAACCTTGCACAGAACATCCATCAGCAAGAACTATATAGAAACCAGGTTATGGCCTTCTGCCACAAAAGACACAGAAATGCAACTCAAACATAGAAAACAGTTTACATAGATGGGAATTTCAAGGAGCAAGGAACTTCCAAGGATGGAGCCAGGGTTTGAGACAATATTTTCAGAAATCTGACTCCATTTATTAGCTTTCTCTTTGGTATTTTTGGTCTTGGCTTTGTTTCAAGTAACAGTCTCCCTCTTTGATGACAAAGATGGCCCAAGCAGCTCTATTCTATTTCATTCTTACAGCTACTAGTCTCAGCAGAAATGTTCAGGGTGGAATCTGATTGACCTGGCTTAATCATGTACTACCCCCGAATCATTTACCATGTCAAGGAGGAGTGTATATTCCAATTAGTCACTGGTCATATGTCTATCCTAAAGCACTTACAGTGATAGACATCTCATTAAATTAGGGGTTCTGTGGGGGGAAAGCAACTATAGTAATGATAACGGCTCACTATGCTGATTTAAATGCCTCATTCTAGAAAACAAGATCCACAATGGATCAATATGCAATAGATTGAGTATACAAGTTTACAATTTTTTGTCAGTCCTGGGGCTTGACCTCTGGGCCTGCGCACTGTCCCTGAGCTCTTCAGCTCAAGGCTAGCACTCTACCACTTGAGCCACAGAATCACTTGCAGTTTTAAGGTGGTTAATTGTAGATAAGAGTCCTAGGACTTTAATGCCCAAGCTGGCTTTGAATCGCAATCCTCAAATCTCAGCCTCCCCCTAGAATTTATACACTGAAACCTAAGCCGCAATGTGATGGTATGAGAGGTGGGACGTTTTGGAGGTTTTAGGCTGCAAAGATATATCTCTCATTGCGAGATTCACGCTCCTTTGACAGAGCCTCTAGGCAGTTCCCTCAAGCTCTGTCTCCCATGTGAGGAACACAGCAAGAAGTTGGCTATCTGCAACCTGATAATGCTAGCACCTTGACCTCAGTTCTCCATGACCCAGAACCAGAAGATACAAACCTCTGTTGTCCAGGACCCACCTATTCTATGGCTCTTTAACGCGTTGTATACTGTTCAGATGTCACGTTCAGTGTTATTTGGGAGTTAAATAGCAGTTCTTCACAGAATACTGACTAGTCTTTGCATAGAGGTGCCACTGGGTGGTGAGCAGGTCACGGCACCTGCTCGAGCACCTGGACAGTTTCGCACAGTATCTCTGGATCACACACTTTCACCTTGCTTTCAGAAATCAGAGGAAACATGGGAATTTTGTGATCCCAAGGTCCCAGTGCCTATAAACTTATTTAGAGTCTGTTATGGTGAGGAATTGGGCATAAGAAAGTGAATATTTTGCAAATTCATCTATCACAGAAGGGCATCAATCTACCTATGGAAAATTTGAGATAAATTTTTCATTCAGTAGAACATACAGCAGAAATCTATTCTCTGAAGGCTGAAAATAAGTCTGTACTTTTTTGCAGTGACAAGGAACTCAATAATAGTTCAGTTTGGGTTTTACTATTTTCTAGGCTTTGGCCTACAGCCTTAACCTTTCATTTCATTAATTCCCCTCACAGCTCTGCAAGGTAGCAATCATCCCACCAACTGAATCCAGAAGCTAAGGTTAAAAAGGGTTAACTAGCTTTTCCATAGTCACACAGCTGGGAATATCAACACAAAAAAAGGTAAATTATAGCCCAGGTCTTCTTAAAACCAGCACCAAGTATAGAATATCAATTAAAAGCATTAAGACAGAAGATTGTATATATCTATCCTGATCCAATCTACTTTAACATATAAATATTTGACTAGAATATTGAAAGGGATATATGCCATAGCATTAGTAGATCATCTAGGTTGGTGATACTATAATAGCCATGATAATAACATCTAAAATCTAAGCACTTAGTTCTTGTCAGGCACTTTGCTGAAGACAGTACATGTGCTGTCTCATTGAATCCTCATTCTAGCCATCCATGGTAGATGTGATTATTTCTCTCCATTTGACAAAATAAAAAATAGCAAGTGACTTGCCCAGAGTCAGACAACATATGAGTTGAGCTCGAAGTCAATGTCAGTCTTAAAAGACTATATGACAATACATTCCAGAGATTTCTATGTGCTTACAGTCAGACAAAATACAGATTAAAATCAAATCAGTGGACCGTGAGTTTAGCCTAGTTGTAGAGTGCTTGCCTAGCATGCACAAAGACCTGGGTTCAATTCCTCGGTACCATATACATAGAAAAAAGCCAGAAGTGGTTATGTGGCTCAAGTGGTAGAGTTCTAGCCTTGAGAAAGTCCAAGGACAGTGCTCAAGCCTAGGACTGGCACAAAAAAAAAAAATCAGGCCCAGAATCAATGTCTTTTCCACTCTGTGATTATCTAGTAGGACATAGGATCTGCCTGGACTCAAACCACTGTCTATCATAAGGTTCATCTGGGCTACAAGGCCTCTAATCCAACCTAGGACACGAGCCTGCAAGAATACAGCACCCTGCAGTCATCTTTCCCTGATCCATTGCTCCAGCTCATATCCTTCCTGGGACCCCTTCTGAGTGATCTAAAAAATAAGGTAGATAACTCAAGGATCTGATCACTGCTGACTAGAGAGACTTGCCCTTCCTTTTATTTTTTCCAGACTCTGACTTAGTTCCTGTTGAAGTAGGAAAGCTGAGTCTAAGTAACTTCTTGCAGCCATCCTGGTGCCTCTTACTGGGTAGAGGAAATTCCCTACCTAGTGCTGAAAAACGTAGAGGTAAGAGAGACCATTCATTAATGCCCATGCCTAGCTCAAGGTGAGCTTGGAGAGCTCTGCTTCACAGAAATGCAGATGTCATAGCATTAGGAAAGCTTTGCATATAGAGAATTCTCTGACTCTGCATTGAATAACCCCCCTAAACAGCTTGAATCACCAGGCTCTGAGTAGCCACTAAGTATACCCTATATGGAAGGTTGGGGCCTATCTTTCTTAGATGGAGAAGTTCTTCTGGTACCTGAGTATGTCCATCTAAGTTGTGCCAGCTTGTCTTCATAGTAGCAGAACCCTCTCCACCACTCACCTCCAGGTGATCATGGGAATGCCTGAATCCCTGGAGACAGAAGCAGGCACTTGGCTGATAGGTTATTCAACCTGTCAGTCCAGTGCTTGGGACAGGAAGCTTCCTGTGACCCTGACCCTATTTAGGCCTGGAGCAGTTTATTGTATCATGTCACATGTCTCCATGTTTCTGTCCTGTGTCCTGTCTCCTGGCTGTTCTCTGGTCACCATGGTGTCCCAAATCAGCTCTATATTGGAGCTGAATTGGTTTGTTGATATTGTTTTTGTTCTTTCTTTCCTCTCTGGCCTGTTTCCTAACTGTGTTAAGTTTATTTTCTGGCTGCTAGTCTTTGAGACATAAGTCCACCCTACAGTCACTGGCCTTTTAATAAAGACTTCAGAATGTGGCTTCTGTTTTCCCACTGTATAACAGCTTCAGAAGAGGCCTCCACACATGGGTAGCAGGACATGCCTTTCTAACTTCTCAAGTCTTCTCACAGTCTCACTTCCTGCCCATCTCCTGGGCTTGCTATCTCCCCTTTTGGCTTATGATTCTTAAAGTTTGAAGGGACACAGGTGGTCTGGAGACAGGGGATGTGGAGAGACTTAAAACACAAATCTGGGGCTCAGCCACAATGTTTCTCTATTTCAGAACAGAGATTAAAGATTTGTACTGTCTTAAATTCATGTCCTGAATGTGCTGGGACATAGTTTCAAACATCTGGTGCTAATTCCATTTTTTATCAGGTCACCTCAGAAGTCTCATCTCTGACTTGGAGAAAAGAGCTAACTCCCAAAGTTCTCATGAACTTTGTGTATTCTCAACAAGTAGCCTTTGGCTTTTGTTATGTCCTTTATGAATGTGAGCTCAACTGAAGCAAGGATGCCCTCTCCTTTGCAACTATTTTATAATAACAGTATCATTATTCCTGTGTGTGCCACTACTGGGGCTTGGACTCAGGGCCACGTATCCTCCTTTGGCTTTTTCAATCAAGGCTGGCACTCTACCACTTGAGCTATGCTTCTACTTTTGGCTTTTTTTGTTGTCTTTGTTTTTCTAGTTATTTGGAGATAAGAATCTCACTAACTTTTCTGCCAAGGCTTGCTTTGACCCATGATCCTCAGATATCAGCCTCCTGAGAAATTAGGATTTCAGGCATGAGCCTCTAGTGTCCAGTTTCTTATCTTAACTAGTTATACAAAGGGAAGGAGAACTGGCTTTTTTTCTCTCAGCAGAACTGGTGTTTGAACTCAGTATTTTTGTACTTGTGATTTCTTAGCCAAACACTCTACGCCTTAAATCATGTCTCCAGTCAATTTTGTTTTATGGATTATTATATCAAATAGGGTCTCATACTTTTTTCCCAGGGCCAGCCATGAACTACAGTCCTCCTATCTATGCCTTCCATATAGCTAGGGTTAAATTATAAACCATGATGCCCAGTTTATCTGTGAGATAGGAAGTTCTCACTAACATTTTGCCTGTTCTACCTTCCAACCTCAATCCTCCCAATCTCTTGTCTCTCAAGTAGTTGGTATTATAGCTGTTAACTACAGCACACCTGCCCTTCATGCTTACTTTATACAATCCATAGGGTCTCTCAATGCTGGTCCTTTTTTTCTCACCACAAATCAGGTTCTTGTATTCATCTTTACATTTGTCAAACTATTAAAAAATAACAGCTGGAATGTTTCAACATCCTCTAGGTCCTACAGATACTAACTAGTTTATAAGCATTCTTTCTGTGATACAGCACTATCATCCTACTTTTTTCTTGCTTTAGGTCTCACAACTTACAAACTGGGGTTTGAACTTCCAAAGCCATAAGAAGCAAAGCTCACTGTTCTTCAGTATTCTAGACCTAGCAAGTCAATTGCATGTCTTAATTATCTTGTCTGGTAACAGCTGCCTAGAGCACAAGATTATGAGACAAAAATATTCTAGATGAGGGGAAGGACTGCTGAGATTGATTTAAAATGTTTGGCTGCCACTGAAGATAGTGTCAAAATGTGGAATAGATATTTGCTACCCTTGCATTGTGCTATAGCAACACAGATGGTGGTAAAAGTCTCTTAATTTAATCAAAGGTTACATTTAATGATACACATATAAGGTGAATGCTCCAAGGAGTTTCAAATGATTTCAGATCTATAATGTAGCTTTCCCACTCATTTTCATTTAATCCATATGGAATTTCAATGTACACAAGTGGAGGAAAATTGTTATGGAGTGAATCATACCAGTAAGTGATCCCAAACATTCCCCTGATTTTAGACTTCCAAGAAGACTACTGTGCCTTAAATTTGTTTCTATACTATCTGGCATGCTTGATATTCCAGCACATTTACGTACTGTATTGATGAATTTAAAAATGGAAGAAATAGTCCATCTCCTGTGTAAAACTGGAATAAGTAAAACTTCTGTCTTCTGTAGTTGATCTCTGATCAAGTGAAGTTTTTCTCAACTTGTTTTATATACCAATTTTTGTCAAAATTCAAATGAGATTTCCAGGTCCTCACGTGAGACATTCTAATCCAGTGAGTCAAAAATGAACCTTCTTACAATATGAAGTTATAAGGTTTTAGGTAAGCTCCTTGAAAAGCTTTGCTTAATTCATACTATGAAATATAAGTTACTGTGGCTCTTCGGTGTGAGGGAAGATTTGTAGCTTGAGTCTTGAACAGCCCTCAAAGACTACTGCATTGAAGGTTTGACCTTTAGTGTATAACGCTATTGGGAGATAGAAGAATCTTTAGGATCTGGGTCTATTGCAAAGAATTGGGTGATTGATGATATGTGCCTTTGCTTCCTTCTCTTTCTGGCACCCATGAGGCAGCAGGTCTCTTCTGCCACATGCTTCCTCCATGCTATACCACAGATCCAGAGCAAAAAGACAAGTGTTAGTCAAGTTCAACTTCTGAAACTTTGACCCTAAACAAACTTTTCTTCTTTTTAACTTGATTGTCTCAGGTACTTGTCATAGCAATGGAAAACTAACTAGTATATTTTTCATTCAAAAAGTTTTCAGCTATCACTCTGTCAACTTAAATAAAGGAATTCATAGATATTCTCTTAAAAAGTGATAATTATTTATTAATAACAAAGCACTGAAATTGGAACATAGAACTCATGGCAAACCAAGGGCATTCTTAAAGAGGATGAGGCATGGGGAAGGTTTTTAAAGAATTAAAAAGTGAGGAGGATTATAACAAGGTATTAGAAACAATAATAACAATAATGAGAGTGGCAACATCCCAAGGCTTCTTGGTCAGAAGTCCTTATAAAGTATATTATACGTAAGATTTCAATAATCTCTGTGCATACTTGTGATTCTAGCAGACTTTTGTAATAAGTAGTCACTTTCAGGCAATATGCACAAGAACCCTTCTCTCACAACAGTATTTATTCTTTTGGTTAAGGTCAACCTAATCAATTCCATTTTGATTCTGATAACTTTCATATTCCTTTTAAAACTTGACAGTAATTGAGAGACTGTAAAAAGGCACACCTAATTCTGTACTGACTACAGACGGGTATTTTTTTTTTTGCTACAACAGTACGTATACATACGTTAGAAGCAGCGGGAACTCTCTGTAAGGGATCAAGCTTAACCTGTCTTTCAGCAATGCACTGTGCACAAATGGCTCCAAAATTGTGTGTGGATTATTCTGTAAACATGGTCTTTGCAGCACCTGCCAGGGAGAAGAAAGGAGAGTCAAATCCATAGAGCACTTACTATGGAATGGCAATGGACTCCTATCACTGCTTTCTATGAAACCAAGAATTTAATTTTCTCCCCCAATATTTGTACCAACAGAAGCAGGATTGAACTCTGATTAGATTTTCATTTTACTGAGAAATGAACAATGATCTGGGAGTGGTGGCTCACACCTGTAATCCTAGCACTCAGGAGGCTGAGATCTGAGGATCGAGGTTCAAAGCCAGCCTGGACACTAAAGACCATGACTCTTATCTCCATTTAGTCACTAGAAAATGGGAAGTGGGGCCATGGCTCAAGTCTTCAGCTGAAGAGCTCAGGGACAACACCCAGGCCAAGTTTAAGCCCCACAACCTCCCCAAAAAAATTTAAAAAGAAAAGAAATGAACAATGAGATGTGATATGAATAACATTTTTGTGTTTGAAATTCACATAATAATATTAACTCAACAAAATGGAGTTAATGAAGGAGTTGAACATCTGCTATGAACAAAGCATTATCTAAGCACCATAAAATCTTCATAAAAGTTGGCTCTGAGTGGCTAATTGGCCCATGTCTCTAATCCAAAATAACCAGCAAAAGAAAAGCCAGTCTGGAGAGCCGGATGTGGTAGCTCTATAATCCTAGATACTCGGGAGGCTGATATCTGAGGATCAAAATTCAAAGCCAGATCAGTGACTAAAGAACATCAGACTCTTATCTCCAATTAACCACCAGAAAACCAGAAGTGGCACTGTGGCTCAAGTGGAAGAGCACTAGCCTTGAGCTGATGAGCTCTGAGACAGCACCCAGCCCCACAACTAACAACAAAAAAATCAAGGCTGGAGGTATGGCTCAGGTGGTAGAACACCAGAGTAATTTCAAGTTCAAACCTCAGTACTGCCCCAAAAGAAAAATGTTACCTTGAGTTGAATGCAGGGACTCTATTAAAGAGCTAATTATGTACACACTATTAATTTGTACATATTCTATTTTATAAATTCTAAACATCTTAATCTGAGAAACAATGATACAGGACAACAGGATGCCGCCTCCTCTTTTTTTAAGACAATGTCTCACTATTCTGCCCATGTTGGCCTCAAGTTCTCCATCCTCCTGCTTCAATTTCCTGAGTAGTTAGGCTTACAGGCATGTATCACCATCTTGGTGCCATGCTGCTTTTTATTTTTTCTGCTAGTCCCAGGCTTAAACTCAGGACCTGAGCACTGTCCTTGGGCTTTCTCAAGGCTATATAGCTCTACCACTTTAGCCATAGCACCAGTTCTGGCTTTTTCTATGTACACGATACTGAGAAATTGAAGCCAGGTCTTTTCCATGCTAGGCAAGTACTCTACCACTAGGCCAAATTCCCAGCCCCATAGTGTGTGGGGGAGCATGCTTTTTTTTTTTTTATTAAATAAGCAGGGGTCTCCTGTGAAATTTCTGATTAGAGAAGGGAAATATTAGTCTAGACTTTAAAATTCACAGAGAATATCTGTAAAACTCTGTAAAGAAGTAGTTCAAACAATGGAGTGATAGTCTTGAAAAAAAAAATCTCAGAGACAACACTCAGGTTCTGAATTCAAGTCCCAGGACCAGCATACTCAAAAAGTGACTTTGGCGCAGGGAGTTTGGCCTAGTAAAAGTGGTAGAGTGTTTTCCCAGCATGCACAAAGACCTGAATTCAATTTCCTGGTACCACATATTTAGGAAAAAGTCAGAAGTGGTGCTGTAACTCAAGTGGTAGAGCTATAGTCTTGAGAAAGATCAGTTCTCAGGCCCTGAGTTCAAGCCCTGGGACTGGCAAAAAAAAAAAAAAGTGACTTTGGGGTTGGAGGGATGTCTCACATCGTAGAACTCCAGCAAATGAGCAAAAATATCAGATACCAAGTTTGATTCCCAGTCTCAGGGAAAAAAACATATGAAGAATAACTTTATAATTTTAAAATAAATACCCGTAAGAGACATCAGAACAGACAGCAAACACAGTTATCAATAAACAGGCAGTAATACTCATCAACAAAGAACTGAGTTGCCCTATCACAAATTGGTTTGATATTTCATAGACAGTAATAGTAAAGACTTGGACTATAGTGGAAAACCCACAAAATGTACTAACATAAGACAAAAAGACTCCAAAAGGTAGTTTCATCAATAGTGTTAAGCATTTCTAGTTAGACTATGCTTGGCTTTAAAACCATAATGTTTATGAGTAATAGAGTCGTCGTTCATTCAGGAATATATTGAGGAAGTGAGAAAGGAAAAAAGAAGTGCCTTCACTGGAAAATTATTTTAATGTGATTTGTCTTTATAACACCAAGGAGAAGCACAAGGGGATTCAGCAGCTTTACTTGGTGGTTAATGACATTTCACCTCTCCTGACCTCTAACCTGACTGTTTCAATCACAGACACTGAAGCTGGGCAAAGCAGTTTTCCTTTGCAAGTGCGATGATAAGGAAAGAGATTGAAAATAAAATCTTCCTGGCAAATCGTTCCTCTGCTATAGCTGACAAGGGGTTAACAGAACCTTAGGTCCAGTTTCTTGCTTAGCTATTTAATTGCTGCCTGCCAGGGAAGCATGTGAAGAAAAGAGGGCTGCTAACAGAGGCCTCATTTGTCAAAGACCTGTCAGAAAGCTTGTCTACTAAGTGGGTTTATACAGAAGGCAGGAATCTGGTGTGTTCCCCCAATTCTAATGACTAGGGCCCTATTGACGTGCCACCCAGCAGGAATGTCCCATTTGTTGGCTACCATTTTCCGCAGGCTAAGGATATACCAGTTCTACTGCACAGGTGCCTCCACAGATGACCTCCCATGGGGAGGGGTGTTGGGAAGTACAGGGAGAAGACAGGACTCAGGAGCGTCTCCTGGGGCTTGATGGGGTGTCAGCATCCTTTCCCTATGGCTCCTCTCAACCAGATGCCATGCATACCCCCATATAACACATGATTTAGGAAGATCAGCAGACAGAAAATTATAAACATATAATGTAATAAGTGATCAAAAGAAAAACAAAATAAGAAAATAAGAAGCTTCAATGATCCTATTTTAGATCAAGTGTTTATTTCTCTGAAGAGATAATATATTTCAGAGCAGAAACCTAAATAAGGTAATGGAGCAAGCTATGTAGATAAGCAAGTGTAAATGTCCAATAGCACGGGTCATATCAGGAGGACTGGTGATAGAAGGAGAAGGGGAAGGGAATAACATTTAGAAGATAAGACTCTTGTTTTTAAGAACAATCCATATTTATAAAAAGTTCCTCAAGAAATTCCAACTACATCCAGATATGTGTCCAGGGAATAACTTCTTAGGTGAAATATTTTTCTAAATCTCATTGCTTCTCTTGACTTTTATTAGTGCTGTATAGATGTGAGATCTGTGAGTAGACAAATAGTAGGAGTATGCAACAATGATACATCCTAGGGTCTGGTGAATTGAGCAAGCCCAGGGACTGGGCTTTGCGAAGCATTAGATTTTTTGAGGCAGGGTCTTACTGTGTAGTCCAAGCTGACCTCAAATTTATAATCCGTTTACCTAGCCTTTAGAGTGCTCGAATTATAGTATTAAACCATTACCCCTGGATTACAGTGTCTTTATTCAAATAATTGTTTCTCTTAAACAAATCTAAACTAAGCGCCCTCCCACCTTTAGCATTACTAGAGTTGGAACTCAGGGCCTTGTACTTGTTAGGCAGGATCTCTAACATTGAGTCCACCTCTAGCCCTTATCGCTGTAATTAGTTTTTGAATAGGGTCTTGCTTTTTACCTGGGTTACCCTGGGCCATGGTATTCCTATTTGTGTTTCCTACACAGCCAGGTTGACAAGTGCACACCCAGCTTTATTGGTTGAGATGAAGACTCACACATTTTTTTCTAATGCCAACCGTGAACCCTGATCCTCTTGATTTTATCCTCCTAAGTAATGAAGGTTATAGATATTAACCACCACACCAGCTGAAGTCAAGACCTTATCTTCAGTGTAGAAATGGAGAAGGTATGACTCCAAAAAGGAGGAGTTACCTTTTAGTGATGAAGGCAAAGGAAAAAGGGAATAGATATGTGTGGCCATTAAAGGGATTTAAAGATAAATAGACATTACATGAGTACAAAGAGTTCAGTTCCAAATACATAAGTTGTACAAATGGAATTGTATGTGTGTTAGAGAGTAGGGCATGTGGCAAGACTAAGAAAAAGTTTATAGTTAGATACCAATAAATGATAAACACAGCCCCCAAGTATAATACAGTACATAAAAATGTAAGTGTACAGAAAGGGAAGGGAAACCCAGGACTGAGTGCTGGCAGGAAAAGAGATAGGGTCTTCAGCCAAGTATCAGGAAAGCATAACACCTGCTTATTACCCTGGACCACTGTTTGTGGCAGAGCCACAGCAAACACAAGGTGGACAAAGGTCAGTTTTCCTGTCCATCAAACATAAGGGGAGGAAATCATCTGGCTTTATAAAAGGGAACTTCCATTATGGAGAATACTTTATCCCACAAATAAGTCAGACTCAATTATTTTATATCAAAACAATATCTTAGCTTTTAACCAGCACAACTGCCAATACCCGGACTCACACATTATGAATCACCATTTGCTCCCTCCTACACTTTCTAATTTCCTGCTAAGGAGACAGGGCTGAATGGGGTCATTAATCTGAATTAGAAATGCTGTGACCTGCAATCACTCCCCATGCTAATACTGCCAGGCAGAGCTGCTCTGTGGGGCTTTTGTTTTGTGTACTGTTCTGAAGACATGGTGGGGGCAGGGGCAGAGGTTGAGTTAGTTTTATTTTTAAGTCTTGCTTTATTCCAGCTGCCATTTGGGCATCTCACATCAGGCTTTGACATCAGAGCTAGCATGTCAATGTTTTTACTGGGAGCTACAGTCAAATGACAAGCACTGTTTAGCCTTTGCCCAGAGCTCTAAAAGGTTTACTACCTCTGCAGGCTGAAGTAATACACCCCTCCTGTTAGAAAAATAATGTGAGTCAGTAAGGTATCATCAATATACTAATTACCTGACATAGTGAACTTATATAATATTGTAAAATAACTGTCATAATTAATTTAGGGAGAAAAAACTTTTATTTGGAGAGTCCAATACAAGATAGGGCAGAGCTACTGCTGTGGGCATTCTAGATGGCAATGGTGGGAGTGGATAGTGGGACAGACTGCTCATCTCAGGGCAGGAAGCAGAAGAGAAGGAAAAGGCCAACATCTCACAAACTCCCCTTCAAAGGCCTCCTCCAATCATCTAAGGGCTTGCTACTAGACAAACCTCCCAAAGATTCCTCCACTTTCCAACAGCAGCACCCTAGGGGCCAATCCTTTAACACATGGGCCTTTCAGGGACATTTATCCAAACCACAGCAGACACACATGTACATGCACACACACACACACACACACACACACACACACACACACACACACACACACAATCCAAACCACAGCAGACACACACACACGCATATATATATATGTATATATATGTATATGTATATGTATATATATATATATGGAATTGATGTAAGTCAGTGACTATTCAGCTGGTGATATCATGGAGGGAAGACTCTAAATGGAACAAGAGTATTTGCAAAGTGATTGGTCCATAAATCTCTCAGTACTGTGGGCTGAGGGCAGAGAAAATAAAATGAGCAGTCCTTGCAAAAATCAAAATTGCAAAACCATCACTCCATAGCTGTCTGACATAAATTTCACGTACCCTGAGTACTTATTCAGGTGGTGAAATGATAGCACTTCTGCGCTAATTGGAGCTGGGGGTTATCTCGAAAGGTATCCTTGCATTCTCAGCCCTTAAAACAGTCACTAATGGCAGCAAGCACTCAGCAAGACTCGCACAGCTCACCTTTGGTGAAATGAAGTCTCCCCTGATGAACATCACCCTGCTCTGGCCCCTGATTGCTGGCTGTCCTCCTTGTTAACTATGCTTCCAGTAGAAATTCATATATTAACAAGAGATCGTGACGGGCTTGTTTCTAGCAAGAAAGTTCATTGCAAGTTTATCCCCAGTCTTCCATGCTTTGTCATCAAGAATAACTATATTTCCTCAGGTCATCTGTGGCTGTCTCTACTAGACTCCTGATACAGAGCTGAAAGGACCATGGAATTACATGAAGTATCACCATTGATCTTAACACCTGGGTTCTGCCACTCCCTTCCAAAGCCCTCAAAAACCAGTAGGCTGGGGGCCAGGAGTTTGGCCTAGTGGAAGAGTGCTTGCCTAGCATGCATGAAGACCGGGGTTTGATTCCTCAGTACTACACACATAGAAAAAGCTGGAGGTGGTACTGTGGCTTAAGTGGTAGAGCTCTAGCCTTGAGACAGTCCAAGGACAGTGCTCAGGCCTGAGTTCAGTCACCAGGACTGCAAAATAATAAAAACCAGAAGGCTGGGACCCTCAGATTTTCACCATAGCTTGTTCATGAAAGTGCCTCGCTTTCTGATTGATCTGCCTTGCCGCACCCTCTTCCTAGTCCCATGTCTTAGGGTCTCTTATATAGCTCTATTTGCAGTTTTGCCCAGAGCCTCCTGAGTCAGCCAGCATTCCTCCATTCCTCTGTATCCCCCCACTTCCTCCAGAGTAACCCAACTTGCTTTGGAGTCTTCGGCTTTGGGGATTTTGTTGCTATTCTAGAGCTACAGAGAACTCCAATAATTTTCTTCAGTCATAAGCCCCAGGGTCCCCAGGCAATGTAATTATAAGTCAATCACTTCTTTCTGTTTCTGGTTCCCCTTCCCTTTGACTTGGAAAAAATCATTACCATGGCTTCTCCCCTCTCCTCCCCCTCCTCAGTCATATTTTTGGGAAGGCTTTCTTTTTCATGAACCACTGAACACTACTGAAGTTAGATTTTATTTAACTTAGGACTATCTATCATTATTTTACTGACTTCCATAGCCTACAGTAACATCTTTATTTGTAAGTGGGAGTGCAAAGTTTGACCATCCCCTAAGAGAAAGCTCCCCAAGACAAGGCTCCAAGGATCGCAACATGCAGCCATCAGCTGTCCCTCCCCTCCCTTCCACCATAAGGCAATCAGGGTCCAAGAAATCCACAGGATACAGCCCTTTCTCTTGTAGGGAGGCACAGGGCACAAGATCCACAAAGAAGATGTTATCTTTGCATGAAGAATAATGAAGATTTTTTTTTCCAAACAGGTTCAAACCTAACTAGGAGAAAAATGGAAAATCTTCCAAAGTCAGGTGAAATAGTCCTACATACTCAATAGTTACTTATGGAAATAAATTGTATTAAGCTAGAATCAAGGGGGTTATAAAATCCTCTCTCCACCTCTAGGAAATAGAAACAAAAGCCATATAATGAGTGATTGTTGTCCTTAATGTACTATGTTATCTCTCATCTCTTTTGCTGTCCCTTGGTTATCTCATATTGTTACAGTATCTCACTTTGTTATCTGATATATTGGATATATTTGTATTTGATTATTTGAAATTGGATAGGGAAGGGGGAAAAACAAGATGAGGGGTGGGGGGGAGGGAAATGGGAACCAAGACATGAGAAAGGGTATCAATGTATGTGAATTAATGCACCTTCTATCTGGTGAATATCATGTAACCCTTCTATTAATTATAATAAAAAATATTAAAAAAATCCTCCCTCCAATTTGAGTGGCTCCTTCACTCAGCCCAGTAACCAAAAAAGTGTTCCAGGAAGGCTTGTGAAGTGGATGAGCTTCTTGCTCCAGTCTCAGGGTTTCCAGCCTAGAGGCCAGCTCAGGCCAAGCAGATACTCCAGCTCAGAGACTCTGAAAGTCCCTTGCAGGTTCCCTTATCCAAGGACACAGATTTCACATCTAACTTGGAGCCAGATTCAGTGTCCATTCCTGTCTCTGTAGCACGTATTTCCAGAGCCTCCTGCATTTTTAATTACGTAATTTAGCTGTTGTCAGCATTTCCACAACCATTTCTCAAGCTCCTTCCTTCAGCATTTTACAATGTAGTAGCAATTCCCTGAAGAGGATGTCAATAGAGAAGCCTAATGTCAAGGGAGAATGTGATCAGAGTCATTGAGGCCTTTGGTTCAAATCCCAAGTCAGCAATTCAATAGCTGTGTAGCCTTTGGAAACTGTCCAACTTCCCTATATTTTAGTGTCTTTATAAAACAGGGCAAGGAGAGAACCTACTTTATGTCAAAGTTGTGAGGAATAAATAATACAATGTACAGAAATACTCATTCTGAATCAAAATCAGCACTGCCCATTTGAAAAAGAACATGAACTATATATGTGATTTTAAATTCTTTATAGGTATGCTTTTAAATAAAGGGGAAAAATGGGTGAAATTAACCTTATTTATTTCATGTAACCTAAATATATCAAAATATTATCATTTCAACATGACAGGTCTAGAAAAAGTGAGCTGGGTGTGGCTGCCTCACGCCTGTAATCCTACCAGCTCAGGAAGTTGAGATCTGAAAATCATGGTTCAAAGCCAGCCCAGGCACTAAAGCCTGGGCTCCAGTTAACCACTAGAAAGCCAAAAGTGGCGCTGTGGTTCTGGGGCTAGGGTGGCAGCCTGGAGCTGAAGAGCTCAGGGACAGCACCCAGGCCCAGAGTTCAAGCCACAACCGACAAAAGAAAATAAGAATAGAAAAGGTATAAATGAGATTCTGTAAGTAACTTTTGTCACAAAATCATAAAGCTCATGTATTTTACACTTCCAGTGCATTCCAACACACACTAGGGCATATGACTAAAATATAGAGCAGTGCAGGCATAAAATGGTAACTGTTAAGTAAAAGCAAGTTCCTCTTACCAAGGTGTTCTTTCAATGCCTTAGTTTAGAGATATGTGAAAATGAAACTCCAATGAATCCAGTGCTAAAAGCTTTTGAGTGTTTCTGTGATGGTCATTTTCTATAGAAAAGAGTAAACAATTTGGTGACCAACCACCTGTGCACTGGCAGTTCTGAAGATGCTGTGCTGTCTTGTCTTGAATCAAACAGGCAGGTGCTGCAACCATTCTGTTTTATCAGAATGTTCTGCTCTGAGTTGCATGAGTGACCTAACCTAGTCTAAGGTCAGGTGCTTGAGACTTATACAACACCTATGCAACTCCCTCAGCGCTTCTTGAATA
This sequence comes from Megascapheus bottae, assembly GCF_031878675.1. Lineage (NCBI taxonomy): Eukaryota > Metazoa > Chordata > Mammalia > Rodentia > Geomyidae > Megascapheus > Megascapheus bottae. The sequence goes on from NC_143515.1 coordinate 45,692,537, forward strand.
TCCCCAGGCATGGTCAGCTAGCCATGGCCATCTCACTCTCAGATAACATTTTTATCCGTCATAGGGCTAGAACTCTGGGCCTGGACATTGTCCCTGAGCTCCTCAGCTCAAGACTAGTGCTCTACCACCTGAGCCACAGCCCCATTTCTGGTTTTCTGACAGTTAATCGGAGATAAGAGTCTCATGGACTTTTTGTGCCCTGGCTGGCTTTGAACCATGATCCTCAGATCTCAGCCTCCTGAGTAGCTAGGATTACAGGTGTGAGTCACCAGCACCTGACCCTCAGGAAACTTTAAACCTGAGATAACTTTTACTGAAATAAAGATGCTGGGTCTAAGTAACAATACCCTGTTCTCACAACCATCCTGGCACCTTGCTGGATGGTGAGGGCTTTTCACCCAGTTCCGAAAAGCCTAGAGATGAGATAAACCTTTCATTGAACTGCACATGTGTCATGCAGTTACAGCTAGCCCCAGTAACAGTTTGCTACAGTGAATGCTTATCCCTGAGTATTCCCCTAGATGATTGATTTGCTTTGTAAACCACTTTTGTTGAACTTGGGTTCCCATCCCAAATATGTGATTTTTTTTTTTTTACTTTCTTGTCTACAGGTCTTCGGAACAGGAATCCATCTGCAGTGTCCAGCTTTCTAATAAACATTCCCAATTCAATCTCTCAAAATATGGCTTTTCTGTTTCTCAAAATTGAATTCTTGTATACCAATATGAGATTCATCTTCTATGTTCTACTCACTAGTCCTAATTCCAACCTCAGGAAAGATGTAGAACAAGTCAAAGCTACACTCTGTGTGTAAATCCTGCCAGTAGCAGCAGTTGATTGTGAAGTACTCTAAGTCTTTGTGTCCAGCCTAGTTATTTCCATGGCTACTTGTATGACTGAAAGCAAACTCTATCTCCTCAGTGATTATCAAGTAAAGTAATCGTCAAATGTTCTTTGTGAAGTTCAGTCCTTAGTACTAAGCACAGGCACAGTGTGGGCCTTAAAACAATGGGTCCTAGTTAGAGATGACCTCACAATCTCTGCCACTTCCACTGGAGCCACATTGCACACACACACACACACACACACACACACACACACACACAGAGTCAGGCCTGTGTGGGAAACCACTTTAGGGGGCTGGTCTATGCCCATGCCAGGCCTCCATCTGTTTGCTGAACAGTCATCTTGAGCTTGCCTTCTTGCTCACACAAGCCTTCTATGTAAGGAAATGGGGTGTCTTTCCTCCCACATGCCAGCTTCTGAGATCCTCCCCACTTCTTCCCAGCTTTGTACCACCCAGGGCCAGGGAAGTCTGATCTGTGACTAAACCCTTTGGACACTAGGCCAGCTTCCCTTCAGCAGATAACTGAAATTCCTAACTTGCCAGGCTAAATATCTGGCCCCTCCTCTTGGTTCTCTAGGTATTTCTCCACCACTAGTTGGTTTATATCTAGCTCCCACTGAGAACCAGTTCAACAGTGGAATGGGCAATGCTAGGGATGTTGGTACAAACCAAACACACCTCTCCAGCACAGATACAAGAAAGGAGCAGCTGCAAGGGAAGATTAAACTCAGCTTTGCTCCCGTAGATCAATACATCCAGCAATCCCAATTGAGCAGCTCTGCCCACACATGCTCATTAGCCAGCCATAGGCCCAGGAGGAACAAAATGGGATTTGAGGGGGAGGGGAAGGCCTCTGGCCAAAATACTTCACCTCACAAAGGTCAGTGGTTTCCCAGTAGGGTCTTTAGCTAATTTATGCTAAGGTGTTAATGACTTATCAGCTTTCAGGCTTTTAAAGGCACTCTAGCCAGGGGTAGAGCTCTAAGAACCCCTCACATGGGTAAAGCACCTAGAAGTAGATGCTAAATAAAATTTTCTGCAAAGCTTAGGATGCTGATATTAATTCAGGTTGAAACAGAAGGTAGAGTAAGGTGTTCTATGAAAGCTTTGATTCCTCTCTTCCCTTTACCAAAAAGTGGCCTACAGCTTACACTTAACTTCTTTGGATTCTGACGTCTCCCTAGGAAAACCAGAGTCTACAAGATAGAGTTGAAGGGAAAAAGCACTTAGTAACAGCCATTGGCTTTAAAAAAATTGGTAGTTTCTTTAGTTAATATTGAATTAAATCCAGAGAGTGAAACAAAATAGAAATGGGGGATGGTTCTTCCTAAGCCTTCACCTAAAACTATTCAAATCACGCAGGCTTCATTTAAGGTCTTTTACAAAGAGGATCATTTGGAAAACTGTCCAGACTTTTTTTTTTTTTTTTTTTTTTTTTTGCCAGTCCTGGGCTTGAGCTCAGGGCCTGAGCACTGTCCTTGGACTTTCTCAAGGCTAGAGCCCTATCACTTGAGCCTCAGCACCACTTCCGGCTTTTTTCTATGTATGTGGTACCGAGGAATCGAACCCGGGTATTCATGCATGCTAGGCAAGCACTTTAACCACTAGGCCAAACTCCCGGTCCCAGTCCAGACTTTTTTTTATGTCAGTTGTGGGGCTTGAACTCAGGGTCTATGCACTGGTCCAGACCCTTTTTGCTCAAAGCTATCACTCTACCACTTTGAGCTACAGCAAACCAAGCTACACTGCTTGTTTTATGGTGGTTACTTGGAGTTGGTTATCTCATATTGTTACAGTATCTTACCTTGTTATCTGGTATATTGTATATATGTTTGTTTATTTGAAATAGGATAGGGAAGGGGGAAAACAAGATGAGGGGAGGGGGTAGTAGGAGGAAAACGGAGACAAAAACTTGAGAAAAGGTAGAGAAATGTTTGTAAAGTAATGCACCTTCTACATGGCGAATATAATGCAACCCTTCTATTAATTTCAATAAAAATATTTTTTTTAAAAAGTCTCACAGACTTTCCTGTCCAAGGTAGCTTTAAATGTCAATTCTCAGATCTCAGTATCTATTAGTAGCTAAGATTACAGGTGTGAGCCACTGCTTCAGAAAAATACAAATCCTTAGGAAGCCTTTGCATAGAGAATGCTCTTTTTCTGCCTTGATTGCCCCTCTAAATGGTATGAATCACCTGCCTCTGTATAGCCTTTAAGATTTCCCCTACCTGGAAGGTTGAAGTGTTATCTTCCCTAGAAGGAAAGTTCTGTAGGCACCTGAGCTTGTATCTGAGTATGTCCACATATGGTCTGCTTCTGTTGGCACTGGGAGTTCCACCCAAGCATGTGTTTTCTGTCTTTAAAAGCATAGTGCAAGATCTGTCCCAGTTACTGGTCTTTGAGATGAGAATCCATCCACAGATACTGCCCTTTTAAGAGACTCCCAATTAAACCTCTCAGATTGTGGCTTCTCTATTTTCTCATGACTGGATTTATATCTGACTTAAGGTATAATGCTTATGCACTGTGAGTGGAATATATATCAGGCTAGGCACTATGGAAAACCACTATGAAGTTGCCTCAAAAAAACTCTAAAAATCAGAATTCCATATGACCCTGTCCTACCACTTCTTAGCATGTACTTAAAGGAATATAAGTCAGGATATACTAAAGACACTGCATACCCATGCTTTGTGTGGCACTATTCACAATACCCTGTTATAGAATAAAAGTTGTACTTAGCAATACATAAATAGATTAAAATATGGTATATGTATACACAATAGACTATATCAAGAATGAAATCCTAAGCCCTCCATTTGCAAGAATATGGATAGAACTGGAAATCATCATGATAATGGAAATTAACCAGTCTTGGACAGGTAAACATCACTTTTTTTCTTATAAGTCGAATGTAGATCTGAAAAAAACGTGTTTAAAAACAACAACAGAAAACACATGAGAGTAAAACGACCTATGGGGAAGGAGGAACCAATTGGGAGAGGGAGGAAGACACAAGGGGTTACCAAAGCACATTGTATAAAAATACCATAATGAAACCCAGTGTTTTTAAAAAATAAGACAGATGGAAGACAGACAGACAGACAGATAGGTAGATAGGTATATAACCAGGAATAGTAGAAAAGAGAACATAGGTTTCAGTGGTATTTATAAATTAGAAGAGAATTTAACAAGATGTGTAGAGTAATGTGAGGGAAAGATGAGTGGCAAAATAATCAGATCAACACAGGTATTACTGTTAAGACAGGGAGGACACAAACTGAGAGGCAGTAGAGAATCAGCTGTCCCATTTTGGACACATTAGCTTTGTGATATCTGTGAGGTGGGATATGTCAAACGCATAAACCTGACCAGAGAGAAATTCCGAAGTCATAGTATAAAAGAATCCAGCAGCCACCCCCCCCCACACACAATAGACAGACTATTATATTTGTTGAGTAGGCACTACAGATTCCCCCCAAAACAAACACATACATAATTAAGTAAAGCAGCAGACACTGCAATTTCTCATCCTATGACTCAGGTCAAAGGAGTACTGTTCATTGCCTTATGCAGTTCTGGGAGGGGCTGTTTACCCTTCCAAGGTTCATTGAAAATGTACCATCTAACCAAATGGCCACCTCAAGATGAAAGTAGGAGGAAAAGGACCATTTCTATCTTACTCCAGGCTTTTTGGGGGTAGATAAAGCAACTTCCCAGTAGTCTCAGAATGTTTTATACAAATGTATTTTGGGCATTATATACCCATGACCAAGAAATCAAATGGATAAACATAGAAAGTCTGAAAAACACTAGAGCAAGAAAAGACACTAGGGCATCTTTTACCTTGGGGATACATCCTAGGTGGCCCATTTTTTTCCATAAGGATTCATGTGATTTCAGGGTTTCCTGAAACATTACTCATGACATCTAGTTTTTTTCTAGTACTTACATTTCTCCCACTTCAGAAACCAAAGGAAACTTGGATTGCTTTCCCTTTATTTGTATAGAATTAATTCCTCAGCAAGACTTAACAAAATCCAGATTTTAAACTTTCTTAAGTAGTTCCAGAAGTAGAAATTTATAAAGGAGATTCTGGTGAACACGTCCTTCAAACATGCTATTAAACATTTCATGATGTAGTAATGCCTTCCATATAAAATTATAAATGTTATTTGCTACCTCCTTACCTACTTTCATCCTAAAGAGAATCAAATAAACTCATCAACATATGCCATGCAAGCAATTTTTTCGATGTAAACTGCACCAGGGAGCTTGAATTTGAATGTTAAAGCAAATGAAACAATTTGGTTTTATTTGCTGAACCAGCCCATTACTGTGCATAATTTGAGAAGACCGCAAAATTCAGCACATGTAATCAGAATGAACTGCCTCCTTCTAACTCCAAGAACATTGCGGTGAAACTAAAGGAACATTAGCTGTGATGATATATTGAGTTCTCATAAGTGAAACTGGTGGATTTTCTTACCAATTAGATTGCTATTACTCAAAAATAGTTTAAATACCACCTAAGTTTTAAGTTTTTGCATCTTCCCCTCTGAATATGTGGGTAGTCTCCTTACAAAGATTTGCCACTGCATTTATTTTCTTTGCACATAATCTTCTGAGCCAATTCCATTCTTTTAAGCCCCTAACACTAAAAGCAGTTTTGTTGCCTACTCTATAGAAAAGATTCCCAGGCTGTGACAATTTAAATTTCAATGCTTCTAATGTATTTATTTGCTAGTTAATAAAGAAAATATATGTTAAAAGAGATTCTTCATCTTCCTCTGCAGAGTACATGTGCTTGTATAAGCCTACAAGTGAAAATTAGAAATGTTCTATGCCTTCACCTAAAACATGCAAGAGGCCCAGGAATTGGATCAGAGCAGAAACAGAAAATCTACAAGTCATGATAAAGAAATACTTGATTAAATGCTACCCAGTCCTTTCTCCATGAACATGACTGGGCCCAGTTAAGAATAATCTCTTTCCTTCTTGCTTGAACTTTACAGACACAAAGTTCAAAGAAAGGCATAAGCCTGTTACAGGTAACTTCAGGTCAAGCTTTGAATACTATTTCAGTTTAGTACTTAGTGCATGCGAAAATAGTATAAAGCTTAAGTACTTTGGATAGTACTGAAACTAAAATTTTTTTTTGCAAGTCATGGGCTTGAGCTCAGGGCCTGAGCACTGTCTTTGGGCTTTCTCAAGGCCAGAGCTCTACCACTTGAGTCTGAGCACCACTTCTGGCTTTTTCCTAGGTATGTGGTAGCGAGGAATCGAACCCGGGTCTTTGGGCATGCTGGACAAGCACTCTACCACTAGGCCAAACTCCCAGTCCTGAAACTAAAAATTTTTCCTAAGTAAATTGAGCTTTAAGATAAGCCTAATTACTTAAAATTCATTCCGAAGTAACTGTTTTCTTGTTCAGAGTGCATGAACTGCTTGAGATTGCTGTGAGCCAAATGGATTTCCTACCTTCCATTTCTTTTTTTCTTTTTCTTTTTTTTTCTTTTGGTGCCAGTCCTGGGCTTCAGCTCAGGGCCTGAGCACTGCCCTTGGACTTTCTCAAGGCTAAAGCTCTACAACTTGAGCCTCAGCACCACTTTCGGCTTTTTTCTATTTATGTGGTACCAAGGAATCGAACCTGGGTCTTTGTGCATGCTAGGCAAGTACTCTACCACTTGGCCAAACTCCCGGCCCCCATTTCTTACTTTCTAGATCACTCCTAACTTCCATTATATTTCTGAGACTTGCATTGCCCATTTTCAGGCTGGGCAAGTTGTTCTACCAGGTATTATCCAAATATTCTGTAAGTCCTTTGAAACAAAAAGTACTGGCCCAAAAGGTAGAATGTGATTTGATCTAAAGAGCTTCTATATATAATTTTAACATTTTGGATTAGGTGATATCTGTGAAGATATCTGACACAAGATAAAGGGCTTTTCCACCTTTACTGAATGTTATTTTCAAATGATCAATCATACATTAGATGGCTCACAATAGAGATCAATGCTCTTTTTTCACTGACAAATAAAAACAAAACAAAAATCAAAAAACAAAACAACTAAAACTAAAATATTCTTAATAAAAAATTGCAGTTTTCAAATGTCAATTGGTACAAATGCTATATCCTTGTAGTAAAAACACAAGGGAATGAAAATAGTTCTTTTCTTCTTCCTTTCCCAGTCTGTCAAATAAAAGATCTTTTGCACTCGTATAATGCATGTTAGAAGTTGATCAATATTTCAATTCTATTTCACAGCAACCAAATAGTCATATAGGTCATTTGATAGTTCTTTGGCATTTTGCTAATTAAGTTATTCCATATTTATTAAATGTTTAGAACAGTATCTATCATATAACAGATACTTGGAGCTTTGTTGATAAATATGTCTTGACATTTCCTGGATGTAGACCCAATGCTATATTTCCTAGGCGAAATGATTCCTAAACAATAATGGAAACTATTTCCTCTCAGAGTCCACACTCCATGAAATCGTTTGTATACTTAAGAGTCTTCTGGCCTCTTCCTTCCTCTACCCTTCACCATTCCTACTGCTAATAACAAGACAAGTAATTCGAAAGCTTGAGTGATGTGTCTGTAAATTCATCTTTGATAATCTGTGGAACAGTATGCTCTCCCATTAGTCCACTAAAGGAAAACCTGCTCCACTTTAAACCTGAACCTCGCACTACCATGGAAAGATACATGAATCAAAAGCAGCTGGTACACTACACTGCAGTCACTGGCTTATAATAACTGCAAACAGCTTTGTATGGGTTTACTTGAAAGAGTAGCATTGTCAGAACTGACACCCAAATAGTTTTTACACAGAAAAAGCCGGAAATGGTGCTGTGGCTCAAGTGGTGGAGTGCTAGTTTTGACAAAGCCCAAGGACAGTGCCCCTGCCCTGAGTTTAAGCTGTTATGAGAATTTACAGAATGTACAGAAGCCACTCTTCGCCAGTTCGAATCTTGGACTCTATTAAAAGGTCCAGTGACTGCATGGCCGACTTACGTCTCAAAGGCCGTAAGACAGAAAACACACTCAATACAGTCAGGAAACAGTTCAGAGATGACAAAAACAACAAATATGATACCAATAGGCCAATTCAGCTTCCATGGAGAGCTGAACTGAAACGACTGATGACCAGAGAACAGCCTGGAGTCAGGAGACAGGACCAGTACAGGGAGACACGTGGCATGGCATAATGGTGCTGGTTCAGGCTTAAATAGACTCAGGGCAGAAGGGCAGGGTCACAGGAAATTCCCAGTCCCAGCTACTGGACTGACAAGCCAAGTAACCCACCCTGTCTCCAGAGATGCAGGCAACACCATTACCTGAGGAATGGGTGCTTCATTTCCCCCACCAGGAGGACAAGAGCCAGACCTAATCTCCCTATGTAAAGCTTTCCTGGGATTGGTTCTCAGAAGCAGAGCCCTCCCAATTCACCTAGGGCTACACACCTGTATTTAATGAATAGCCTCTGACCTCTAGGCTTTCCAGCACTGGGAGAATTCCCTTCCCCCAGAAAGAGGCCCAGGATGGGTGAGAGCCACCAGCTCCCAGCACCTGGGCAGGCCCTGGCATGGCTGTGACTCAGTTTCCTTAGTTAGGCTCAGCCACCTTACTGCAAAGCCCACGACTGGAAAAAAAAAGCAAAATTGTGTAGCATTGGAGGGAAATGAAAATACACAAAATATGCAGCTAAATGGATATAAAGGGACCCCAAACACTGTTTGGGATTTCTAAGCTGGGATAACAATGAGCTACCCCCGGGGTCGGTTCTTCTACAGAGACTAAGTTACAGAATAAACCTTTAGATCTACCATGGTTTCAATCGATGTTCCAGATGGATGTGGAATGTGAATAGCCCATTACTTTACAAAAAAAGAAAAAAAAAAAAAGAAGACAACTTCCTGAAGCTCTCACAGGGAAGTACTTCATCCATTAACTCATCAAATGTCCATCAAGCCCATATTAAATGCCAAGCAAGGACTGAGTTCTGTGACTAGAAAGATGAATAAGACAATCGCTACTCTCTAAGAGCTGACTATATTTGTGATAATAACTCCTGCTAAGTACTCATCAGAGGTCCCACTACAAAACATATAAACACAAAGAACACACACACACACACACACACACACACACACACATTGTATATGACAAGCAGCTATGTCATTCAGGATTCAGCACTCAGTGCCAGTGAAATTACTAGCCGAACCCTCACCATTCAGTCTTAGGATGAACCCCACTTTAGCAATTGTGTATCACTGTTCTATGATCTCAAGACCAAAGGCCATTGTGTCCCAATGCTGTGAATATCTGTGGACTGTACTACTATAAAGAAAAAGTAGGACATAGCTGCTGGGCAGAGGAGACTAGGAGCAGCCAACAATTTCAGCAAGAGAAAAGACTGCTTAATTCCCTTGCCTAACCTCCCTCTATCAGATAGAAAGGTTGTGATGGATTGTCACAGGAAAGTTATGGCTTAACTTAAAGTTATGGTTAACAATGTGTAATGTTTCAAGGGTATTCACTGGACCCATACCTTCTATCTGGCTTTTGGTGAGTTAATAAGAAGAGATGAGTCTCATAGACTTTTCTGCCTTCGAGGTTTTGAATTGAGGCCCTTTGATAACAGCTTCCTGAGTAACTAGAATTATAGACATGAGCCACAGGCATTTGCTTCATGAATAGTTTTATATCTATAGAAATAATAAAAATTTTAAACATGAGTTTTATTTAGAAATTGTTGTATTTGATGTATACAAATTATATTTTACCTCTTAAGAATCCCTGGCTATCTTCAACAAATGGTGCTGGAAGAATTGGTTAAGCACCTGCAGAAAACTAAAGTTGGATCCTTGTTTGTCACCCTGCACTAGAATTAACTCCAAATGGATCAAAGACCTCCAGGTAAAAGCTGACACACTGAAAACTTTACAAGAAGGAATAGGAGATACACCAGGCCTCCTTGGCACAGGTTGAAACTTTCTTAATAAGGACCAAGAATCACAACAAATCAGAGAAAGGCTGGATAAGTGGGACTGCATTAAACTGCAGAGCTTTTGTATGGCAAAGGACATAGCTAGTAAATTAATTAGGAAGCCTACAGAATGGGAAAAGATCTTCAATAACTGTATAATGGACAAAGGCCTCATATCTGAAATATATCAACAGCTCAAAAAATTGAATCACTCCAAAACTAACTTCAAAGAAACAACCATCCTATTAAAAGATGGGCCAAAGACTTAAAGAGAGTCTTCTCTGAAGAAGAAATAAAAATGGCCTATAGACACATGAAGAAATGCTCAACATCTCTGGTCATAAAAGAAATGCAAATCAAAATAACTCTGAGATTCCACCTTACTCCAGTTAGAATGGCCAGGATCAAGAAAACTAATAACAACAGATGCTGGAGGGGATGTGGCCAGGAGGGATCACTACTACACTGTTGGTGGGAGTGCAAACTCATTCAACCACTATGGAAAGCAGTATGGCAGTGCCTCAAAAGGCTAAACATAGAACTCCCCTATGACCCAGCAATTCCACTACTTGGCATTTACCCAATTGTCCAGAAACAAGGACATACAAAATCCACTAGCACAACCATGTTCATTGCAGCACTATTTACCATAACTAAGATATGGAACCAACCCATATGTCCCTCAGTTGATGAGTAGATCAACAAGATGTGGTATTTGTACATAATGGAATTCTATGCTGCTGTCAGAAAGAATGACATTGCCCCATTTGTTAGGAAATGGAAAGACTTAGAAAAAATCATATTAAATGAAGTAAGCCAGACTCAAAGGAACATAGGCCCAAGAGTCTCCCTCATTTGTCAAATTCAGTAGAAACCTTGGGCTCTCCTAGCCGAGATTTACAATAGGACAAAATCTAGAGACATAAGGCCATATAGAATGACACTAAATGAAAGGACCTCCAGGATAAAGAAACAAAAGCCATATAATGACTGTTGTCCTTAATGTACTATGTTATCTCTTATCTCTTTTCCTATCCCTTGGTTATATCATATTGTTACAATATTTCACCTTGTTATCTGTGCTTAATTGGTTATTTGAAATTGGATAGGGAAGGGGGGAAATCAAAAAGAGTGGGGGGAGGGGGGAGGAAATGGGGACCATGTCATGAGAAAGGGTATCAATGTGAAGTAATACACCTTCTATCTGGTGAATATAATGTAACCCTTCTATTAATTACAATAAAAAATAAATTATAAAAATAGAATCCCTGGCTACTTTAGGGGAAATGTAGTTTTTAATACATACAGAAAAAATAAATTTAAAATTTAAGTTTGCTCCTTTTAGTAAACTGTCAAATTATAGAATCAGCACAAAAATTCATTTTATTGTTTTCTTTTTTCATGTATTTTTATTGTAAATAATAGAAGGTTTACATTATATTCACCAGATAGAAGGTGCATTACTTCACAAACATTGATACCCTTCCTCATATCTTGGTCCCCATTTCCCTCCCCCCACCCTGCCCCTCATCTTGTTTTCCCCCTTCCCTATCCTATTTCAAATAACTAAATAAGCATATATACAATATATCAGATAACAAGGTAAAATACTGTAACAATGTGAGATAACCAAGGGACAGCAAAAAGATGGAAGATAACATAGTACGTTAAGGACAACAATTACTCATTACATGGCTTCTGTTTCTATATCCTGGAGGTCCTTTCATTTAGCATCATCCTATATGGCCTTATGTGTCTAGGTTTTGTTCTATTGTAAATCTGGGCTAGAAAGGTGCAAGGTTTCTACTGAATTTGACAAATGAGGGAAACCATGGAGCCTATGTTCCTTTGAGTCTGGCTTACTTCACTTAATATGATTTTTTCTAAGTCTTTCCATTTCCTTACAAATGGGGCAATATCATTCTTTCTGACAGCAACATAGAATTTCATTGTCTATAAATACCACATCTTGTTGATCCACTCATCAACTGAGGGGCATCTGGGTTGGTTCCATATCTTTGTTATGGTAAATAGTGCTGCAATGAACATGGTTGTGCTAGTGGATTTAGTATGTATTGTTTTCTTTTTTTTAATTTTTGGTGGGTATGGAGTTTGAACTCAGGACCTCAATTTGCTTGCTAGTTCAGATTGTACTCTAAAAACGTCTCCATCTACATTATATATTTTGTAATTATGAAGTTATAGCTGTCAAAGTAGAAATGAGAACACATTTTACCTAATAATCTGTAGCGTGACTTAGAATCATTGTGAGTGTGGACATGTGGTTTGTGGGTTTCCATTTGTCCTCTCATCCTAGTGCTGAATTGTTAGAGGTAGCCAGTAAGTGAATCACCAAGTTAACACAAAATGACCAAAGCTTCACAGCAAGCCAATGAGGAAGGTAGAAAAGTAAGTCTCTTTTCTTGAAGACAAGACTGTTTCCTGATCACTATCTGGTGAAAATCTTAGGGTCCCAGCCTTCTGGCTTTATTTTTTTTGCCAATCCTGGTGACTGAACTCAGGGCCTGAGCACTGTCCTTGGACTTTCTCAAGGCTAGAGCTCTACCACTTGAGCCACAGCACCACTTCCAGCTTTTTCTATGTATGTGGTAATGAGAAATCAAATCTGGTCTTCATACATACTAGGCAAGCACTCTACCAGCAGGCCAAACTCCTGGCCCAGAAGTCAATCTTGAATTATAGATTTATTCATAGCCCCATTCATAGTGAATCAGTGTTTAGTTCATCCTTTGTTTATCTCAACTGGACCTTGAAGCAAAATATTTGATTCAGTCTTTGAGTGACTAAAGAAATACATTTACAAGTATGGAAAACTACTTTGATGGAAGGGGTGACATTGACTAAGATACATTGTACTCATAAACTGACATGTTGAATTTGAGTACCCTCATATAACTGCTGAAAGATAATTTTTAATTTTTTTTGCCAGTCCTGGGCTTGAGCCCAGGGCCTGAGCACTGTCCTTGGACTTTCTCAAGGCTAGAGCTCTACCACTTGAGCCTCAGCACCATTTCTGGCTTTTTTCTATGTATGTGGTACCAAGGAATCGAACCCGGGTCTTCATGCATGCTAGGCAAGCACTTTAACCACTAGGCCAAACTCCCGGCCCAATTTTTAAAATTTTATTGAAGAAAAATGTTTCTGTCTGGTGATCCATGTGAAGTCCCTAGATGGTTTCTACCATATTAATAACTGTTTCTGGAGATAGTACTAGTTTCTCAAAGTGTGGTACTAGGCTAACCTACTTCAGAATTAGTCAGGAAATTTATATAAAAAAAATAAGTTAGGGGCTGGGAGAGGAGAGGAGAGGAGATGAGAGGTGGGGAGGGGAGGGGAGGGGAAGGGAGGGGAGAGGAGAGGAGAGAAGATGAGAGGTGGGAGGGGAGGGGAGGGGAGGGGAAGGGAGGGGAGAGGAGAGGAGAGGTGGGGAGGGGAGGGGAGAGGAGAGGAGAGGAGAGGAGATGAGAGGTGGGGAGGGGAGGGGAGGGGAGGGGAGAGGAGAGGAGAGGAGGGGAGGGGAGAGGAGAGGAGAAGAGAGTGATCTTGCAAATCTATATACATGTATTCATCAAAAGAAAAATATAGCTGAGAGTGGTGGCTCATGCCTGTAATCCTAGCTACTCAGGAGGCTGAGATCTGAGGATCAAGGTTCAAAGTCAGCCCGAGCACAAAAGAACCTGAGACTCTTACCTCCAATTAACCTCTAGAAAACAAGAAGTAGGGCTTGGTTCAAGGGTAGGGTAGTAGCCTTGAGCTGAAGAGCTCAGGGACAGTGCCCAGGCCGAGTTCAAGTTCCATGTCCCCCAAACAAACAAACAAATAAAGATAAATAAAAACATGTTCTTGTCTATTTGTAAGAACCAAAGACTAGAAATAACCCAAATATCCAAGAACAGCAAATGGATTAATTGTGGTACAGTCATGGCATATAATCCTCATCTACAATGGGAATAAACAATTTGCAACAATACTCAACATGGTTAAAATTTACAAATAATTCCAAGTGAAAAAATTCAGAAAAAAATTGAAAACCAGGAAAAAGTATATTGTTAGAAATTAGAATTTTCTTCCATCTTGGAGAGGGTGATGAATAGGAAGTCGGCAAAGAATAGTTTTTGGATTAAGTGTTGGATACAGTGAACTCATTTTATGCAAATTCCTTGAATAAACTTATTTGAAAGTCCACTTTCAAAATTAGTGAGTTTTGGCATCATTTAATGACACCCCTACTCAAATAAGCATCTAAGTGAAGATTGGTGGTTTATTTCACTATAAATAAGAGAACATATACATATATGTGTGTATATGTATATGTGTGTGTGTGCTCCATTTATAATGAAATAACCCATATATATAGGTATACATGTATGGATATATATGTAGACACACACATATATATGCTCAGAATTCAATCATATATGGAGTTTTTCATTTATCCTTTATATTCATATCTCATACTCACCTGGATATTTATCTATAATAAGTTGTCTCCTGATGCTGTCCCTACTTAGGCATACCTGTACTTACACTCACTTTCTCACCCAACACTCCTCAAGAAATACATCCTATCTCTGATTTTGTGTTATCTTTGCTTAGCTGTGTAAAGCTTAGTAAATACTTAAAATAAGACTCCAGTACTTTAAAGACATGCACAATATCTCTATATGTAGCTATCTAAGACAGACATCTATATAAAAGGAGTCACTTCAACAATATCGGTGGTCTATTTCAAAAATCTCTTAGCTGGGTAACCCATGGCTCACACTTGTAATCCTAGCTACTCAGGAGGCTGAGAACTGAGGATCGCAGTTCAAAACCAGCCCGGTTTGAAAGTCTGTGAGACTCTTATCTCCAATTAACCACCAAAAAACCATAAGTAGTGCTGTCACTCAAGTGTTAGAGCACTAGCCTTGAGCTGAAGAGCCTGGGGTCAGTGCCCAGGCCCAGGGTTCAAGCCCCCCAACCAACAAAAATAAATGAATAGATAGATAAATGTCTTTTAAGCCTTTTCCAGACCACAAAGTATTTTCGGAATGGACAAGTAAAAGAGCTCTTTTAAGCTCATCTCTCCCTTCAGGACCCCTTCAAGGTGGTAGGGCTGGGACTCTGCCTGGCTGCCATGGGATCAGTAAGGCTTCCCAGCCCTGCTGTCTTCTGCTCAGCCATGAGGTGGACATCGAACCAGCCTCTGCCATTGCAGGTGCTGCACTGATTCAGCCATGGCAAATGGGACTATTTGTGAAAGTAAGAATCGAGAAACATTAGGTATTACATAGTTAGCAGATTGATGTAAGATCTGGATAAGAGGAAAGCTGTTCCAAAACAGACGATTTTGTATTAGAATTTGCTAATTTGAAGTATGGAATTTCTCTGGACAATGGAACCACCACTTGTGAAGAGACCCTCAAAACTGGGAGTCACAAAATATAATACATAATAATGCAATTGACTAAAGACTCAATAGCTTGTGGGTAATGCATAATGAAGAAAGTACATGTTTCTGATGCCAACAAGAAAAATTAAACTAGAAATTCCAGGAAAATAAAATGCTCTATAAAAATTCATGGAAAAATGTTAGACTCTAGTGGTTCATGACTATTAATCTAGCTACTTGAAAAGTAGAGGTAAGGAGATAAAGGTTTAAAAGACCCCTAATCTCAACAGAAAAAGCATATTGGAGTGTGTCTGTCATCTAGCTACAGTAGAAAATGTAAATAGAAGGATCACGGTTCAGGTTAGCCCAGGCAAAATGTGAAACCCTATCTTAAAACTGTCTGGAGGTATGGCTCGGGTGGTAAATTTTGTTTAACAGGTATAAAACCATGATTTCAATAACCAGAATATAAAATCTATGGCAAAATATAAAGCATAACCTGAAAAATCCTGTAAGAATCATGCTCGGTGCAGTGGCTTATGCCTGCAATCCCAGCTAGTCAGGAGGCTGAGATCTGAGGATCAAGGTTCAAAGCCAGCCCAGGCACAAAAGGACCTGAGACTCTCATCTCCAATTAATCTCTAGAAAATGGGAAGTGGGGCTTGGCTTAAGGATAGGTCAGTAGGCTTGAGCTGAAGAGGTCAGGGACAGCACACAGGCCAAGGTCAAGCCCTGTGACCCACAAAAGAAGAAAGAAAGAAAGAAAGAAAGAAAGAAAGAAAGAAAGAAAGAAAGAAAGAAAGAAAGAAAGAAAGAAAGAAAGATGGATGTAAGAATAATGGCTTGAAAACTTAAAATACATCTCTACAGACACATTTTGGTTCCCTTGTAAATATAGTAATAAGAAGAAAGATCATGATATTGTAAATAGTGTTTCTTTTTTTTTGCTCTCAGAATCAATATATAGACAAAAAAGAGCAGATTTAATTAAAGCTACTATAAATGTATTAAACTTTGGCAATATAAAAATAGTGCTAGGACTGATAAATAGTAGCTAGGGGTGGGAGAAAAGATGCATGAAAGCAGAATATTTTTCATCTCTCTATCTTATACCATGGGCAATCATATGATATACCTTTGAAGTTTATGGAATAAGAGATCAAGATCCAACGTACTATTTAAAGAATAACCAGTATAAGAAGGGAAAATTATAATTAGGTATGTGGAAAAGGGGAGAGAACTTATATGTATATGAACTACAATAGATACCTTTAGTAGCAAATTTGAACTTATCATAACAATTTTTTATTTTCATGAATATATATTTCTAAACTTTTCATTAGTATGTTGACACTGTAATATCTCAAAGTTGTTATTTTTCCAATTTTTAAATTCTCAACAAATAAGTCAATGACTCTGTACTGTCTGTCACCAATACTTGACAGCAGGATACATTTCCATGGTCTTCAAATTTAAGATGAATAGCTCTCTCCCTGGTCATGCTCTATGTCTGATATGTTACCTTCTGAACTACTAGAGCTCCAACTACCAGGATCATCCTTTCTGCAGATCAATTTCTCTTACTATCAAGCATCATAAATCTCTCAGAAGGTATGCTAAGATTATAGGATTCCTCACTTACAGTTACTGGGAATGAAAAGGCTATGAAAGTAGAATTTAACTATAAGACTTTTTAACATTCAGCTTTAGATCCTACCAAGTAAAGAGACAGAAATCAGTAAGTTTTAGAGATAGGTTGTCTCACTATCACCAGACAAAGGTGAGGTTTAGTGCAGTTTCTCTTTAAAAATTAGAAACTCTTCACTGAGGGTCCTTGACTTCAATCTCAGAGTAGGAGTTTCTGGACAAGTCACAATAGTAAGAAAACTTGGTAGAGCTTTATTTAGTAAGTAAATAAGCAGGCAAGAAGATGTACAGACAAAAAAAACCCAGACAAACACAAAGAAGGACGGGCACACTTCAACAGAGTATGGGTGCTCTCATAGGGAGAGGGAGAGAGAGGGAGAGAGAGGGAGAGAGGGAGAGAGAGAGAGAGAGAGAGAGAGAGAGAGAGAGAGAGAGAGAGAGAGAGAGAGAGAGAGAGAGAGAGAGAGAGAACACTCAGTGAGATATACACAAGGAGACCCAGAAAGAGACACAGCTCCTTGGACTTTTGGGTATTTATAGGGTTTATAGGCAGCAGGTTTGACTTCAAAATTATGAAAAGATAGGCGTTTTTGTATTTGCTTTAATCATATCTGGTGTTACTTTCTGAGTTTCCAGGTAAGAATGCATCCTGCCATAAAACAGACCCTTATCCTTAAGACCTGGAAGGTGGCCCTGCTATTTCCTTTTTGGGGCAGATGGCTTAAGTTTTCTCTAGAAGCATACATCCTGTCTTACAATTGCTAATTCTTGGGTGAGAAATGCATCTCTCAGCAAGGAATGCATCCTGTTGTCTCTCCCTGAAGCAAAAGATGGCACTTCTATGTTTCTAGTTATCATATTTCTCAGTTGCTTTCACCAGGCCTCAGTTTTCTTAAGTTATCCTGTTTCATTTTTCCCTGAATAACTTTGTTCCCTTAATCTTGAGGGAAGTACATGAAGGAATATCACCTGTGTTTGCTGTAAGATGCCATTCCTCATTTTCCCTAGTTTGTCTGGCTTCATTTCCCCTAAACTGACTTTGTTCGCTTGATCTCTGGTAGCCATTTACCATCCCTCATTTTCCCTAGGCTATCCTGCCTCATTCCTACTTGAAATGCTAAGTACAGATGCTGAAGAACTAGGAAGGAAATTTTAAGGTTAGGTGATCTACAAGGGGTGAAAATAAAAGGCTGTGTTATTTACTTCAGGAAATGGTCATTCTTTCCTCTACTGCATAGACTGATCTACCTCCAAGCACATGGTGCCTTTGAAGCCAGATAGACTTGGACTTATTTGGTTCAATTTAGCTCCAGGATCACTTTGTTTCACTTGGTTTACCATATTTTAGCATCACTATCTGGAATGGTTGAACATACTATAACATTTAGAGACAAAGCAAATGAAAGCTGTAGCTGCAGAGATTTAGGCAAAAAAAAAAAAAGGAAAAATATATTCTTGTTTGCCAGAATAGTAAAGAAGGAGAAAGGGCAACGGGGAGTCAGAAAGAGACAAAGACAGAAAAAAATAGATCATATAGCTTACAAATGTTAGAATCCAGTCCAAACTACTGTGTTCTAACTAAATAATGATTAGGCATAAGGGGGATGATAATCCTCAAGCCTATAAATCTACTATAAACTTAATGAATTTTGCTGGGCCTGAACAATTGATGATAGTACAAAATTTTTTCCTATGTATTGGAAAATTTCTACTAAGGTTTATTCTAAGTCTTGAGAGGCTACTTAAGCTCAGGAAAATTAAAATGTAGATTTTCCCCCTTCACATAAATCACAAAGAGGTTGGGACAAAAAAAGTTCAGTACAGACATATGAATTACTGAGAATATTAAACACAAGAGTGCTATATTTCTGAAAACTCGGTATTATTTTAAGGCTAAGATTCCAACACTGTAGAATTAGCACAGTGTCTTTTGCCCCCAAAATACATCAGTCTTTTGTCCAATTGCTCTCTCCACTTTGTGGCTCATTTAGGGAGGCTGAGTCTAACTTCTTGCAGCCTAGAGGTGAGAGAGACATTCATTAATGTCCATGCCTAGCTCAAGGTGAGCTTGGAGAACTTTGTTTCAGAGAAATGCAGATGTCATAGCCGTAGGAAAGCATTGCATATAGAGAATGCTCTGATTCTGCATTGATTAACTCCCTAAATGGCTTGAATCACCAGCCTATGAGTAGCCTCTGAGTATACCCTATATGGAAGTTCCAGTTCCCATTCCAGGTCACACACTATCTCTAGTGTCCAGATGCATGGTACCTGGACCTGACTATGTGCCCCAATATAGAATGTTTTCTTGTGATAAACTAGCTTAAGATGTTTGGCCCTGGCTATAGAATGTATTGTCTGAGCTATGTGGCATAATCCATCTATAGGATGTTTGGCCCTCATCAGCTGATATGTCCAGGGTCCTGCTGCAACTTGAAAGATTTCCTTCTCCCAGCCCCTTCTCTGGTCTCCAGTACCCGGCACCCTATAATTACCATCCCTGCCTGAGAGCAATTCACTCTTCTCTATCCCTGGAGAGATTAGTCTGTCCACTTTGTTAGACATTAAATATTGCTTTCTTCTACATCACTCATCTCCATGTGATTTCCTGGGCCTGTGCTTACACCAAGAACATTTTTTATAGAAGATGAAGAGGAGGAGGAGGAGGAGGAGGAGGAGGAGGAGGAGGAGGAGGAGGAGGAGGAGGAAGAGGAGGAGAGGAAGAAAGGAAGAAAAAGAAGAGGAGGAAGAAGAAGAAGAAGAAGAAGAAGAAGAAGAAGAAGAAGAAGAAGAAGAAGAAGAAGAAGAAGAAGAAGAGGAGGAAGAGGAAGAGGAAGAGGAAGAAGAAGAGGAAGAAACAACAACAACAACAGATTATGCATAATATCCTGTAAAAACTTGGATTTCAAATATCAGAAGACCAGTTCTAAATTCCCTTCTGTTAACTCACTAGGTGGATACATTGTTAAAATTTTCTGAGGTTCTTTTTTCCTTATCTTTAAAATGCAGGTAGCAACAGCTTTCAACCAGGACTAGTTTACAGATTATAGGTGAAATAAATAAACTGTCTTGAGAAACGGTGGCTATAGTTTATATTGAAACAATGAATTGATAAAATAGGAAATACTCAGAATGTCAGGCAATACTCACAGAAAAAATATATATCTGCATTACTCATCAGTGATAATAAGAAAGGATAGTATCAACAAAAAGGACTAGCATGTTTGTCTATATATGGAAAAGCTAGAACTTCTACAATATGTAGAACTGGAAAAATAGTTGCAATTCTGTTAATGCAAGAGTCTACAGGCAATACTTGATCATGTTTTAGTATTCAATACACCATTTAGGTGGTACATTTCTTCAACTGGAAAGCCTAACTCATTTTAGCACATTGTTCTTTTCCTAATGTCACCAAATTGTGCTTCTATCATGCCTTTCTGATGAATGAGATCTGATTTTTTTTACCTTTTCTTGACTGTGACCAATACAGAAGCTGTGTATTATTATTGGTGAGAATATTCTAAGAGAATGAAGAGACCATAAAGGCAAAAATTCAGCTCTTAAAATACTAGATGTGTGTCTATTATTCATGAGTTGTCTGGGATCCCTTGTTCAGCTGGCTGGAGTAAAAGGTATGCAGATTAGAAGGTCAGCTGTTTGGCAATTGTCACATGTAGTTATTTGGAAACCAAATACAATAGCTTTTTCAGAAAGTGGAAGTTTTGTGGCTAGGCAATACATTCAGGTGAAATAATCTTTCCCCAGTTCCTAGTGATCTAGTTTTAAAACGGAGTGTTGGTGGAAGTATCTTCCCTATGCCCTACCCATTCCTCTTTTATTTTTCCGCCCACAGCATGAAATGGTTGCTAGTTGTTTTTTGGACAGCATTGTTTGTTGCGACTTATCTACTACTGATGCAGGCTGGGGAGAATATTTATTAGGATGTGTTTTACTTTCCACTGTCTTAGTGTGCCATCCAAGTCTCAGTTCAGGGATTGGCATATAACTCAGCTGGGCCCAAGCTCAAAAACAACAAGGACTTGGAAGAAAAAAAGATAAATGTGTGCCTAGTGGTATATATACATATATATATATAATTTTGTATATGCATATATACACATATGTTGCATTATATAAACCATTATTTATTATTATATTTTATACTATATATTTTATGTTGTTATATAACTTTTATTATTTCTTTCGTGTATTTTACATATTATTAGTATATATTACATATGTTTATATGTATGTACAACTGATAGCAAATGTAAAACTGATAGCATACATATATATATGCCTACATTTGCTATCAGTTTTACAATTTTGCTACATTTTAAGAAAACCTTTTTTCAATATCACTTGATATTGAAGAAACTAAAGGTATTGGGTAAGAAGGACTTGGCAGGAAAAACTGACTTCAATTCCTTTGGAATACAGTTGAACCATCTTACCCTGTGACCATTTAGCTGAAAACAGTCAGCTGGCTTTACAACTGTATTTCCTTCTACATCGAAATTCTTTGGGCACATCAGGAAATGACGTCATGGATGAGTCTCTGAGGCAAATCTCACTGGCCACCTTTGTTGGTTCACCAGGCGGTGTTTGTGTAGAAGATAAGAATGAATGGGGTTGCTGTGTTTTTGAAATCTTATTAATTCAACTAAGCATTCTGGCCACTTGCAGTATGGAACCAGCATTCAGACTCTACCTGGGATTCTTGCATGCTGGGAGCTGGTCCTAGGGCATCTACCATGGATAGGCCTCCTATGAGGTACATTTGATAAAGAATTGACTATGCAGATATGTTTCCTTCTAAAATGAATATTTTTGTTCCAAAAAGTTAACCAAAAATAAAAAATATCCTTTCAACAATAATCTCCATTAGAAAATGTAAAACATAAAATAAAATGAAAATTATAGTGAGTCAACAGATTATCATAGGGCACAAAACTTATGGAAATGCAAATGTGCTTCACAGCCAGCACATGGAGGCCATTTTCTTGGTAACAGGCTGAGTAACAATGCTCCACAATACTGGGTGGTATGTAAGAGTCTGAAACTCAGTATCTCCATCCATTTGGGTATCCATGGGCAAGAGACATCATCTCTCATGGACTCATTTCCTTGTCGGGGTTTTTAGCACTCTTTGCCTCCTGACCAGCAGGAAGGGCAAAGAGAACACGCCCCGACTAAGACGAGACTGAGAAAGGATAGGGCTGGCTGGCCGCCTTCACCCAGCCCTCCCTTCTCCAGAGGGAAGACACAGATGCGCCAGGGAGAATGTCACAGCAGACTCGTTTAATGGGAAGATACCAGGGGCTAAAGTAAGAAGCAGGAATCTATTAACATAAAAGTAGGCAGGACAGGGGGAGGTAGGTGCGGTCAGAAAGGGCGGCAGGGCCAATCCATGGGTTCGAGGTAGCCTTATTTTACATCACAAACCATAGCCAAACCTCTCAACCAGGAGACAGGCAGGTTGAATCTCCAAAACCAGGAAGTGAGCACTGGGCCACGAGGTAGGCCTTTTACCTTTGATGTGACGTGTCCCACATTTCCTCATCTTTAAAATGGGCATAAAAAAGGTTGTCTGAATTCCACTACTTGGCATTTACCCACTTGTCCAGAAACAAGGACATACTAAATCCACTAGCACAACCATGTTCTTTGCAGCACTATTTACCATAGTAAAAATATGAAAATGGGACCGGGAGTTTGGCCTAGTGCTAGATTGCTTGCCTAGCATGCACAAAGACTTGGGTTCAATTCCTTGGTACCACATACATAGAAAAAAGCTGGAAGTGGTGCTGTGGCTGAAGTGGTAGAGCATTGTCTTTGAGAAAAGGTCCAAGAACAGTGCTCAGGCCCTGAGTTCAAGCCCCACAACTGGAAAAAAAGCCAGAGTGGAGCCGGGAGTTTGGCCTAGTGGTAGAGTGATTGTCTAGCATGCATGAAGACCAGAATTTGATTCCTTGGTATCACATACATAGGAAAAAAAAAACGATATGAAACTAACCCACATGCCCCTCAGTTGATGAGTGGATCAACAAGATGTGGTATTTATACACAATGGAATTCTATGCTGCTATCAGAAAGAATGACATCACCCCATTTGTAAGGATATGGAAAGACTTAGAAAAATTCATATTAAGTGAAGTAAGCCAGACTCAAAGGAACATATGCTCCATGGTTTCCCTCATTTGTCATAATCAGTAGAAACCTTGGGCTCTCCTGGAAGAGATTTACAATAGAGCAAAACCTAGATACATAAGACCATATAGGATGACGCTAAATGAAAGGACCTCCAGAATATAGAAACAGAAGCCATGTAATGAGCGATTGTTGTCCTTAATGTGCTATGGTATCTCTTATCTCTTTTGGTTATTTCATATTGTTTCAGTATTTTACCTTATTATCTGATATATTGTATATATGTTTATTTGATTATTTGAAATAGGATAGGGAAGGGGGGAAACAAGATGAGGGGTGAGGTTGGGGGGAGGGAAATGGGGACCAAGACATGAGAAAGGGTATCAATGTTTGTGAAATAATGCACCTTAGATCTGGTGAATATAATGTAACCTTTCTATTAATTACAATAAAAAATATAGGAAAAAAAGAAAAAAACATTTTGAAATCCCTCCAGATGAAATATAAAAAAAAATGGTTGTCTGAAAACTAAATTGTGACAGAGACATGAAAGAATTCACTTAACCCCTATATTCAGTATAATGATTAATTTTGGTTGGAGTTGTACTCCTTAGGTGTTCTTGTATCACATTAAAACTAAAAAAGTCTGCTACTGTAGGCAAAGATCTGTACTAAGCTTTTAAATATTTTTGAGATAATAAAACTAAATCATTATAGCAAAAACCTCTCCTGCTATTCATACTTGGCATAATTTATGAATTTTTCTAGAGATGTATGCCTACAAAGAGTACTGAAAAATAAAACAGTAGAAACTCTTACCAGTTGAGTGACTAATGCCTCTGCCTAAGCAGCAGCTGCATTAGATACGTGTTTGCTCAAAGCTCACTCACTGTAGCACAAGAGAGCATGGAGCATTTAGTTTTGCAATTTACTCTCAGCCAAGTAAAGCATTGGGACAGAGTAAGTGACCAGGAAACATTTCCTCAAATTATTGAACTAGGAAACAATGAGACACAGATGAAAGACTTCCTATCCTTTGTTCATTAGTTTGTCTGACTGATTTGGTGACAAGCACTGGGGATTAAAATAAAGGCCTCATCTATTTGCTATACAAGTGCTCTAGCACTTGAGCCATGCCCCATTCCTTTAGGTTTAAGTCTTGTTAACTTTTTCTAGGTTGGCTTCAACCAGGATCTCCCTATCTATCTCCTCCTCCCAGTTTCTTACAGTTTTTGTTGTTTCCTCCATTATTTCCCATTTAAACTTACAATGCTCCAAGTGCTATCTAGATAGGTTGAAAGGCAATTTGAGAAAATAAGCACCCAGGCCCAAGAGCAAGATGAAAACAGATAAATGAAACAGCAAAACATTAATTTGGGTAAAACTGTATGTAAACTTCCTAAGGGTTTCTCCTACATCTTAGACCACAAAGCTTCCATTGAAATGTCCATTTGGGAAATCGGAAGCTTTTTGCAGAAAAGGATGCTCTGAGTCTTTCAACCAAAGTAATGTATAGTTAGAAGAAAGAAGTGTGCATTGAAAGGCATCACATGTAAATTGCTGGCCATAGCTCCATCTGTAGCCTGTCCCTTGAGCTCCCCTCCATAGACTTCTGATGGGCTGACCTTATCATATGCCTGGAGAAACAACCTTGTCCCAAGGCAAAGGACAGCTCAAGAGGACCAAAAGGAATATTTCACACCTTATATGAGGCAAAATAAGTAGAAATTCTAGCCTGACTTCTTAGGCCAGTGATGATATAATTGGATGGCCTTTGTTTATGTACCGGAAGTGTGTTGGATGACAAGGAATTTTTTTAACCATAAAGTAAATTAAATACTCACCGTACTTCTCACTGGTAATGTATGCATTGTAAATTTGTCAGCTGATAGTGCTAAAAAGAATCCTAAGGAAAAAAATCTCATCACCTATAACATGCTGAGTTGTTTTGTTCCTAAATTTCACTCTTTGTTGGATTAATAACAAATTATAACTTTAACTCATAAAATTAAAAATGATCTTTTATAGTCTTTTTTTATATCTTTAATCATACTATAACCTTCCTATAATAATTTCCCTGTGTTTTGCAATGGATGCTTTGATAGCATGGCTTCATCAAGACATTATTTTTATATTTTATAACCCTTGTGGATAGAGTCCAAGAACCCAAATTACTTTAAAATAAATTGTCCATTGTGACAAATAATATATTAAGATGTGTGTGTTTAATTTAGGGAAGACTCTCATATATATATATATATATGCATACATATGTGATATATATATATTTCAAGTGCCAGAAACCTAAACTAAGACATGTCCACTTGCTTTATCCCACACACAAATACAATATTATGACAGTGGTCTATAGTTATACTTCACACAAAGAAGGCACAATGGCACATTTTTGTCACTACACAAAATAAAGCTAGGTAAGCATGTCCTTTATCCTGTCCTACATACGTCATTTGACTATTAGGCATTATTTTGCATCTTTATTCTTATTTTTTAAGAAATTTATGTTCTAGCAAAACTTTATTTTTGTCCTAGAGTTAGTGATCAAATAGATTCCTCCTTGCTTGACAGAAAGCATCTCTCTGTCTGTGTGTACCTCCTCCTTCCTCAGCCCACAGCTCTTCACAACTGAAACAATCCTTTTTCCTTCTTTTTTTATTGAGACAGGATCTAGTAGAAACATGCAAATAGGCAGTAAAACACCTCCCAAAACATTCTCTTTTCAGAGCTTGCCTATTAGCGTAGTACAATTCTACCTGATATATATATTTTTTAATTTAGACAAAACTCCAGTGAGGATGTTTTGTTTGTTTGGTTTGTTGCTTTGGGTTTTTTTTCTTTTCCTTTTTCAGTCTCACAAAAACCAAGTGTTCTCCAGCAATGAGGCAACGGAAAAAAATCAATACTTGCCATGTACCATGTAACCAATAGAATAAGGGGAATGATTTATGTATGGATGGATGCAGCCTGAATCAGCTGGGGCCTCATACAGAGAGCAAGAAAAAGAGAGAAGAGACGGAAAGAGAAAGAGAGAGAACAGTAAAGGTAAGAAGCAGCTCAACCGCAGAGACTATTTCTAGAGTGGCCAGATTCTCTCTCTCTCTCTCTCTCTCTCTCTCTCTCTCTCTCTCTCTCTCTCTCTCTCTCTCTCTCTCTCTCTCTCTTTTTCTGCAGCAATAATCCCCTTCTCCTGCTCTGCAGGACATAGGGAAGCATGCAATTTTTGGACTATTGATGATGGCTCAGATTTTCTCTCTTTTCCTCAGAGTCCTAATGCCATGTTTACATGAAGGTACCTTGTGCAGGGAAGAATAAAATAGGGCCTGCAGTCCTTCAGCTTTTTCCAGTCCATCTCTATCCTACATATAAGAGGCTAGAGATGGATTGACAAGCACTAATTGACAGTCAAACCATCAACAGGATTTGAAAACACACCACACTAAGCACTGCTTTCTAAGAAGAGAAGAAGGATGGGCTTACAGATGAAAACTATTCTGTTCCTCAAGAGTTTCTGGTGGAAATATAGTTTGGCGAACTGGAAATCCAGACTGCTGCAACATTTAAAGGTATTTATTCTTGAAGGTAACTTTTAGAGTAGTGATACTCTTGTTCCAATCTTAGATGTGAACCAGAGTTGTGTATTTATGGTGGGAAAGTACAAATGGAAAGCTCCAAACCTAGCTACTTGGCATCAGGATCCGTGGTCCTATGATTTACAAAATTTGCATATTTGTGACTTTAAGCTGGGTTAATTAATTGCTTCTTGAAATTACAGTAAGTGTATTTTAAAGAACAAACTGGTTTGTAAAATTCCTATTGCGATTTTAAAACTCAGGATGAAATCAGACTTCCCAGAGGCAAATTTGACCATTTATTTGGAATCTATTCATGCTTTGATATATACAAAATAAATCCAAATTTATTTTTGTGGGTGACCATTTCTGGACATTATGTTTGAGAATACAGAAACTCAGACAGCATTATATTTCTATCATTCTATTCAATAAGACTGAATTCTGTCCTTTTATGAAGAACATTGATGCTGTTATTCTTTATTATATTTTTACATCCTGTCACTTACAATCTTAACAGCATAGTTAGACAATCCCCTACAATGTTCTGTAATCTGTATGAGGTTCATGATACCATCTATAATACATGGGAAGATGTTTTGCAAACTAAGTAGGTCAGGATGATGCCACATTGTTAATGTTGGCTTAATTTGGGACTGCTACAACTAATATCCTTAAACTATTAAAATAGCTCCCCCATTCCACTTGAAAATGCTAGCCAATTCATGATTACTATAAACTTTCTTGAAAAATATGACATATAATTTGAAAAACATTTATATTTACCATATCAAACTCTTGATAAAAGTGCCATACTATCTTTTAAATATGCAAATTAACTGTACAGAAATTATCTTAATCTCACTTAATAAAATTCCAAATTGTTTTATAAATGCATA
Source organism: Megascapheus bottae (assembly GCF_031878675.1). Lineage (NCBI taxonomy): Eukaryota > Metazoa > Chordata > Mammalia > Rodentia > Geomyidae > Megascapheus > Megascapheus bottae. Next base: position 45,720,064 of record NC_143515.1, read on the forward strand.
TATTCAAAGATACTGGGTTGGGTGTTAGCATTTTTCTACATATATTTTTATTATACAACTTTCATTTATCACATAATATTGATTCTACATATTATATTTAGCTCCTTGTTTATACTGCCAAGTTTGTGCATTGACTTAGTAGTGAGGTTTGCATACATAGAAGAAAGATTATAGAGTATAAACAGTAAGAAAAATATTAAAAAATGATTCCCAATAGTCCTTGACTTTTAAATGAACTTCATGTGTTAATATTATTTTGATAAATGCTACTGAAGAGCAATTAACTTGAGGCTTTATTAGTAAGTACTTTCACATCCTAATTTAAATAACTAGCCATTGAAAGATTTGATCTGCCTTGTTCCTTATAAAGTCATTGAGATTTCTATATAAACTGAATAAACATATCGTCCTTTTTTCTAAATAGAATTAAGAAAAATAAAAACACAGTCCACACGTAATCTGTACGTATCACAATATCTTTCAGCAAGTCCCTAGGCAGCAGGAATTATGCATACTCACTTGGAATGAGGGAGACCAAGTAGTTATTTGTGGCATCTGTGTAAGAAGAGATCAACATTTTTTTTGTATTGTTGATTTTGATAGTCATTTCCCCCTTGCTCTATTCTATTGCCTGGAACAGCACCCATTACCATCTTCACTTTTGGTTCTACTCACTCACGGAGCTGTCCGATGAGGTTTAATAAGGAGAACAAACCTCTATATGGTCCAAAGAGAGCAGGGACCATGAAGCTCAATGCTGCAGGTGTCTCAAGACAGGACTCTAAACGCAGGTATGCACTTACTAGAAAACAACGAAAGCCCGTGCAAATCAAGAAGTGTGATCACCAGCAAGGTGCTGTCCAACTATAAGGTAAGCACAACCAGGACCTCACTGCAGATTTATTTTTAAAAATGTGTTGCTGTCACTTAAGAAAAAACTGTTATCTATAGCAGAGAAAAAGATTAAAAACCTGCCAGAGGCCACAGAGCATGTTTAATGAGTCTAGTTAAGTCTATTAAATTATTTGGGGAAGATATTACAACCACAGAAACCTAGTGTGTTAACAAATAGAATCCTGGCTCTCACAACCAGGAAATCACACAAAATGAGTGATTAAAGTAACTCCAGGCAAGAGATGGGTAAATAAAGACTCTGAGGACTACATAACCTTCATAGTTTGTTAAGAAAGTCCCAATACACTTTTTTTTAAAAAAAAATCTGTTTTTATTAAACACAACTTTTTGAATCTTAATAAAAGCTAGCAATCTTTTGCTCCAAAATAGTCATTTCCTACCAACAACTAGAATTGAAATTCATAACCCAAATTCATCTTCACCTCTTAACCATGACAACAAAAACATTTCCTACTTGTGAAAAAGGGTCTGCAGTAAATACCCTTTATAGTCTATTCTCATTTATCAGTGGTTAAAATTTCACTGATAAAAGATCCATTAAAAAGAAAAATCAATATTTGAGTTTAACCACTTGCTACATTTTAATATCTTAAATTATTTTTAAAACTGATTAAAATAAAGAACTTGCTACTTAGGAAAATACAATAAAGATTTTATATCACTATTCTAGCCCACCAAGAAAAGGTATCTATTTCTTTTTACTTTATGATTAATAATCTACTTAATAAAATAAAACAATTGATTTCAATCTCTATTTTTAAGTCAATTCCATTCTTGCAGTGAAAACAGTCTAATATTTTAAAAGAGAAAAAATATTACTTGTGAATAATTAGTCTGTCTTTCATATCCAAGATATAATTTGCAGATGCTCCATAAATGACTGTTTATTCCTCATATCATGTTTTTCCTTTCCAACTATTCTATAGCAGCCAGCACATCCTGCATTAATCTACTTTATTCCAAACATAACTGAATGACAAATTTCTATTTTCTAATCTAACCTAGCTCATTTTAAAACCATCTAGAACTTGGACTCTAACAATAAAGACCAAATTGGGATTGAGAGCATGATAACGCATTTTTGTTCATTGACATTCTGTTAAATTATTATTAATACCTATCTTTCTAGACCTTGCAAAAGCATAAAGGCACAAGTAAAACTCTATTGAAAATATTAAAAGACCGATGCTCAAACCCACACTTCAACCAGTTCACCTAGTGAAAAGAGATTCCTTGGCCCTTATCCTGGCTGTTTGAATTCACATCTTTATAGATTATGAGGATATATAGATCCTTTCTATTCTCACAAAGCTGTCCAATTCCAGCCTCAATCTAAGATGTTTTTTACTGTATGGGCTGCTTCATTTATTCGAGCAGAATTTTTCTCTCATAAGATCTAAATGAGAATACATCCTCACTTCTTAGCCCCAGGGATTAATCTAAAAGATGGGAGGTTCCTAATAAAACAATTAATTGTGATACATTTCTGGTTTTTGCTCCTTTGTCCAGGGCTATTTCCATGGCAACACCTCTCCTCCTATTGTTGGGTTGTTCTTCATTCCCACTGCAGGTTAAGCCCAGGGCAGCCAGGGCAGGCTGATGGTCAGCCTTTATTTTCTCTGGCCCTTCAACAAAGGTTAGTTGAGGTCACCAAAAGCCAAAGGGTAATTACTTTTCCTCCTCAGGGTTAAAGGCACACAGATTGCTATTGGGACAACTGTATGGATGACCTTCAGCTTTTAATGTTCAGTCCTCTTTTCTTTCATCAAAAGGAGTACTGATAGAACAATTGTAATGTAACCCTCCTACCTAAAATATTAGGCAAAAAGTCAAATGTCTTTTTGTGAAGCTAATGCATATTAGCACAATATGCCCTTGTTAATTGGAAAACTTCAATGTGTAAAAAGGTTTGCTAGTCCTTAAATAAATAAATAAAAATTCTGTAGTAGAAAGCTGCAGCTGTACACTGGCTTTCCAATTCAATTAATCTGATATCCATAATTTCCCAGGCTTCAATCACTTTCCTAAGGAGGTGTTTATTAAGGCTGCAAAGAAAACAGAAGCTTTCCTGGCTTCAGGAGAAGCTCTTTTTGTCCCCATTAAACATTAGGTTTTGTCCAGGTAATGGTCTAAGAGTAAGTCAGATTAAATAGATTTCCTCTATTTACTTCTCATTTTCTTCCTCTTATTCTTTACTTTTTAAATTATCGTTAAGTAGATGTACAATTCAACATATCAATTTATAAGTATAATGCATCTTGATCAATGTCATCTCTTCTACCTGCTTCTTTAATTTTAAAGAAAGTTTCTAAAATAATTGGAAGAAAAGGAGTCTTCTGAGACTCGGTCCTATTGTTTTACTCAGAAATTTTAAAATAAATGATTGCTCTGGACTCCAAAATATGGAGGCAGCCCCGAGGTAGGCCATATTTCACTTTTCTACCATCAGGCTAAAAGACTTCTGACTTCCTAGATATGATGAATCTGTAGATGGCTCATCTCAAAACAGATTCACAGAGAGGTCTGCATGCCCTACTACAGACAAGAGATGGCTAGGATCATCTGTGATGGGTCACTTGACTAACAATCTTAACCAGAGGGAATTATCCTCACCTTGTCCAAACCATTGACTCCATGAGAGGAGCTTCGAGGCACTGAAGCCAGTTCCTCTGTTCCCACTCAGGGTTAAGACATTGTTCTGTCTGTTTTCTTACACTGACCTGTGTGTGGATCTGAGTGGGAGCTGAGTAACTGGACACTTGATTTACCTCCAGACCTTTGTTGCCCCTAGCAGTCCTGACCTCAGTCTTCCCTGCAACTACCCTCACACTGATCCTCTTAAGCCAACCCTCTGCTCAGGTACCTACTGGGAACCCAACTTCATCTCCCAAGATTACCATCCAGACAGCTTCATCAGCAGCTCCCTCCATGTGGCTTGGGCTTCATGTCTTAACCTCCCTGCTTTGGCTACTGTAACTAGAAGCTGCAGAAAACACATTTTAATATCTAAATCCTTCCAAACAACAACTTCTAAAACATCTACTGCTTTAAACTACTCCCATGAGCAAATTCAGGGGGGCTTTAACAACAATGTCTTACATTTGAATTTGTTACATAGCTGCCCGTATTCGTCTTGGAAAGTTAAAAAATTTCATTTTCTTAATTCTATTGTCTTTTTTAACATTTATGCAAAGTCTGCATAGCTATCATTGTTTTTTTGTGTCTGTGGGTCGTGGGGCTTGAACTTTGGGTCTGAGTTCTTCAGCTCAAGGCTACCACCCCACCCCTCCAACCACAGCACCACTTCCCATAGCTATCATTCTTAGAAGCAAAATATTTTGGTGTCATATCAATAGTGCTAAAAATTATCTTTTTGCTCTTAGTGACTGTCCAATAATATTTACTGCCATTAAGTCAAACAAATTATGACCACATGCAGGGATACTTTATTTTAAAAGTTTAAGATCAATAAAGATATGGATGTGGATGGTGAGTAGTAGAACAATATTTGGAACTTAAGGTTAAAAGAGACCTAAAAGAGTACCTGGTAAGGGCTACAAGGGAAATCCCGTAGTGCCCACAGCTAGTTAACAGATGTTCCCAATTGCCAAGAGAAATTGTCCTGTCCTCAACTACAGACCAAACCAAAGAGATCACATGTGTCCTATTGTCTAGAGTTCCCTAGCCAGAGGCATCTGATTGGGACCACTCTTAAAGCCGAAATAGTGGGTTCAAAGTAAGCTTTAACAAGGTTATATTTTCCTTCCTACATAATCTCCCCCTTTCAATGTCTGCACCATCCTCACATGGTCAGATCTTCAGAATCTCACATCACATCTAACTTTTAATGTCAGTTATCTACTCCTGACCTCTTAAGAAAGAGGCCTGGTTAAATACTTAGCCATAAGCAAAACATACCCAACAATATCATCGCAGGCATTTTGGTATGAGATATTCAGAATGATGATTGGCCTGAATTCCGACAGATAACTTTCATGCTCTCTGAATCAGTAAAAAAAAAAAAATACAAATATGTGTCCGGCATATATCAGATCAGTGATTCTGTCCACACAATATGTAGTCATTTCCATTTATTTCAATGAAGACACAACCCTGTTTCTTCTTTTGGTAAGAAATTCAAATGTATGTCCTTAGTTGCTTTTTTTCTTCTTCTTTTTGCCATGGGACTGTGAACTCAGGGGAGGGACCTGCGCACTATCTTTGAGCTTTTTCACTCAAGGCTGGCACTGAACCACTAGAGCCACAGTGTGACTTCTAGTTTTCTAGTGGTTAAGTAAAGATGAGAGTCTCATGGACTTTCATGCCCTGGCTGGCTTTGAACCACAATCCTTAGATCTCAGCCTCCTGAGTAGTTAGAATTACAGGTATGAGCCACCAGGGTTTGACATTAGGCTGCTTTTTACAAATTGTTCTGATCCTTGTAGTTGCTCTAGCAATCCAGAGCCATTGAGTCTGTGTCTATAGTAGGCTTTCCTTCTTCCTAGGATGTAGAAAAAGCATTCCAAGAACAAATATTTAAGAGGTAATATGAAAATCACAATTCCACAATCCATTCTTTCCTGTGTGGCAGAAATCAATGTGACTCATCACCCTTTCTGGCTGGCATCTACATGTGTGGGATGTAAGGGTTTCTCTTGAAGCGCCTGCAACAGAAACTACCCTAGCAGTTGCTGAGTAGATACAGAAAGTGAGAAGTGGCAGAGTACAGCACACTACGCTCCAGTGTCTGATGAGTTAGCATTGCTCAGCACCTGGCACTCAGGTTGAGGTGATGCCTTAAATCATGGAGCACTTCTGAGACTGTTGAACAGAACTAGGAAGAAGATAGGATCACAGAGCTATTCTTGTCTAAACACATACACTAAACACAGATTTCCCTGTCCCAAATCTGGTTCTAATAAGCTGTCAGGTGATGGTGATGCTTTCTGGCTATTGACCACACTTGGAGTAGCTCTGTGAAAAATTTCCTATCTCTACCTTTGATTCATCATTACTTTTTTAATGAACCGGCACCCTGCCTTTGGCCAAAGATTTTCCCCACATATTCAGAAATGTTCATGACTTCTAGACACTAATCTCTCTGTTGTGCCATTACACCTCAGTTGGGCATAGGCTTTTTGTTTGTATAACTCATGTAAGTCCTTAGGAATAGCTTTCAAAATAGCATTTTTTCTTTTTTTTGCCAGTCCTGGGACTTGAACTCAGGGCTTGATCATGTCTGTGCCACTTCTGGCCTTTTCTATGTATGTGGTACCAAGGAATCAAACTCAGGTCTCCATGCATGCTAGGCAAGTACTCTACCACTAGGCTACACTCCTGGCCCCCCTCTTTCCTGATACTAAGGTAGGCATCTCCTATATGCAGAGAATCAATTGCTACAAATTCTAAATCCTTATCTCTAAGAAACCACTAGGTGAGCCTTTCTCTTTTCTGAACCTAACAAGAGGTAAGAGATTGCCAAAATACATGATTCCATAAACCCTCTCATTAGAAACTTGTATTATTGGGAGGTACCTTACTTAGTAAAATGACACAGTTCACAGGCTCTACAGGCAGACAGAATATGTTCAGGTGCCAACTCTGTCTTCTACTAACTGTCTCTATCCCTTATTCAGCTGTAACCTTTTCTTCCAGTTTTCTTTCCTACAAAGTATAAATAATAATAATAATAATAATAATAATAATAATAATAATAGCAAAACAATAGATACATACTTCAGAGGGTTATTGTAAGTTCAGATAACATAATGCCCTGAAACCTAGCATAGTACCTGGAACACAATAAATTGTAGCTATTATTTCATAAAACCCATATTATGGTTAGTACAGGCTGCAATTTTTTCCTTTTAAATAGAGATAGGTTACCAGTGTGTGGGGGATGACTAGAAGGCTTAAAAGGAAGGCACTGGCACTGTTTCAGAAGATACTTCACCAAGGACTGCTACAAATACTATTCTTGCTCTGTATATTGCCCATTTTCCAGATGTCATTTAGATATGACTATATATGTTCCAAACTAGAATTTGATAAAGGCCACTTGAGCAATTTTTGTCAGAGAAAGACCAGTGTTTTCTCCTCTGTAGTGCATATAAAAGCCAAAGAAAAATAAGCATTCCTTTAAAATTTCTCTTAGGTGAGTGAAATGCATTAGCAATAAACTATGTACCTTATCCATAACAAATAGTGTTACGAATTCCTAGAGTAATATTTATTAAGAATATATTATGGAAAAAATTACATAGGGCTTTTCAATTATTAGATGATAAAACAACTCAGGGATAGAAAGGATTTTGATCAACTTTGCATTGGAAATTTCTCTCAATCAGCTAAGTGTATTATTAGGTACCTGAAAGCATTGTTTAAAAAATTCAAGGTCTGCTGTTTTAGTTGCTATTGCTTACTTATGACATTCTGCTACTGTTTAAAAAACATATCTCAGGGTCGGAAGTTTGGTCTAGGTGGAGTGCTTGCCTAGCATTCACAAAGACCAGGGTTCAATTCCTCAGTACCACATGCATAGAAAAGTGGTGCTGTGGCTCAAGTGGTAGAGCTCTAGCCTTGAGAAAGTGCTCAGGCCCTGAGCTCAAGCCCAGGACCAGCAAAAAAGTAAAAAATAAAAAACATGCCTTATTATGATATAGAATATTGTTCAACATCAATATCCTAAGATAAGCTTATTTCCTGTCTCCTCCCCACTGCTGGAGTTGGAAACTAAGTCCTATCTTTGACTTAAAAAAATCTAGATTCTAAACATCTCTTTGAATAATCTCTCCTCGCTTCTGTTCTCTAACTAAAGTTAACAAACACCATGGCTTTATTTTTGTGCTCATAGAGGCACAGACGATTCACTTCCACAGGGATTCCCAAATTTTAGGATTTCACAGATCAGCTTTTGTTTGTTGACTATGGACTCAGAATAGGATGTCAACTTGTTTTCCCCAGTATAATGGTCTTGTTTCGATTTGATTTGGTTTGGGGTATTTTTAATCATTATTTTTTTCTTTAAAGAAAAAGCCATTTGTGGGGACAAAAGATCAAAGGGGTTGACACTGTTCAAGATGCATTGAAGGCATAGTCAGACTTCTTAAATTAAAGCCCCTATATACAACTATTTACAATTTAAAAAAGAGACATTTTTATCACTGATAGGTGGAAACACAGAAAGGGTAGGAGGAGGAAGACTATCTTGCAAGTTCATGTATGCATATATATCATATGGTGTTCTTATTTGCCATATTACCATGGAGTGCCAAGTGGCATTTGCCTGGATCATAGCACTCTAAAGCACCTTGGCCCAGGTTAGCAGAATGGAGATCTGGTCTAATTCAGATCTGAGTTCCTTGTCACCCCTCAGCCTCTACTGAGCTGAAAAGGCAAAGCTTAGATGGAATCGCTCTTGCTCTGTAGTTGGGTTTCTTACAACCTGGCCAGTGTGGATCCCATCTGTTCTGGGCTCGCAGCTGCAGACTGCTACTTGTTGCTTCTCTGATACTGATCTCTTCACCCCACCAGTACCCATCAGGTCCTGTCAGCTTACATATCTGCAGAAATTCACATTCATGAATAGGTAAAATGAGATTCTAAAAGGACAAGAGACCAAAGGAATGAACTCCTCATGATAATCCTCTGCATCCCAGGACAGCATAGAAATAATATGAAATTAATATATTCCCTAGGCAGCAATGAGACTTCACAAGCCGAATTTTTTTTCAATATTTCAAGCTGTCCCATGGGAAATCAGTGGACATTTGTGGAGTTTCATAAGATATTGTACTAGGTTCCTGTAATACACATATGAAGATATTTAGATGCTGCCTTCAAGACAACAGTCTAGTTATTTCTTCCCAGAGACCCTGGAGAACCTTGTATAATTTTAATAAGCTATTCCAGCCACCCAGACCAGCAGGTGTGATGTAAATGCTTTAGGCAGGTGAGAAAAGCAGCCTTACAGAATGGAGCTGAAGGACTCTCTTGTGAAGAAAATCTTCACAAGTGTTCATCTAGATGAAAGGGCTCCTTTTTCCACAGTTACTTCAGAGAAGCTCTTCCTCTTGAAAATTTGTGTTTTTTCTACATTGAAGAGACCTAAAAGATTTGTCTTTTTTTTGTGGGGGGGTGGTGTCATGGGACTTGAACTCATCCTGGGCGCTGTCTCTGAGTGCTTCAGCTCTAGGATACCACCCTACCCCTGGACCTGGGTGCTGTTCCTGAGCTCTTCAGCTCAGGGCTACCACCTTACCCTTGGGCCAAGCCCCACTTCCCACTTTTTAGAGGTTAATTGGAGATAAGAGTCTCAGGTCCTTTTGTGCCTGGACTGGCTTTGAACCTTGATCCTCTGATCTCAGCCTAGTGAGTAGCTAGGGCATGAGCCACCATGCCGGGCTTGTCTGCATTTTTTCCTCATATAAAACTTTTCAACTTGGGCCAGGAGTTTGGCCTAGTGGTTAAAGTGCTTGCCTAGCATGCATGAAGACCCGGGTTCGATTCCTTGGTACCACATACATAGAAAAAAGCCGTAAGTGGTGCTGAGGCTCAAGGGCTAGAGCTCTAGCCTTGAGAAAGTCCAAGGACAGTGCTCAGGCCCTGAGCTCAAGCCCAGGACTGGCAAAAAAAAAAAAAAAAAAAAAAAAAACTTTTCAACCAAAACAAATCCTGATGACTTTAATCAACAGAGCACAGTGGGAGACAGTAGGAAGATTCTGACCTGAGCGACAGAAGACACATTCTCATGCAGGACCTGCCATGGAGCATATAAGTACCATGAGCAAATCAGTTCACCCGTCCATACCTCACTTTTCTCATACAAAAAGCAAGAAAACTAGTGCATATGGCACTAGCTTCATATGGTACAGATGCTGTTCTCAGGGCTCTGAACCTATTAGTTCTCTTAATCCTTGCAACTCTGTGAGGTTGGGAGCATTTAGCCTCACTTTATGGATAAGGAAAGTGAGGCATAGAACAGTCAACATTGGGCAACTAACAAGCAACAGAGATAGGATTGGAACTCAAATCTATTCTGGCATCAATCCTGACCACTTGACTTTCAGCAAGTAAAGAGACTGAAAAAGGTTTCACTGAAGGTTTTCCTTTCAATGTGTATGTCTTTTGGACTTAGGAGTTTAAAATGACTACAACAGGCTCAGATTATATACATTAGATGAAGGAAGCCAAAAGGTTATAAAAGACTTCAATTTAGTAGTCAAAAGCTATTCTTCATACTAGTGCGTTCACAGAGATGATCATTCTAGATCCTAATTAGAGTTTGTGGGAAAAGGAGCAGTAGTGAATACCAGACCAGGAAACAAAGCCTAGAGAAGTCAGGACTGACTATCTCACCCAATAAAACCAAAGGATAATTCTTACTTCTTCGCAAGGTCACATGGCTCTTGCCAGTGTATTGGGCCATCTAAACTGAGTGACACATGTCCTCTATGACTTGAGACTCAATAGAGACAGAGAGAGTAAGCCTTCCCCCTGAGACTCTCTTCCTGTTCTGGGTTACTCACAGGCACACCAAATCATTTGATCTGCTGTCAAGAGGATCAGTTCATGCAACCAGTCACATTCAGTCACTGAATAATGATGTATGGCCTCAAACCCCATTTTGGGCCATTGAAAGCACAATCTCACATTGGCAACCTCTGCTAGGCCTTCTCCTTGTATGAGGAGCTTTTTACAACCTACCTGTTCCCTAGAAGAAACTGCTCTTCTGAAGGTACAGGTGATTGCCCTAGTTTAAGAAACAGCTCTTGTTCCCTTGACACACCTGGTACTTTCCAGTGTCACTTTCTTCACGCATCTGTCCTCTCAGAAACTAGTTTCCTATGTCCTGCCTCACAGCTGGTGCTTGTTTCTTGAACTATTACAGGCTACCCACTCTGTCCTTTATTTTTATTTTTGCTGGTCCTGGGGCTTGAATTCAAGGCCTGAGCTTCTTTTACTCAAGGCTAGCCCTCTACCATTTTAGCCACAGCTCCACATCCAGCTTTCTTTATTGTTAATCAGAGATAAGGATCTCACAGACTTTTCTGCCTGGGCTTGCTTCAAACCATGATCCTCAGATCTCAGCCTCCTGAGTAGCTATGATTGCAGGCATGAGCCACCAGTGCCCAGTTTCACTTGGTCCTTTTGATCATGTATGGTCTGTTTTTCCTCCTACTTTTCTAACAACACTGTTTTCCCCTGTCAGTTGACCTTATCCTGGATCATCTCTTATCCGTGTCTTTATCCCAGGTAGAGCTGAGAGCAGTGACTGACCATAACAAATACCTGTTGGACCTTAATCTTCTATCGTTCTATAAGAATGATTCAGCCAGTGAAAACATACAGCAAATAAAAGGGATCCTTAGACTCTAACGTCTTTCCCAAATTTTACCAGTTGTGGAAGGATGATTTTTTTAAATGAACTGACAGAATTGAGCCTAGAGGTGAGAATATATGTGTATTTTCACACATATAGCTGTCATGCAGCCATTTTCCAAAGAGATTTGAGTGTGAACACATCAGCTAGAGACTCTGCTAATTGGGTCTTCAGCTGTTCCAGGTCTTCACTGCACAGCTGCTATAACTCCCGAAAAGAGAGCATTGGAGAGAGTGTGAGCAATAGAGCTAGCACCCAGGAAATGTCTTTGTCCTACCAGGCACTTGGTTTCCACTTAGTAACCCTCATCAGAGGAGAGGTTGGGAAGCAGGTAAGACCAGCTAAATGTGTTTTATTTCTTTACCTCTACTATTTTAGCTTATTAAAGAACAAAGGATATTATTTGAAATTTTGCCATATTTTTGAATATTTCTGCTAGAAAAGAAAAGCATTTAAGTCTTTTTATCTAAAATCAGCAAAATTGGTCAATATGAAAATACTCCCAGGGTTTTCAAACCATTTGGAATAATTCTTTGTATGCCATCCTATTGAAACACTATGACTAGTGCTGGACAGTGGAAAACCAAGCGAGGTGGCCAGGCTTCCCTGCTGCTCACAGCCAGGCAAAAGTTATGCCTTAGGCTTAGAGACAGCCCACTAGAAAACAACGTCCCCTGATCACTGGGTCAAATTAGTGCTTTAGAAAGGTTGAGGGGGAAAAAACCCCACAGAAACAAAAAATAAAAAACAGAAAAAGAAGAATCCTTCAGTTTATTTTGGAGGCTTGAGTCTCCTTTCCTTGTGATGATCAGATGATGGGCTGGTGCAGCAGGGAGGATACGTGCCCCTGGGCTGGACTGGTTGCATGGGTGACTGATGGTTTATGCTGAGTTAATTCTTAGTCTAAGGTTGTATCCACATTTTAAAAAATGATCAAATTACCTCATTGATAGATCTCTTAGAAATGTATCTTAATGACTCAAATGAACAATTCCTTTTTTTGTGCACGATAAGATATACCTATGCGATTTTCTAGTACCCCTACTTACTGAAATAAAACTCAGAGCAAGATAAATAAATTTTAAAAAAACTCATACAAATATGCCCTCCTTCATTACAAAGCAGTGTTTTCTCCACTTTGATAGTATTATTATCACTGTCCACACAAGGAGCATGTAACACTTTTTCTACTTGTTTCTCCTTGAAGTTTTCTTGTTTTGTTTTGTTTTGTTTTTTGTTTTCCCAGTCCTGGGTCTTGAACTCAGAAGCCTGGGTACTGTCCTTGGATACTTTTTGCTCAAGACCAGTGCTCTGCCACTTGAATTACAGTAGTGCCACTTCTGGATTTCTCTGTGTATATGGTACAGAGGAACAAAACCCAGGACTTTGTGCATGCTAGGCAAGCACTCTGCCACTAGACTACACTCCCAGACCCTCCTTGAGGTTTGAATGCACATGACACACCAAGTTTCTTTCTGTTTAGGTATTGTAATCTTTGGGAGGGCCACAGGCCAAACTGTAAGTTCTTAAATTTTCTTTCAATAACTGGTTTAGCTGTACGCTGACTGACAGTAATCTCTCTCAGTTAAAGATGTTCATTATAGACCCAGAGGATGGGCTAAGATATAAGAAGCATCAGGACACACTACCTAGCCTACTACCAGGGCTCCTCTCTCTCATACTTCAACCAAGTAGGAGTATGTGCCTTGCAGAGCAGGGCTGGAAGGCCCAGGGTAAGGTGGTAACTGTTCTGCAAAGTACTATAGCAACATAGGGTCATCAGGTCAATGAGAATAACAACAATACCAGTGCATGCTAGATTTCACAACAGTAAATACAGCAGGAAGCATCACAAGACACTAGTTAACAAATAGTACTTTAAACAATACACTTATCCCCCTAAAGAAAACCAATTTTACTAGAGTTCAAAAATTAGAAATTCCATTGCCCCTTTACCCACATAGGGGTATGAAATTGGATTTTTCCTTCCATCTAGTTCATTTTTCCAATATTGTAATTAACTTGACAAATAGCTCTCAATTTCTATACCTTGCCTTTTGTCTGAACATTTTATAGGCACAATCTAATGATTCTAGTTATTAGCTCACTTTCGGCCAAATATAAGAGAGCTAACAATACATTAGCATTTCCATTATCAATCAGAAAATTGCAGGTCAGCTCCTTGACTGATATGTTGCTCAGCACATGAAATCCTTGAACTCAGCAAAAATACATAAATACTTTTACTCCTGAAGTTATGGTTTGGGAGAGGCAGGGTAAATGGGCAATGAGGAAAGCAATCAATTTAGATTGGTTTAAATGGAAGAATAATGGACTACTATTTTTTCCTTTTATCTTGTGTAGAAATATCATTATTGTATTGAAGAGGTGACAATGAGTAATTGATCTAACATGAGTTTCTAGACTGGGTCATAGTTGGGTGATGCATTTGCCTAACTTGTGAGAGTCCTCAGGTTCAATCTCCAGCAAAGAAAAAGAAAAAGAAAACAAATTTCTCTCAGCCTTAGCTTTGGTGCAGGTGCCTAAGCAACTGCTAGGCACATATCATCTTGGAAGAAAGCCAACAGACATTTACCAGCTGATCTCACTTGAATTGTGTTAAGACCACTTTATTTTCCTTTCACTCAAGCACCATAGGACTAGGCTTTCCATTTGAAGCTGGTGCTAATTCATTGCCAGTCACTACAGATTCTACAAGTTTATTATTCATTTCTTCCTTTGTTATTGCCAACATTTTGAGACCTCATAAGTACTCTCAGATGAACCTCCTTAATAATATTAGCTTTTGCCCCAAACCAAAAAACTTTAGGGTTACATTTCTCTAATAGTGACGATAGGAAGTCAATGAAGATTGGAATGCAGTATAAACATGTGTGGCATTACAGCAATGAATTCCCCAATGTATAAAGTGCATAAGCCAATAAAATAGGAAGTCAATGAAGAACTGCAGGCTGAACTCAGCCATAAACATTTGTTTCCATTCTGTCTATGGCTTCTGTCCCTACCAGGGTAATACTGAGTAGTCTCAAGAGAAATCGTTTAGTTTTCACAAGTTAAAATAATTACTATCAAACCTTTTAGATAAAAAGTTTGCTGAACCCTATTTTGAAACATGAAACTTTTAAAAATAAAAATAAAAACCTAACATCCATTTTCTTCTATCAATTCAGAATGTAGAATTATTTTTAGAGCAGAATAGTAAATGATAGTTTTAGTCTCTACTTGGGAACAAACTTTGGAGCTATAACCCCAGAAAGGTGTAGTTACTGATACAATGTGCTACATGTGCCATCAGTTACTTTTGTTGAAAAGTAACAATGTAAACAATTGCACTATCATTTGCTTGCTTATTATAGAAGAAACTCTAGTTCTCTAAAAACATATTCTGTCTCCTGATTCACAAAAACATCCTTAAGACATGGATATATAGTAGATTATTTATACATGAATACACATTTATACTATACTGGTGTACGAAAAGATCTCTTTTAGTAGAAGAAATAAGACAAAAATAAAATAAATGCTCTTATTACAGAATGACTTGCTAGTTAAAAAGAATAAGCAAGGGCCGGGAGTTTGGCCTAGTGGTAGAATGCTTGCTTAGCATGCCTTGAGAAAGCCCAAGGACAGTGCTCAGGCCCTGAGTTCAAGCCCTAGCACTGGCAAAAAAAAAAAGAAGCGATGTAAAAGTATGAATATAATAATTTGTGATTGCTTTCACTTGTATTTGTATAATAGTATGTTTGCCTCTGTTTGAGGAAGATATCATCAGTATGTTTATTATGTTAACTTTACTAATATTCAACATATTCAATTTATTAAACAAAGGTTTGTACTGTGTGATACTGAGCCACAATGCTATAAATGATATGGGCCCTGTTCTCAGAGAACTCAAAATCTAGTAGGGATACTAAGATACTCAAACAGATTTTGAAAATTCTAGTTTATATGTCATTGTATTATTGATTACATAGAGGTAAGAAATGCATCCAACTTGAGGAGTCCCAGAAAAAAAAAAAAGAAAGAAAAGAAAAGCACCCAACTTGATACAGTTGATTAACCGATTATCATATAAGAAATAGTATGGGAGGGCCGGGAGTTTGGCCTAGTGGTAGAGTGCTTGCCTAGCATGCACAAAGACCCGGGTTCGATTCCTTGGTACCACATACTTAGAAAAATCCAGAAGTGGTGCTGAGGCTCAAGTGGTAGAGTTCTAGCCTTGAGAAAAATCCAAGGACAGTGCACAGGCCCTGAGCTTAAGCCCAGGACTGGCAAAAAGAAAAGAAAAAAGAGAGAAAGAAAGAAATAGTATGGGAAATCCAACTATACATTCCCCTTAAAAATTAGCTTTTCCTTAGGGGCTATAGGGACAGAAATTCTACTGTATTTTAGAAATTTGTCCCTTTAAGTTTAGCATATCCCTATTTCCTTCTAATGCCAATGTGCCTATGCCACTATGTAGATTTCCTATAATAAGAATTGCTAACATTTTAGATACAATTCACTTAAATAAGTTACTATATCAAATTGCTTTTATTTTCTGAGAATCATATCTAAGAGTTACTCATAGATGAATTAATATATTTTCATGTTATTTGTCAGATCACTTTCCACTGTAAGAAATAGGACAATAGCCCAATGAAGGTACCTTGAATTCAATGTGAAGCATCTATCTCTGAAACAGATACTACATATAAAGAAGGAGAAATTGAAAATTTTAGGCCTATCCCCTCACAACCTATTGAAATTTGGCATGTGAAAATACTGAATGGTCCCAAGCAAGTCAAGATTCAGAGAGTGGAGAGAAGGTGTTTTCCTCAGTTACTTTTACTCCTAAAAATCAGAGTCAATAGTCATATAGAGGTACAAGGAGAATGATAAAGGGAAAGAGGATAAAAATTCTGTCTTATTGATGCCTGACCACATAGACACTAATGGTCACCACAGGAATGAACTATTATAAATTCACATTATAGCTCTGTTGAGTTCTAATAGAAAAAACCCTTTGTTAATATAACATTTTTATGCCTTGATTATAGGCAGAACCACATGAAATTATTGACTAACCTGAAGCAATACAAAGTTCTGAAAGCATAAAATACTTCTGGAGAATTCAAATGCATTATTATTTAGTAACAGGCACTTTATTTTATTTTTTGCCAGTCTTGTGCTTGAGCTCAGGGCCTGAGCACTGTTCTTGGGCTTTCTCAAGGCTAGAGCTCTACCTCTTGAGCCTCAGCACCATTTCTGGCTTTTTTCTATGTATGTGGTACTGAGGAATCGAACCCGGGTCTTTGTGCATGCTAGGCAAGCACATACCACTAGGCCAAACTCCTGGCCCCGTAACAGGCACTTTAAAACTTATGTAATAAAACAGAGGACTCCTGTGACAGATTTTAACTAATATCAGGTGTAAATATGACTGGATTAACTGAATCTTCCTCTCTAGTTTCATTAATACATCTACTCCCCAAACAAAACCTTTTATTTGTTGTTCAATATTTATGTATCATTGACCTAATCATACAGGTTATAACATGTAAACATCTTGCTAGGATTTTTCTTTTGTTTGGCATGAGCTATAGTTTCTGGAATTTTGTTGCACATAGAGATTCATGTAATCACAACAGAATTAAGTCATAGAACTTATCCATTACCACAACATATTATTTATCTACCCCTTTATGGTACACCCTGTCTTTTATACATGGAAATCACTGTACTTTTCTCAATTTCCATTATTTTGGGGGACTGTTTTATAAATGGAATCAAACTATATATAAAATGGAATGCCTATTTTAATTATTAATCTATGTATCAAATACAGATGTGGCTTAAATACATACAATCCTGTATATATCTTTACTTGGTAAAAAATCTTGCTTTGGTTTTTATAAAACTATTTTAAAATTAAAGGTGATTCAGTCTCCAAGACATTAGATAGAGCCCCAGGGATAAATTGCCAGAGTATCAACTGATGACAGTATAACTGCATTTTAAATGGTTCAATAGATCTTAGGGCTGGGATTCTGTCATAAATCTCCTAAGTCCCTAATAGAGCATTTTGAGCAAACTTCTGTCCTACCTGCTCCTTGGTTCTCTAGCAATAGAGAAACTGATAAGGCTAGACTAGTAGAGATAAAGAGTTAATGGCTATAAATTAACCTGTTTGGTTAAAAAAAAACTGAAGGAAGAGGTGCTCCAAAGGACTGATGAACACACACATCTAAAAATAGCCCCTGCTTAATTAACAGCACCCTACATAGTCATTCTAATTAAACTGCCCACCAAACTGAGAACGATCAGTTCTATGTCTTTCACAGGCATTAAAAAGTTCAATGAAATCATTCAAACGTTATGGAGAAATAACATGCAGGCAACTGTGGAGAAGGGTATCAGAGGGGGAAATTAATTTCATGTTAAGCCAGGAGGAAGCAGTGGACTAGAAGTCAAGCTGGCAGAAGGTCAGGGTGAGAAATGGAGAAATCAGAGGAGGATGGAACGAAAGGGCCAAAAAGCCAATCTCCGGCTCCAAGCAATTTCTACAGTTGGTCTGTGAAGGGGATAGAGAGCCCACAAAAGGAAGATGCTGCAGCTGCTTTCGAGGCTAAGCCCAGCCCTCCTGGGAGGAACAACAGACAACTCTGAAAAATAGAAGGATTGTATTTTAAGTAACAACAGCTATTGTTCATAAGTTGCTTATTTTGCACTAAGAATTGCCAACACCTTATTACTATTACCTTATAGAAGGTTTATCACCAACCGTCACAAAACTGAAGTTTGTAAAAGTTAAGTTACTTGTTGAAGGTTATAGGGTAAGAGTGAAGGAACCGGGAAATGACTATAGGTAGATTGGAATGCCAACTATGCCGCATCGTTAAATTGGAACAATTCCTACCTCACAGGTCATGGGATCATCCAAGACAGCCTGACACCTGCTAGAGGTGCTCTGAAATATTTCCCCAAAGTTTGCCCCAGTGATCTGGATCAGACCTAAAGGAGTCAACAATCCATTCCTCCACACACTTGGGTAAGAAGGCATAGTGACGAAGAGTTCTCTGAAAAATAGACATAAAGGCAGCATATAACAGCATTCCTGAAAACTATCAGATTTTGAAACAGAATAATAGAAAAATAGACTGATAGACTTGTGGAGATATCATCGGAGACCAGGTATATAAGAGTAAGTATATTCTCAGAAAGCTGAATCATTAGAAAATATACTTGTTCTTATATATGGTCTTTGATGATATCTTTTCTGTTTAACACTTGCTCTGGAAGTTTCCAGCTTAAACCTTGATGACTCACTGAGGTATTCACAAAATTGCAACAAGTAATTTCAAATTTATAACATTAACACTAGCCCTTTATTCATCCCTAGGGCTTTTTTGAGTCTACTTTTGTTGGTAGGGAAGTACTAGGGCTTGAACTCAGGGGGTATCAGCCAAGTCCCCAATATTTCAGTTGTTTTTTTCAAGTAGTTATAAAAAGGGGATTCGATTCCACAAGTCAGATTATGAGTACAACACATTTTGATCAATTTCCCCCATTTCATTCTAGTTATTTCTGAGACAGAATCTCATATGTTAACGTGTGGAATAGCCTGAACCACAACTCTCCCATTTATTCTTATCTTTGGTCCTCTAGATATTTTTTTAAACAACAAAAACAAAATTATACAGATTTCTATAATGCACAGATACTTGTATTTGGAAAGACAGCAATATATCCATGTCTAAATTGGCACGCTGTGACACTGTGCATCAGCCTGAGTGAAAAAGGCAGTTCATATGCATTAAATTTCAATATATGACTAATGTAGGAAAACCTGTTTATACTAATCTGCCCCACCCCTTACTACCTTTTTGGATTCAAATCTATCAGATCACAAAAGCAAATTATTATAGGGTGCAGGAAGAATAGCCAATAGTATGAAGAAGATATAAGGCTTTATAGATGGATGAAAACTGTGATGATGTAAAGAGGACACTGGCTATTCAAGTGGTGATTCCTATTAAGAAAAAAAAAAACAATGAGCTGAGATTTCATGACCATACAATTTCCTAGATGTAAAAATTTCTGAGATAAAACTAAATAACTTTAAAAAATGAATGCTGTGCTAGGCCAAAGAAATTTTGGTTGCTTGAAAAAGAAATCAAGGAGCTCAGGGGCAGGTGATCTGGCTATGAGGAAAATGCCTATCATGCTGTCACTGTCCTTCTACACAAGACTGCAACATGCATGTATGCTGCTGAAATGAGGAGAGTATTCCTTGAATTTCAAAGTCTGTGATACTGGATTACTCAACAGCATCAGCAGTTTTTTGAGAGGCTATATATTCAGCGCTGAATTCTTTTCCCAGTTCTGGAACTTGAACTCAGGGCCTGGGCAATGTCCTTGTGCTTCTTTTATTTATGTTTGCATGAATGATTTATATAAACATATATGGAATTATTTTCTAAATTAATTATTCATAATTGTGCTCCATTTCTGGGTCAAGGCTAGCACTCTACCATTTGAGTCACAGTGCCACTTCTGGATTTTTTCTGTGTATGTGGTACTGAGGAATTGAACCCAGGGCTTCAAGCATGCTAGGCAAGCACTCTACCACTAAGCGATTTTCCTAGTCTCACCAGTGAAATTTTAAGGGCACTTTTAAGGCCTAGAATCACTTAAGCAGCTGTTCTTTGATGCTTGAGAGATGTCTACATTCATCACTTCCAGTCTGAGCATCTCTAAGATTTGAAGGACCTTTGGAAAGCAGGGCCAATGCACCTTTAAAAATGAAATTGCTTTCCAGCCAAACCCACTTCTTCATGTCATATCTTAGTTATCACTAGCCCCAGCCACTCATTAGTACAATGCGTAAACCTAAGAGTAGTTTGCAAGTTCCCCCTCTCCTTCATCCTCACATCTCCCTACTGATCACATCCAGCTAATTGCCGGCTAGGAAGCCCCACCCATGGGCATAGCAACAATGATGTCCTAGACTCTTGATGGTTTGAAAGCTAAAGAAGGAGGGACAAAAGATTTGCTGTTCACCTAGACATGTCTAAACACCACTACCAATGTAGTCTGCTACAGAAGAACATGTAATGATGAGAAGTCTTCCATTCTGAGGGTCAGTATCTCTATTCTGCCTTTCCAGTATTGTAAGAGAGGATGTAGCATACACCCCATTTACTAGAGAACTTGAGCATTTGATGAACACGTCTCTCAGATAGGGGGCAGGGGAACCTACCCTTACAATAGAAGTAGACCACAGCCTAGGAACTACCAGAATAGAAGAAGAAATGCTGAGCTGTTCTAATGGCAAAAGGAGACATTAACAAAACATAAAAATAGCAAGGGCAATGATAGTCAGGATTTAATTCCTGTCCACAAACAGCATCTGAGTCTGCTACAGTCTACTGATGCATGATTCATCTCCACAAGTCAAACTTGGAGGCAAATGGCAAAAGAAAAAAATAAAACATTTGACAGGAAAGATGCTTGCAATATATTTAATTTTGCATAAAGAATGTATGTTTACCAAGGATATGACCTAAAGCATTAAGCCAGCCCATATATTTTTCTAATCAATTAAGCCTCCTTGCATCAGCACTTTTGCCTTACAAACAACTAAAGCCATCATGTTCTCTAATTGGTAGGGAAAAAAATCATATAGATCTGTTTCTTTACATTTGCTTTTTAGCAAAATGTTTTGGGGGGAAGAATAACTTCTAAAATGAATTTGAAGAACTTATAACTGAAAATGAGGAAGTATAAACTCATACCATTTTGAAAGGGAAATAAAGCTAAATGTTACTTGTTAAAGGGACTTTTACCATCTTAAGATTTATTTAAGATGTTGAGTCTCATACATGAGAAAGTCACTTAGAATTACTCAGGTAGAAAAAATGAAGTCTTCAACATGGTTCTAATGCTGTCTTAGATCCATCAAATCACAAATGTATATATTTTACAGAGCAAATTTTATTCAACTTTTTCAAATTTTATTCAACTTTCCTATGGGAATGCAGCAGCCTATGTAAAAGGACCTATATTAATAGTGATACTACTAATAGTGGAATATTTATTAAACACTTGCTATGTGCCAGGTCCTATGAAAAACTCTCTATATACTCCATTGCATTCAATAAATAGCAAATCCTATGAGATTTTCAGAATTACTAACCCTGTTTTAGAGATGCAAAGGCTGATGCTAGCAAGTTAATGGATGCTCTATTCACTTCTGGGCAATGGCTAAAATGTAAGAACCATGAATCAAGCACCTTGGTACACAATCTTCAGAGAAGTTCATTAATTCTACATCTGAGTAGAATTAAAAGGATCAAGTTTCATCTCTTTAGGTCTCATAAAATAATTCCATTAAAAATGTTCACTTCCTTGGGGCTGGGAGTTTGACCTACTGGTAGAGTGTTTACCTAGCATGCACGAAAGCCTGGTTCGATTCCTTGATACTACATACATAGAAAAAAGCCAGAAGTGGTGCTGTGGCTCAAATGGCGGAGTTCTAACCTTGAGAAAGTCCAAGGACAGTGCCCAGGCCCTGAACTTAAAGCCCAGGATTGGCAAAAAAAAAAAAATGTTCACATCCAAGCATTTTCCCCCCCAAATGCCAATTTTATCATCACAAGACCTAAGTATTTTAATTATTGCTGATTAGACTCCATTTTTATAAAAAAACAAATTTTGAAAGTCTTTAAGGGTCTACTACGTACAACATATAGATAACTTTGTTCATTACTTTACAGTTACAAGGTTACTGTGATATAGGGAATCCCTTTCTCATACTTTACAGGTTAAAAACTAGAACAAGAACAGATAAGGATTGTGACTGAGGTTTACAGAAAGATTTTTCTAGTTTCTAAAGGAGAATTAAAAGCAGAAGAATCCATTTAATTGGCTAGCAACTGTGGGGGAAATATATTACAATGAAAATATATTCACAGTGACAAAACACATAAAAATTGTTGGATAAAGTGGTGCGATCAATCATTTGGTTCGTGAATCTAAACAGCAATATATAGAATACTATTATGCTCTCAAAATTTTCTTTTGAAAATTTCCGCATGGATCTCATGAGATGTGAATCCTTGCAGTAGGGAACTCAGTGTTTTTGCTTCCTGCCACGTAGGTTCATCTGTTTCTCCTATTTCCAGCTAGATGGGTGTTAGGAGACCCAGAAAGCAGGCTTCAACCTGAGATTAAAGGGCAAGTGGGAAATCACACCCACTGGAAATACCCATTGACTGCAGCTTGCCTAATACTCATAGCATAAACTCATCATTCAGCTACGGAAGTCAGCATTGCTGGGTGTCCTGTTTTGTTGACATTTCTAATTCCAGCATTCTACAACTCTAGTAGCAGTAGCAGCATGCACTCAGAAATGTTTTTTTTTTTAACAAGTATCGTCTCACTCTGAATCCTCAGAATTGATCTTCCACTTTCAAAAAGTGTCCTTGAATCCCAGATACCAGGTGAACTATATACAATGGAAATCAATAGATTTCTCAAGTGCAATAATTGTTTCTCTCTGGGAGATTCCCACTAGTCCCTGAAGGAAGAATACTGTGATTGACCTCAAGGAACATAGCAGATGGGGATAAGCTGTGTGTGCTGTTGACCTTATCAGGAGAAAGGCAGACCTTGAAAATCACAGAGGAACACCCTGGGTGTGTGCATATCAACTGTGGGAAACCAAACGGCTGGGCAAATCAATGATTTTTTTTTTAAAGTAGACTAAGGAAAGGGAAAGGAGAAAACTGGCAATTCTTATTTTTAAAAACATTGTGAGGAATAACAGCATGAATGGAAAAAGAAGAGGTATGTTATGAGTATCTGGGAATCTTTATTGTGTTAGGTAAAAGACTTTCTACATAAATTCCTAAAGGCCCTCTAGTTAAGTTCCTGGGTTTAGAGAAATTTACTCTTTTATCCTTAAATGCTCTATTTTCTGTTCTGTTTGGAGGCTCTAGGACAGATAAGATGACTGGAACAGAGTGGAGAACCAGCAAAATCTATCATATGTCTCTTAGACAGTTTCAACACAAAGGAACTATTTAAAATTAAGACAGAGAAGGAAGGGAGGAAGGAAGAGAAAAAGAGAGAGAAAGGATATAAGAGACATCAGAGAAGTATTTGTTTTGAGGCAGAAGTTCCACTAAAATCATCTCCTAATACCAACTAGGCAGATCTTATAGCAAGGGCAATTTCTTTCCCCTGCTACAAACTGAATCAAGAAACTAGGTGTATCACTCGCTTAGAAGAATCATTGATATTTATAAGAAAGCAGAATATGATCCTGAGATCCCACTGTCAGTATCTCAAAGCACAATGATATTGTTCACAAGGCAAGCTTACAATCTCAGCTTCAAATTATTCCAATCTGAGTGAAACCAGTGCACTGTTGAGCAAATAGAACAATTGCAGGACACACAAGTTAGATCTGGTTCACATGCCAGAAGATGACCCAACACACATCTGTCATATAAGAAGCCACAGCAGATAGAACCTCAGAGAAAATTTAAAGTATTGATGTTTCACTTCTAAACATCTCAGAAATTGGTTAAAAGCCTTGGATAAATTTCACATATTTTCAATTTATTTAACTATCATTTATAGATCCATGATGCTCTATGCACAAAATTTGGTATAAAAATGAAAGGAAAAAATAAGTCATGGGTCTTCAATAAGTCACAACTCACTAGCCAAGGAAAACTATACCATTAACTCACTTACACTGTGATGTGTAGAAAGTTTAAAGAAAGAAACCAAGATAAAAGTGAAAAATAGAAAAGATGGAAAAGCAAAAGCTGAGAATAATCTTAACACATTTGAAGAGATACATAAAATCAAAGACCTATAGTAATTTTCATTCATTCATTGATTCATGCATTAATTCATTCAGCTAATGCTGACAGTAGAGCTTCTGTGTCCCAAGGCATTGAGGATAAATCAAAGGTGTAAAGTGAAACTGGACAGAGGGAAATAGTATCCTGATGGTTAGAGCCAATCTTGACTAAAGGAGAATTTCTTTAATCAGCACAGTACTCATTTAAGCTTTGTTTTTAAACAACCCATGCATACATTTCCAGCAAATTTATGATAAGCCTCCAGCTCATTAGCGTACATATTTAAGATACTGAGCCAGGAAAAGGCCAAGGGAAATCCTACGTATCCTACAGGCCTATTGCAGACATGTGAGGATGCTCCCAGTAAAGGTGTTTCAGAAGCAAAGGTGCTCAACTTGCTATATTACCTTGGAAAACTTCTTGGAGGATGAGATACTTATCTCCAAAAACCATCCCACTGCCTCTGATAACTGTGACGATCATGCTACAAAATTTGTGATTTACCTTCATTAACTATTGTTAGGTTTATTTTACTCATTCTCCATAAATGCTCAGTCTTTCTAGATTTTTAACAAAAGAATACCCAGTCTCACACCGATGCTCACAACAGCATTGTTAACAAAAGCTGGCCTAGGTGTGCACCAAGTGACAGATGCATAAGGAAAATAAGGTATAGAAGTACAGAATGGAATATACTATTCACCCATAAAAAGAGCTTGCCTAGCATGCACGAAGACCTGGGTTCAATTCCTCAGTACCATACATAGAAAAAAGCCAGAAATGGTGCTGTGTCTCTAGTGGTAGTCCTCTGGCCTTTGAGAAAGCCCAAGGACAGTGATCAGGCCCTGAGTTTAAGGCCCAGGGCTGGCAAAAAATAAAATAAAATAAAATGCAGATTCCTAGTTTAAAGCAAAAAAAAATGCTTGGATGGGTTATCTAGTCTCAACAAAGAGAATCTTTGTACAAACAAGATGTTCCTTGAATTAAGATTTCCTATCAGTACCTAAATAAAATAAAAAAAGAAAAACAGAGGAAGAGCTAATAAGAAAAATCATTCATTATTAGATGGTAGAAAGTGCAGTAGGGGATGAGAGTTACATGTTACATCAGAGAGTTACATCAGGAACCAAAGCTACTCACTAGAAGAGTTTCCCATTAGCCACACAGGACAGAGACACTCAGACACTGAAGTCTACACACCATTCTGTTTTATAGTCTCTGTCCTGCTATAAAGACTAGGAAAAGAAAACATAACTGTAATGCTCTTGCCTACTTCCAAAAGCATGTAGAAAAGGACAGAGTGACAGTATTGCTGGGGATTCAAAGACGAATTGCTGATATTTTGTAGACTTTCTGACTCCACAGATAGGAACAAGGGAAGATGACCTTCCCAAACATTGCTCCTAGGAAATAACTACTCAGCTGTGTCCCCAGCACTAGATGAGAGGAGCACAAGTTCTGTGTCAAACCATAGCTTTAGTTTTAAGTGTTTCAAGTACATGGAAAAATGAGCTGCAAGTGGGTCAACACAGATATAATTGTTAAACAGATGTGACGAGTATACATTGCAAGAGAAGAAAATTCCTTCTACATCTGGTGATAAAAGCACAAGCCAAAATTGCTGGTGCTCAGTACCTTACTTCCTTACTGACAACTCTGAGAACTAAGCCCATTCTTGTCACCCCAGGTCACTTCTTTCCACTCCTACCAGTCTGGCTTCTACTGCTAGAAGAAGCCAGTCATTGACCCAAGAGCCTCGTCCCTCCACACTGTCCCTTCTGCATTTTCCCAGTCATTTGTACAGCACTGGTCACAGAACCTCTCCATCTACCATTACTTTAAGCGAGAGTGGAAACAAGCAAGGAATAAGAACAAAGCAGTCCTGGCTGTGATAGAACATGGAGTCTGATAGTGGAGTATAGACTGATAAGTGAGAGAAAATAGAGAACAGGATCATTTCAACTGGCCAAAAAAAACCACTATGAAGAGAAAAAAATAGGGCATTAGTCTACACAGTGATGAGGAGAAGGGTGCACAAGGAATCTTGGAAGTATGTTACTATCTTGTACCTTGATTTTTTTATTAATAAAATGGAAACAAATAAGATGGTACAAATCTTTCAGTATTCTTTTGAGAGTTCAATGAATTAATATGCACTGTATATGCATGGAAAAATGTCAAGCACTAAATTAAGAGGTGTCCTGTTTCTGTTAATATGTTCTTAGGATCTTCAACATCCTTTCCAGTCTGCAATTATTTATCTATTTTCTTGCATTTCCATTATAGGCAAAACAAAACAAAGCCTAAAACATAGCAAAATTGTCATGTTTTTTTATACAACTGTATTATTTCCTTGTCCTATTAATGAGTTTGCTAATTATAAAATAGTAACCTTTTATACCTATGCTGCTATATTAAATTAAAAACAAGTAAAATCTATCTAGTCTAAGACTCCAGTTTTCTAAGACCCCAAGTGAGATCCACCTGGGAAGCTTTTCACTCTTTCCCCCATGCAATTAACAGCAAACACCTTGTCATAAACATTTTTGAAAGCTTAGGAATAGCAACAATTTTGCTAAAGAGATAAACAGTCACATAAAATACAGCTTGGTAATTCCTGAGTTTCAGAAAAGCAGCCTAACTAATAAGACACACAGAGTATTATGGGATATGGGGTGGGCCTAGTTTGTAAAGTATTAAAAACTTGCCTAAGGTATTTCTACCTCTGTATGTCTTGTGGTACAGAAGATACTGAAGTCACCAATTGGAAATTCATATTTTATAATGTTAGAAAAATAAGATTCTGCATATAAAACATAGGTTGTTTTAGAGTGAAGAAACAGCAAGCAGTAAGGAATTACAAGTTAAGGTAAGAACATTTTGCCTGCAGTCATAGATGAGTTAGAGCTGAAATTTTGAATGTTACTTTGAATCATATTTATTTTTGTTTACTTTATCCTAATGCAAATCACTAAACAGTTTGGCAGTAGTTTATTAGTGTATGTATATGTTAATGTGTTATATGTGCCTTAAGAATAGTATGTTTAATTTATAGACTGCTATGTGTTGCTATTGTAAATTAACCTTTTTTACATTAGTTCCATTTTTTAAATTACCATTGTGAATTTTAATATTTTAAATAAAAGTGTTTCCGGTTCTTACAGAAGATCTTATGTTCCTGGAAAAAGTATTTTATCACTTAAATTGCACTACACATGGCTTATATTGAGAACCTTCTATCATCAGTTACTGTTTACTAAACAATCAATAAAATTTAAGTGAAACAAGAATAAATTCAAACAAATAGGCTGAAATTCAGATAAAACCAAGACCATATCTACTCCAGAAGGGCAACCTTTGTGAAAAACCATTTCTGCTTAAAGGATCTAATTTATCTTTTTTAATGTCACACAGTTAATAATGGATGACATGTCTTATAACTTCAATGATGCAGCAACTTGTCGATAACACAGAGAATTTAGAAACCAATGCATCAATTCATGATTTTTAATTGTACTGTGGATGCTTAATTTTAAGTCATTAGACTCTCTAATAATCATAAGGAACCTAGAGAGTGTAAGTTAATGTAGAAGTGGGAAGTTGTCCCCTACCCCTTCAATAAATACTCAGTTCCTTTCCCACACCAATAACAAGTAGGCAATTTTCTCACTTTGAGTCTTGGGTGAGTGGGATAGAGACTGAATGTGGGCAGTGGGGAAGAGGGATGTGGAGGAATTAAAAGATGGACTGATATACAATTTTGTCTGTATGTGTAAATGCATGAGCATACACGTACACTTTCAGAACACCTGTCTCCCAAATATCCACAGTAAGTCCAATGAGGTCTAAATCAGTAGGATGGATGAAGATTTTTTCATTATTTCTTTATTCAGAGGGAACTTAAAGAATCTCATCTCCTTTCAGGTTTGCACTTACTAATAGGGCTGTACCCCTATCACATCTCCTCTTGATGTGCCATTGTCCATTGAATATCCACATTGGAAGAGACCTGGTTGATGTTCTGATCCAACTCACATCCCCACCCCCTTCATAAGTGGGAAAATAGTAATCAGGAACATTAAGAGACCAGTCCATAGTCACAAAGCTTGTTAGACAGAACTGATCGTTCTTCCAATTCCCACACCCAGCAATCATTCCACTCCACCACACTTCTCTGATCTCCTTTGCCTAAGAACACATCTTCTGACACTTAGAATGGAGAAATTAATGAGTCTTCAAGCTAAAGATTAATTTCAAACAAATTGGTTCGTTATTATTTAATTGAGGAGGCTTCAAAGCAATAAAATCGTTGCTTACCAAAACCAGATAAGCAGCTCATGAAACACTAAGCTCAAGAAATGCAAAACAAAACAAAAACACCAAACCTGTCACAAGTCAATAAGTGCTGCCTTCCTGTTTGATAAATGCCATCCAATCACTTCAGAAGTATCAGAAACTAATGGTGTTCTAGCACTCCATAGGCATACGTTAATGGGATCAGGAGCATAAAATATAAACAATAATGTACGTATCGATTGTTCCGGACACTTGAAGCCAAACAAATATTTGAAAGGTCAGTCATTTTACTTGCATCAAATTACAGATAAGTCATTTGCTTGTAGCTGGAAACTTGGCTCTCCGTGTAAATTTATCATATGACCTATAAACTTAATCATATCATACCTCCTTTAGTTTCCTAAGGCATGAAAAATGTACCAGAAGTGCTTAATCCCATAAAGCATATACCAATAAACAACTTACACATTTCCAGGAAGGAAGCTGAGTGGGAGAAATCCATACTACAAGGCTGAATAAATACCAAAGAGCAGCATTTCTCCCTAACAGAGTATGTTTCAAGGTTCCTTTAAGTCAATTAGTACATGAATTTACAAACAAATGTATATGTTTGAAAGGTATTAAAAGGAAAGTTTACAGAGTGCAATGTTGTCATTTTTATTTTTATCTAAAGAATTAAAACTCAGGGCAGACCTGAGCTTATTTTTAAGGTAATACTTGTATACAACTTTGTATAATCAATGATGTATCCTTTTCAGCACTCACCCAAAATAGAATTTGCAAGCATATTTGAAGAGTCTATATAGGAATATCCTTTTTTCTTCTTTTTGGCATTTCCCAGCATTCTTTCTGGTGTTCTGACCTATTATTAGAAGACAGTTCACACTTGCAAAGCCCAGTTTCTTCCTGAAGTGATAGGCCATGTTTTAGCATCAGTGTTCTATTGCTGACTTTTTAAAAAGTAAGAGAAGTTAGGCAATTCTGGCTCACACCTGTAATCCTAGCTATTCAGACAGCTAAGATCTCAAAGTCCGCCCAGGCAGGAAAATCCATTAGTCTCTTACCTCCAATAAACTACTAAAAAGCTGGAAGTGAAGCAGTGTGGCTCAAATGGTAGAACACAGGCTTTGAGCAAAAGAAGCTCAAGTTTAAACCCCAAGTTTAAGCACCAGGACCAGCACAAAACACAAACCTTTTCTCTGTCAGTGCCTCTAACTATCCAGGACTTCGAGAATTTCCTGGGCAGTATATCTGTCAGTATAAGAAGCAGACCTGCTGTGTTCTCCCACAGAAAATCAAAGCAAAACAATGTACGTATGAGACACCTTGTAAAACAACATACAAGAGTTTCTTCCAGCAAAATACATTATCTGTAGCTGGATGGAAAATACAGCTGCCTTTAGCCAGGCAGCCTTAATCCTAAGCATTTTCAACCGTTTCCTTCAAGATAAGGTGAACTAGTTTCCTTTTTCTAGGTTTTTTAAAATTATTTTTCTTAAGAAGATGGGGACCTGAACTCAGGATCTAATGCTTTCACCTACAGCATACCTCTAGGCCTTAGTTTCCTTTTCCTCAATGTTTCACTATAGGACTTTTCTTACTGATGTTTCTACAATTGTGTAACAACAAAAAAACAACCATTTTGAAATCAAATTTCTTTACTCACGAATTTTACCATTTGTGAAAACACTTTTTGAAACACATATATTACATTAGCAATTGATAACCATTACAAAATCAGATATTTGCAATTTATACATAAAATCAAGTATTTGCAATTATACTTAAAGACTGTAATGAAGGATACAAAAGAATTAATAACTTCAGAACTAAATAATGATAATTTATTGGAAATCCAAATTGTCTGATCTTAAAGACATTATACAGTTCTCTAATAAAATTATTACCCACTGAAAAGGCTTTTTTTCTCTTTTCAAAGTGTATTTGGAACCTCAAATGGACCAAAGGAATTAAAATATATTTAAACAAAAGGCAATTATTATACTTGGTTAAAAGAGTATTTCAAAGACTGTCCCTTTTGCTTCCCTCCTACAGCAGGTACCAAAAACATAGTTCCCAACATAAACTGCCCTTATTAAAGTAAATAAGCTTTGCATTATTGCTTTTCTCACTAGTCACATTTTAAATGGCTCCACAAGCCTGACTAGCCCCCCAATTTTTTTCATATATTTTTATTGTAATTAATAGAAGGGTTACATTACGTTCACCAGATAGAAGGTGTATTACTTCATAAATATTGATACCCTTTCTTATGTCATTTTCCCCATTTCCCTACCCCTCTGCACAACTTGATTTCCCCCCTACCCTCTCCTACTTCAAATAACCAATTAAGCATATATTAAATATATCAGATAATGAGGTGAAATATTGTAACAATATGAGATAACCAAAGGACAGTAAAAGAGATGAGAGATAACATAGTACATTAAGGACAACAATCACTCATTATATGGCTTTTGTTTCTTTATCCTGGAGGTCCTTACTTTTAGCATCATACTATATGGCCTTATTTATCTAGATTTTGTTCTATTGTGAATCTCTGCTAGGTGAGCCCAAGGTTTCTACTGATTATGTCAGATGACAGAAACCATTGAACCTATGTTCCTTTGAGTCTGGCTTACTTCACTTAATATGATATTTTCTAAGTCTTTCCATTTACTTACAAATGGGGCAATATCGGTTTTTCTGACAGCATCATAGTATTCCATTGTGTATAAATACCACATCTTGTTGATCCACTCATCAACAGAGGGACATTTGGGTTGGTTCCATATCTTTGCTATGGTAAATAGCCCCAAATTTAAAAAAAAAATCAAAAGTCAATTGTGGGAGGAGGGAAAGTAGAAGAAAAGCATGGGAAGCAGTATCATTATCCAAGAAGTAATGTACCCACTAACTGACAAATGTAACTGTAACCTAGCAATATATCACCCCAACAATAAAATAAAATTTAAAAAAATTCAAGCCTATTTATATTAAGATTTTGGATGAAGAAAAGTTATCATCTCCCTAGTACTTAAACCATACTTCCTAGTTTTTCTCAGCTTATTTATTAGAGAGTGTCTCCTATGCCAGCCTAGAACACAATCTCTTTAATTGTATTTCTTGCATAGCTAGAATAATAGATGTATGTTCCCATGGCTACTTTGCCTAATGACCAGCCTTGAACTGCCATCCTCTCAATTTCTTCTGAGTAACTAGGATCTCAGTAAATATGCCCAGTTTGTGTAATTATGTTATTGATAAATAAGTTTATGCTAAAATCCATCATATAACTTCATTTTCCTCTAACATCATTATTTTTAAAAGTATAAATAATTTTTTAAAAATCAGCAACATTTAATTGTGAATATACCTCTTAGCATTTCAAAATACATCTTTTCCTAAGCTATCTTTTAATCACATAAGATCTGGAAAGCAGTCCATTGTATTTCAGAAGCTGTTTTTTGAGCCTCAGATTATAAACCAAAACTTTGGTGATAGATGAACAAGAATGAAAACTTTCATTCTGAGACAAATGAATCCCATTTCCCACTGCTTATAAGAACTACAAAACAAAATGTTGAAAGTTGCCTTTTTTCCAGCAAAAATGATTCAGTTATCCTAAACTGCAAGCTTGTAAAGACACTTAAGAAAAGCATCCCTTGCATTATAAATACCTATGTGCATCAATCTACTAAGGAGGTTTTCATAGCAAACATGCAAGTGCATTTATTATCTCTCCCTTTCACAATTGTTTTTCTTCTTTTTTCATATATTTTTATTATAAATAATAGAATGGTTACATTATATTTGCCAGATACAAGGTGCATTACTTCACATACATTGATGCCCTTTCTCATGTCTTGTTCCCCATTTTCCTTCCCCCATCCCCACCCTCATCTTGTTTTCCCCCCTTTCCTATCCAATTTCAAATAACCAAATACGCATATATCCAATATATCAGATAACAAAGTGAAATACTGTAACAATATGAGATAACCAAGGGACAGCAAAAGAGATTAAGGACAACAATCACTCATTATATGGCTTTTGTTTCTATATCCTACAGGTCCTTTCATTTAGTGTCATACTGTATGGCCTTATGTATCTAGGTTTTGCTCTATTGCAAATCTCTGCTAGAAGAGTCCAAGGTTTCTACTGATTATGGCAAATGAGGGAAACCATTGAGTTTTTGTTTCTTTGAGTCTGGCTTACTTCACTTAATATGATTTTTTCTAAATCTTTCCATTTCCTAACAAATGGGGCAATGTCATTCTTTCTGACAGCAGCATAGAATTCCATTGTGTATAAATACCACATCTTGTTGATCCACTCGTCAACTGAGGGGCATCTGAGTTGGTTCCATATCTTTGCTGTGGTAAATAGTGCTGCAATGAACATTGTTGTGCCAGTGGATTTAATGTCCTTGTTTCTGGACAATTGGGTAAATGCCAAGTAGTGGAATTGCTGGGTCATAGGGGAGCTTTATGTTTAGTCTTATGAGGAACTGCCATACTGCTTTCCATAGTGGTTGAATGAGTTTGCACTCCCACCAACAGTGTAGTAGTGATCCCTCCTGGTCACATCCCCTCCAGCATCAGTTGTTCTTAGATTTCTTGATCTTAGCCATTCTAACTGGAGTGAGGTGGAATATTAGAGTTGCTTTGATTTGCATTTCTTTTATGGCCAGAGATGTGGAGCATTTCTTCATGTGTCTGTAGGCTATTCTTATTTCTTCTTCAAAGAAGACTCTCTTTAAGTCTTTGGCCCATCTTTTAATGGGATGGTTGTTTCTTTGGAGAATAGTTTTGGAATGATTCAATTTCTTAATTGTTGATGTATTTTAGATATGAGGCCTTTGTCCATTGTATGGTTAGTAAAGACGTTCTCCCACTCTGTAGGCTTTCTAGTTAATTTGGTATCTATGTCCTTTGCCATACAGAAGCTCTGCAGTTTATTGCAGTCCCACTCATCCAGCCTTTCTCTGATTTGTTGTGTTTCTTGATCCTTATTAAGAAAGTTTCAACCTATGCCAAGGAGACTTAGTCCTATTCTTTCTTCTAAAGTTTTCAGTCTATCTTCTTGTACCTCGAGGTCTTTGATCCATTTGGAGTTAATCCTGGTGCAGGGTGAGAAAGAAGGATCCAACTTTAGTTTTCTGCAGGTGCTTAACCAGTTCTGCCAGCAACACTTGTTGAAGAGGCTGTCTTTCTTGTATTCTATTTTTTTTTTGCTCCCTTATCAAAGATTAGGTGGCCACATGTCTGTGGGTTATTATCTGGGTCCTCAGTTCTATTCCATTGGTCTTCAGGCCTGTTCTTGTGCCAATACCAAGCTGTTTTGGTCACTATCGCTCTTAGTAGAGTCTAAAGTTTGGTATTAAAATTCCTCCTGGGCTGTTCTTTCTGCTAAGAATTGTTTTTGCTATACAGGGTCTTCTATTATTCCATGTAAAATTTTGGATTGCCTCTTCCATTTCTTTAAAGAATGACATTGGGATATTGTTAGGTATTGCACTGAATCTGCAGATAGCCCTTGACAAGATTGCCATTTTCACGATGTTAATTCTTCCAATCCAGGAGCATAGGAGGTTTTTCCATTTCCTCAGTTCTGCTTTAATTTCCTTTTTCAGGGTTTTAAAGTTTTCATCAAAAAGGTCCTTTACATTCTTAGTTAATATTTTTTTTCTTTTTAGGCACTTTTTCTTTTCAAAAAAATTGTCGTTAATTCACTATTGTTTTAAAAGAAAAAAAAAGCATGACTAGTCTTTCAAACCTTAGGTTTAATGTATAGTCCCCGTTACTTAACCTCTGTCCCCAACCTCAGATTCTTCTTTCTTTAAAAAAAAATATACCAATAAGCACTCTAGGGGGTGACTCCATAGACCATGTTACTAGAACCGAATCTATGAGGCCCCAAAGAGGGTCTCTGTCCGGCCTTCAAATATTGAGTGTATGTACTGTCATTGAAAACAAATTTTAGGACACAGTAAAGTAGAAGTCTGGAAATTTCATTAGAAAAGAAGAAACAAAGACTATACCACATACAGAAATGGTGTAGGTACATTGGGTAATATATCCATGAGGATTTAAGTTGCAAAACTTTCAGGTGGAGTGAGGTAGAGACAGCAGAACAAAGAGCCAGAGTCTACAAATAAAGCTGGATTACCAAAGATGGAGAAAGAATAATATTTAGTCCCTTTAGATCATTCTTAGAGGAAGATAATAGTACCTCAGATAGCTCAAACAACATTACTGGAACCAGTGAGGCTTTGGAAAGGAAATTTCCAAAATGCAGAAATCCCCTATCTGGCACTTGGTTATCAAGTTCGTAACAGGATCATAAAAAAAAAAAGAATTTCAGGACATACTGAAGTTTTATTCATGAAGCAAAAATGAGTATAGGCACATTCTAAAGAAAGGTAAAATGACTCTCTCGTAACAGAGGGGATTGATTTATAGTGGGAAAAAGGTGGTTGATGATTTGGTTCAGATTTATTCTAGAATGACTCTTTCCCTCTATTTTGTACATGTGGTATATTTACTCATTTTTGTTATTATACTGTCTTGCCATTGTATTGGCCTAGATCTTCTAATGCTAATCGATCTACTAAGTTTTCAAATATATAACTTGGTATTCCCTTAAAGAAAGGATGGATCCTACTGTTGCTTTAAGACAGTGTCCTACCTAGATACAATTCTTCGTTGTTTACAGTTTGTGTCCAGAGGAATCACTTACCAGATGTTCCTCTATACATGTAACCAGTATGCAGTTTTTTTAAAGATATTTTTGCTCAATTTCCAAAATGGATAAATCACTTGAGCCACCAGGCAAAGTTAGAAAGAATATGCTGCATTTTTACTCTGCATTGCAGTTTAGTGAGAAATCATGAAGTTAAAAGCAAAATAATGTTTGTGTGCTTCTAATCAAGCTATTT
This sequence comes from Megascapheus bottae, assembly GCF_031878675.1. NCBI lineage: Eukaryota > Metazoa > Chordata > Mammalia > Rodentia > Geomyidae > Megascapheus > Megascapheus bottae. Next base: position 45,755,474 of record NC_143515.1, read on the forward strand.
ATTAATAGGATATTTGTCTCTGAATTTCTGGCTGCTGTTTCCCATGCCTCATTTTCTCTGATCTCTCCTGCCTCGGGTTCAATGGTTGTGTTCTTTCAAGGCCCTTCACAGTATTCCAGTTTTCAAAAAAAAAATGAAACCAGGCTATCCATGTCACCTGAGTTTCAAAGGATGATTCTCTGCCACACTACTGTAACTCAAAAGATTTCCTCTCTGCATCAGCTTCACCATGATGTGAAAGGAAATAAGAGTCCCTACAGAGTCACTGAACATCCTCACATTTGTGAGGCCAACCACACTCGCTGCTTTTCTTGTTCCTTGACAAGGCTCATCCCAGTCCTCTCCTGGGATGCCTTTGACAGCAATTGCAAACAACAGAAGCCAGCAGGAATGTGTAAGAACAGGTGCAGGACCCTCCCTGCAGCCTGTGTGCAGAGAGGACCTCTGCAGAGTCTTGCCTGGACAGCCCACTTCCCCAGTGCCCTCTTGCCCTTAATCACGGCAGGATCTTGCTTCTTTTTATGCAGCAGATGTTTGGAAAGATCTGTAACAAGACACGATGGTTTCAAAGGTGCTGCAGGAAATTTTTCTGACTCATTTAAGGGGATGGAATCTCTGACTATATAAAATAAGAAAAGAAAGGTTACTGGAGTTCATGTTCACATAAGGGAAATGATAGTGACAAAAAAAACTGGGGCTTTTCCATATTACTAGATTATTCTAGGTTGTGGGTTTCTACTTTCTACCATATCTCAGTAAAGGGGATATTCCCAAGGTCAGAGGACATTCCCAAGGTCAGCAGATCCTCAGCATCAAAGATTAAACAGGTCAGTGTGGGCATTTAGCCACCACTTCAAGAGTATTTGGCCAGCTAATAAGAACCTCTATCATGTGTGTGCGTGCGTGCGTGCGTGCATGCGTGTGTGTGTGTGTGTGTGTGTGTGTGTGTGTGTGTGTGTGTGTGTGCTGTTTTGGGGGCTGGAGCAGAGGGCCTGATCTTTTGTGCTCAAGGCTACTGCTCTACCATTTGAGCCACGCAGTTCCACTTCTGGCTTTTCTGATGATTACTTGGAGGTAAAAGTTTCACAGAGCTTTCTTCCTGGTCTGGCTTTGAACTGTGATCCTCAGATCTTAGCCTCATCAGTACCTGGAACGAAGTACCTCCTAGTACCTAGAAAGAACCCCCCCTCTTTATGCACTTAGAACTGCTTCCTTTGCACTCATACCAATGAAAAACTACTGGCATTCAGAGTAGCTGTTTCTCAATCTATCAACCAGCAGAAGCATCAGGATTACCGAAGATTTTGTTAGAAATGTAAAAGTCTCTGGCTCACCTAAGTCCATTGTATTTAAAAAAAAAAAAACCTACAGGGTACACTTGTGCAGCTTTCAGTTTCTTCATCTCTGTAATAAAGGATTGGACTTAGCATTTGTCTAATTCTCAAATTGCAGTAGTTGAAAGTATAAAAAGAAGGATCAAGAAAGTCTACCCAGGCATGACACAAAACAAGACTGCGATAAAGACCCTTACAAACAGCTCTCCTTCAGTAGAATCCAGAGAGAGAGAGAGAGAGAGAGAGAGAGAGAGAGAGAGAGAGAGAGAGAGAGAGAGAGAGAGAGAGAGGAGGGAGGGAGGGAGGGAGGGAGGGAGGGAGGGAGGGAGGGAGAAACCTTTTTCTGTTGTGAGGTCACTTCTCTCCCTCCTAAATGCAAGATTCATGCAACATTCATTTAACCCACATTATCTCCTCTCCTTTCTATCCTCCTGTGGTAGAAGTTGTGTCCTGCTTCCTAGAAAGCAATCCAGACATTAGTTGACCAGGAGATGATATGTGCAGAGCAGAGATCCTATCTGCTAGCAAAGCAGCTTCCTGAGTGAAGTCAGCATATCTCATGGTAGCAAGAGCAGGTGAAGGAATCCCCTACAATAGGGAAAAGCCTCAACTCATAGCCAATATATTCAGAGTTCATTCAGATGCTTTCACACACATTCACAAAACTATATGCCTGAAGCGTGAACAGAATGGGTGAACAGAATCTAGTCTTTATAATATTAAAAACCATAACTTGATAGCTAATTTTAGTATTGCCAAATAAATCACCTCTTTGTTACTTAGCATGGCAAAAATACCCTTCTGGATATAAAATAATTAAAAATATGTTGCATAAACACTAAAAAAATGTTTGCAGCCAAATGTCAGTGGCTCACGCCTGTAATCCTTGCTATTCAGGAGACTAAGATCTGAGGATCCTTGTTCAAAGCCAGCTCAGGCATCAAAGTCCATGAGACTCTTATCTCCAATTAACCACCAGAAAACCAGAAGTGGCACCATGGCTCAAGTGCACTAGCCTTGAGCTAAAGAGCTCAAGGACAATGCCCAGGCCCAGAGTTCAGGCCCCACAAGAGAGAGAGAAAGAAAGAGAGAGAGAAAAAAAGCAAAAAGTGTCTACACATAAGGGGATCTCAGAATCCTACAAATTGTATGAATACAATCATTGATTGATTTTTAAATTCTTTACAATGTCTTCATGACAATGTGATTAACCATTAAATAATAATTACATATGCATGACATGTAGCATCTTAAATAATCTTTTTTAGCATTTGGTAGAATTGAAAAGAATATTAGAAAAATAAGTCAAAATGAAACACTGAGTCAAGGAGAAAAACTGAAATTTGTTATAATTCTAGCTCAAAGACTTCTACTTCTTCAGGTTTTAAATCCCAAATTTCTGTTGTTTTGTAATTTTATATTTATAAAATGTCTCCTAGAGTTCTGAAAGAATTTGGTGTGCTAGAAAACTCCTCTCATTTAATGATAATAGATACCTGAAATCATTCATTAGATATGCAGAGGATTTTAAAACATTGTAAAATAGATTTACTCTTCAAAAGTATTCTGCATTTTTATAGCAATTAGTGGAAAACCAAGCCTTTTGTGCTCCTTTATATTTTCAATTGCTATCTTGTCTCTTCCTCAAGTGCTGCAGGAGCAATACCACACTTGATTTAATTGATTCTATTATATTAGGTCTGTTAATTTTTAAGAATTGATTATGCCAGAGGAAAAAAGGGTGTGTTCTAAATGAGCTTTCTTTTATGAAGAAAATTTATTTTTTAAGCCATCAAAATCTATTTTTCTTAGAGAGAAGGAAAATTTGTGTTGCACATGTTAAGGACTTTCCAAACCATTAATCATTTTAGTGACTGAATTGACAAAATACACAGAAAGTCATGTGCAATCATCTTATTGGGGGGTACAGCTTATTTGCAGTGTAATTGTGGACTTTCTCAGTTTATACTTTCTTCTGTCTTGAATCATTCTTTTTAAAGAGCATAGAGTAGCCAGTTCTATCCCCTCAAATTTGGTGGATGTTTGACAGTGAATTTTTTAGCCTAAATCAGTGTGATAATGCACAGAAGTTTAACTGTAGTTAGCGACTTTTTTCCATGCTCTTGTTAGCATCTTATGGTAAAGGCGTGGATAAGGAGGGGAAGAAAGCTTTGACAGATGGTACTCAGCGTTTGACTCCTGCTGAGCTCAGCAGGACCTGTGGTTTCCAAGGTTAGGGCTGTCAAAATGGCTCTGTCTATCAAGTGAATAACAAAGTGTAGACTGCCTGTCTGTTTCCTATACAAAACTTAAATTTCATGTGCCATTATTGTCGGTCTTTCTGCTGATTTAGTAACTTCTAAGCAGAAGAACTGGGGGCTCTGACGCAGGCTTGCTGTTTTAAGAAACTACTTGGAAAGGGAATTCTCAGGGGCTGAAAGAGGTAGGCCTTCTCTCTTTAGTTTCTCTGCAAGGTTTCATGACTTGAAAAGGATTCAAATGCCAGCAAAGGTTCACTTTTGGCTAAAAGCTAAATGTGAACCTTTTAGAATGAACTTAATAATGTATACCTCTCAAAGGGAAAAATGTTTTCTGTTTTGTTTTGGTTTTTTCTAATTAGTGATCCTTATGGTAGTGGGTACATATTCAACCAAAATTGAGGCTGAAAGGGAAATGTTCCATTGAAAGTACATTGAAATGTTTAGATGTATTTGTCAGGGTCTGTTTTAAACCTTTCCATAACTTCCAATATTAACCCCTGCCTTTTATTTTATCTAAAGCCTTCAGATGCTCAGAGAAAGTACCCCAGGCTGAAAGACAAGAGATTGAATACTGACACAAAAATGTGCCTTTTATTATGCATTTACACCTGTATTCCTTGGTAAGTCTGTTGGCTTTGTTTCTTTGTATTTTGTGATTTTAGTGTTTTTATTTTCCTTTTGGGATTCTGTTTGTGGATTTATAAATCTAGTGTTGTTATTAGTTGTATGCTGATACTAGGATTAACATATATTCTTCAATAAACTAATAATCCTATTTCATGTTTATTTTGTGCATACATTGAATGCAACCTTAAAGCAATATTCCTGTTCATATTTAAAGAGGACAAAGAAAAAGTAAAGTAAAAATATTAAAGCAGAATTTCAAGTACTTTATCTGCTATTTTTTGAGAAGTTAATAAAAAGTATGACCTCTGTCTCTTTCTGATGCTGGCTTGATCAAATGTATCCACTAGTATAGTGATTATTCCTTTGGGCATGTCTGAAAAGATGTCATTCTCCCTACAATATACTAGAATAATTTTCTTCTGCTAATATTTAGTTTAGATAAATCCTATGATCATAATATTAATTGAATGTTGTATATTGAGATTGCATGCTGTTATTTCAATGTACTTAATTAGTTCAAAAATTAAGCAAAAAAAGTGGAAAGTTTTTTAACAATCATTGAAGTATTTGCCTCCTTTTAAAGCAACATTTCTTAGTCTTTAACATTTTCTGAAGACTTGGAAGGGCTTTTACTATTTGGTAAATATGCAGTAAGGATTTTTGAATTGAAATAGAAGGGATATAAACAATAAATAGAAACAAAAGGAATAAATGAAAGGTAACAGGTAAATAAAAGACAAAAGTATTTTCCACATTTACATAAGAGGAATACAGCTTTTACATCAGCTTATCAAAAGAAATAATCAAATGTCATTTTGTATTATCCCTTCTTAAATTGCTTTTGTCCTGGTGATATGTAATCATCTCTGTGGATCATAATGACAAACAGAAATCTAGGGAAAAGTGAAGTTCCCCCCCCCCCCCTCTCTCTCTCTCTCTCTCTCTCTCTCTCTCTCTCTCTCTCTCTCTCCCCCCCCCCCCCGCCTCTCTCTCTCTTTCCCTCTGCCTTTTTACTTGCTCTGTTTAACAGGACACTTGCTATACTTTCTTCTTCCAGCCTAGGACACAACACTTGCAAGATTTTCTTAATGGTAAACTTGCCAAATCAAATTCATTTTTTATGCACTTGCATTCTTTGTAGAGTCTCGGGGGCGGGGCTCTCATGTAGCTAGGGGGAAAGTACACTTCTGAACTTTTATCCCAAATTCATTAACTCAAAGGCCTTGTGAATTAGGTTCATTTCTGGCAGCAGATACCATTTCTGACCCACTAAAACTTTTTGGTTCTACATAATCTCAAAGTTCCAGACCTGAGGGCCAAATGACCAAGGTTCCCTAGGTTCTAATTGTTTTAGGCCTTTCCATTGTTTTTACTGCTTCTGTTACTAACTGTAGTAAAATACCTATAGAACTGATCATTTTGATATTTCTAAATATGTGTTCACTTCATTAGCTTCAGATATCCAGAACTCTTTCCACTTTGCAAAATCAAAACTCTATACCTATATAACAACGTATGATTCTCTTTTCCTTACAACTCTGGCAACCACCATTCTACTTTCTGTCTTTATAATTTTGACTCCTCTAGTTCTCTCCTGTAAATGAAACCATACAGTATTTGTGGAGGTTTTTTTTCAGGGGGAGGGGTTTAGGGGTTGTGATTGGCTTGTTTCATGTAGCAGAACAATCTCAAGATTCTAGAATGCTGCATCATGTCAGAATTCCCTCCTTTTTAAGGCTGAATAATGTTTCATTGTATGTACAGTATATTCCAGCAATCCATTTGTCCACTTACCTATCTGAGTTGCTTAAACCTTTTGGCTATTAGGAGTCATGCAGCCATGAAGATAAGTATACAATATGCCATTTTTTTAGAATGTGACTACTGAATGCTGCAGAGTTTTAAGTTAGACCACAGTGAGTAAAAAGCAAAAGATTACAAAAATAATAATAGGTAACATTTTTATTGAGTGCTTTCTTTGTGCCAGTACTGTGCCAATGTATCATTGGTCTTAACTCTCTCTGAGAGTCATTATTGTTACTGTCATTTCATAGAGGTAAAGATGAAATCACATAGTTGGTTAAATAGTTCATTCAACTAGTAAGTCACTGGGATACAAATCTGGAAAACGAAGAAAAAGAATCTATGTCCATGGAATCAAAGCCAGTGACTCCTGGACTTTTTCTCACTGCATCTTAGGACAAAGAGCACTAGGAGCCATTAAAAGAAAAAAGCAGCTGTGTCACCAGATTACTGCAGCACTAACAGAGTCCTGAAAGAGTTGTCTATGATTCCAACAAGTCTTCATTCCACATGAGACTTATTATCTAAAACTTCCTAACTTTGTTATTTCATCTTTTTTCTTTTTATTTCATTGTAATTAATAGAAGGGTTACATTATATTTGTTATTTCATCTTAAGAAAGTAAAGAAATACTTTGTAAATTTCAAGATATGATAAAATCTTCAAATATTGATAATGAGAGTATTCTGAGTCTCGCTTCACTACTACTCAAATTACTCCTTGTTATAAAAATGTCATTTGTATCCCCATCAGAAAATTTAAAAATACAACACTGTGCTAAGAGGAATATGTGACGTAAAAATGTAGCTTCTTTTTCACAAGTCCCAGAAGTATGCCTACACAACAAAAGCCATATGGAAAGGTATTAACAATAGTCATTTATACATACTCATGTAATTGAGGTTATGTAACTCCTGCTACCCTGCCATAGTGTACATAGAAAGGATGATCCTGAGTTAATGTTTCATCCTCATAGTCAAAATCTATCACATCATCTGTGTCTATAAATACAGGCTTAAAGCCTCCTTATAATTGTAAGTAATCTAACTAGTTCGTTTGACATTAGTATTGTTTACATTATAGACCACTGTATTTGTTTTCAACACTTAATGCTAACTTTTGCTATAACAAATGAATTGTGCCCAAGGAATCACAGGGAAAAAATTTAAGACTCTTAAAACATAAAAACTTGGGAGTCCTGGAGAAAGGCATATGACTGTCACTTGTATATTTCATAAATAGGTGCATATCTGCAAGCCCATGAAGAACACTTCCTAGGAAAGACCTTATGAGCTTAGGAGAGCCTTGATTTGCTCTGTTAGTTAAATGCTATACGAATCATTCGTTTAGTCAAAGTTTAGGTGTGTCAAATAGAATTTAGACAAGCAATCAGGTTCAAATTGTTTTTCAGGGATTTTTACAGATAAAGCTTAATGTTAACTTTGAAAATACTCTTTATTTAGCTACAATTTGTGGTGGGACAAAGAATTTTATTTTTTAATTTTTTCAAAGGATTTTATTTTAAACCAACTTATTACAATAGAAACATCCTAAAGATTCCAATTTGAATTTGCTCTTCTGTAGCTCGTCATTACTTTCAGTCTTCAGCCAAGACTCACAATTCTGTGCTTATAAAAGATGCAAATTCTGCCAGCTAAACAGAAGAGGGAGCTCTCCATCTGGAAATTAACCAGTTCTTTCAAAATCAAGTCAAATAAATAAATAAATGTAGAAGGCAATTCTCAATATAGTCAAATACATAGTCTCAAATTTTCAGTCTTGTATTTTATAGCAGAATTATAAATTTCTTGATGTGCTCAAAATGATAAAGAAAACTAGCAGTAAAGACAAAAACACTGAATAAAGAGGAAAAATATACAAACAATAAAGGGATATCTAAAGCTACATTCACATTTTATGGTTGATCTCACATTTAATGACAAAATGGAGACTCAGGATACACAACTCTGAAAGCCAAAATAATACTCTCTGGCCACACATACAAGTAATATCACCTTCCTATAGATCATGATCATAAAAATGAAACTCTGGCTTTAACATTGATAACATCTGGAAATAATGGCAGAAAAAAAAAAGGCTGTTGGATTGCATCTGTCTTGAAAATGCTATGTAATAAGATTTACTTAATATATTTGGAAGAAAAAAATGTTTTGTTCCCCCAATTTGTTGCAACATCTGAAAGTTCATGAGGTTATGACCCCTCTTTAAGAAAGCATCTCCCACCACCTGCAAATACCCCAGGAAAAGCAGTTGGAAACAATAAAACACGTGCTAGTTAACGGTTACCAGGGAAACGGTTCTGGTTCACCAATCAGAAAGCTTTCTCTTCCCAGTGGCTTTGTCTGAGGGAGACATGGGCCAGCTGTTAGTGAATAACCATTGTTATAGATCATCAGGAAATCATAGTCAGCAGGCAACCCAGCCCCACTGGAAGTTTATTTCTCATATTTGTTCATCACCAGGGCAATCCTCCACCTTTAAAACATCCCCTTAGGCTGAATGAACTAAATAATGTTAATCCTGCCCCAAGCAGGATCATTTAAAAGAAGCAATTTACAAAATGGTCTTTTTGTGCAACAAATAAGTTTCTGCCTTTACTTCCAGTCGCATCTATCCCTGTTGGTGCCCCTTTGCTTTCCAGTTCAATTGCAAAGGAAGTATCTGAAGGCAAGGTGGGTTTGGTAGTGCTTCTCCTTCCCTTGACTGGCACCGAGATCCACATCCCTCACACATCCTTGGCACCATGCGATTTCATACCACCCTGCTGGATTTATCCAGCAGTTCCACATGCTGAAGACACTGCTGTAGAATGAATTTGGGGATGCCTAAAGAGTAGAACTGAGAACAAAACTGTGGGTGCTTTGGCCATCAATATCCACACCTCAGAGCAGCCCCACTGAAACTGATGGTGTGGCTCAAGTGATAGATCACCAGCCTTGAGCAAAAAAAAGAAAAAAAAAGTCAGGTGAGAATATGGGGACCTAAATTCAAGCCCTAGAACCAGCTTCGGATTTCAAGACCCACGCCCTAGTCTAGAGTTGTGTCCTAACATTAGAGGGTTGGTTCCATATATTTGCTATGGTAAATAGAGAGGTCATCACTGTGTCTTAACAATAGGTTAAAAGCTAAAAAGGAAAACACAATAACTCCTTTTGGATCTATCTGAGGATTGAGGTCATGGTGCAAACCATTGGGAAACAAAGGTGAATATAATCATTAGAGCAGAAACTTTGAGAACTAGTTCCTAGAGGATCAGTATGGATACAGTTGAGAGTTAAAATCCCTGGGCAGCCGAATCATGATGGCCCCACAAACACCTGACCTACAGAGGTGCAAAGGTCAAAGGAACAACTGACAGCTCCTCAGAAGCCATGCAAGCAAGAACACAGTAATATGAAACGAATTATTGAGAGAGGGGAAAAAAGCATGACAACGAATGGAACTATTCTTTTGAACATAAAGAAAAATTAAAGACTAAAGGAAAAATTAAGGGAATATGCTGACCTGCCTTGCAAGAAATGCTAAAAAGAAAAGTTATTCAGGGAAGGAAACTCAGAAAAGAGAGTGTCAGAGAAGGAATAAGTGATAAAACAATAACTTGTTTTGCTTATTAATTGATTTAACGCATATTATGTTAGATATGCAATATGATACACACAATAAATTAATCATATAACAATTATAGCAATGATGTATTGTTATGAGCATTTGTGCATGTTATTCATATATGCACATATTTGCTTATTTATGCTTAGGTAAAAGTAAAATGAATAAATCAATATTATAAGGAACAGAACAGATAAGTTAAGAATGCTTTGTTACTATAAAGTACTTTTGGACATTCATGGTTGTGCACATTTTTAATTCTAGGCACTTGTGAGGTAGAAATAGTCTAGCCGGGGCAAAAAGTTAACAAGACCCCTTTCTCCACCGAAAGCTGGTCATAATGGTGCCTGCCTATAATTTCAGGTCTAGGGGTGGGAAAGAGTAGAGGATTGTAGATCAAGGCCAGCCTTGAGTAAAATTTTAAAAAATAACTAATAAAAGCAAAAAGGGTCTGGGATGTATATCAAAGGAGAGTGAGTGCCTACCTAGAGAGTTCAAGGCCTTGAGTACCATCAAATAAATACTAAAAAACTGCAAGCACTTGCACTGGTCATCAAGTAGTACAGTATGAGTACAACTTTTATTCGTTATGAGTATTGCAAAATCTAGGGCAACTAGTGATAAAGGAAAAAGAGAAGTATGATTGATATGCTAAGAAAGGAGGGAAAATTGAATCATATAAAATTCTCAGTATTTAATTTAATATAATAGTATAGTAGTGTGGTTTAGACTAATACTTCTTATGAGCAAAACAATGCAAAAATCTTTAAAATATTCATAGATTAAATTCAACCATGCATAAAATGAATTATACTCCAGGAAAAACTTGGATTTATCACAGATATGCAAGACTGATTTAACATTTGAAAGTCAGTTAATGTATCTAAGGCAGTTAATCTAATTAATAAATTAATGAAGACAAATTATATAATTTATTCAATAGATGCAGAAAGGATAGTTGACAAAAATCTACAAACTAGGACTATAGGGCTGTCTCTTCAACTTCATAAAGAGCATCTACATGTTTGCCTCCATCAAAAGCCGGCTGCCATTCTATGTTTTTAGATGAAAAATAATTAATACTGGACATGTGGTGTCAATAAATGAATCAGTACTTGTGAAAAAAAGAACATCTACAAAATATTTACATTTACCATATATTTAGTGAAATTTTCCTACTAAGGTCAAAGAATAAGAAAAGAATGTTCTTTCTCATCATTACTTTGCAAAGTTGTTCTGGAAGTCATTATTGCTAATGTAATAAATCAAGAAGTCAAAGGTATGCATATCTGGAAGTAAGAAATAAAATTTACCACTCAAAAGTAACAGGGATATCTTGATAAAGAACTTCAATAGTAGCAGAGAAACTCCTGGAACATATAAGCAACTGTAGCAACTTAGCACTATCTTAGGTTATACTACATCCACCAGCACAACAATGTTCATTGCAGCATTATTCACCATAGCAAAGATATGGAACCAACCTAGATGTCCCCAGTTGATGAGTGGATCAACAAGATGTGGTATTTGTACACAATGGAATTCTATGCTGCTGTCAGAAAGAATAACATTGCCCCATTTGTTAGGAAATGGAAAGACTTAGAAAAAATCAGATTAAGTGAAGTAAGCCAGCTCAAAGGAATATAAGCTCAATGGTTTCCCTCATTTGTCATAATCAGTAGAAACCTTGGGCTCTCCTACCAGAGATTTGCAATAGAGCAAAACCTTGATACAAAAGGCCATATAGTAGGACACTAAATTAAAGGATCTCTAGGATATAGAAACATAAGCCATATAATGAATGATTGTTGTTCTTAAGGTACTATGTTATCTCTCATCTCTTTTGCTGTCTCTTGGTTATCTCATATTGTTACAGTATCTCACTTTGTTACCTGATATATCAGATATATTTGTATTTGGTTATTTGAAATTGGATAGGAAACAGGGGAAAACAAGATGAGGGGTGGGGGTTGGGGGGAGGGAAATGGGGACCAAGACATGAGAAAGGGTATCAATATATGGGAATTAATGTGCCATCTATCTGGCAAATATCATGTAACCCTTCTATTAACTACAATAAAAAATATATGAAAAAAAGAAAAGTCAATCACTTTCCTATAAACAGAAATGAGTAGTGGTATTTTAAATTTAAAACAAAAAATGAAATACTTAAGTATAAACTCAATAATAGATATAAAAATGTATATAAGAAAACTATAAAATGCTCATGAAAAAAATACAAAGGGATACTGAACACCACTTGCTCATGCCTGTAATCCTAGCTAAGGAGGAGGTGAGATCTGAGGATCACAGTGTAAAGCCAACTCAAGCAGGAAAGTCCATGAGACTCTTATCTCCACTTAACTACTAAAAAGCAAGAAGTGAAGTTTGGCTCAAATGGTTAAGTGCTCGTTAGCCTTAAGGAAAGAAAACTCAGGGACAGTTCCTAAGCCCCGAATTCAAGCTCCAGGATCAACACAAATAAGTAATAATAATAGTGATAATGATAATAATATTAAAGGACAACTAAGTAAATTAAGAGATTGATCCATTTTTATGATAGGAAGACCTAACATCATTAAGACACCATTTCTTTCCAACTTGAGCACTGTATTCAATGCAGTTCCAATCAAAATCTCAGGTAATTATTTTGTGATGATTTACGAACTGATTCTAATTGAATATGAGGTAGCTAAAGAACTAGAAAATTATTTCAATATTAAAGGCCTGACACTAATTCTCAACTTCAAGACTTTCTATACAGCTACCTTAATTAAACATTAAAGTGGTACTAGTGAAAGAACAGATCAACAGAACAAATAGAAATGCTAGACATAGAGCCACGTAAATATAGTCAACTAATTTTTGGCAAATTGGTAAAGGCTATATAATGAACCAATGATTGTCTTTTCAAAAAAATGGTGCTCGAAGAATTAGGAATCCATTGTTAAAATGTGAGTTTAGGTACAGCTCTTACATATTCCACAAAATTAATTCAAAATGTAAATCTATAAAATTCTTAAAAGATAGAATAAGAGAAAATGTTTTAGATGTAACTACAAAGACATGATCTGATGAAAGAAAGAATTCATGAGCAGGACTCCATTAAAATTTAATACTTCTGTTCTTCAAAGGATGTCAAAATATTTAAAAGATATGCCACCGACTAGGAGAAAATGTTTATAAAAGAAACATCTGACAAAATAATGTTATTCAAAATACATCAAAAACTCTTGAAAGTCAACAGTGAGACAAGGAACCCCATTTAAAATGGGCAAATGACTTGACTAGATACTTCACACCAAAAAAGATACAGTGAGTAGCATATGAAAGCTCTTCTGTATCGTATGTCATTGTGATACTGCAAATTAAAACAACACTCATGCAAGAATGGCACAAATCCAGAGCACTGGCAACAAAAAAACATTGGCGTGGATATGGAGCAACAGGAACTCATATTCATTGCTGATGGAAAAGCAAATTTATAAAACTTTGGAAGAGAGTTTGGCAGGGTCTTGCAAAGCTAATGATGTTATTAATATATAATACCACAATCACCTTCCTTGATACTTACACAAAGAAGTTGGAAGTAGGGCTCCACAAAAACTTACATGTTTTTAGCAGCTTTATTTCTATTTGCCAAAACTTGGGGACAATAATGATGTCACTGAGAAGATAAATAGGTAAGCTGTACAAAGGGGTACTACTAAAAAGAAATGTGTTGCCAAGCCATGAAAGGATATAGAAGAAGCTTAAGTGTACATTACTAAGTGAAAGAAGTCAATCACAATGGATATAATAAATAAATATATATATATATACTACTTATGATTTCAATAAAATGGAACTTGGGAAAGGAGGAACTCCTGGTTGCCAGGAGTTGTGGGGGAGGGGGCAGAAAGAAAACTAGACAGAATTCATGTAACACATGCATCATATATATATATATATGTATATATATATCCTTAATTGGAGGAAGATGTGCATGTGATGGGAGACAGTTTATACAGGAATTCTCTGTACTGGTCAAGCCATGTTGTTATAAACCTGTAACTTCTCTAAAAGATAATTTTTGTCTTTTTTTGGTACTAGGGATTAAACCCGGAATATTGCACTTCCTAGGAAAGTACTTTGCCACTGAGCTACATCCCAGCCCTCTAAAAGATAATTTTAAAAAGAGATTATTTTTACTATGGTAAATAGTGCTGCAATGAACCTTGGAACCAACTCAGATGTCCCTCAGTTGATGAGTGGATCAACAAGATGTGGTATTTGTACACAATGGAATTCTATGTGCTGTCAGAAAGAATGACATCACTCAATTTGTTAGGAAATGGAAAGACTTAGAAAAAATCATATTAAGTGAATAAGCCAGACTCAAAGGAACATAGGCTCACTGGTTTCCCTCATTTGTCATAATCAGTAGAAACCTTGGGCTCTCCTACCAGAGATTTGCAATAGAACAAAACCTAGATTCATAAGGCCACACAATATGACACTAAATGAAAGGACCTGTAGGATATAGAAACAAAAGCCATATAATGAGTGATTGTTGTCCTTAATCTCTTTTGCTGTCCCTTGGTTATCTCATATTGTTACAGTATCTCACTTTGTTATCTGATATATTGGCTATATTTCTATTTGGTTATTTGAAATTGGATAGCGAAGGGGGGAAAACAAGATGAGAGGTAGAGGTGGGGGGAGAGAGAAATGAGGACCAAGACATGAGAAAGGGTATCAATGTATGTGAAGTAATGCACCTTCTATCTGGCGAATATAATGTAACCCTTCTATTAATTACAATAAAAAATGTAACTCAAAAATAAGGTAACCCCATAAAAAAGAGATTATTTAAATTCAAATTTTGGAAATTGAGATTCAGAAGATCTTGGTTAGGGTTTGAAAAATCTATCCCATAAATCTAAGATATTTCTTTTAAAAATGTGTTTGTATTATTTTTAAGTAGTTGTTCAAAGGAGTTGCCATTGAACAAGGCAGTTTATGAATACAATGTATCTTGATCAATGTCAATCTTTTCAACATTGTCACCCATCCCTCCCAACTGCACCCCTTCTCCTCACTTTTTTTTTTATTTTGTAGGATATACATTGAACTTTAACTACATCTCTCTTCATAATCTAAGGTACTTCTGATGTGCATCCAGGACTGAGATCAGTGGATAGATCCTGACTTGATTTTTCAAAAAATATGTAGTTAGATTATTTCCCCCAATCTTAATCTCTGATAAGAACAGCCTTAAATATCCATTTATATTAAAATATCAACAATAAATAATGCTTATACAGAAAATGTTTGCATTTATAGAATGACAGTTCTGTCTGTAAAGGTTTAAATTAATAGTCTGTGTTATAGTCTGTCCATTTATCAATAGCCCAGACATAGAGGTGACTGTAAAAAGTGAAATGGTGAGGCTATTCCAAAGTTCTGTTCTATCATTCTTTTGCATAAAGCAAATAAACAAGATATCAACCCTCAAGTACATGGCATCTATGGTTCTAAATTCAATTTTCCATCAAGAGATAAGTACTAATTCTAAGTAGTTCCTGCGAGCAAATTTGAACTAAAAACATGCTTTAAGAAGACAAAATGAATAATGGCAGAAGCAGTCTGGTCTTTCTTCACAACTGAAGTCCCAATCTTTTTTAGTTTGAAGAACCAGACAGGATCATAGAGTTTCCAGTCCAAGTCCCTTCTTTCGACAAAAGGGACTAACCCAGAAGGATGTAGCTTGCTATTTTTCAAAGGATGGAAATGTTCTCCACAAAGCCCAGATGTTTTCTATCTTTCCAAGCTGTAATTATTTCAACACATGATTTCAGCTCCACTCACATCAGATCAGGACCACCTGTTGTATCCTCTGCACACTTATGAGACACTTAATGGCAAGTTTGTATTTATGGCTTATTTAGAAAAATCAAAATTAAATTGAGAGGATGCTTTTAAAATCATCTGGAGGTCTAAGAAGTGTAGAGAACTCACAGATACGCTAGACACTGTGTTGTGAAAGCATAATCAAGTCAAATTTTGTGATTGGTTATTACATAAATTGGGATGAAAATATCCATCTTAAATAAAACTATATGTCTGAAAAGCATAACGTAACAGTATTGGGCTTTAAAAAAATCATAAATTCTACTCCTAAATTCCATTATAATGTCCTTTACTACAAGACTATTTTCATTAGCAAGATTTTATATATTTAAATGTTATTTTATCTTGCCTAAAAATGAAATATGCTTCTTCTGATATTAATAAAAATGGTAAACATTTGCTAAAAAAAAAAGCCCTTCAGTATATCAAATAATTATTCAGCAGTCAGTGTTCACTGAGTCTAAGCACGTACCATAAGCCTGGAACTATTCCATGTGCAGGGATTCAATAGGGAACAAAATACACAAAATTCCTATTTGGGTAAAATGTTAAAATAACATTGGAGAAAATATGTGCTATAATAATTTAATAAAAAACATAGTGCAGGTAATAAAATAGATTGTGTCCTAGTAAATATTTTATTGTGTGCATTATTTTAGCCCTTAAAAATTAGCAACATGTGATTACAAGAGAGTTACCACAAGACAAATGCTAGGTAGAAGGGAAATGAGGAAAATAGAAGTGAAAAACACACCTCCGTTTTGATTTGTATCCTATGATTACTAAGATACAATGTAAACTGAGAAAGATGGGGAAGTCTAAATTTAAGCCTAATCTATAGGTACAACTTCTCAAACCCAAGGTCATGGAATGACCAGAAATACATAGTATAACTAAATCTCTGTTGCAAATGACATTGTTTATGCTATACTTTTCCCTCCCTTTCCTTCTCCATAGTGATGTCTGGCAGAATTAGAGTACACTTCTTAAGCTCTTTGTGGCACTAGCAGAGACAGGGTGTCAAGTTTTGCCCAGGCACATATTTAGACCAAGATCATCCCATTTTATACTTCCTGATGTAGCAGGGATGACAGGAGGATGCCACTACATCAAGTTTTTTTTGTTGTTGTTAAGGCCAGAGTCTCATGAAGTTTTTGCCTGGATTGGCCTCAAACCTTGATCCTCAGCCTCTACTATTCCCATTAAAATCCCAACTCCTTCTTACCTTCTAATTTCAGTCTTGCAGGGAAAAAAATGGATTTTAAAATGCAGCAGCATAAGAAAGACTACCATAGAACAAAAACAACTCCTTACATCTAAAGTGTAATTTCAGAGTGGCAGACTGGAAAATCTCTGCAGGCAAATGTGATGTCACTGAAGAATTCACACACTTACCCGCAGAGATTCTTCAGTCTGACAGCATCAAGCATCGATCCATTTTTATCATCTATGCTTTTCTGTTTATAGTCCTTTTGCATGACATATATCTACCAAAATAATCAAGTGATAGTTCATTGAACTCAAGATTCTTCTAAACTACAGTGACTATATGCCTCATGCAGGTGCCAATTCACGAAGTTAAATTGTAAAATAAGTCTATAACATAAAACAAAATGCTATCCTGTTGTGACGTCTGAACTGGTAACATAAGCATTACCCAGGATCCAATTCAAATCCAATCAAAATGCAATTTATTAGCCAAAAACTGATGTTTCATGTCTATAACCTTATAAAGGAGAGCAGACCCAAAGGACTGGAGGACCAAGGTTCAAAGTCAGCCTGAGTAGAAAAGTATGCAAGACTCTATTTACAATTAACCAGAAAAAATGCTGAGCTAGAGGCATGGCTTAAGAAGTAGAATACCAGGTGTGAGTGAACAGTAATAGAATGAGGTCTGGAGTTCCAGGACTGATGAGAAGAAGGAAATAAAGGAGGAAGGAAATGAGAGAGGAAGGAAAAGGAAAGAAAGGAAAGGGGAAAAAAAGTCAATTTTCTTGATCCTGGCCATGCTTTTTTTTATTGTAATTAATAAAAGGGTTACATGATATTTCCCAGATAGAAGGTGCATTAATTCACATACATTGATACCCTTTCACATGTCTTGGTCCCAATACCCTCCCCTCCACCACCCCACCATCGTCTTGGTTTTCTCCCCTTCCCTATCCAATTTCAAATAACCAAATACAAATAAATCCAATATATCAGATAACAAAGTCAGTTACTGTAACAATATGAGATAACCAAGGGACAGCAAAAAAAATGAGAGATAACATAGTATATTATGGACAGCAGTCATTCATTATATGGCTTTTGTTTCTATATCCTGGAGGTCTTTTCAATTAGCTTCAGACTATATGGCCTTATATATCAAGGTTTTGCTCTATTGCAGATCTCTGCTAGTAGAGCCCAAGGTTTCTACTGATTATGACAAATGAGGGAAACCATTGAGCCTAAGTTCCTTTGAGTCTGGCTTACTTCACTTAATACGATTTTTTTCTAAGACTTTCCATTTCCTAACAAATGGGGCGATGTTGTTTTTTCTGACAGCAGCATACAATTCCATTGTGTACAAATACCACATCTTGTTTATCCACTCATCAACTGAGGGACATCTAGGTTAGTTCCATATTTTTGCTATGGTGAATAATATTGCAATGAACATTGTTGTGCTAGTGGATTTAGTATGTCCTTGTTTCTGGATGATTTGGTAAATGCCAAGTAGTGGAATTGCTGGGTCATAGGGGAGTTCTATGTTTAGCCTTTTGAGGCACTGTCATACTGCTTTCCATGGTGGTTGCACTCCCACCAACAGTGTAGTAGTGATCCCTCCTGGCCACATCCCCTCCAGCATCTGTTGTTATTCGTTTTCCTGATCCTGGCCATTCTAACTGGAGTGAGGTGGAATCTTAGAGTTGTTTGATTTGCATTTCTTTTATGACCAGAGATGTTGAGCATTTCTTCATGTGTCTATAGGCCATTTTCGTTTCTTCTTCACAGAAGACTCTCTTTAAGTCTTTGGCCCATCTTTTAATGGGATGGTTGTTACTTTGGAGATTAGTTTTGGAGTGATTCAGTTTTTTGAGCTGTTGATATATTTTAGATATGAGGCCTTTGTCCGTTGTATGGTTGATGAAGATCTTCTCCCACTCTGTAGGCTTCCTAATTAGTTTACTAGCTATGTCCTTTGCCATACAAAAGCTCTGCAGTTTAATGCAGTCCCACTTATTTAGCCTTTCTCTGATTTGTTGTGATTCTTGGTCCTTATTAAGAAAGTTTCGACCAGATGCTGGAGGGGATGTGACCAGGAGGGATCACTACTACACTGTTGGTGGGAGTGCAAACTCATTCAACCACCATGGAAAGCAGGATGGCAGTTCCTCAAAAGACTAAACATAGAGCTCCCCTATGACCCAGCAATTCCACTACTTGGCATTTACCAAATCATCCAGAAACAAGGACATACTAAATCCACTAGCACAACCATGTTCATTGCAGCTCTATTTACCATAGCAAAAATATGGAATCAACCTAGATTTCCCTCCGTTGATGAGTGGATCAACAAGATGTGGTATTTGTACACAATGGAATTCTATGCTGCTGTCAGAAAGAACGGCATCGCCCCATTTGTTAGGAAATGAAAGGACTTAGAAAAAATCATATTAAGTGAAGTAAGCCAGACTCAAAGGAACTTAGGCTCAGTGGTCTCCCTCATTTGTCATAATCAGTAGAAACCTTGGGCTCTCCTAGCAGAGATTTGCAATAGAGCAAAACCTTGATACATAAGGCCATATAGTAGGACACTAAATGAAAGGACCTCTAGGATATAGAAACAAAAGCCATATAATGAATGATTGTTGTCCTTAATGTACTGTGTTATCTCTCATCTCTTTTGGCTGTCCCTTGGTTATCTCATATTGTTACAGTATCCCACTTTGTTACTTGATATATTGGATATATTTGTATTTGGTTATTTGAAGTAGGATAGGGAAGGGGGGGAAAACAAGATGAGGGGTGGGGGTGGGTGGGAGGGAAATGGGGACCAAGACATGTGAAAGGGTATCAATGTATGTGAATTAATGCACCTCCTATCTGGCAAATATCATGTAACCCTTCTATTAATTACAATAAAAAGTATATGAGGCCAAGAAATCTGTGTTTTAACAAACTCTCCATCAGGTAAAGTTGACTGTTAATCAAGTATGTGACAACTGGCTTAAAGAAAAGAAAGGATTATATCTGGAATCACTATACTCAAAGAGATCTTCTGATGTTGAATACTATATGAAAATCAGACAATATAGTATGTATTCATATTATTCATGTATTACTTTTCAAAAATGATTATCTTAGTAATAACATAAGCATTATTAGTGGAAA
Organism: Megascapheus bottae; assembly: GCF_031878675.1. NCBI lineage: Eukaryota > Metazoa > Chordata > Mammalia > Rodentia > Geomyidae > Megascapheus > Megascapheus bottae. Next base: position 45,775,395 of record NC_143515.1, read on the forward strand.
GAAACATCTTTAACTCTTATTTTTTTAATTTTTTTTAATTTGCAAAGCCCTACTTTTTCCTTAGAGATAAGGAATTGAGATGTCTCATTTAGGAAGAGAAAACATTTTCATATTTGAGAGGATTGAAAGGATACTGACATAGCTAGGCAGGCGTGGTGGCTCACCCCTGTAATCCTAGCTATCTGGAAGGCTGAGATCCGAGGATCATGTTTCAAAGCCTTCTGGGGCAATGAAAGCCTACAAAGCCATGAGACTCTTATCTCCAATTAATCACTAGAAAAAGGAAAGTAAGGCTATGGCTCAAGTATAGGGCGGCAATTTTGAACTGAAGAGTTCAGGGATAGCTTCCAGGCCCAGGAGTAGGTAGCCTTGAGCTAAATAGCTCAGGGGCAGTGCATAAGCCAAGTTCAAGCCCCATGACTCCCCCCGCCAGAAAAAGGATACTGACATCTTTCAAGACATAAGCCATAATTTTTTATTATATTTTATTGCCGGGGTAACATACAGAGGGATTATAGTTATATTCCTCAGGTAGTAGGTACATTACTTCTTGAACATTGATACCTCTTCTCATGGTTTTGTCTGACTTTCCCTCTCCCTACCCCTTCCCAATCATCTTGTTTAAGCCATAATTCTTATTATTTTATTGCTACATTCCTCAGAAAGCTTTAGAAAGTTATTCCTAAGAGCTCAAAATATGCACTTAGATTGCACACAGAGAAGAAAAATGTTCTCACAATAAAATTATTTTAGCCTGGCCCAATAATATTCTCTATGTAATATATCTTGGCAAAGTAAGTGATGAGTCTAAATAAATTTTTCTTTCATTTTTCTTTGTAATTTGGCCCCCAAACAGTTAAACATAGCTGTAAATGATCTAATTTCTTTGTACTATGAAAAATATTTTCCTTTCCTTTTTGTTATTGTAAAACATATAAAAATATTAAAAATTATCATTAATCATTAATGATAATGAAAATGATACATAAATGGATTATGTAGTATATTAAAGATTTGGATGCCTGTTAACCAATAACTTCTGATGGAATATTAAAAATTCAGTTTTATTCTTAAAAAATCCATTTTGATTATTTCTGAACCACGCCAATTTCTCATGATGTTATGGAAAAACTTGTAACATTCAAAAATTGAATTAGATCACATGCAAAACATCACTTTATTCAGATTATAGTAATGGAATTTGGCTCATTCATTGAAAATTGAAAGCCCAACCATGTCCAGACTCTGCAAAGACAGAGCTGGGACGAGTAAGCAAGACAGTAAGCAAGATCTTCAAACACTTTGGCCTAAAGGGAGTATATTTACATAGGTAAGGATAAAGAGGATCTCTAAATACCAAGTTTCTTTACTTTCATGGGAATTAAGTCATTTCAACCTTACTGCATCGCTTATCAGAATCTCCAATTGCTAGTTTTAAATGCTTCTGATCATAAAAGACTGCAATTGTTAACAATACATGCAGATGGATATATAGAACCTTTCAAAACCTAGGATTCCACTGAACAAAACAATAAAAATCAATCGTAGGAATTTAGCATCTCAGCAGGAAGTAGGGGAATTATAACCTCGAAAGCAACTGCTAATCACTACTATTATATGAAGCCATCCACACACACACTAATTTTGTTTTCTTGTAAACCACATGCAGGTATCACTGGTAAGTCTGATTTTATAGCCAAGGGGGGAAAAATCCCAAAGCTCAGAAAACAAAATGGAAGAAAAGAAATTATCTGAATAGATTTGATCCAACATCTCAGATAGGAACAGCATGGACACCTGGGTTTTAAATATCAGATTTATCCACTTAAATTAAGCATGTGGGTTGGATATACTCTTCTTGAAAACAAAGAAAATACTGTTTTTTTCTCTTTTTTGTCAGTATTAGATTTATTGAGACATAGTAATAAAATTACCTACCAAAAATGCATCCTTTTAACATATGTTGTTTTTCTCTTTATATTACATGGCTAAAGATTTTTTTGTCAATGACAAAAATTGTAATAATGTGGATGTTATTAAAATTGAAGTGAACTAGGTAAGCTTTAGTGGTGGCCTGTTCTTTAATACCTACTTCTCACCATCCCAAAGTGCATCTATAGTTGTGGAAATTGCTATAGTGATGATGCCGATAAGAGAGTTAATTTTCTTCGTTTAGTCCCTCTTTAAAAACACTGGCCTTGGGCCGGGAGTTTGACCTAGTGGTTAAAGTGCTTGCCTAGCATGCATGAAGACCCGGGTTCGATTCCTCGGTACTACATACATAGAAAAAAACCGGAAGTGGTGCTGAGGCTCAAGTGGTAGAGCTCTAGCCTTGAGAAAGTCCAAGGACAGTGCTCAGGCCCTGAGCTCAAGCCCAGGACTGGCAAAAAAAATAAATAAATAAAATAAAATAAAAAAATAAAAACACTGGCCTTCTATCTTTAATCACCATCCTTGCTACATCAATTTCCTTTATGTGATCTCAAGAATATATGATCTCCAATGGAATTTTATGCTGCCATCAGAAAGAACGACATTGCCCCATTTGTAAGAAAATGGAAAGACTTAGAAAAAGTCATATTAAGTGAAGTAAGCCAGACTCAAAGGAACATAGGCTCAATGGTTTCCCTCATTTGTCATAACAAGTAAAAACCTTGGACTCTCCTAGCAGAGATTTACAATAGAACAAAACCTAGATACATAAGGCCATATAGAATGACACTAAATGTAAGGACCTCCAGGATAAGGAAACAAAAGCCATATAATGAGTGATTGTTGTCCTTAATGTACTATGTTATCTCTCATCTCTTTTGCTGTCCCTTGGTTATCTCATATTGTTACAATATTTCACCTTATCTGATATATTTTATATGTGCTTAATTGGTTATTTGAAATTGGATAGGAAAGGGGGGAAATCAAGATGGGGGGAGGAGGAGGGAGAGGGAAATGGGGACAAAAACATGAGAAGGAGTAACAATGATTGTTAAGTAATGCACCTTCTATCTGGCGAATATAATGTAACCCTTTTATTAATTACAACACAAATACATTTAAAAAAGAATATGTGATTTTAAGAACACCAAATTTTAGGGAAAGCACACAGCTGCTCTCTTTTTTCCAGTCCTGGGCTTGAATCAGAACCTGGCCACTGTCCTTGAGCACTCTACCATTAGGTCATACTCCCAGCCTACATAGATGTTCTTGAAGGATTGTGCCACAGGAGTCCACATAATCTTTCTTCTTCTCACTGTCTGACACTCCTTCTTTCTATGAATTTTTTTTTGCCAGTCCTGGGCTTGATCTCTGGGCCTGAGCACTGTCCTTGGACTTTCTCAAGGTTAAAGCTCTACCACTTGAGCCTCAGCACCACTTCCAGCTTTTATCTATGTATGTGGTACCAAGGAATCAAACCTGGGTCTTCATGCATGCTAGGCCAGCATTCTACCACTAGGCCAAACTCCCAGTCTGCATGAAAATGTTTTCTATAAACATTCAAGAGGAATACACAAATTCCCTATAGCCCATGCTAAAAACAAGGTTGGCTTACCAGTGACGCCTCTCAAGATCCAGAAATTTTTGCTGATACAATCTTGGCACTTTAGAAGCTTAATCACTCACAAAACATAATATTCCACTCTAGGGGAAGAAAAGATAGTGGCCATTTACCTCAACTCAATCTTTTACTGAGCTCTGACTATGTGTGATTGACATTTAGTCCTCATATAACCTCTATTAAGTTTGACTGTCAATAATGGTTCCATTTTGCAAATGAGAAAAGTTTCCAAAGGTTTAATTAGGGCCATAATCATCACCATTACTGGGTTTTAAGGCCCAAAGGCAAAATACTCCTAAGTCATACCACTACTTAATAACAAGCCTAATTTTTTATATAAGACACTTATTTGTAAAGAATTTGTGGACATGTAGCTAGAAATTGGTGGTTCATTTCCAGAATCCTAGATACTTAGGGTGTAGATCCCTGGAGGAACTATAGCTTGAAGCCATGTTAGGCAGGAAAGTCTGCTAAACATCTCCAATTAGCAAAATGTCAAATAGAGGCAACTGTGAGCAAGCAAGCTGCACAACAGCACAAGCCATTGAGTTCAAGCCCAAGAATCATCAACCACCCCCAAAATTTCTTCACTAAATTGCCTATAACTCTTATAAATTTTTCTCTAAAGAAGTATTTGGTCTTCCAGGTGTAGAGACTCACAGATGCATCCTACCTACTTGGGAGGCAAAGAGTAGGATAACTACAGTTCTAAACCAACCTGGCCAAAATTTAGGGAGATATTATTTATATCAATAAAAAGCCTGGCATATGCCTTGCACTCCCAGCCATGTAGCAAGATAAATAGAATTATTGTGGAGCAAGTCATCCTGAGCAAAAATGGGAGAACCTATTCTAAAACTAACAAAAGCAGAATGAACGAGGGGCATGTATCATGTGACAGAGCATGTACCTGGAAGGCTCAAGGCATTGACTTCAAACCCCAATACTGCCAAAAAATGTACTTGAATGGCCTATGTTCTTATAAAAGATTCTCTAAAGAATTATTCAGTCTACTATAGCCAACTAAATAATTCATTCAATGATGAAAGGGTTGATAGCAACCATGACACATTATATTTATAAACTGACATGTTAAATGGTAACTTATTTGTACAACTAGGTAAAAAGAATAAAAATATTTAAAAAATAGTTGATTCACTGGGTGCCTACAGCTCATGCTTATAATCCTGGCTCCCCAGAAGCTGAGATCTTAGGATCATAGTTTGAAGTCAGTGGGGCAGGAAAGTCTGTGAGACTTTATCTCTAACTAACTACCAAAATTAAAAGCCAGAAGTGGAGTTATGGCTCAAGTGATAGAACCCAAAAGCTCAGGGACAAAAGCTCAGCCCTGAGTTAAGTCTCAGGACCAGAACAAAATAATAATAGTAATAATAATAATAATAATTTAGACAAAAGTAAACCTGTTAATATGGACATGTTAATGGAAGTACAAACATAACTATATAGACATAAAAACCTATGACTCTATAGACATAATTTTTTATTTCATAAATTAATGTTTCTATGACATTAGCCTAATTGTGATTAAGTTCTAAATATTAAGTCCCAGTGATTGTAAATAGAGATTCCCTCCTTGAACACTTGTATGTTAAACTTGTCATTTAAAATATGATGTAAAAAATCAAAAAAGTAAACCTATTAAATTATAGTACAGTGGATGGATGGCTGAGTAGTGTCTTATGAATTCTGCGTCAATTTATATTTTAACCCCAATGAGTCAAGTGCTAAAACCATGCCTCTCTACTAAAAACCATAAAGCTCACAAATCCATATAAAATAGATGCTTCATCTTATCCCAATGTTGCTGACAACTTAAAACCAAAACAAAACAATTATTAATACATCTGTAATATCATGGGGATTAGTTCAGGTATGTGTAAGACCAGGCTTAATTTAACACTCACAAGCCGGTAAATAAATGTACCAGTGTTCGATATCAAATTTAAAATCACATATCAGCTTCATCTTCTATAAGGTTTTGACTAAAGGATCCAATAAAGCAATTACAATTTTTTTTAACAAAGCATAATTTTCCCATTTGGTAATTTTCTTTTCTATCTTAGTAGTCACCTACCACTCATAGCTCCCATGTAGAACCTTCCACAGCTCACAAAATTAAAGTGTACGTATGATGAAGTCTGTATAATTAAAAATATGGTTGTCAATGAATTTCTATGCTCCCATCAGAAAGAATGGCATTGCCCATAAGGAAATGGAAATACTTGGAAAAATTATATTAAGTGAAGTAAGCTAATTCCAAAGAAACATAAATTGCATGGTTTCCCTCCTTTCTAATCGTTAGAATGTGCATATACATCTACAAGTAAACCCAGTAGATGATAAAAGACAAAAAAATTACTCTTGGACATGATAAATCAAATAGGATTCTAAACATTCACACAATGAGGAGGATATTCTTAGGAGAGGATCAAAAGAGATCAATAGCTATGTGCATATTATCATATAATATCATGTTTATCAAAATGAACTCCAAGAAATGGAAACAAGAGGTTTTTTGCTTTTGTATTTTCATTTATGTTTTTATTTATTGTCAGTTGTGAACTCTGGGCCTAAGCACTGTCTCTGAGCTCTTCAGCTCAAGACTTCCTTCCTACCTCTTGAGCCACAGTGTCACTTCCAGTTTTCTGCTGGTTAACTGGAGCTAAATCTCACAAACTTTAGTGCTCAGACAAGATTTGAACCATGATCCTCAGATCTCAGCCTCCTGAATAGCTGGGATTACAGGCATGAACCACCAGTACCCAGATAACAAGAGGTTTTTATTTTAGATTTTATGGGGTTTTTTTTCTGTTTTTCTCCTTTTGTTGCAGGTTTTTACTTCTGTATCTTCTGTCTTGTATGTAAATGTATCTGCTTTGGGGAGGGGAAGGGAAAGCACAGAAACAGTGGAACAAAGGGTGAATGAATTCAGCAGTGAGACTCACTATACACTATGTTGAAAATTGACTGTACAACTTATGAAAGAAGATCAGGAGGGAAAAAAGCTGGGAGAAAATGAGGGAAGAGATGACACAATTGAAAAAGAAATGTACTCATTACCTGATGTATGTAACTGTGACCCTGTATAAGACATTTTTAATAAAAAGAAAGAGGGGGGAGGAAGGCAGGAAGGAGGGGAAGAAGGAAGGAAGGAAGGAAGGAAGGAAGGAAGGAAGGAAGGAAGGAAGGAAGGAAGGAAGGAAGGAAGGAAGGAAGGAAGGAAGGAAGGATCTTCTTCTAGGACCTGAATTCTGCCAAGTGATGGCATGGCACTCAATCCCTCAATGAGAATTCATTGAATACCAACCAAGGTACTATGAAAATAACAAGAAGACATCTCAGACCTTGGCTTTGATCTGAGAGACTGACAATGGGTAAGTCAATTCTTTTGTAACTTTATCCAACATTTTGTCATTGAGACTTAAAGGTTTACTACCTTCAAGTACTTAAGTGCTTCCATTCCTTTGTGTTTGTTGCTTTAGCATCTCTTTCATCCTCTCAAACCAATTATCTTCTTAGAAGGCTGAGAAAAACTTAAAAATGATAATGTCTTCTCTGAAGGGATGGCCTGTGGCTTACGTGGCAAAGCCGCAGCCTAGCAAGGGAGAAAAGGACCTAAGTTCAAACCCCAGTACTGCCAAAACAAACAAAAACAAAAGAAGTAAGATGAAATGTCTGTTGCCAGCATCTTCATAGGTCTGGATTCTGAACAATCTCTCCTAAAAAATTTCCAGGATTAACTTCCTTCCTTCTGTTACTATAAGTGTATTTAGTTGGTTCACTTGTCTACTTACTATTACTACAAACACATTGAGATAGATCAATGAATTATATCACTGATGTTAGATACTGACATTTCTCTACTATCTAGAAAAGGACAAGCCAAAATACTCTTATCTTTTCTTTTCCTTTTTTAGGAAATAAGAGGTGATAGAAGCCAAGTCTTCAGGGCTATATCTACTTATAACTAGGCAATCCCTAATGGCTGTTCTACAAGCAGCTACTTTCTGGAAGAGATTATGTATTCATTTCCTTAGCACCCAGTACTGGAGAATACAATACATCTCTTGAAGTAGAGCTAACTTCTTTTATGTCTTTGTAGAAGCTGAACACAGAGAAGGAGAAAACTTGTCTATGGGGACCATCAATTGTATCAATAACCCTTGTGCCTATTCAAGAATGTCTCCACCATTCAGAATGTGGAAATCATGTCCAGAGGGAGCTCAGCTCAGTGACAGTTCTGTCTTTGGCCTTGGGCAGGACATAGACTCATACTCCCTTCTCATATTGCCTTATCTCTAGACATTATTCTCCACGAATCCCTATCTCTATTCATAATCACTTCTAATCCTCATGCTCCTCTGCCTGACCTTCTCTTCCCACAAAAATCCAGAAAGTATGTACTTAATAAACAAACAAAATCATCGACATAGATATATTCAGGTCAGCTTTACCAAAAGCCAGCATCAAACTGGTATTTAACAAGATTCTAGCCAAAATGTTCATTTGTAACTCCAGCCAACTATTTTATTGAAACAAATTTGAAGTCAAACATTTTCTGAATGCCTACAAGGCTACAAAAATAATAAATAAAGTTTGACTTTCTGTTAAACCTTAGAGGATTCAGAGTCTTGATCACAGAAAGAATAAGAAGACAGGGTAAAAGGAAACAGGCTTGGATTAGGCCACTGCTTAGATAATGACCCCAAGCAGAAATCAAAGTTCCGTGGAGAACCTTGGGTGATTGCTAGAATCATTAGAAAATTGAGATACAGAAGAGAGTCACATTGAGTGGGGTTGTGTAAGTCTTCTTATGCATCAGCACTCTTCAGTTATTTTTCTCATAGACTTTTTGCATTTTTAAAGTTAATTTCCCAAAAGGATGATGCAAAAGAAAGCTAAATGTGACAAAAATTAGTACAATACCAGCATTAACACACATGTGGGTCTCTTGAGGGTCTGAGGCCTAAGAGAAGGCTAAACTGCCTAACAGCATGTTTCAGATGATGAAGTGTTCAGATCCAAAAAGAAGAAAAAAATTGAATTATAAATATAACTGATATCAACTCTAGATACCACTATGTTGTAAAAAAAAAAACATAAAAATGCTACACATTCAGAAGCCCTTCAATTCAGAGTTAGGGACACCTCCAAACTTATACCCCAATATACACTAATATACTAATACTAGACTAGTTACTCAAGCAAGGTACAGACATGGACTACAAAGACAGCATAAACATTAGAAAGAAGAGTATAATTGGGATGGCTTTTCCAAGATCTACAATTTGGAAATTAGAAGCAGCTCTAGAAAAGTAACAGAAACATATGGAATCAAAATTTTTTAAATCAATGTAGTTTTCATCAAGGGTCTATGTATCATATTCTGCATTAGGCACTTTCACACATCACACTTCCACAGTCTCCTGCCCAAATATGAACAAGAAGTAAAGCAATTTCCCTTGAAGCTTACAACTAGTATGTGGTTGAACTAGAAATCACAACTTCACCCATGTGTTTCCTGACACCCTGTTTTCCATCTCTGAACCAAGTGGATAGCAGGAAGAATAACACTTCCAAGTTTTTAGAAGACTGTCAAGTAATTCCAGCTTTGCAAAGTTAGTACCAGTCTTTGGAAAATATTAAAATTTCCACTATCTGCAAAGCCCAAAGGTTATTTAGGAATCTACAGAAAGTATCTAATAAAACTCAGATGCATAACAAAACACATATAGAGCATAGCATATTGCAAAGTGTGCATTTGCATACACGGCAAAGATCCTCCCCTAAGATAGCTATAGAAACATTGTTCTATGAATTTGGTAACATCCATAAATACTTGTTTGCTTTGCTGCTGTTTTTCAGTTTATCTGGCCTATATCTATCCATATTAGTTTAATAGTTATTAAAAACACTTCATATTAGTTTCCTCCTTTTTCTTTCTTTAAACAGCCATAAAAGCAAGTCAGTGAGGTAAGGCAAGACAGCAAAATATGTCAATGCTTCACTTTAGTGACTTCCTCTCAGCACTTACAGACATAAACAAGACCTTTGTGACTCTTCTTCCTCATCAACACAAAACAAGTTTTCCTTTATGATCTTTTCTGCAATGCTTTCCAGAACCAAGAAGTACTACACCTTTATTTATGTCACAGTTTTACCTTCACTTTACAGTGTTACTCTTCCTAGAAGAAGAGAGAAATCTAATCTAAGGTTTAAAAAAAACCTGGCATTATCATTCATGTTACTTTGAGAGTGGGTTTAAATTATCCTTCCTACATGAAAGAATAAGAAATGATAGTGGTTTTGTTTTATTGGTGGTAGTGGTTTGTTTTGTTTTGCTTTTTGATTAGAATAAGATCTTATTTGATCTTCAGTAACTTAACTGTTAAAAATAAATTACATTTTAACTGTAAGCTTAAAACTATATAATGAGTATAAAAATAAACTTTAGCCAGGATCTGATGAATCACACCTGTAATCTTAGCTACTCAGGAGGTTAAGGTCTGAGGACTGTGGTTCAAAGCCAGCCAAGTCAGGAAAGTTCATGAGATTCTTATGCTTAATTAACTGCCAAAAAAGCTGGAAGTGGAGCTGTGAATCAAGTGGTAGAGTTCTAGCCTTGAGCAAAAGAAGCTCAAGGACATTGTCCAGGCCCTGGGTTGAAACCTCAGGACTGGCATACACACACACACACACACACACACACACACACACACACACACACACACACACACACACAATAAAACAGTATTTCAAAGTTATTGTCCTTAAGTAATTGTACAAAGAGATTTCAATTCAAAATATCAGTTTGTGAGTACAATGAATCTTGGTCAAACTTTAAATTATATTTTAATACTCCCCTCAGTGGCTTCTGGAATTATGCTATTACTTGAGATTCACATGAAGAACAAGATTATAGTCACATATTCTTTTCTCCTTGCTTTGTAATTGTATATTCAATGAAAATCCATTTTTCTAATGTAGGAAATTGTCACTACTTTTATCAAAGGCATTCAGGTACCTCTGCTCACAGTACCTTTCTTGCAGGTCTGATGTGGATGGCTATGAATTGGCTTAATCTCAGCTGGCAACTGTGAGCTGTTCATGTACTCCCTCACAGTGGTCTCTGGGATTGTGCTAAACAGAGCAATTTCCTTGTCCTTCTGGATCTAAAGATTTGTGTAAGAACCAAAATTAGAATACCAAATTTCTATTATGACTAAGGTAGAAAAAAAAAGTCTGTGATTGTTACTATTTCATGCTCATAATCCCACTAACGTCTTTTGAAAGTGCTGCTGTACTGGAAAGGAAAGCAGCCTTGGGAATTAGTCTGCCTTTGTTGAATTTACTTGCTACTTACGGTATTTGCTTATTTTAAAAAATATTGCAGCCAAGGGAGTTCGAGTTTTAGATACTGAACCCAAAATACGTTTCCCTGTGAAAGCACCTCTCACTTTCTTTGTGGGTACTACTCCATTAACTAAATTCTAAGCAATCAATCCAAAAGGAGACAATTTTCTGCAGGCTCTCTTCAAACTTCGCATTCCTACCTCATTCCTTCTGTGGGTACTTCAAATTCAACTGTCCTAATTAATTTTGAAATTAGAATTAACTTGTGGCAATTTTAGTGACCCTGGAAATAGGAATAAAGCCTTAATGAACAAAAAGAATGAGAAGAAATATAGTTGCTCAGAGTAATATGATCAAGGACAATTCTCTTCTTCATTCACTCAGTACTACAAAGCAAACAAACGAACCAAATTTTTCATTAAATACATGATAAATTTGAACAATAATAATTACTAAAGATGCTATTTTAGGGCCTTGACCATCATGTAGCTCCTACATACCCTCAGGAAAAGAACTCAATATCTCGCTTGGATTAAATTATATTTCTTTTTTTTCTTTCTTCCTTTCTTTCTCTTTTTTGGAGAGGGGGGTTGGATTTAGAGCTTGAACTCCAGGCTTACTTCCTGTCTCTGAGCTCTTCAGCTCAACCACTTGAGCTACCGCCCTACTACTTGAGCCCCAGTGACATTTCTAGTTTTCTGGTGGTTAATTGGAGATAAGAGTTTCATAGACTTTAAGGCCTGGGATGACTCAGATCTCAGCCTCCTGAGTCCCTAAGATTAAAGGCCTGAGCCACTAACACCAAGCTAAATTATGTTTCTTTTATTAAGTCATCAAGTCAGATTAGTGTGACCCATTAAGTTTTTTTTATCAGAAATTAAGAATGAGTAGAACAACATTTGTATGTTATTCTCCGGAAACTGGTTATTCTCTGGACAAGAGAACAAATACTGACCTATAAAATGAAGAATTAACTCACCTCTGGAAAGAAGAGGGTTTCATATCCACCTGCAAGGTTCACTGGGCCCTATGAAGTTCTAAAACTCTAATCCTACTAGTTGGAATAACTTCTTTTTTTTAATGTTGAAAAAAATTTCAAGATCCAATCTTGGTATCAGGTTTTCCACAGAAAACAATGAACAGAATTCAACAGAGTAAGAAATATTTTTTAAACAGTGCAGTGCATACAGAGTGTCAGGATTATAATTGCTGCCAGTTCTTTCTGGCTGTGCTGGTGCTGTTTTTTCTTTAGATGTCGGCAGTGCACTAGACACATGGAAGCTCAAGGGGAACTTTAGAAAATGCTAGTATCTAAGACTTCACTACAGATGAATTAAAATCAGAATGCCTGCAGGTAGGGCTGGGCATCATTATTTAAGAAATACCCAGGGAATTCTACTCTTTAGTTAGTTAGTAGTAAGGATCACTAGGGGCCAGGGGGTTTGACCTAATGGTAAGAGTGTTTGCCTAGCATACACAAAGACCCGGGTTCAATTCCCTTGTACCACATACATAGAAAATGCCAGAAGTGGTACTGTGGCTCAAGTGGTAGACTACGCCTTGAGGTCAAGCGGACTGGCAAAAAAAAAAAAAAAAAAAAAAAAAAAAACTCTGTTTGAGCCCAACAGAGAGACTGATGGGAAAAAAAAGTGATAGGAAGTAGGTTTAAAGAAGAGAGCTGAAGCTCAGGGACAAGAGCATGGATTGAAAGTTTTAAGATGACTTGAGAAACAATTACAGAGCTGTCACGAGAAAAGTAGCATGACTTACGAATAATTTGATCCACTAGGCTTTTCTCAGAACTTAATCATGTATAACCCACAGAGAAAAATATTTGTGGCAGATTTGAAATAACTTCCACTATTTAACAACTACACACTACAGGACAGACAGAATCTAACCAAGAGAGAAGAGTATGAAATACTAAGGAAACTGATTTTAGAAGTAGGTGTCCTGACTCTAGTTGACTAGATAGTTGAGACTCTAATTTAAGCTGTATTGACTTTAAATTTTACTCTTTTTTATGGTTTAAGATGTTCAGAGTTGCATCCTGTAAGGAATTAGCATCAAAATAAATGACAGGTTTATCATCTCTGTACAAGAAATACTTAAAACATTGTAAAATTTAGTTAGCTATGCCAGTTCTCACTGAGGGGTTCCCAGCCTTTTGATTACTATCTGAGTTCTGACAATAATGCCTCAAGCACCAATTTTACAGAATGACACTATCCATCCCTTTTCCACATGTACTATTTGGGGCCCTGTGCCATGAGCATATGGGCATACCAATACTATCCCCTTAAAATGTGCCTGTGCCCTCAATTGGTGTCTTGACATCTATTGTCCATCAAACCTGAGGGGACCAAAATTTGTACTGAATATTCTCTAAGCACCCTTGGCCTCCTCCCTAGGTAGAAACTTGCAGACCCACAGATGTGCCACCATCCAAGTGGCAGAAAAATAGAGGGCAATAATTTCCCCGTGTCTTATTTTCCATACTTCCTGATAGTTCTTCAATTGCATTGTCTGAGCTTATTTCCATGGATATATTCTAACCATAACTCCTTAGTGCCAGAAATCCAAATTTCATTCCTAGCCTATGAACACTAATAAGACTTCCAACCACATTAAATATCTTGTGTTAGAAGCTTAGAATTACTACTAAGAGTAAAATTCACACTCATTAGAATATGGTCTTGAGAACAAGCTAGTGAGATGCTTGTTCTTTTTGCTTTCCAAGGGCTTCATTTTTCTTCATCTGAATAGATTTAATAAAGACTACAGATAGATTTACTCAAACCAATAAGGATTCCATCTGCCACCAATAAAGTCTATGATGTCATTGACTGAGTCAAAACAGCCAGAGTAGCAACTTTCATAAGGATGGTCAAGTAGCTACAACATGATCTATGTACATCTAGATTAAAACTGTGTTGTGCTACCGAAGATGAACAGTTAGTTCCTGAATACCCAGAAAGTCTTGACTTGATCTTTCTTTGGCAATATCCCTCCTAATCAAAACCAAAACAATGATGAAACAAAATAAGCAAAAATGATTTTGTATTTTTATTGGTCATGAACAACTCTAAAGTTGCTCATTTTATTCAAGCCTACGATTAAGCTAGAGAGGAATAGCAAAACCTATCTTATTTGTCTGTCTAGTTATACATTCAATCTTGCATCAGCTATCACTTCGTAAATTCAGTAATCCCATCAGGCACTCAATTGGGGTTTACCAGACCCCATTCCTTCTGGGTCATCCTTGAAGCTCGGATTTCTACAGAACCACAGTCTCCTTTGGGAATTATGACATTATTTAATTTTCATTCTCAGAGACCTGTGTACTAACAATGGAATGTGACCTAGAGAAAGTAAAGATGAGGAAGATGCAGAGTTCAGCCAAGATGCCTGACCAAAAAGAAACCCTAGTTTGGAATTTCTGCTCCCCATAAAATATGGCTGCTTTTCCATTACATTCAACTAGCATTCAGTGTTAATGAGGTACCATGCTCTCAATTGGGAAGCAACCTGAACAAACCCTCCCTGCCCTCAATCTGGTGGAAGAATTGGTGGTAAAAATAACCATGTAAATATGTCTGGTGTAATTATAAATGGTTTGCTTTTTTGAGCAGCAGACCTTAGACTGGGAATGCTGTACATTTTTGAAGATTAGAGAGGAGTTTTGGTCAAAAAAGAGAACTTTAGTCATCTCTATAACGAAGGCTACCCCAAGGTTGTCTGATAGGCCTGTTACCTAGCATGCTCACCCCCGAAAGATCTTTCTAGAAAATCTCAAGAAATACTATGGAAAGGATGGCCTCTAGTTTTTTAGTTCTTCATAAACCCCTCAATTTCTGATAGATACTATTCAGCCAACCTCGTGCTCCAAAAGACTGTACAAAACTGTGGCCTAGATTTGAGAATTGTGCTTTCTTTTAATATATTTTTATTATAAAGGTGATGTATGGAGGGATTACAGTTACATGAGTCAGATATTGAATATATTTCCTTTTGAATCATGTCACCTCTTTTCTAATTTTCTCCAAGTTTTTCCCTCCTGACCTCCATCCCCCAAAAAGTTGTATAGTTCATTTTCAACATAATGTCAAGTGAATATTAGAATTTTATTTTATAGCACTCAGTATCTGAGTTGCCTCCCCTTACAATCACTTTGTAGCATCTATAAGTACACTGGATACATTTTCAAACTCAAGAATCATTATTTGTTGGCCAGAGAATGGTAGAGTTTCTTTTTTTATGATTTTCTGGGGTGAAAAGGAATGAACACAAGGAATTGCAAATGCCCTACTATAAGACTTAAAATAATACAAAGAAATGCAACAAGCAATGTGCATTAATAAGGATAATTATGAGACTTAAACCTCTCATAGGTTATAAATTTTGGCCTTTATTCCCTCCAGATTGTCACATTTATTTATCAAAGTTCTATGTGAAATCACCTGGTCCAATAATCCAGATGATCTCTGACTAGCTTAGTGTAGTAATTCTCAAATTATCGTCCTTAGACAACACCAGACAACTTTTTAAAGTAACCTCCTCTCAGGCCCATCCCAGATCTTCTAATCTGGAAACCATGAATGTGGGTCACAGAAACTTACATTTTCACAAGCCCTCTTGTCTGGGCTGAGAACCACTGATCCACAGGAACTTTGCATTCATCTCCTTGAATCCCTCTTTCCCTACCTGATTTCTGGCACCATGTTTTCATTACCTAGAATCCACATAAAAGGAGGAAGTCATAAATGAATGCTTAGTTCCCTCTGCCTATGATTTTCTCTGCTCACCTCAGTTCTTCCAAATCTCCTACCCTACTTACTTATTACCCATTTCCACCTTTTATGCCCCAACTCATCCATGGAAATCAGAAATTCCATTAGACAGAATGGTAAATTTTCTAAGGAAAGTCCTTCTTTCACTCTATAATTGACTCTAGAGAGTCAGTTATAATTTTCTAGTAAGAGATCCCCAAGCCAGGTATGGTGGCTCATTTCTGTAATCCTAGATTCTCAGGAGGTGAGATCTGAGGATAGTGGTTCAAAACCAGTCTGGGCACTAAAGACAGTGAGACTCTTATCTCCAATTAACTACCAGAAAACTGGAAGTGGTGCTGTGGCTCAAGGGGCAGGGTGGCAGCCTTGAGCTGAAGAGCTCAGGGACTACGCCTAGGCCCAGAGTTCAAGCCCCACTACCAGGGGGAAAAAAAAAGAGAGAGATCCCCAAAAGCCAACATACAAAATCAATAAAGTAGGAAACTACATACATCTTGAGGCTGTAATGACTAGCCACTACATTCTTGGTACCATGTGCTTTTCACATTTACAAATTCTAAAACTACCCTTCTTTTCAGTGAAATAAAATTCTGTATAGTAAAAATAACATAATAAACAAGGAGCCTGTAGGAAGTAATGATTATCTTAGTTTAGATGATGGTAGCACAAATGTGCATATATGTGCATATGTGTATATATATATGTGTATACATATATATATGTCAAACTGCTAAAATTATATAGATTATTGCTAATTCTATATACTAATTATTTCTCAGAAAATTGAGAGTAGAGGGAAATACCATAAACTAATTTTGAAAATAAAGTGCAGGGCCCGGGAGTTTTGCTTGACTAGCATGCACAAAGACCCGGGTTCGATTCCTCGGTATCCCACATACACAACCAAGCCGGAAGTGGCAGAGGCGAGACACAACCAAACTGGAAAAGTGGCAGAGACAAGACTGCGATGGCGACAGACAGCGAAAGAAGCAAGCTGAGCTGAAGTGAACAAAACCCAACCGAGTGGTGGCCGGAGCGAGCGGGGCCGGAGCGAGCAGGACCGGAGCGTGCGGGAGCGAGCCGAGCCAGAGCCAGCGAGGCCGGAGCGAGCGGGGCCAGAGCGAGAAGGGGCCAGAGCGAGCGGGGCCAGAGCAAGCCAGGGAGGGAGCGACCCGGGCCGGAGCGAGCGGGGCCAGGAGCAAGCTGGAGCGAGCCGGGCGGAAGCAAGCGGGGCCAGAGCGAGCGGGGCCGGAGCGAGCGGGGCCGGAGCTAGAAAGGGGGCCTAGCTGGGCCGGAGCGAGCAGGGCCGGAGCGAGCAGGGCCAGAAAGAGAAAGGGGCCCCCAAAAAAAAAAAAAAAAGAAAAGAAAAGAAAGTGCAACTCATTCTAATGAATCTAGAATTAATGATTTGGAAATGCCTAATTCAAATCTGCTTTATGATTTTAATATTTCTTAAATAATCATGACAAAATTAGAATGAGTGGCCTATGGAAAGCTATTTAAAAACCTATCCACATTAGTTAGCCATGAAATAGATGATCATGCTAATTATAGTTATATCTTGGTAAATTGGGGAATTTATTCATTAGTATAACTTTGGAATGTTTTATTATGTGACAGTATAAACAGTTTAACTGAAATTTTTATATGAAGGAATAAAAGAGAATCAATTGCTATATTTGATAATACATGAAACTTAATATAATCATTACAGTTTTTGATGTCGCAGATACTGCATCAGGAACTGATTGGATAAGAATTGGTCACCATCAGTTCCTAATGCATTGCCTTCAGCATCTAAACAAACACCAGGAAACACCTCAAGTTAGATGTGGTATGTTTATGGTCATTTGATGAAATAAGAAATCTTAATTTAACCAGAAAAAGAAGTATTTCTATGAAAGAAATAACTGACCCCAAGATACTCTATGCCTACATTAGCTTATCACTCTTGTATATTCAGCAATTAACTGGAAAAATAAATCTAGTTCCATGTTTATCTCTATAATGTATTTGTACCTTCCTTGCTAAAAGTTGCTGGTATATCTTGAGAGAAAAATCAGTAGATTTGTTTTCCTTAGCTTAGTTTTTTTTAACTTATGAGTTTATGGGGTTTTTATAGGTATTACTATTTAGACAGGAATTACTTTCCACTGGAACCACAAAAAACTATTATTACAAACATACCATAAATAACATGCTAGTTAAATTCTACTTTCAATATGCTAAATTTATTTGCATTTCCAAACTTTGGGGTCAAGGTATGGCCAACCAATTTGTTTTATTTTACTTAACTAACTCGATAACTTTTACTGAACATATATGAGTACAAAATAACATTCTTGACACTAGGAATTCAGAAATGAGCAAAAGAAATTTCTTTCCTTAAAGAAAGGAAGAAGATAACACTCAAAACTATAATTTTCTCAATGAAATGAAGAATTTTCAAGGCAACAGCAATCTTAAAATAATCAATTTTCACATAGACTGAAAATTCTTGTAAGCAAGTATTTATGTCATTTTATAGGTTTCTACTATGACTATACCATACATATATTATACATACTTTCTGTAAGTTTAACTGATTATATTCCCTGGAGGAAAAGAAAGGCTACTATGCATGATTTCTAAATAGTCTTCCCTACAGGTAATTTGAGACATAAATTTTCTGCTTATTAAATGTATCCAAATATGAAACATATGTACCAGTTTTGAAGTATTACATTTAAGAAGAAATTCAGTCCAATGACCATAAATAATTTTAAAATAATCCCCATTCTTACTTATATATAACAAAAAGCATTAAATGAATATCAATTCATAACCTGTAGAAATAAATTTCCAAGTCTTCCTTGTTCTTAATGTCCTATAGTTATTCCTGAGCTTCTTAATGTACTATTCAAGCTCTTACCAATTGTAAAAATCCCATCCTATTTGATTTATCTATATTTACTTTCTTCCCTACTATTTCTCTGGTTTTCTTTCACCCCATTGTCTTTCCTGTTACAAACTCAGAGCCAAATTCACAGTGGCCCACCAGTACATTTAAAGGTTTGTAGGTCAGGAGACAACAGAGTTTTAGGTACATCTCACAATAGGCCCAGTGGGTCAAAAGAAACTGATTATTCCTCTAGCTCCAGAATTATAATGAAAATAGACATACTTAGTAACTGGCCTTAGTCCTGGGGAGTAAGACTTTTTCTCTTTGGCAGAAAAGGCCATGTTGGGGCCAATAGAAATGCCTCTACCTAGGAATAAAACAAAAGCAATCCCTAAAAGGATTTCATAGATTAGTGCTACCATTGAGAATCTGAAAGTTACAGAAGTAGTGATTCCTACCACATTTACATTTAGCATGTATTTGACCTACAAATCCAAAATCATGTTGGTGGATTATTATGAATGACCAGGTGACAATTGCTGATCCAGGGTCACTTATGCAGCTGCATTGCTTGACTATCTGGTATGCAACATTAGTTCTATTTTTTTTTAACCTCCATATCCTGTACAAATCACCAAAAGCTGTTGATTTTAGTTGGCAAGGTTGATAAGCTTCCTTCCCTATCCTGCAAGGCTCTTAACTATTATTCCCACAGGATTTGACATTTGACTATTACACTGATGATATACTGCTAGTGAATAATAAATGGCAAATACTGTAAGACATTTGTATGTCAAAAGGTGGAAAGAAAACAATTGAAAGACCTTGTAACTTAATGAAATTTCTAGGAAATTTTATAGGCCAATAGTGAGATATCCTTTCTAAGGTAAAGTTTAAGTTCTTGCATCTGTCATCTCCTACAACAGAAAAAGAAACACAATACTTAGTGAGCCTTGTTGGCTTTTAGAAGTAACATATTACTCATCTGCATGGATGCTCTAGCTCATTTACCAAGTGCCCTATCTTTGAGCAAAGATGTTAAAAGGACATCTTTCCATTTTGCACTTTGCCTAGAAATGGCCAGATACGTGATCATATACCAATTAGTGGTTTGGTTGGGTGGATTTGCTTTTGGGGCTGAGAAGATAACTTTTAGTGGTATAGTGTTTGCCTAGCACGCATGAAGCCCTGGTTTCAATTCTCCAATACTACATAAATAGAAAAATCCAGAACTGGCATTATATAGTAGTAGAGCACTAAGCTCAGGAACAGTGCTCAGGCTCTGAATTCAAATCCCAGGACCAGCCAAAACAACAACGAAAAAATTAATTGGATAAAATGACAGGACTTAGGAATAGCAATCAGCTTTTCCTCCCAACCACCTTTATCTTTGAACAGAGAGCTTGGAAACAAAATGGCCATGGTGGCATGAATGGAGCTTTTTCTTGGTGCAGGATCATGAGTTTCCACTTACTAAGGCTAACCTGTGATTATTGCTGAGTGTCAATTTTGCCAACAGCAGAGATTAACACTGGGTCTCCAAAGTGACCCCATTCCTTAAGTGATCAACCAGCCGATGGCTAGTTGATTACATGGGAATTTTTCCATCATAGAAAGTGCAGTGATACACTGTAATAAATACTTAAATGGATACAAATTTTTCTTCCCTGTACTAATTGCTTCTACCATGAACTTATTCAATACTTTATCCACTATCATGGCATCTCCCACAGTGCATCAACAGGCTTTTGTTCAAAAGATTCACTACCATATCCTGTTTCCCATTAGCTTGAAGCAGCTGGCTTGATACAATGGTGGAATGGCCTTTAGAAAACAGTCATAGTGAAAAACCTTGAAGGACTGAGACAGAGGCTAATTGCTCAACAGAAGGCTAACTGCTCAAAATTAACATGGAATATTTCTTTAGATAAGTAGCTTGACTTTTGAATTTTGGTTTTTCATCTAAATAAAAGGACAGGTCAACCTCATTGAGAAGTTACGAGTATTACAGGCAAACATATATGAAATGTTTAAAATAATCTCCCAAAAAAGATAGTCAAATGTTAACTATTACTGTAATTATTCATTTCATTTGTGTTTGTGTGTGCATGTTCCTTAAATCTATAGTCTTCCCAGACAACCACAATAATCTTTTAAAAGTGGAGTAAAGGTACCCAGGACCAGTGGCCCACACCTGTAATCCTAGCTACTCAGGAGGTTGAGATCTGAGGATTGCAGTTCAAAGCCAGCTTTGGCACAAAAGTCCATGAGACTCTTATCTCCAATTAACCACCAGAAAATTGGAAGTGGCACTGTGGCTCAATGTGGTACAGCGCTAGCCTTGAACTGAAGAGTTCAGGGACAGCACCCAGGCCTACAGTTCAAGCCCACCAAAAAAAAAAAAAAAAAGGAAAGGAAAGAAAAGTGGGGTAAACGTGATAACTTCCCCTAAATGAAAACTTTCGACTTCAATAGAGATTTTAAATAAAAGCTTTTCAATTAGTATTTTAATTTATGTCTATCCTTCTCAATTTTACGTCATACTACTTTCTTTTTGTGTTAGTCAGCATTCCAAAAGGATCCTAATAATCCATTCCAAATGGGGATTCAAGAGACTTTAGAGGTGTAGGTAGAGTTGAAAGACTAGGGGACTTTGAAAAGACACAAGGACTTTTAAATGTAGCAACAGTAAGAAAGCCTTTATCACTCTAATCCTTCAGAAACAACAGTAAAGAGAGTAGTTGCCTGAATGGGATCCATGGGGCCAGTCACAGGAGGTGGGTGTGCCCTTAGGTATAGAGAAGTAACTACTACCAGATCATGGCCTACAGGAATAAATACTCTGACTTCTTTTCTCCTCCTGCCCTTTGAATTCAGCTACTACCTCCCATGTGACAAACACTTAGAAGCCTAAGGGCAAAGGTATAGTAAAATTGGAAGGTGAACTTACTGATGTACAGTCATGGGGAGGAGGAAAGAACCATAGGGGACAAATGGGAAATGACCAATCATCACTCTTACCCTCCAACATGCTCTTTGTAGATGAAAACTCATGAACCAAACCTAGGGGAAAGTCCTGTGATTTTGACCCTGAGTGTAACATCAGTTGAATGACACCACTTTGAACCCAAACTGTAAAGTTACTTACCACTAATACCTTTCAAATAAGGTAGCAGAAAGAGGGAAGTAAACAATTAACATCTACTGGTTTTCTTAAACTGGGAGCCACCTAAACTCCTCGGGGGGGTCCACAAACCCTAGCTATCATGAGCTTCCCTCTGCTAGACAAAGCAATTGGTCCCAGTTACCAAGGGGAAATTGGCTTGCTATGCAGTGACAGTGTTGGGAGAAGGAAGATTATCTCTGAAACTGGACGAGTTTGTTAGGACATATATTTGCTCTTCCACATAGTTCTGCTCTTTCTCAAACACAAATCAGTAGGAAAGTATGACAATTTGCTAAAAACAAGATCCTGTTGACTTGTTTCCTGTTAGCATAAATGTCTGAAATCACCCCACCAGGTAAAACTTTGTCACCAGACATAGATCTGAAAAGGAGCAAGAAGTCATGGAATAGGAACATAGAATATGTTGGGAGATTATCCACAGAGACCTTATGACTAGTTACAAAAACAGGAACTACAGAGCCACCCCCACCCCCACACCAATTCCACAGAATTGTGACTTCACTAGAAGTTCTATTTTAGATATCAGGATTTCCAAACCAACTTATCTAAGGTTTTAAGGAAAGGAAGCAAATTTTTAAGTAGATTAATAAATAAATCAGAGACAATTTCCCATTTCCATTCTTCAAATACGTGCTGGTAGCACTGAGTAGATAATCAGCTATGGGTTCTTGGCTCAGTCTTTACAAAACTGGCTTATTTCTAACACAGCTCCAATTTCTTCTCCTAATTTTGCAGTCTTCCCATGATCACTGCGTAAAGTAATGCACTCTCCAATTCATTCCAATAACTAATTATATACACCATGTTTTATTTCATTTTTGGCACTTCGCAAGCTCTAAAAATTTTTTTTATTTCTCCTCCCTATTACACTTTATTCCAATTCCAGTGCCTGATACCTAGATGATGCTCTAAACATGTCCAAATAATGTGGGTACTGGTGGCCTCTAGGAATGTAACATGAAAGGGAAACAGTTCAACTGTGAGCTGGAAAGATTGTTGTAGAGGGGACAAGCCTTTACTACAAAGAAAGCCTCAAATGTGTAGTCCTACAACTGATAATAAGTATTCCAAATACACTATATCCTGTATCATTACTTTCCATCTTAAACTAATCATGAGTTATAGGGATTCAGTGGGGGAATTTTTTCTTATCAATACTGGAACTTGAACTCTAAGAGGAATTTTTTCTTATCAGTACTGGAACTTGAACTCTAGGCCTGGGCATTGTCCCTGAGCTCTTCAGAACAAGGCTACCTCACTACCCTTTTAGCCACAGCACCATTTCCAGGTTTCTGGTGGTTAACTGGAGATAAGAGTCTCGCAGACTTTAGTGCCTGGGCTTACTTTGAACCACAGTCCTCAGATCGCAGCCTCCTGAGTAGGTAGGATTACAGGCATAAGCCATCATGTCTGGCTATGCCGGCTTGAACTTGGCCTGGGCGCTGTCCCTGAGCAGTTCAGCTCAATATACAGCCCTACTCCAGGCCTGGGCATTGTCCCTGTGCTCTTCAGCTCAAAGCTATTGCCCTACCCTTGAGCCAACCCCACTTCCTGTTTTCTAGGGGTTAATTGAAGATAAGAGTCTCAGGTCCTTTTGTGTCCAGGCTGGCTTTGAACCGTGATCCTCAGATCTCAGCCTCCTGATTAGCTAGGATTACAGGCGTGAGCCACCAATCCGGGCTAATGGGAGAATTTTTAAGTCTACTGTTTTTGTTTACTATGGAGATAAAATGAAAACATACTGAGAAAAGGCCCTGAAGCATTGTGCATTGGCCATACTATAACCCTGTCTAAAAGAAGTAAATGAAGTTTAGTGTGCATAATTTCAGGACTGGAAACAAAATTGTGAAGTTTGTGAGAGGGACTGCGTTATCACCTCACGAGACTTCTGACAATACAAATGTGAGGTGGAAAGACTTGAAGAAGTACAGGAAATATTTTAGCATCCACGTCACAGAGGTGAAGCTGGGTTATCCTTGCAGATAACTACCATTATAGAAAACACACCATTTCAGAAACCATTCATTTCTGGGGAGGCAAGTGACAAATCACAATGTTAACTTGTCACATGTTTGACCAAGCAATCCCTCATCATGTTGTATTCATTTGGACCAGAGGCATGAAGGGGCATGTCTATTTCCCGTTACTAGCCCACTGAACTGGTAATAGGAATAAATTAGGAATGGAGACTGTTGCCCATGTCACGTCAGTCACAGATAACAAACCACATGAGTACCTTGTTTATAAATAATAAGCCTTCTGAGAATCCACATGACATCCCAAGTGTTGCATAGCATCTGCAAGTGCTGAGAGAGCTGGAAAGCACACACAGCTGAACAAGTCCCTGCTGAATACACATCTAAGGAGCTTTCATGTATTGTTTATTCCGGCAATGTTATGGAATAAATTATGCACAGCAAATTAGTTTCAGATGGTAGGATACGAATAGAGGTGAACTCCCACTTTTGACCCAACCACTTCTCCTCTTGGGCACCACAGATTCAGAGTCCAGATGCAAGGAATTTTTGATCAGAAAGTTAATAAGTGATGAAGATTTGAGATTTCAAAAGGTGTTTTTACTAGTATTGTTAACTCATGTGCTTTCTGGTTGCTATTCCCAAAACATAAGTAAAACTGAACCTTCCTTCCTCTAAGCCTTTGTTATGCACAGGAAAGTTAAATCCCTTTCTGACATTTCCTTCATAAATAGACGTCCCATATTAAACATAAGTTAGTGCCCATTTATATCCTCTTTATGTGCCACACTGGACAACTGTATGCCAGGAAGAGATATAATGTCTTCTCTTATAAATCCCCTAAAAGAGTCTTAAAATTGACTAATGTTGGTGGGCAGTTCTAAGAATTTTACTGAAAGTATACGCTTATGAAAACAATACTGAAATCGATTGGGGGTGGGGGACAGTACTGAGGTTGAAACTCAGGACCTCATGCTTGTTAGGCAGGTACTCTCCAATGTAGGCCACACTCTCTAGCCCTCAAACCAATGCTATTGCCCTCAAATTCTCTAGTGATATTATTCCATAGTCTCTGATCTTTCCTTAAGCCCTTATCTTTTAAAAAATGTCATATGTCTGCCGGGCAAGGTGGATCATGTTTGTAATCCTAGCTATTCAAGAGGATCAAGGTTCAAAGCCAGCCTGGACACAAAAGGACCTGAGACTCTTATCTCCAATTAATGTCTAAAAAATGGGAAGTGGGGTTGGCTCAAGGGTAGCGTGGTAGCCTTGAGCTGAACTGCTCAGGGACAGCACCCAGGCCAAGTTCAAACCCCACGACCCACAAAAATAAAAAAGTCAAATATCCTATATTACATAACTTTTCACTCAGGTAATGTATTTAAGACTCATCTAAGTTGCTGTACATTTTAATAACCTGTTCCTTTGCACCATAATCTCTCCATTATACATTACAATACTTTCTATTGTTGGGTTATTTCCATTTTTGTTAACTATGTTAATTTTGTTAATTTTTGTTAATTATGAGGAAGCTGTACTGAACACATAATTCAACTTTGTTGTGAATAGTTTTAATTTCTCTTGGGTAAATACTCATACGTAGGATTTCTGAACAACATGGTACATACGTTTATTTTTATAAGAAACTGACAGACTTTCCCCAGAGTAGTTATACATCATATCTTTTTCATAAGCAAAACCATAATTACATTTAAAGTAGCCCCCAATAGCTCACTTACTTGATTAAATGATTTCAAAAAATTTATTCAAAACAGTAAAATGTTTTACTAAAATAATCAGACTTCACTTTCTTTCTCTTTTTAAGTATCAGTTAACTCTAAAATTTTAATGTGATTTTTAAAGCAAAATTAGATGTTTGCTAGTCACAGAAACATAAGGTCTTGGAGAATCTATTTGTAAATAAGGAAAATTTAATGGGGGAAAAAGTCCAAAGAAAAATTTCACCACAGCTGGCTTAAGCTATTTAACCTAATGTCATATTCATCAAATCTAATTTTCAATTCATAAGCAAGTTCTCCTTCCCTCCAAAAATATCTACCCAAAGCTAATTATAGAAAAAACTGGAACCTGAGCACCAGCCAGAAAGATTGACAGTTGCTACTCTAGTTGCTACTTTAATGAAAAACACATGTACAAGATCTGCCCAGAAGCCACTGACCTGGATTCTCTCAAAACAGGAATTTCACAGAGAGAGAGAGAGAAAGAGAAAGAGAGAGAGAGAGAGAGAGAGAGAGAGAGAGAGAGAGAGAGAGAGAGAGAGAGAGAGAGAGAGAGAGAGAGAGAGAGAGAGAGAGAGAGGAGATCTTTTTGGACAAGCAAACCCAGAACAATGTACAATGCCATCTTGTGTGTGTGTGTGTGCCAATACTGAAGTTTGAGCTTAGCATCTGGGCACTGTCCCTTAGCTTTTTCACTCAAGGGTAGCACTCTACTACTTGATCCACTGCTCCACTTTTGGCTTTTTCATTAAAAGCTACAATTTGGTTAACTTGAGATGAGTCTCACAGACTTTATGGCCCACGCTGGCTCAAACATCACTCCTCAGATCTTGACATGCCAAACAGCTAGGAATAAAGACTGAGACACTAGCATCTGACTTGTCAGTGACATTTTTGCACTGAACTAAATGGGTCTAAAAATGAGATACAGAAATTAATCTGTGACAGCAAAGTTGAAAGGCAACAATTTGAATTAGTTCCCACTGCTTATCAACATGCCAACAATTAATTGATCATCAGCTTTGGAGAGTCCCTAGTAACAATGGCATGAGGAAAAACCTTGCAAAGGAACTAGATAGAAGGAAAGTGGTGATTATTTGTCTTACATAATAATACTAGCACTCATTATTATTTACTACAAGTAGCCAGTACTATTCCAAATGCTGTGCATATAGTTTTTCATTATATCCCTAAGTGACAGTGTAGAGATTATCTCCACTGTTAGTCAGTGGAGGCTGCCCTACTAAAATAATAGACTTGGTGTCTTAAATAACAGAAATTCATTTCTCACATTTGAAAGCTAGATGACAGGAGACAGAGGTACAAAGCTGTTTCATTCTTAGAGAGTACCTTTTCCTGACTTGGATGTTTTAACTCTGAAGAGGAGTGGGAAAAGAGATTGGGAGAATGGACAAAAGAAAAGGGAGACAAAGTTCATAGGTACCTCCTCTTACAAAGGCCTTCATAGGCCCTGTCCTGGGGACCTTATCTGACCTTAATTTGCCATCCAAAACCCCTATCCCCAATATTAACTTTCATGAGGGTTAGGAATTCCACATATAAATTGAGTGGGGTACATAATTCAGACTATAACAACCAATAAAATATGCTTCCAGAAATTAACTTAGAGGTGGACATGGTGGCTCATGCCTGTAATCCTAGCTACTCAGGAGATCTGAGGATTGCAGTTCAAAGCCAGCCCAGGCACTGAAGTCCGTGAAACTCTTATCTCTAATTAATCAGCAGAAGACTGGAAGTGGCATTGTGGCTCAAGGGGTAGGGTGGTAGCCTAGGGACAATGCCCAGGCCCAGAGTTCAAGTGCCAAGACCGACAAAAAAAGAAAAAAATTAATCATAACAAATTCTTTCATCAGTCAACACAGTTTTAGCTTGAATCCAGGTCTGACTAGCTTCAGAGAATAATATCTATATTTACATAGATATTTATTATATAATACATAATTATAAATTATATTATAGAATTATATAGTATAATTATATAAATATTATATAATTTATAATTAATTATATAAGCAATTTATTATAAATTTATGTTGACAATATAGTTATATATTTTATATATCATATATAAGTGTATATATGATATATAAATTATATGTATATTTACACAATATTTATGATCTTCACAGAAAACCCTACTATACCTTTCTCTTCTCATTCATAGATTTGGAAACTCAGCCACAAGTAAAACAGTTGTTCACAACTTACTCTTACTCTGAATCTAATTCACTGACTCAGAATTTATCCTGGTGATTGGTAAGGTCCCCAGATCACCCTCATCAGTATCATTTTTAGGCCAAGCAGATACAGATTAGAAACCCTTGGGATGGTGTCCAGAATCTGTATTTTACCATTACTCCCAGGTCACTCTGATTTGTGCTAGATATTCAGAAAAATTAGTGTGCTCCAAGAAAAAACTCCTGGATAAAAGGTATATTTAGGATTTCAACACAAGTATGTTTACTTATAAAGCCTGCACCTTTTTGTTTTTCTTTATTTTGTGGGGCAGGGGAATTTGTGTTTCTTTTTTATTACTTATTTCTTCTGAACTTGAAAATGTGCAAGGGTGCTACCATTTAAGTGGCCTTTTTTTCTACACTGTCTATTCCAGTTTTGCCAAGGCAAGATCTTGGAAATGGAACATGATTGAAGTGAAAGATAATTATAGAAGACAGCACTGAACTCCACTTTTCCACTGTAATGTTGATCAGTTATACTACATTCAAAAATGCATCACAAGGAAATGTCAAATATTGTCTGGTGATAATTAATTTTCTATTGATCAAAAACTATGTTGTAATGAACTAGGAAATCAAGCCTTTTAACAACTTTCTACCCATTTAAGGAAAATAAGTAAAACATTAATATATGAAAATGGTAGGTATCGAGAAACTAATTTTTTCAAAACTGAATTTTGCCACTTTGTCTTATTTTTAAATTTTTTAATTCATCTAATCAATCCCTGCCACCACTCCCCACCTCCACACACAGTTTCTGTGTAATTTCATCATTTCCCACAAGGAACAAGACTGTGTTGTCTAACTGTATCAAATCCAAGTAAAAGCGGTCTCATAATAAAAAAATGTATAATTGCACTTCAACTCTTTTTCTCTCACACCAAGGGTCTTTTAAAAATCACTCACAAGCTCAAAAGTCTTTTAAAATGGGCTGTGCAATTATGATCCACCCTGTCTGGTCATCAAAATTACCTCTAAGACATTTTCTTATCAATACTAATAAATATGTGTGAACACTGTGCTGTCTTTTACATGTGATAAAATTTTTCAGATCATCACACTCATGTAAGGTGGCTTCAAGAATGATTCCTACTTCACAGATAAGGAAATCAAGAATTACATAGGAGCCCTCAGCTCTTTCAGTCTGGAAGCACAGAACTCTAGATCTGGCCTGGCAAAGAACATATGCCACACAGCCATTGAGATGTTTACTTTTGGGTCTGGAGGGACGGGTTCAACTTCACTGTGTTTGTGCATTGTTCCAGAAATCCATCAGTAGCCTGCCTGCCTCAGGTAAGGCAATGTGACTCTCACTACCTCATTCACAAGCTGGTGACTCAGCAGCCCCACAGTATTTATTTAGTGAAAGAGAGCAAAATGTAAGGGTCAGAGTACACTAGTTTGTTCTTTACAGGTTTGCTTTACATTCGATCTTTAAATGCATTCGATTTGCCAAGAAGTCTATCCATTTATCAGGAAGAAACATTTTAATATCACCTTTATAATAAGAATAAGAAAAGGAAAAAGAATAAGAAAAGAAAAGTATAGTCATCTAATGGAGCATGATGGTTTAGGCAGGGACTCCTCTGCTTCAGACATGAGCTCTGTGTGCCTGTCCTTCATCTCCAAGCCATCCAGCCTGGCCTGAAGCATGCCTCATCAGCAAGTGCAGCATCTTGAGTAAATGTTGAAACGAATCTAGTGTTGCATGTCCTAATTTTAGAAGTTCATCTGAGCCAAAGGCCATTTTATGCATTTGACAGGAAGTTTGCTCAATGGCTTTTACCTTTCATTTGCCTCTGTCTCTATCTCTACAGACATGTCTCCCACTGTCTTTCTGTCCTTCCTCTCTTCTTTCCTTTACACGCAGCTCCCATTCACTCTGATTTTAGTCATTGATGTCATAGGAACACATATAGGAAGGGAACAAAAGGTTTTGTAATTTTTCAGAAATTTGTAGTTCAGTAATTACAGCTTATATAACTGGTGCAGCATACATTAATTGAATTTTCCAAAACTGTCAGAGCCACTTACCATGAGCTTCTCATTCATTCCTTTGTATTTATTTGAGTTCATGGACTATGCTAGGAGGTTTACATAGAAAAAAAAATCTTATCCCTAACCCAATGAGTTCTCCTTTTCTTTCTTCTTTCTTTCCAGACCACACAGTTAGATGGGTGTGGTCCCCTAATGAAGGAACATGAAATAAACCCTAACAATAATTCAATAGCACCTACTACATGCCAGGCATGCGTCTAATAGTTTAACCCATTTGATCACTAATCAAATTGTTAGTGCTATCATTATCTCCACTTTGATGAGAAGTCAAGTTCTTATTAAGAATATGGAGCTAGTAAATTGATAATAAAATAAGGTCTCCTTCTGGTGATCTCCATACCATTTCAAAAATTGGGAAAGGGAAAGAGTACATATTTAATTCTCAGAAAAATTGGAAGATCTGGCACTTATACAGCTCACCTACTGGTTGAACAATAAACAATCAGCTATACTACACAAAGCAAAAACCTGTGGTTGACCTCTGGGCCCAGGTCTCCAGTTCACCAGACTCCAGGGCTCATGTTAATATTAAGTAGGGCCTCTGCTTCATTTTTAATATGCGTGTACACATGAACTTGAGATCCAGAACCAAGCAATGCTGCAAATATGTTCTTAACCATAAAGAGCTGTATTGAATAATGAGCACGCAATGGTTGAAATACTTGAATAACACGAAAGTACAAATGAATACAAGAAAGATATCAGATACTGGAGATATAAACATAACTACAAAGACATAAAAATCTATGATGGGCTATGTACTCTATAGACATAATGTTTTATTACATAGATTAATATGTGTCTATGACATATAAACCCTCAGCTTAGTTTTAATTATGTTCTAAGATCTAAGTGCCAGTAATTATATGTACAAATTCCCTTCTTGAATACTTGTTTGTTAAACATGACATTTGAAATATGATATAAAAATCAATGTTAATAAATTCTTTAATAAAAAATCAAAAAATAGTGACAAAGAGGGAATCAAAACAAAAACACCCAAATGACAAAAAAAGAAAGATATCTGAATGAAAAGTAACCAAAACCTAAGCTGAAACCACAATCACACGAGAGAATGGCTATATAAGCCTTGAGTAAGATGTGTAGGGCTTCTAAACTCTTACAGCCTCCACATATCTATAACAAAAAGGAATAAAAAGGCAGACTTTCTTGTAGGCTATGAGGCAAAGACCTAATTCCCTTTAGAAGCGTCTAACTTTTTATATACTATTTACCTCAAACAGTAACAACCAATTTAGCTCTTTAAGCTTAGCTGATTGCCATGACTAATTTGCCAAGTCGAATAAACGTATAGCGAAATTCTAGAAACCCAGAAAATGTAACAAAAGGAAAGTATAGATCCTTAGGGACAAATCTATAAGAAAGAAAGAATGACTCTGCTTTATAAATAAGAAAACAGACCAAAGAATTTATCCAAGCCTAAACAGACAACAAATGATAACATGCTCTGAGCCCCAAACTCCATACTGCCTAATTTGCTACACAAAAGACTATTACAGAGGCAATTTACTTTATCATCATTTGTACAAAAATAATATATATATGTATGTTAATTTTTTCCTAAATCTTTGGCTAGGAGAGAGCTCTAATATTACTCATTAATATTCCTGCTTTTATAACATATGAATTTTCTTTATTTTACCTTTTCAGTTTCACTAGATTCAGTTTTTACTAAACTGAGTCCAGAAAAAGCCATCATCTTTGTTAGCGTGTTCTTATTTTATCATCATTTTATTTTATTATGAATCTGAAGTAATGCTGGTTATGTTTACAAATCTCTAAGTGAAAATTTTAAACCGTTTTCCTCCACTAATCTCTCTCATACTGCCTTCTTAGAAGTACACAAAGCATTTCAACCACTCCCAAATTCCCTTCTGGAATACCCTTAATGAGTCTGAAATATTTTGTTATTCCCCAAACACCGCCCAAAAGACAAATCACTGGACTCTAGGCTCTTCATGTTGCCAAGTTGAATAGAGCTCAAATGTTCCATCTAACCAAATTCTCTAACTTACAACAAAGTCACATATAGTAGGATGATGTATAAGATACTCTGAAAATACCAAGGCAACAGGAAAAAAAAAATCTGTGTCAAAAACAGATCTTCCCCAACCATCTTACAAACGGGGATAAACATTTTTGCAAGTTCCTGTTACCTAATCATGATGTGTAGCTACATAAAACCAATAAGTCAGCTATCATTTTAATATTGTACATTTAAGTTTTCTCATATTTAGCACAATACTGCCAATTTAATTTTTTTCTACTTTATATCAGGGCACATGTAGGACTTGGAAAAACCAAATGAAGGAAAATAAACTTGCCTTGGTTTCATAAAAAATTAATAAAATAATAAATCATTAAAACAAAATCATGTATTTTTGAATTGAGCACTGCATGGCAACTCATGAACGTGAAGACAGAACACAGAAAAGGCTTTTTCTAAAATAAAATAAGACCTGTTAGAATTTTATTTAATGACTCATAAAGATGCAGTTTTCAGAGTAACCACCAAGTACCTCTTCACCAGAAACATCACCAAAGGGCACATTTCCCTGGAGTGGGGACTCTGACTATACACTCATTTCTTGCCAAGGTGATCTGGGAGTTTTATTAAACTTCAGGATTACTCTACATCAAAGATCTTCTGAACATTCCAAGTTAAAGTAAGTTCCTTTTAATATATTAAGTATTTGTATCTGTGGGCAAACTGTATATGGTCATATAGAAATTATTGGATTTGGGGTGGGAGTTTGACCTAGTGGTAGAGTGTTTCCCTAGAATGTACCAAGACCTGGGTTTGATTCCTTGGTACCACATACATAGAAAAAGCTGGAAACGGTAGATCAAAATGTAGCATTGAGAAAGCCCAAGGACAGTGCTCAGGCTTTCCTAGAACTGGCAAAAAAAAATTTTTTTTCAGCAAACTGTAAACACCTTGAATATATCCTTCCCCCAAATGGTATTACTAGCACCTAGAATAATGTACAGCACATAGCAGATACTTAATAAATTCAATGTTTATAGGAATTAACTTTAAAATTTTCTTATAAGACTTATGGGGCAGTTCTAAATATCTCCATGAGATATTATTGCAAAGGTTTCATAATGCCGTATCTGAACTGGCTCTTTATCTGGTAATTACGAAGCCACAAAACTAAAAAGACATATAATTTCAGAGACCAAAAAGTAGTTTTGCCCTGTCCATCAACTCACATTTATAGTTTCAGAGCTAAATGGGATTTTGGAAATTTACTTTGAAACTATGTCATTTTCATACAAGTAGAAGCAAAAGTCAAAGTTCTCATGTGAAGTGACATCCAAGAGCTCCTGAGGTCCTTCCTTTGTTATTTCTATAACACCTTGCTACTCCATCCAAAATAAGTATTGATAGATTTGTGGATTTCATCTTTTCGTTGATACACACAAACACGCACACACACACACACACACACACACACACACACACACACACACTTCCCTTGAGCTATGGTGAAAGACCTACAATTTTAATGCAATATAGCAATAAATCGCTAGGGGTTTAAGGGTTTCCTCAACTGAAAAGTACGTCTTGACTATTCTGGAGATCTTGCTTTGGGAAGGACATCATTTCAGTCTACTTTAAATTAAAGTGCTTCATGAATGGTACTAGCCCCCCTCTTCCGGAACCCCCCTCTCCCACATTATTTCCTGTAGGTAATGAAACAAAGGTACAAAAACCTTCTATTTGGCCACAAGAGGGCAGCTACAACATTTCCTCCTTTCGATCTTCTGGAGCTCAGCTGACCACAGAATCTCTAGTATCACCTTTCGACTGAGTTCTCACAAAACATTCTCTCTGGGTGTTTCTTGGGACTTCTTTTGTCTTTAAACAAATTGTCTTCCAACTCGTTTCCCATTCTAGAGAACCCTCAGTTTGGGAACTCTATTCCAAGATTACCATCTACAAAGATCTTTAGAGACCAATAAATTGGTAGTCTAATTTGGAAACGCACAGAAAATTTTTTATTTTAATTATGTTTGACCCCCAGATAAAAATAAAAACGGTAATGATCATCTGATTCTGCCACAGTTAATAAAGCTTAGTCAAGTGCTTCAGGATTTGCCAAGTACTTGCCTCATCTCATAGCCTTCATTCGTCATCTCCATTTTTGTGATATCCTGAAATCTTTCAAGTCAAAATTTATTGTGGAATTTTATCACTGAGCTAAAACAGTGGGAGGTCTGCAAACAAAAAAGGCAGCGATTAGTAATAGCTAAATTCCACATCTTTACAAGTTCTACAAAAACATAAATTCCATTTATTTTATCTTTTAGACACATAGAGTAGGTAGCGTGTGTGTGTGTGTGTGTGTGTGTGTGTATTTGAGGGTGCCCGTGGGCACATTTACTTGCTAAAAATTGTTTTTAGATAAGTTTGAATATTTACTAAGTTGTATAATTTGGGAACATGAAAATACAGATGCCATCCTTTTACACTTTTGTGGGGCTTTCCCCTTACCAGCCTACTTTTAATTGTTCACATGTCCTGACCCCATTCCCTGCTACATTTTTCTCTAAAGCACTACCTTAAAGACTATGTTTTACTTGGTTTCTGTTAGTAACAGACACAAACACCCCCTCCCCAATTAGAACAAGAACCTTATAACAGAATTTGTTATGTTTAGAATGATGTCTAGTATATTATAGAAACTCAGTATTTCAGCAATACAGTAAAAAGCACAAAATGAAGGCATATTTTTTTACCATAAACTGATATTCCAGAATATCTGATATTACCAACTTACTTTATTACAATTAAGGAGACGTCTTTACAATCAGTGATAATCCACTTAGAATGTTTCTTAAAGCAAGTGCCTCAAATAATCATTGAGTTCTCCATTGCTGAGAACATCTTCTGGAATGCACAGACCCAGCTGGGCTCTATTTCTCAGAAGCCAATCAGAGGATGGTCTTCCAAGAATCTGCATAGTACCACACAAGCAAACCACTGGCACAAGGGAAAGAGTAATGGCTAACATAATCAGAGGTCACCATTCTAATTCTGCCTTTGCCACCAGGAGCTAGACCATCCACCAAAATCATCAGTCACTTAATGTCCTCGTCCAAAAATGGGTGTAACACTATACCCCAGCCAATATCAAACGAATTTTGGAGTCTCATGAAAGGAAAAAGTATTTTAGAAAATATCAAGTATTTTAAGTATAAGATGTTATTAAAATGTTTCCTGCTCTCTGCTATGCCTTCACTCGGTATGGTCAGTCACACTTTCTAATGGATATTCCTAAACTGAGTACAGTTCTATCAGTGAAAAGATAGTTCAGTCTTTTCTTGGTATCCCAAGCTCTATATTTCCAAAGCTGGGTTTGACAATTGAAGTTCTGCCCAATCTTAGCTATAAGTTCAATTCTGACTGGAACCAAAGACATGTAAAGATACCCCATGCTCATAAGGATGACTTTCTAGCACATTATAGTAGCTAGTCCAGCACAGCATGTCCTCAGTACTGGAAACTAAGCATCTTTCTTTTTCTGAGATAATTAGGTCAATAATTCCCCTGCTCTTAAAAGCATTTTTATAGCAGGCACGCAATAAATACTTGCTGAATGAATGAATGGATGGATGGATGAAAAAGGGCTTTCTGTCAATATCTTCCTAAGTATAGAGCCCTGCCAGGCCCCTGTCAGCATGTCCTTCACACGCTCACCTCTTATGGCTGATGGACTTCTGCTGGCTAACCAAGCAGAAGCCCATACTTTTAAGGATCAGAAATGCAAGACATATTTCCTGATTTCTGCTGATATTTTCTGCCATATGTTGAACTTCTTGTTTATTCTGTAAGACTTTATAAAGCCCACTGCTTTCTTGACCTGTGCTTGGTTGCCATAGCGAGTGAATATCATGTTTTACTTGCCATTCTACATTTTCTTAAGACATCTACAGTGATTTTATATCCTCGGGGCCTGCTTTACTTTGTTCTTCTTCCAGCACATGGCTGATCCAGACCACAGGACCCTCATTGTGGTTAAATAAAAGCTTGCTGTTTAGTCATGCCTACCATGGGCAAAGCTGTGGGACCATACAAAACAGTGCGAGTAATTCCCAACTTCAAAATGTGTTGTTTCTGAAGCTTATAAAATAGGTTTTGTAGCATTTAAGAATATACATTTCTCTGAGGAAACACCCATATGCTTCTATAATAATTCTTTGAAGAACTGTCACTAAACATCTCCCTGCTTTCACAGTTTTGGACATAGTAGATATAAAGAGAAATTAGACTCAGTCTTTCTTCCAAAAAGCCAAATGAGATAGAGGTAGGGCAAATAGTACATGTACGATGCAGCAACTGTACACAAAGAGGACTTTCCACAATGCCATGAGAACAAGACAGAAAAGGTGATCCCTCAGCCTGATAGGATCAGAAAAGTTCCACAAAGAGACATTCCTACTGAGGCTTAAAGAATGAGGAAGCAGGCAGCAAGAAGATGAGTGGAGCAGGGTGTTCCTGGTATGTGGTTGTCAGGCTGCCAGGCCAACACCCAAGTGTCAATTTAACTCCTACTTAAGTCCTACCAGTCAAAGCAAAATGGTTTTTAGTTATTTATTTTGAATAGTTTTTTTTTTAATATAGACCAGCCTGGGAAAAGGTTTTTGTGTTCAGAGTTTACTGTAAAGCCTTATATGTTACACAGTTGGCCCTGGATTCATGACAACACACACACACACACACACACACACACACACACACACTACCACCACTCATCATCTGGGGCAAGCAAGTCAGCCTTAGGAAGCAGAGTTCTGTGCTTTCACTTTCTCGCAAAGCATTTGTTGAGCTGGGAGTAAAGCTTGTTAGGGACTGCACATACAAGAGAGGTCCACACCCCAAGGAGCTTAACAACTAGCTGTGTAGGCAAGGCTGTGCCTATAAAATAACTAAGAGCACAAGGAAGTAACTGCCAAAAGAATGACACATGCTATAAGAACTATACTCCATGGAAGTGGTGCTGTGGCTCAAGTGGTAGCGTGCTAGCCTTGAGCTGAAGAGCTCAGAGACAGTGCTCAGACCCAGAGCTCAAACTCCACAATTGACAAAAAAAAAAAAAAAAGAATTCTACACGTAGCCATTGCTTTCTTCAGAGAACAACACAGTTTCATTCAACAAGTGTTTTACATTAAATGCCCACTACAGGTCTGTTGCTGATGAAAGGCAGCATTCTGCATTTTACAGGGCAGTGTCAATCAAATTCTGCAAATGCAAATAAGTTTTCCTCCTCCCAAATGTATTACATTAAGTCCACTCTAGAAAGATTCGGGGCAGGGGAGGCTCATTACTAGGAATTCTGATTTCCTCAATATGGGAAACAGATTAACAGTAAATAGGGATGAGAAAAAATTTCCCATCAGTCAGAGTTGTCCCAATTACAATGAATCTCCTTGGGAGGTAATACGTTCCCGTCAGGCTAAATAATTAGTTGGCAATGATTCTGTAGGAGTGATGCAAGCATTCAGTGACCAGTAGGCTCCATTCCAATCCTGTGATCGTGTCAACTTCTGCAGCTCCCCTTTGAAAGCTCAAGAGACATATCTGGGAAGCCACACCACAGGACTGGCACAAAGCTGAAGATTAGCCATTGTTAAGTTCATTTCAAAGTACCAGATCCCATTCTGCATGGTGGTAAAAATGGAGGATGGAAAAATGCAACTTCTTTCAAAAGTGTTGTCAACTGAGGGAAATGGGGACCAAGACATGAGAAAGGGTATCAATGTTTGTGAAGTAATGCACCTTCTATCTGGTGAATATAATGTAACCCTTCTATTAATTACAATAAAAAATAGATGGAGAAAAAAGAAGAAAAAAATAAAAACAAAAAAAAGTGTAGTCAACCTTATAGGGCATTAAAATTTCTGAGAATAGCCTCACAATGACAAAACTACTTAATACTCAAAGGTAACTGAGGTTATTAGACCAGGAACATAGAAGAGAAAGATTTAAGAAAAAAGTATAGACTTGAAGAAGAGAGCTGTAGGATTCAAAAATCTCTTGAAATATCTTGACTTAGGTAACTGTAGCTGTTTTTTTAACATTTTCAAATAAAAATAAAAATAAATAATATTTTCCCTGCTCCCCCCCAAAATCTTGAAAGTCATCTCTGATGGCATACCTCTAGCCCTCAAGCTGAAGGGCCTTCATGGATGTTATCACAGGGGAAATGTCAAGCAAAGATATTGGCAAAGATGTACAACAAGACAAGTTTTATCAAAGATAAACAGGCAATATATGGACAAAGCCAAGCTACCTAGGGCTCCTGAATATAGTATATAGTCATAAGGATGGTGATTGAAAAAGAAGGCCAATGACCTAAGCATGCTAGACAACCAAGGAGAAAATTGTGTGAAATCTTGACATCTTTGGGCACATTAAAATAAATCACAAAGATTATAACTGACTTAGCTATAAGTTTCCTTATATGTAAAATCATGCCACTACATTAATGTTGGGTATATCTATTGGAACACTAACAAGTAAGAAAAAGAGTCCATATTTGGATTATTATTCAACCAATTCTGAGTACCAGAACTGAAACAAATTACATCTGCATGTGCACACATGGGCTTAGGTATGTTTTAATTTCTATGAACTTTGTAAAACAAGAGACTGAACTACATTTTTACCAAAGACCTACAATCCCATGAAGAATATCTTACTGAAAGAAAAATTAGTTTTGAATAGGTCATCTCTAAGAATTCTGGAAGAAACTAAAGAATAATTATATACACACATATATATTCCTAAGTTCTCATTTCTAACTTCCCCCTTTTTATCCTGTTTTGAAGACTAAATAGGATTTGAGTAGTTAACCTAAACGAATGGAACTGAAACAAATACACCACAGCAGCATTTTTACTTTTTGTGGGAAGAAAAAGTAAATATGTGCTATTTGATCATGCAGGAAAGATAAATGTACAAGCTACCATACACAGAGCCCTATTAAATCAACAGAGGCCCTGCCCAGTGCCCAGGGAAACCCACCAAAAGGAGTCAAATTATTTTTTAAAAAGCTATCATCTTAAGATTACAAATCATTCGCTGTTCTCAAGAGAATAGCCTAGTATTACAAAACTTGATAATTACTAATTCATGACTGATTCAGGAAAAACATCAGCTTAAGTAATCAGGCCAGAGCACTGCTGCCGACCACAAGGCTGGCAGGAAATGAGCCTTTCTTTCATTATTCCTTTCCTTTAACATCTCACAAAATTGAGCCTTTAACATGTCGCTAGTGGTTTGATTTTTCAAAAACTCAGAATATACCAGTGACATATTCTCAAACATTGGCATTTTCTCTAATCTTTATTCAAGTGTCGTTAACCTGGAAACCAGGAAGGTACAAGAAAGTAATTTCAGAAATTAGACTTGCTAATTAATATAAGAAGTGTTTCCTGTAAAATATCACTTCTCACACTCCTTGTAGGAGTCGACAAATATATAAACATCTCTCCTTTTAACTGACTGTATGTTCTGTATAAGCTAGTGGGAAGAATTTAACTGCTGCCCTCAGCCCACCTTATATACCCCATAAGCTGCCTGGATGTACACTTCTCTCCTTTAAGATTTGATAAACATTCACTTCATTTGGTCAGCAGATAGCAAGTACAACCAAAGATGTTCATCTATACATGGTCTGGGAACATCGTCTATAAGGACATGTAAATCTTCAGTTTACAAATAAGAAAACTGTCCTCTGTACTAGAATTTTGTTTTCCTACTTAAAGTTAAGAAACTAGC
This sequence comes from Megascapheus bottae, assembly GCF_031878675.1. Classification (NCBI taxonomy): domain Eukaryota; kingdom Metazoa; phylum Chordata; class Mammalia; order Rodentia; family Geomyidae; genus Megascapheus; species Megascapheus bottae. Next base: position 45,815,022 of record NC_143515.1, read on the forward strand.
GGGGCGCTGGTGGCTCAGACTTGTAATCCCAGCTACTCAGGAAGCTGAGATCTGATGATCATGGTTCAAAGTCAGCCTGGGTCTCACGAAAGTCTTATCTCCAACTAACTACCAGAAAACTGGAAGTAGTGCTATGGTTCAAGTGGCAGAGCAGTAGCCTTGAGCTGAAGAGCTCAGGAACAGGTCCAGGCCCAGGGTTCAAGTCCCACGACTGACAAAAATAATTGAGAAATTAAGACTGTTTTCTTATTCTCCAGAGGAACTAGAAAGAAATACATACAAAAAATATCTTGTCTTATAGATTCAAGGAATCTCAGGTTCTCTAAGACTGTACCAAATTCTTTGCTGATATTTTATCTGGAAGTATCCAAATGAAGATACTTTTTGTTAATCAAAGGCAGACTCCTGTTATCAACTTAATTTCTACTGTCAGTCCATAATATGCATGTAGCACAAAAGTTCCTAAATTATATTTCTATATGGTAACTATCAATGTTATTTTAAGAGAAAAAGTCTTTAGAATTTGAATGTTTTAGTTATAAAACATGCTAATATATAAGTTGGTAGAACCCAATTACACATAACTTGACACTACGTGTTAAAAGTTTAAATGTTTATTCCTCAGATTAAAAAAATTCCACTTTGAGGATTTATCACTGAAATATTAAATGAACTGGATTAGTAAAAACCTGAATGTGCAAGATTATTTACTGTAATTTAATTATAATAGAAAAATAAGGAATTTTACTTTGAACTATCAGAAAAAAAGAAAAAATACATTACCTCTCAAACTATTACTATGTAATCATGAGAAAAGTACAAACATAGGAAATAACATGAAAATGATTATAATCTTACTTTAGAAAGAAAATAACATACACTGAAGTTATATACGTATATAAAATATTTGCTTATAGAACTATGACTACAAAATATGGAGAAGTATTTATAAAAAAAGATAAAAGGAAATATTGGATAATTTTCTCTTTTTCTGTATGTTCTAAAATTTCTTCAGGGAACTTCTTTTTTTCTATTTCTTTCTTTTTGTTTCTTTTTTTCCATATATTTTTTATTGTAATTAATAGAAGGGTTAAATTATATTCACCAGATAGAAGGTGCATTACTTCACAAACATTGATACCCATTCTCATGTCTTGGTCCCCATTTTCTCCCTCCACCCCCGCCCCTCATCTTGTTTCCCCCCTTCCCTATCCTACTTCAAATAACCAAATAAGCATATAGACAATATATCAGATAACAAGGTGAAATACTGTAACAATGTGGGATAACAAAGGGACAGCAAAAGAGAGAGATAACATAGTACATTAAGGACTACAATCACTCATTCTACGGCTTTTGTTTCTATATCCTGGAGGTCCTTTCCTTTAGCATCATCCTATATGGCCTTATGTATCAAGGTTTTGCTCTATTGCAAATCTCTGCTAGGAGAGCCCAAGGTTTATGACAGATGAGGGAAACCATTGAGCCTATGTTCCTTTGAGTCTGGCTTACTTCACTTAATATGATTTTTTCTAAGTCTTTCCATTTCCTTACAAATGGAGTGATGTCATTCTTTCTAACAGCAGCATAGAATTCCATTGTGTATAAATACCACATCTTGTTGATCCACTCATCAACTGAGGGGCATCTGAGTTGGTTCCATATCTTTGCTATGGTAAATAGTGCTACAATGAACATCGTTGTGCTAGTGGATTTAGTATGTCCTTGTTTCTGCACAATTGGGTAAATGCCAAATAGTGGAATTGCTGGGTCATAAGGGAGCTCTATGTTTATTTAGTCTTTGGAGAAACTGCCATACTGCTTTCCATAGTGGTTGAACGAGTTTGCACTCCCACCAACAGTGTAGTAGTGATCCCTCCTGGCCACATCCCCTCCAGCATCTGTTATTAGATTTCTTGATTGTGGCCATTCTAACTGGAGTAAGGTGGAATCTTAGAGTGGTTTTGATTTGTATTTCTTTTATGGCCAGAGATGTTGACCATTTCTTCATGTGTCTATAGGCCATTCTTATTCCTTCTTCAGAGAAGACTCTCTTTAAGTCTTTGGCTCATCCTTTAATGGGATGGTTGTTTCTTTGGGGATTAGTTTTGGAGTGATTCAATTTTTTGAGCTGTTGACATATTGTCTGTTGTATGGTTAGTGAAGATCTTCTCCCACTCTGTAGACTTTCTAGTTAATTTGCTAGCTATGTCCTTTGCCATACAGTCTAATGCAGTCCCACTTACCCAGACTTTCTCTGATTTGTTGTGTTCCTCAGTCCTTATTAAGAAAGTTTCAACCTGTGCCAAGGAGACCTAGTGTATCTCCTATTCCTTCTTGAAAAGTTTTCAGTGTATCTGCTTGTACCTCCAGGTCTTTGATCCATTTGGAGTTAATCCTGGTGCAAGGTGACAAAGAAGGATCCAACTTTAGTTTTCTGCTGGTGCTTAACCAGTTCTGCCAGCACCACTTGTTGAAGAGGCTGTCTTTCTTCCATTCTATTTTTTTGGTTCGCTTATCAAAGATTAGGTGGCCATAGGTCTGTGGTTTAATATCTGGGTCCTCAGTTCTATTCCATTTGTCTTCAGGCCTGTTTCAGGGAGCTTCTTGAAGGAACATTCAAAATAAAATTTAAGTGATCCTAAACAGGCACGCACTAGAATAGAAGCTCAATATTCCTGACCAAAATTATATTAGGTTTAAATGAGCTCAGATGTGAAAAAAGGATTTGGGTATTAATTAATAGTTGTTGAGTTAATTTGGAATTAATTTATCTAATTAATAATTACATAAACCATGTACAGGAGAAAAAAAATCTTAAAAGTAATAGGAAGACAAGAAATTGTCTCCTGCAAAATATGCAGCAGCATAAACCCTAGGTAATTAAAAACTGCAATGGTACAGCAACAACAAACCCAAAGGAAGAGAAACTTTTAACAAAAACATAGATCAGAATGTTACTGCTGTAGAGTTGCCACTGTAAAATTGAGAAAAACAAAGAGAGATAAAAAGGTCCAGAATTTAACAAGTCAAAGGTTGATGGAGAAATGATGGAGAGAAATGAGAGAGATAGAGAGAGAGACACAGAGAGAGAGAGAGAGAACACTGAAGGTGCAGACATTACTAAAAGCAAGACCATATGTGTCTATGCAATGTAGCACATATGTGTGCCTCCATATACAGAATTAGATGAGCAATTTAAGAGACTTTCAATGGTACTGGCATCATCTAATTTTTATGCCAATTGTCTATAGCATCAAACCCCACTTAGTAAGAAGTGAGTCTACTATCCAAGTTAAACATCCTCAGAGTCTTATGGACTCTTGCTACTTTACTGCTTATTTCTGGCAGTGTTCTTCGGTTGAAAGATGTCCATGTATAAATATGATCACCCCATCTAAATGATTAAGTCAGTAACGGCAGTGACTTCCCAAGCAGTTATACCTCATGGTGTATATGCCATAGTGTCTAGGACAAAACAAAAGTGCTCATCACTATCACTGTCTCCATAATCAAACTCATCATCTAAAGTAAGATGTGTGATCTCTGTTAAATGTGTGTGTCTCATAACCCTATTAGACTTTCTTGAGTATATTTACAGTTGTAAGGTAACTGGGCAAGAGAGGCTTTTGTTTACTCCCAAATTACTCATTAAATATTAAATAACTGAATGTTATATTCAATTGAGAAGTGATGACAAGGCTTGGTTTAAAGAGTAATAAAAATTATCATCAACATCTTTCTACAAAGATAATAAAAATCAATTTGAGAAAGAGGTCTGACTTTAATACAGTTTTGGAAGGGAACATAAGATCAAGCAGAGACCTACCTTCTTCACTAGAGAAAATAGAAAACATAAGAGCAAAATCTTATAGAAATAAGAGGAAATTCACCAGGATTTCTCATGTTTATTTAAATGATCATGTATCATGTCTAATGTTTAAAATAAACATTTTTAAAGTAAAATGAGCCCTTCACTGATGATTCTTAACACACATTCTTTTGGCTCCTTTTATTTCATTTATTTAACTCAATCCACAAGGCAGCTAGAGGTCAGATGAAGATCGAGAAATTAGTGGGTGTCGTGGAATTATAAAGATCAGATATTTGGATAATTTAAACTAATACATAACAATAATGACTCCCCTTTGTCTTCAGGGTGGGCCTAGGGAGGTGGGTCACTCTGATCGTTTGGCCACCCCAGAGAAGACATCCTAAATGTGCTTCTGACACTTGAAACTTACTTCAGACTGAGTTTCAACACGCTCCGCCATGAAGAGATGTAAGGGCAAACATCATCCCAGTTAAAAAGTAAGTTTGCTGTTATTTTTACTTTATTGGTCAGCTAGCTCCTTTCAACTCAAGGGTCAAAATTTTGGGACATTAAAACAAATATATTCACTCTGTTTTTTCAAGCATAAATGATATGCAATGAGCCTCCAAGACCAGAGGTTCCTCATTCTGGTTATGTTTTACTTTCTTGCAAACACATACTCATGCTTAATTGAACTGCTTCCAAGTGATTTTTTTAAGTGTTAAAGGTGAACACAGCACTTCTTTCTCAAGGTATTTTGGGCAGCTGTTATAAAACAAAATGCAAATCACTTTTTGAAAAGTCTGATGTTAAACAGAAAAACACTAGTCAAGAAATCACTCAGTTTAAGCCCACAGAAAAACAAACTAAAATGAATGATGGGTAAAGCACCTTGTAATGTTGAACAAGAAAGATATTCAGAATTCTTGACAAGAAGTTCAAATTTCCTGACCTATTAGACAAACTCCCTTTTGCATGGCTTTCCTAGATTCCATTTCCCTCTACAAGGTACTGCCATTTATCTAGAATGCAATCAGCCAGAAAGTTAAATGAAAGGGTGATATTTTCCTATGTTCTCCTTCCCACTAAAACACAGGTGTTTATTGAATGCCTACTGTGTTCCAACAGTGTTGGAAATTGTTGGCATAAGAACTGATATCACAATTATTACTTTATTTATAACTAGATATCTGGGCAACAAAGTTCAAATCTAAGTGAAAATTACTGTAAAAGTGCCAGAGGTCAAGTCTCTTCCATATATTTTTTTAGTTTCAAATGTATTTCTAATTTTTTACTCTTATAAAATGTGGGTATTTCTATTTTTACCCTTTTAAATATGTGTAAAATTCCATATTAATAAATCAAGCCCTAACTTATTCCTTCATAGTATAAATAAATAAAGACTGAATTCTCTTTTTATCCAATGCAAAGCTCAGCAGGGAATTTCAAAGAGTCAACAAATAATTACTGAATGATTGAAGTTGTTTCCATAGAGTAAGACTTAGGTTATTCCCACATAAATCTGTGGTCATGTAAGCTACAAGTTTCCATTGGAAGTTTAATATTACTTCTTAGTTCAGTGAATTTCTACTTTGCATGAAAATAATTCCATAGACAAAAAAGAAACTAGGTTAGCAAGCACAAATTCAATCTATGAAGAACAGCCTTATATAACTCCATAGAAGTTATCCTTGTACCCTAACCCCATCCTCATAGCCCCCATCTCTGGGGAAATAAGAAGGTCCAATGCTCTTCTTTCAAATTAATGTGAATCTGTTTCTAATTCTCTACTAGGCCACCAATAATTATGTCACAAGGGGAAATTCAATATGCACAAGATTCTTATTTTAGAAAAATATGCTCATATATAAATATGAGTATATATATATATACATATATATGATGTCAGCAAAAATCTTTAGCTCCACAGTCTCCTATTTTAATATGCCACTTTACAGTATCCTGGGGATTTTTTAATTTTAATTTAATTTTAATGTATAGAGGGATTATAGTTATATAAAGAAGGTGCATTCTCACACATTGATACCCCTTCTCATGTTTTTGTCCCCATTTCTTTCCCCCACGCCTTCCCCTAATCTTTTTTTTTTTTCTGGAGATTTTTTTTTTTTGCCAGTCCTGGGCTTAAGCTCAGGGCCTGAGGACTGTCCTTGGATTTTTCTCAAGGCTAGAGCTCTACCACTTGAGCCTCAGCACCACTTCTGGCTTTTTCTAAGTATGTGGTACCAAGGAATTGAACCCGGGTCTTCGTGCATGCTAGGCAAGCACTCTACCACTAGGCCAAACTCCCGGTCCTTTCTGGAGATTTTTGTAGAACAAAAAAAAGTAATACTTTTCTACAATAGACTCTGGAAAATAAAATTTAAAAATGTCTATCTTCTCTCAAAGAAAAAAAAAGAGAAGAAAAAATTTTAAGCGTAAAATCCAACCTGGTGTTAGTGGCTCACACCTGTAATCTCAGCTACTCAGGAAGCTAAGAGCTGACATCTAAGATCTGGTTAAAAGTCAGCCTGGGCAGGAAAGTCTGTGACACTCTTATGTCCAATAAAACTAACCACCCCCAATCAAAAAAAGTGGAGCTGTGGCTCAAGTGGTCGAGCACTAGCCTTGAAATAAAGAGATGCAGGATCAGTGCCAGGTCCTGAGTGAGTTCAAGCCCTAAAACGAGCACACACACACACACACACAAAAGCCTTTAACAGCTAATTAGCATTAACAACTAATGAATATACTTATAATTTCTACACTAATACCATGCTTCTTATTAGCAATTGATATTAGCTTTATTATTTCATATTTTTATTTTTTGAAAAATTAGACACTGACAGATTGGGAGTTTGGCCTAGTGGTAGAGTGTTTGCCTAGCATGCACGAAGACCCGGGTTCGATTCCTCAGTACCACATACATAGAAAAAAAGCCAGAAGTAATGCTGTGGCTCAAGTGGTAGAACTCTAGCTTTGAGAAAGCCCAACAGTGCTCAGGCCCTGAGCCCAAGCCGAAGACTGGCAAAAACAATTAGACATTGAGACAAGCTAGCTACCCATTTGAGAAAGAAGTAATATTAGCTTCCTACTTCTTGTACGTTTCTGTACAAGAGACCTAAAATTTCTAAATAAAGCATGTTTTATTAAAAAAAAACTTTTAGAAGCATAGCTTAGATAGCAAGAAAATAAAAATTCTTCAGAAGCACGTTAGACTTAAAAGCTAGAATCCAGGAAAAATAACCAAGCATTCAAATGTGCAGTTACTCAAATGTGTATTTTAAAGTTTGCTGATTTCTGACATTTTAGGGATTTTAATTTTAATGTGGAACAAGAGACGGTTTCGACAGAAATTTAAGCTGACATACTTTCCCAAAGCTGAAATCTTGAAAGGAGATCTTCTCAGTAAAAAGGAAAATAAAAAAAGGAAAACTATCCCTACTCCATCAAGCAAGAGCTTTGGATGGGTCCTGAATTCTAGATAAAGGAAAACCAGAAGAAAATGCCTGAGAACACATAAGTCAGGAAAATATTATTTGGGCTAGGTAAAAAGAATCAAATTAGCTGTGTAACATGAAAAAAGATTAAAATATAAATTACATTAAAAGTTTCTTTGAGGCAAATTAAGGCAAGCAGAAGGTGAGAGTTATAAGCATGAAGTAAAAAACAACAGAAGTGGCACTGTGGCTCAAGGGGTAGGGTGGTAGCCTTGAGCCGAAGAGCTCAGGGACAATGCCCAGGCCTGGAGTTCAAGTCCTATGACCAACAAAACAAATCAACAATGATGACTATAAATAAAAATGACTCAACTTCAAAGGACCAGGCAAATACTAACCAAAAGATTACAGGTACTGCCGGGAGTTTGGCCTAGTGGTTAAAGTGCTTGCCTAGCATGCATGAAGACCCAGGTTTGATTCCTCGGTACCACATACATAGAAAAAAGCCAGAAGTGGTGCTGAGGCTCAAGTGGTAGAGCTCTAGCCTTGAGAAAGTCCAAGGACAGTGTTCAGGCCCTGAGCTAAAGCCCAGGACTGGCCAAAAAAAAAAAAAAAAGATTACAGGTACTTTTAAATGATTATATTTTTTTAAAAAAAGACAACGTATTCATACAAGAAAAAACATCATGAAATTGCATCAGTATCTTTGTTAACTATTTACTATTACAGAATAAACCACAGGAAACTCGGTCCCTTAAGCCATTAATAATTTATTATGACTGAAAAATGTACACAGCATCTGGAATTCAACTGGGTTCACCTTAAGCAGTACAGCCGGTGTGGCTCTCCAGGTGTTCAGACTGGTAGACTAGGTCAGACATACTTTGCTCATTGCACTTCAGCACTGAGGGGAAAACGCTGAATCTTACAGCAACTGATGTCTCTCCTGGCTCATTTTGGTGCCCAAAACAAGACATAGGACAGATTCCAGAGCAACCCATGGGGACATACCATCTAATTTTATAGGAAGAGATAAAAGACACAGGGAGGAGTGTAAAATTGGAACTGATAATACAATTATTATGACACAGAAAACTATTCACACAAAAAAATGCTATTTGTGTAAAACCCATAAAGAGGAAAACCAAACTTTTATGTTTTTCAGGGGGAAAAAAGAATACACATATCTTCAAGGCAGAAATGAACTTTAAGCAAGAAACCAAAAGCATAAATAATGAAGTGAAGCTTAATAAAATTATGATCAAATAAGCACAAGCCAAAGAAAAGGTATGTTCACATCTAAAACTTTTAAAAATTAATATCCAGTCTATATAAAGAATGCCTTCAATCAAATAAGAAAAGAGAGCCAAATAGAAAGATGGTCAAAGACAAAAAGTGGTATTCCTCAGAGTACCATTCTCATGGGTATATATGGGGAAAATTTATATCTCATTAGTAATCAGTGAAATACCAAATTAAGCCACATAAGAGATGAGAACATCACATGTTAACAATAATGTGAAACCAAGAACATTTATGCTGTATCAGTCTGTGTATGCAAAAATGATATAAGCTCTTTAGAAAATATTTGACCATTTTCAGAGCCAGGAGTTTTGCCTAGCATGCACAAAGATGGAGGTTTGATTCCTCGGTGCCACAAACATAGAAAACAATGCTGGAAGTGGTGCTGTGGCTGAAGTGGCAGAGCTCTAGTCTTGGGAAAGCCCAAACACAGTGCTCAGCCCCCAAGTTCAAGGCCCAGGACTGGCAAAAAAAAAAGAAAAGAAAGAAAGAAAAAAAAAAAGAAAAAGCTGAAAGTGGTGCTGTAGCTCAAGTGGTAGAGCCCTAATCTTAACAAAACCCAAGGACAGTGCTCAGGCCCTGAGTTCAAGCCTCAGGACTGGCAATAAACAAACAAACAAACAAACAAATAAATAAAAATGTTTCCCTTTTTCTTTTTTTCTTTTTTTATTGTAATTAATAAAAGGGTTACCTGATATTTGCCAGATAGAAGGTGCATTAATTCACATACATTGATACCCTTTCACATGTCTTGGTATCCATTACCCTCCCCCCACCCCCCCACTTTGTTTTCCCCTCTTCCCTATCAAATTTCAAATAACCAAATACAAATAAACTCAATATATCAGATAACAAAGTGAGATACTATAACAATATGAGATACCCAAGGGACAGCAAAGGAGATGAGAGATAACATAGTACATTAAGGACAGCAATCATTCGTTATATGGCTTTTGTTTCAATATCCTGGAGGTCCTTTCATTTAGCGTCCTACTATATGGCCTTTTGTATCAAGGTTTTGCTCTATTGCAGATCTCTGCTAATACCCTTTTTCATAATTGGAAAAAAATGCATACCTTATGACCAAGCAACATAAATCTCAGGAATACATCATTTACATGTATGGGCCCAGAGATACATCTAAAAATGTATATTCTTAGTAGTAAAAACCAGAAAGAAGTGAAAAATGAATAAATAAATGATGATCCCATAGTGTAATATCACTCATGCATTAAAATCAACATGGATGATTCTCAGTGGATCATGTTGAATTTCCAAAATAAAGTCAAAAGAGAATTCATAAAGTACGAGCATTAAACACATTGTTTAGGAATTTCCCATATGAGATTTTAAGAAAATAGAAACAAAATGGAAACAAAACTCAGGAAATCAGTTATCTTTGAATGAAAGGGGAAATGTAGCAAGAGCACTACTTGCTTCAAAAGTTTTAGAAATTCAACCTGTATTCAAGTGCAGGGTTACTTGTTTTGCTATTATTCAAACGATATATTTATGTTAATTACAGTCTTTTTTTTTTTTTTTTTTTTTAGGTTAAACAGAGTTTTATTCCGTGCCTAGCATCGAGAATCATACTGACCGGTCAGGGTAATTACAGTCTTTTGTGCAAATGATACATTTCCTTTTTAAAATGCTGCCATATCTTACTTAACTTCAGGGCTAAGTGTCAAGAAGTATGCTGTTAGACAATTTTGCCATTAAGCAAACATCACAGAGTATATGTCCACAAATCTAGTCTGTTACTTCTTTACTGTAAACCTATGAAATACCTTACTATGCTGAATGCTGTAGGAAATTAGAACACAATTGCAAGAATTATGGCAAAAGATACACTAAAAACCTGTTAGCTGACAGGCATTTTTCAGCTTTATTAAAATTCTATGAAACTACTGCTGCATATATGATTTATCATTGACTAGAGTGTGATTTGGTGTATTAGTATTAAATATTTAAAATATTAAAATAAAAGTATTAAAATATTAAAAGGTGCCAGGTGCCAGTGGCTCACGCCTGTAATCTAGCTACTCAGGTGGCTGAGATCTGAGGATCTTGGTTCAAGACCAGCCTGAGCACAAAAGTCCTTGAGACTCTTATCTCCAATTAACCACCAGAAAACCAGAAGTGGTGCTGTGGCTCAAGTGATAGAGACTTAGCCTTGAGCTGAAGAGCCTAGGGACAGCACCCAGGCTCAGAGTTTAAGCCCCATGACTGACATATATATATGTATATATATTCATGTTACATATATGTATATATACATATGTCTATATATGCATATGTATATATATATATATATAGGCAATGGTAGCTGGGTTTTGGGGGCTCACACCTGTAATCTTAGATACTCAGGAGGCTGAGATGTGAGGATCCAGGGTCAAAGCCAGCCAGGGAAGGAAAGTCCTGATATTTTTACCTCCAATTATCCACTAGATAACTAGAAGTGAATCTGTGGCTCAAAGTGGTAGAGCATAGGATAATGCCCAAGCTCTGAGTTCAAGACCAATGACCAACAGACAAAAAGAAAAAAACAGGCAATGGCAAGGTAGAAACACTGTATCATAGCTCAACATAAAAGAGTTATATTTTTTATGTCCTACAAGTACACTTAATACAAAAGTAAGCAAAAGGACAATCTATTAAAAATTATGCATGTATGAATAATACATAGAAAGATATTCAATCTTACTAGTCTTCGAAAAAGAAACAGATCGTGACAACAATATGATGCTAGTTTCAACTGTGAAAATATAAAAATTTTTAAAAAACAAAAGCTTTTGTGGTTGTAGGTGGGGATGGGAGAGAAAAACTGGGATAGAGTATGGGTCCAAAAAGAAATGTACTCATGTCCCTACTTATGTAACTGTAACCCCTCTGCTCCTCACCCTTAACAATTTAAAAAGAAAATGAGCATGGCATATAAGGACACTCATATTCATTATGAAGAAATGTTTATTAGTGAAATGATTCTAGGGAGTGATTTGACAAAACATATCAAAAAACCTTAACATATGTGCAATGACCTAAGAAATATGCTTCTAAATATACATTCTAAAATATTTACATGAACAAAATTTATGAGTAGGATATTGCTTAGAAAACTAGGACAATAAAAGTTGAAAACAATTTGGATGATCAGTAACTAGGGTTTGGCTCAAAACTTATAGAAATCTATATATCACCACATTATAAAATCATGAAATGATAACATAAATTGCAGAAAGAGAAATGTGTTGCTAACAATGTTAAGTCAGAAAGAAAAACAATTGCAAACACGCATAGTATAATGCTCTTTATAATTCATGCATGCATAATTAAAAGATTAAAAGGATACATATAGCCATCATTTACTTTTTATCCTTTAATCTTGTCATTATTTTTCATAATCATTACAACATATCAGTCTTAAATTAAATCTAATATTTGAGTAATATTATGTGTAAATCCCATAAGATAACACAGCTTTTATAAACTTTATATTTTTCTTTCTGGAAAAAAATTTTCATTTAGAAGAGCTTAAGGTTCATATATTATACTAGAATCAAACAGAATTTGTTGGTTTTAAAGTCTATATGTATAAGAATGCCCACTCAGATTTTTGTTTATAAACTAATTTCTTAAAGCTATATTAAGATTTTTCTCTTTTGCACCTTTATTTAAAAGGATATAATGTAAAGGCTTAGGTCGCTGCCACTTTTTCTGCTGCCATAGCCATTGCATTGCTCTTTTGAAAATGCTTTTTCATGAACACATCTAAGAAACCTTTTACAGAACCTAAAAATCTCATGGTGGTTTTTGTTTTGTTTTCATTTTTTTTTTGTTTTTGTTTTTGCTTTCTGTTTTGTTTTGTTTTGGGGTACAGCTTCCACATTGCATGCCCATGATAGCATATTCTAATATTGGTAATTTGATATATTTCATGGTGGCAAAATGCAAGCTCTATTTTGGAACTTTTTAGGTAGAACTATCCTTATTTAATAGTATTGAAAAATGTTCTTGTGATTGTCAGGGTCTCTTACTATTTATCTCAATTCTTTTATAATCCTATGGAAATCATTTAATTATTTTAGAACTTTTACTTTTCCAGTAATCTGAAGTGTCACAACATCTGACATCCCTTAATATGTACTGCATTTTTCCTGTGTATATAATATGCCTTCCTTCACAGGGGGAATGTTTTTCTTAAATATTTACTGTTACTTGTTATCTGTACATTCAAACTGGTTGAACACAGTAATGACTGAGAATAAAATGCTCAGAATTTTTTAAAAAGAAGAACAGTTTATGATTCAAGAAATGTAGAGCCTAACACAAGAATATTTAAACACAGGAGAGGGCAGAGACCAGTGAAATTTGTAAATGTCTTAATGAGATGTGGCCATAGATTTACTATAAAGGAGCCATAAAGTTATATAAAACTTAGAAGGTAAGTATGAGGGAAAAATATTTAAAATTTTAAGAAAAGTCTACCTAGAGTTCAATGATGACACATATTAAGCATCCTTCACAATTAAGCTATAAATGATTGATATATTGCTAAACTTCCACTGTGAGAGTTTGAATTATCCCTGACAAGACACAGTTAATAATGTAATGAGAAGAAAAACAAAAGAGACCTAAGAGGCCATGGAGATTAGTAATAGAACCTAGGGACTTTCACCAGGAGTTCATTGTTTGGAATTAAGCCTAGATCAACAATGACTAAGAATTATAACCTATGCTGCATTCCCAGCAGTTGCAGGATCCCTCCCCTGCAGAAAAAAAAACATTCTTAATCCAAAGAGTAACCTACCAAGGTGATACTTCTACTAGAACCCACAAATACTGTAAAACTGAAAGGTCAGTTCTGACTTTTACCTCTTTCCTTAACAACTATACATGTATGAAAAGAAGGAATGAGCTAGTGAAAACTTCAACAACGTAGGTACTCCTATCATTCATCTGTAACCTTTCACACAAATGCTGGTAAGTTTTATTAAACATACTAAATCATGCCAGAGTTAGAATGCAAATTTGACCAATCCCAAGACATTTTAAGTGTCATTTCAAATTTGATGCACTAGGATAACAAAAGAAATTCAAGCTTTCTCTTATGTTAAAGCATGGGTTAACCCTCTCCATGAGTACTTCCCCAATAAGCTTTTTACTCTTATATATTTTGTGTTTTCATAGCAAAATGCATTCCCATTTGCGTTAAAAGTTTTACTATTAGATAATGAACAATTATGCTACAAGTTGGTAACAAACACTCCTTACAGTTCTTTATGATGAAAACTCAATTACTTGTGTCTGTTTGACTCATGCTGGCTTTCGTTCAGAGGCCTGTTCTTTCCTAAAGATTTGAATGGTGATTGAATAATACTAAGTATTCATGGCCAGGATCCCAACATCTGACAAGCTGATATGATAGCTTATAGAAATTTAAATTCCAATTGAGAGCATCTCATACTTCCCAAGAGTCATCACAAACTTGTGTTACTAAATAAGATAAAATTAGTAAGCAAGGGGCTAAGGGGGAAGAATGGTAAGGTTTTATTGGAAAAATAAATCTGTCAGTTATTTAGGGTAAGTACAATATTCAGAAGTAATTCTTTGGGCTACAAAATTTGGTAAATTTCTAACCAGAGACCTTTTTCTGATAATTTACCAAACGCAAAGGCCTAAGAAAAACATAATGCAATAATATTGTAGAATGACAAGAACCCTTTAAAATCTCCTTGTTTCAAATCTCTTACCAAACTTCTCAAGAAAAAAATTTAATCAGAAAGCAGTAAGGAAAAAAAACCTAAAGCTACTTAAAAGAAAGATATTATTAAAAATTAAGTAGATTCTACCTAACCCAAGACATAGATGTCACATTTTTTTTTCAGAATTAGAGCTCAGATTTGAAATATGGGAATAAATTGTGCTTAGAGTACCAGGTGCTTCTTAAAAATAAAACATGGCTGAGCGGAACAAAGGACGGGGAATGATAGACTGGAAAAAGCCTTCAATGAACAAGTAAACTCTTTCCAAGCTTCTAGTAGAATTCTGAAGACCAGGGACTAGTCTAAAAACCACAGAAGGATTCAATTAGATATCCTCTTGGTTCTTCAGAATAACACAATTCTATTTGAATAATGCTTTGACAGTTGAGAGGAAAAAAAGAGAAACTTTTCTGCTACTCATGAATGGCTTTAAGAATAAATGATGCTGGGCATAGTGCTCATTCCTATAATCCCCACCACTTTTGAGACAGAAAGTAGTAGTATTGATGTTTAAAGACAGTCCCACCAAAAAAACTTAGTGAAACCCTAATAAACAGGCCAGGTTATACTGGTTATACATGATCCCAACTCATTGGAAGACAGGAATAGTAGAATCAAGGTCCAAGGACAGTCTCAGGCAAAAAGCATGAGACCCAGCTTATGACAGAATGGGTTGGAGGCATAGATCAAGTGGCAGAGTACTTGCTTAGCAAGCACAAAAACCACAGTTTTAAGAATGAAGAAATGGGGTTGCCAATCTGGGCCAGCTCTATCTCAAGTCCTAGGCACACTCAATATTTAAATGTCAAAATAAACCTTTGTGTATTTGTGTAATAGGTATCTGTATAATATTAAAAATGAAATGGAGAGAATACAATAGGTATCTGTATCATATTAAGTAAAAGCAAAATGGAAGGAACCCATTTCTTTTTTCTTATTTTGTCACTGTTCAGCTTTACTCTTCATCTCTTTTACAAAAAGTGTCCTGATATTCATCCATATGTAATAACAAGATTCCAACTTTTTGTCAACTAGTGTGTGTATGGGAGGGGAGATTGTTGGATTTTTTTTCAAAATAGTTTGGTATTCTTTGGGGGTAAGAAACAATGAAATTCCTTAGGTAGCAAAACTATTATCGAAAACATGGTAAGATCTAAAATATATTGACATATATGCCAGTAACACTAAGACAGACTCAGTCTCAAAAACTGTAGAATTAGCTTTACTTTTCCTATGCAGATATGAATATGTTCTGAGCCAACTGTGGCCTCAAACAATTTCCTATGGCTGGGGGATTTGAATTCACATCCATTTCTCTGGGAAGAGTTAAGTTTGTTCAGGAATCCAACAAACCTGACTACTTTAACAGTGTATGTTGAGCACTGAAACAATAGAAAGCAAAGTTAAACATAAGCGTGGCAGGCCCAGATCTGTCTCAGCACTGCAGGCCTATGCTGACTCATCTATACAACACAGACAGTAGTAGGTCACCCTGAAAAGCATTGCCATACTTAACAGAAGCCCAGCTCACAGTAAAACTTAAGATTTACTAGGAAACTGCTAGGCATTGGTGGCTCACACATGTAATCGTAGCTACTCGGGAGCCTGTGATCTAAGAATCAAGGTTTAAAACCAGCCTAGGCAGTAAAGTCCATGAGATTCTTATCTTCAACTAAACACCAAAAAGTGAGAAGTGGAGGTATGGCTCAAGCAGTAGAATGCTAGTCTTGAACGAAAATGGTAAGGGACTCTGCCCTGGCTCTCAAGCCCCAGTATTGGCACACATGTGAAAATGTATGCACACACACACACACACACACACACACACACACACACACACACACACATTACTAGGAGACAAAGCAACATGCTAAAAGATGTAGCAATTTCATAATTTGATGATTTTAAAGAATATTTTCTATTAATTGATACTTGTTCAAAATTTAAGTATTTCTTCCTCAGGAGTTTGCTTCTGTTCTCTTTATAAACTACAAGGCTAAAGTTGGAAATAATTTCACTGAGACATTTTAAAGGATTATCCATTATAAAGAAGTTAGATGGCCCCAAAGTATAGGGCCTTAGAAATTTAAAATAAAAAATTAGGTAGGAAGATTGTACAAAGAAGGAGCCTTGCAGTGCCCACTCATATCATGGCAGCAGCCGTTTCAACCCTAGAAGCAAGGTCTATATTTCTTTTTTTTTTTTCAGACAAATCTTCTTTTAATTTATCCTGACATGCTATAATGAATAAGTTACATTATTTGATAAGAGTTATTGTCAATAAGTTTTGCTTTCTTTTCGATCAGAGAGAAAGTACACAGTAAGACTGAGAAGAAGTGCGCACGCACACACAGGGGACCGAGAAGCGGGCTGGGGCTAAAGAGGGTCAACAACCACTTGAACTTCACATAGAGGACACTGTCCAGGGGTAAATCTACTGCTTACAGCCATTTCACAAGTACTTCAAAGAAAAATATTCTGTACTTAAACCCTTTAACTCTTTTAATTCTTTTTTGTTTGAAAAGACAATTTGTATTAAAAAGTAAGCAATAAAGTATTTGTATTTGCACATAATTGCTTATCATCATAACATTTGCAGAACATAAATAATTTTTATCTATAAATGAGCCAAAGAAATCCTACAGCCAGTATTTGTTATAATGTCAATAATTCTTATGATTGGGAGTCCATTTTAAACATTCATTCTCTGTGACCTGTTTTGCTTATAGTGCTAAGTATAATCCTGTAAATTCTTTCAATAGTCACTATGAATCAGAGCTTTATAGGGACATACCATACTTCCTAGACATGTGCATCACAGTTCTTAGTGTAAGGCCATGTGAAGGCACTCTTTTATGGAGGAAACATGTGTATTCCCTAGTGTAATTTTTTTTCATAATATTCTTGGAAAACAAAATCTGTGTTAAGAGGAACATTAGCATATTCTGCAGCAGGCACTAAGCCTGATGTATAGTTACTCCAGAGAAGCATTCTCCATTCTCATACAATTAAAAAAAAATTAAAATTAACACATGACAAGAAATGAACACAAACTATCCTCCATGATGATGAACTTCATTTATTATTAAAGTTAAGTCTACAATTCCACATACTTTTCTGGATCATGGCATATAAACTTTACCTATTTCCTAAAACAAATCATTTCTTAAAAATCACTGTTATATTCCATCATTTTTAAAATTTACTCTTCATCCTGCAGCTGTCTGCTTTCTACCTTCTTCCCTATACACCCACAACTCTTCAAAGTCAAAAGTTTGTAGTGGTACATACCCGTAAGGTGTAGGTAGTAAGATCTTATTACCTGTAAGGAAGGACGTTGATGGTCAGCCCAAGTTTCACATTATGTTCAAGACCATCTGAAGCTACACAATAAGACCCTGTTTCCAAAATAAGTAGATAAATATACTTTTCTCTTTTTTCTTCCTTTTTTAGGTCCGTTGTAGGGCTTGATCTTAGTGCCTGAGTGTTGTCTCTGAGCTCTTTTGCTCAAGACTAACACTCTACCACTTTGAGCCACAGAGCCACATATGGTTTTTAATGGTTAATTGGAGATATAAGTTTCACAGGGACTTTTCTAACTGGGCTGGTTTTGAACTGTGATCTTCAGATCTCAGCCTCCTGAGTAGCTAAGATTAAAGTATGAGCCACTAACACAGCTCTAAATATATTTTTGTTTTTAAAGTCAGTCAACAGTTTTTGACTTAAATCTATTCAAAGCCCATTAAGTATCATGCTCCATAGGTCCCCTACTTTGACAAACAAGGGTCTTGTAATCAGGCCCCAGTTTATTACTTCAGCCTTAACCCTCTTTCTTCCTCTACTAGATCTCTTCATACTGAACATAGCTTCCCTGTGGGCTTTCTGAGACTTCAATGAGGCTATTTTCTCTCTTGTGGATAATTCATACTCCAAGACTCACATTAGACCTCGCTCCTTCTGGGAAGCAAGTATCCTCTGGCCTTCCAATGTTATGAGTTGCCTCATCTTGTCATTCTTAGTTGCTTGTCAAATACATCATATTATAACTGCCCATTTATATGGATGTTTGAACCTCCCTCCAGAATGTAATGTTCATAAAGCCAACATGATAAACCCAATGCTCACTATAGATTGTATTCTACAAATATTTGTAGAAAAACTTAGGAACCAATCACATTTTTATTAAATGACATGAGCAGTTGTAAACATAAATAAATAACACCCAAATGGCTAGTAGAGAGGACTTTGTATATTACCAACCCAAAGAAATGATAAATGTTTGAAACAAAAGGTAAGGCAATTTCCCTAATAGGATTGTTACATATTATATATATTGTAAATTCTACACTGTCTATAAGTGTGTATATCTATTAACTTTTAATATTAAATACATAACATGTGTAAACAAATCACTCAGATGATGAGAGTGCACACACATTTTTGTCAAGTTTTACAATAAAAATATATTGAATAATTTCAAATACAATACATTGGCAGTTAGCCTGTAAATAACCACCTAAATTTAACCATCAAATTAAACACTAGTATCTCTGTATAGTAATAAAACCAATAATTTAGTCTGCACTACTGTTCATAAATAATTTGGTTATTAAGTTCTATTTTTCATAGAATTTGCTAACTTAATGGGCTTCTTGAAGATTATATAGTAATAAGCGTTAATATTTTATAATTTAGGAACACTCAATCAGTTTCAGATATATAACTAAGAGCTTTTTCATTTAAATGTTATTTCCATAAATCAGAAGCTAGTTTAACTCTTCATAAAAGCATGATCAAGGGGCCGGGAGTTTGGCCTAGTGGTTAAAGTGCTTGCCTAGCATGCATGAAGACCCGGGTTCGATTCCTCGGTACCACATACATAGAAAAAAGCCAGAAGTGGTGCTGAGGCTCAAGTGGTAGAGCTCTAGCCTTGAGAAAGTCCAAGGACAGTGCTCAGGCCCGGAGCTCAAGCCCAGGACTGGCAAAAAAAAAAAAAAAAAAGCATGATCAATATTATAAATGCAAGTTGACTCTAGAGTTTGGGGGTTTGATTGAATCTTAAATAGGCCATATGTTTTTAAATCTCACCAAATAAAATAGGGATTCAAAGTAATACAACATATTTATAAAATTTCACTTAAAGAAATCTAAGTGGTGCCCAGCACATTGGTTCACATCTGTAATTCCTGTTACTTGGCAGGTCTGATTAGGAAGATCAAGGTTCAAGGTCAGCCTGTGCGAAAAGAATGAGACACCATCTAAACAGCCAAGGTGGGAATGGTGATATGCATCTGTGATTTCAGCTATATGGAAAACAAAAGAAGATGATGATCTAACACCAGCTCTAAGCATAAAGTGTGCAACTATGTGAAAATTAACTGAAGACAAAAAGATCTGGGGATATGCACCTAAATGGTAAATGTCTGCTAGTAAGCACAAGATTCTGACTTCAAACCCCACAACCACCAAGAGGGGAGGAAAAAAGGGCTGGTAGAGAGGGAGGAAGTGAGGAAAGAAGGGAGAGAAGTGAGAGAAGAAAGGGAGGGAGGGAGAGAGGGAGGGAGGGAATGAGGGAGGGAGGGAGGGGAACCCAAATGGTAGTATAGTAATAATACTAATACTACTATTTACTACTAATAATAATACTAATAATAACAATAATAATAATAAACTGGAGGGGGAGGAGAAAACAAGATCGTTAGAAAAACCAAATGCAAGCAAATGGACTCACAAAAGAAAGCTGCTGAGTATCACTGTTGACAAGGGGATTGGAGAGAGGGAGCCATCCTATGGTGTGTGTTCTGTAAGACTGCAACTAAACTACATCTTCCAAGAAAATCCTAACTATTCATTCAGTGATTCACCCAACACACTTTTGTTGCGAATTTCTGCCACGATCAAACATAGACAAAACAGCAACCGCCTCTTCTTTGTGAACTCAGTCAGATGTAAAAAAAAAAAAATGTTTGACAACATATTCTTTATCACTGTGGAAGACTGATAAACTAACAAATAAGCCAGATCTCTCTTGAGTCTTACTCTAATAATATGCCTCTTCACTATGTTACTATAAAATGCTCTCAGGCCTAGATAAATATCTATCAAATGTGTGTTATATGTCTGGAAAGAAAACTAGGCAATATTTCAGATCCACTTCCATTTGGGAGAGTAAAAAGTCCTCAAGAAACTTCATCAGCTTTTCTCTCTCCTTTTCTGTACCCTCAGCCCTTATTGTCTTTAGTATATTCCACTACTAATAGCTATTACACAATCACCTATGTAATATCTTAGAAGCAAACCCAAGAGCTTTCTTCTTCCCACTATTGCCATGTACCAGCATCCTGCCTTCTGAACATACTTTGGCCCCGCCTTGTTTTCTCCATATATGACCTACAACATTCAAACAGGTTTCCAATTGCCTTAAACCCCATACCTCCCATTAAAAATTCACCCACTACCCTTTCTATCACCAATGTCATATTTATATTGTTAAAGTCTGAGTTACCAATCTCCTTCCTAAACTCTTCACCAGTACTCACTAACCACAGGACAGGTTCCAGCCCCTTCTTAGGATCCACAGTATCAATCATTCCTGAATCTTTAACTTCATCCCACCATCCACCCTACTCTGCATCTAAATTTAACAAAATCTAAGTGTTAATGAGCTCCCTAAAGAAAACAAATAAAAATCAGATGTCTTTGTGTCTTGTCTATCTTGTATATATTGCTTCCTCTGACTGATGCATTCAATATATTTCAGGTAAATTTCTATGAGATATACAGGTGGGATTAGTCTTCAGCTTTGAAATATAATCATAAAAAGTACATTAAGATTTAATATTTTCCAGGTGGCAGTGATTTATGCCTATAATCCTAGCTACTCAGGAGGCTGAAATCTGAGCATTTCAAAGCCAACTCAGGCAGGAGACTGCTACCTCCAATTAAACACCAAAAATACTGAAGTGGAGCTGTGGCTCAAGTGGTAGAGTGCTAGCCTTAAGCAAAAGAGCTCAGAAACAGGGGTTAGGCCCTGAGTTAAAGCTCTAGGACCAGCTCTCACACACACAAATAACAATAAATAAAACATTTGAGATTTAAATACACAGCAGACTCAGTGTTGTTGTACCTTTGATAAATATGAGGAAAATGGTCATAAGGCTGAATTACAAAAAAAAAACTAACAATGCTTGGCTTCGTTTAAAATAGTTTCTAACTTGCTCGAATTCATTTTCAAGGAGATGTTGAGACAGGAGTAGGAACAAAGGGGATAAAGTCTCCTTTATCTCTGTGCCTCAGTGGCTGCCTATTCCATGTAGAATATATTAGTTTAAGAAATCTAACTTTCTTGGGCCGGGAGTTTGGCCTAGTGGTTAAAGTGCTTGCCTAGCATGCATGAAGACCCGGGTTCAATTCCTTGGAACCACATACATAGAAAAAAGCCGGAAGTGGTGCTGAGGCTCAAGTGGTAGAGCTCTAGCCTTGAGAAAGTCCAAGGACAGTGCTCAGGCCCTGAGTTCAAGCCCCAGGACTGGCAAAAAAAAAAAAAGAAATCTAACTTTCCTCGGCTACTAAGTAGAAAAACAAATTGGGGGGGGGGGAGACAATGGTCAAAAGAAGGAAAGCTAGATGGTATGGGGATGGTATGGTGAATAGGAGAAAGGTACTGGTGATGAATCACGGCCAAAATCAGCCAGCACACATAGCAAGAATAGATTTTTTTTTTTTACAGGAAATCCAAAATGAAGTCTAGGATTACTTTCCCAAAGAGCTCAGAGATCCTCTGTATCTGAGCTGACAAGTGATGGAGTAACCTTACAGATTAAATTATAATTTCATATGAGATGCCTGCACTTTCATCTCCACTGAAGCTCAGACAATACACTGAGGATATAATAGTCTTCATAATAATAATAATAATAATAATAATAATAATAATAATAATAATAATGGCAACTATCCTTATGACTTGCCAGGCTGTTAAACTGATTATCTAAAAGTGCAGGACTGAGAATACTTTGATTTTCTGTTGCTTATAGTAACATGCGTAAGCCTGGGTAATTTATAAAGAAAGGACATTTATTTCTTAGAATTCTAGGAGCTGTGTTGAGCAAAACAAGCCCCAAAAGCCAAATATTCCATGTTTTTACTCATAAAATAATGATGATGATGATGATGATGATGATGATGATGATGATGATGATGATAAGACCTGAGGCAAAAGTAAGACTATCTCAGGAAAGGGAATGGTAACAAGAGATGGGGGGGAAGGGGGGGAAGGTTACTTGGGGAGAGAGTAACATAAAGGACAAAGGGTAACATAAAGAGGACCTAAGTACATTACATATGTATCTACATATATATAATGAAACTCACTAAACACTTTAGAAAAGGAAACCAATATAGAGAGTTACTTGCATTTTAAATGTCTGTGGAGGAGGTCAAAGGAAGAGTTGTAGATGAAGAGAAGAAGGAGAGGAGAATGAAGTCATAATATTCAATGTATATCTTATGAGACTAGGAAAATTGAGGTCAGGGATTGAGCTGGGAGGAATGGGGAAGAATGATGAAAGGGATGACATCTACCAAGATGTATTGTAATTATTAACTAATTTTGTTGAAACCCTTTTGTATCATTACTTAAAGGTAATAAAAAAAGTAATTGTTTTTTTTAAATATTTTTATTGTATTTATTAAAAGGGTTACATGATACTTGCCAGATAGAAGGTGCATTAATTCACATACATTGATACCCTTCCACATGTCTTGGTCCCCATTACTAGTAATTGTTTTTTTTAACAGAATAATCATTGTCTTGAAATACTGCCGAAAAAAAAAAAAAAACAAGAAAAGAAAAGAACATCTAAATCTAAGCAATCTCTCTCTTGTGGATATGTAAACTTTTAACCTCTTACCTTGACTAGAGTTTCCATATTTACTCTATTAAATCAACAATAAAAGGCAGCTCTGTCATTCATTATATCAATCAGCAGCATACTATAAATTCTAAGTAGAAAGGGTTGCACTTGGCCTTTCCACATTCTTCCGTGAGAAAGAAGTTAGGACTAGTTTTTCAAAATAATTTATGTTTTAAAATTCCTGAAAAGGCAAAGAGAAAATAATAATGTCCATTTTAGGCTTTGGTTTCAGGAGGCCCACTGATATCATGTATGACATACTCAAGGAATAAAACTATAAATCTGTCTTACTAATGCTCATGCACACTTTTCAAAATGATACATGTTAACACACACAAAGTCTTTTTTACTTTGTTTGAATTATAGATTTCTAAAATCAGCTCGGAATTTTTCAAAGATTTCAAAATCTCATTTAGTTTACTTATACATAAGATTAAATATTCACTAGCAGAACATAGGAGACTCATCTCCGTCATAATAAGAACCCATGAAGTAAAGGTAAAAAAAAAATAATGCCAGTAAGGTAAAAATAAAATTAGAAAGCAAACAATGAGAATTCTGAAAATCAACAAAATTTTATGGAAATGTTCCAAACTGGCAAAAGTAGAAGGATAATGGTCTGGTTCTTTAAAGTGCATATTGCAATAAAACTATTGATTTGCACAGGGTTTTATCTCTAATTTCGTGCTGTGTAATACAATCAGCATAAAACCCCACCAAACTTGATGAGCCAAATGAAGATTCTGTAAAAGCTATGTTTGGAAGGAAGGAGGGAAAGAGGAACTTCCCATCTGTGTCAGCATCTGAGGTTGCACTGTAATCTCTGATAACTTATTAGAAAGCAATCTCCTTTGCAAGGCAGTGGATTTACATCATACATTTTTATCTCTCCAAGGAAATTATAATTACTGGTTCCAATCATTTCTGATTGATTTGACTTTTATTCTTCCAAGGTATTCTTTGCCCTGTGATGAAATCAAGCCTCTAATAAAATTCCAACTATTTCAGAACAATTTACAAGCTCCAGATGACTGAAAGTTCTCTCATGTCCATTTGGCATCCAGGAAGAGAGATTTGCTGAATACATTCTGAAGAATAATACATCTGGCAATCACTAAAACAAAGAACTCACCAATGACACACTTGAAGCCAATTAATACTGCATAAATACAAATTTGTCAATTTTCTTTGAGGCTCAGGCTTCAATGCAACCACCACACATTACAGTAAATCTTCTGCTAACAAATGGACCACCAGTCACATGGGTCTATGCTTGGAGGACATTTTAACAATCAGCTACCATATATACATATATATATGTATATATACTTTAAAAGAGATTTCAAAAACTTATTTAGTTACCTATAATCAATGTCAATATATTTATTTTATTTTTGACACAAACTCTAACTATGTTGTCCATATTGGCCTGAAATTTGTGTTCTGTTACAGACTTCCATGCTGGGAATACAGATATGTGTCACCCTACCCTGCTCATTAATGTTTTGGATTTATTTTCTTAAAGAAAAGAAAGACTTAATATTGCTAAAAGCTCATTTAAATTTGTCCTTTCTCTTGACTTTATATAGACTCCAGACCATGATAAAAGACAACACAAAATCAAAAGTCTTAGCACTAAAATGACTATTCTTAAGAATTACTTCCAGAACTTGTTTCAATCATGGCAGAAATATATCAGAAATCTGTATGTGTGTTTATCATGTGCATATTTTTATGGCTAACAATGGTCAATTTAGATCATACCTGCAATCCTAGCTATCACAATCCTAGCTATTTTAGGATTGTGGTTTAAAGCCAGCAGAGGCAGAAAAGTCCTTGTGAGACTCATCTCTAATTAACCACTCAAAATCCTGAAGTGAATCTGTGGCTCAAAGTGGTAGAGCACTAGGTTTGAGCAAAAAAGCTGAAAGACAGTGCCTAGATTTGAGTTTGAGCCCCATGAACCAAATATTGAATTTTTAAACATCAGTATGAACACAGGCCAAGAAATACATAATTTAATCAGCATTAGTCTTACAAAGGTACCTAACAGGGCTATTGGTGTCAGTAATCATTTTTTATCCATTCTTTAATAATAAATACATGGATTTAACAATGAACTATTTCTAGAAAATAGACTACTTCAACCAAATCTGATAATAGTTGTGGCTTCTCCTTCAGCACCTTCATAAAAGAATTAACTTTTACAAATTCAGTAGACCCAAACATTGTTTGGGTTGGCTACATGTCCAGAAATTACAGGCTAATGCAGTGATTTATGTCTCTAGTACTCCAGGGATTAAAACTATGGGTCCTTTTGAACATATTTAGCCTATCTCTCTTTGAATAACTTTTAGAAATGAGCCACATTTACAAGATACATTTGATTCAGGTACATGCTTTAAAAGACACGGAGGCTTAAACCACATTGAACACTGTGCGGCCAAGAGCATCTACAAATCTTTTACAAGATAATAGTGATTTTTTTTCTCACCAACTGTCTTAAAATCCTGAAAAATCTCATCTTTCTCTAAACGCAGAGCAATTTATAAAGGCAAAGTTATTTTAATCTCCAACTACATTCTGTTCAGTCTTGTACATCTAGCTTTCTTCTCTGTACCTATATCACATTGAAGAAATCATCTTTACCCCATTCGCATTTTTATAATACTAACTTGAATTTGGTGTTGGGAAAAGATGCAGAGAGACATTCAGAATAGGGGCACTGGCATCAGATAGCATTAGATAGGATATCTACTATGCTGTTAGGAAAACTGTGTACTCAAATGATTCCAGAATGATTTTGGAACACTTCTGTTCTTGCTCAGTAACCTGTGGCTAATTACCACTATTTGGTAAGGCCTGTGTAACCCATGGTGGAATAAACCAGTGTTAAGGAGGGTAGCTTTTACTGGTAACCTCTCTAGGGGTCTTTCTCACCTTTGTTCATAGCCCTGTCTCCTAATCCTGGACAGCTAAATCCTTAATCTCTTCAGTGAAATTGTATGTGGACGGTTGGCTCTTAAAAAAACAAGCTATTTATCTGACTTTAAAGATGGAGCATTCAGAGACAACTACAATCTGGAGAGTATATGATTTGACAGAAAAAGAAAAAGATTTTTTTTCCCTCTCTCTCCCTCCAGATTCTTGAAATTCCTGAAAGGTAGAAGTGAAATGCCCAACTTAGAGCAGCTTTCCAGAAAGTGAACCAACAGAAAAAAGAGAAAATGGAGGTTAGAAAAAAAGCGGAGAAAAAAAAAGGCAGTTGAGAGACTAAAAAGAATTCAACGAAATGGTAACCCCTCTGTATATCACCTTTTTAAAAACAATAAAAATATTTGATAAAAAAAATTCGGTTAGTGTGTCGCCCATTCCCAATACCTAGCACTTAGTAAGCCACAAATATTCAATGAATATTTTTCTCCATACAAAGGAAGCAGACCTCTACCTCAAGTAATAATAATAATAATAATAATAATAATAATAATAATACTTTGAAAGAAAAAGCAAAAAAGACTTACTCTGAGTTAAGTCAATGTACTCTCTGAGGATTTTGTCCCTGGGGGGAATTTTACTAAAGCAGTTTCTGGGACTCTCAGACAGGAGAGCAGCCTAATGGCTGAGAACATTAAGGCTGACTCAAATCCAGGGCCTTACATCCTAAACGTCTGGTGTCCCTGTGAGCCTTGGAACACAGGGGCTGGCACAGGAGGGCGGGCCCAGGGCAGTGTGGATAGCCCCTAGATCCAGGGTGCGGACCCAGCAGTTCTCTGACAATCTGGGTAGTAGCCTGGGTTTAGCATTCGCACCTCCCTCGACTCTCTCCTCCTCCGCTCCCCTTCCCCCTCCTCCTTTCCCTCCCTTTCTCCTCCTCCACCTCCTCCTCCTTCTTCTCCCGCAGCTGCCCAACCTCGCCAGTTCAGACCCACCAACGCTGCCCTCTCCTGCGCAATCCCCTTGCTTCCCCGGGCCCAGAGCGCCGCGCGGCCCCACGCACAGGTAGGAACCCCAGACCCCAGGTGGTACAGAGCATGTCCAGCGCCCAAGGGAACCCCGTGCGCCCAGGAGCAAGGTGAGGTGCCCCGAAGGGTACAGAGCAGGGGCGGACTTCTCGAGACGGCGCAGGGGCTCTTGGAGGGGGAGGGCGGTGGAGGTGTGTGTTCTGTGAGAGCGATCCGTCAGCATGTTGGAGTACTGGTGATACACAGACAAGCAACCGGCAAGGTTTTGCGCATAAGCGTGGGTTTGAAGGTTTCGGGCGAAAGTGGTGAGAGTTTAAGCTGCGTCTAGATTTTGGCTAGAAACTAAAGCGCTGGGCAGTTCTGGAGGACTGCTCCGGTTTGTTTAGATTACGGTAAGGAAAGGGTTCTTCCTGCGGGCACCAGGCCTACCACCCCCAAACTCATACCCACCCGCGGGACACAGTCCTGTTCTGGCCCCAGGCAGTCTTGATCTTGAAGGTAACTTGTGAGGTAACTAATAAGACACATGTTTGGGACGGCTCCTTGACACCACCTGAAGCTGAGAAACCCTTGTGCCTAGGGAACAGTTGTAGAAATGCCACTTTAAGAGGTATTTATTTATTTATTTGCTTATTGTTACTGTTAAAGTGGTGTACAGAGGGATTACAGTTACATAAGTCAGGCAAACAGTACATTACTTTTTTTTTTAACACTGTTACCCCTTCCTTCCCTCCCTCCCTCCCTCCCTCCCTCCCTCTTTTCCTCCCTCCTTTCCTCCCTCCCTCCCAGTTTTTCCCTCACATCCCCACCCACAAGTTGTCTAGCCCATTTTCAACATAGGATCTAGTGAGCATCACTGCTGCATTTGTTCCCCCTTTGCCCCATCATTTCTGTGCATATCCTCCCTCCTCCTTTTAAGTTTTGGGGCTATAAAATTCATATTGGCTTGTGGATATTTTTAGTGAACTGTACAAGGAATTTCACTAGCCGGAGGTGAGCACACAGGCATCCATGTTCAAGAGAATGGAGATTTGCACTCCTACTTATACCACGGGGGGGGGGAGATCTGAAATTAATTGCACTACTTCCCCCCTTAAACACTTTTTCTTTACCCTGCTTGTGCATGTGCAGTATACAATGCACTACAAATGTCCTTTGTATATGTCTTCATGGTATAAAGTAAAATGCCACTGGTCTTTTGTGCATGGTTTGACAGACTAGAAGGTTGAAGACAGAGGAGGAGACATGAGAAAGCAGATTATAAATTGGATATCTGGGGGTCCAAAGCCTCCCCTCCCCCCTTTCTTGCTTGTCACTGAAAATGTTATAATTTTTCTGCAGCAGATGCTAAAGATATATTTGTCCTGTGTTCTCTTGAGATTCACCATGTTGAAAGTCCTTTTCCTAACTATGCTGAGTGTGGCACTGGTCAAGTCACAGGACACTGAAGAAACCATCACTTACACGGTAAGGGCATGATGGAATTTGCCATAAGTGCCTTCAGCTGGATTGTAGGATGTAGAAAGATGTTATCCACCCCTGCCGATGTATATATCAAAGGTCATAAATTCAACAACACTTCAGCATAGTGCACATTTAAGCCTTATTGTAAACAAACCCTAAATGATCTTTTGAAAAGTTCTTCGTAGATCACCAATTGAGATGAGGAACAAACTGTAGTGATTTGTGCAAGATCCAAAAAGGAAAACCTCTTTAAATCTAAAATCAAAGTCAGGTACATATTTTCAACAAATTCAATAAACTAATGGGCATAAGAAGTGGGGGAAAAAAGAAATGAGAAGCCTGGATTTGAACATATGTTCAGGATGGTATTCAAACCAAATAAAAATGCTTAGCATCAAGTAAGCACAATAATCCATTTGTGCATGTGATATATTCTTGAAGTGATCTTTACTGAATTCATAAAGGCTATTATTCACTTATACCATAACTCACTAAGCTATCCTTCAGACATAGCTTGTGTATTGCAAGGATGCAATATTTGCTAAAATTGGATTTAAAATGCAAAGAATATGACACAATCTTGAATTTTCTATTAGCCTTGCTAATATTTTCAAATAGTATATGATTAACAATTACTTGATCATAATCATTATTTAATAAATTATTTAAAATAGTGTCTGACTCCTTCCTATTGTCAAGAACTTGGCAACAACAGAGCAAGGCAAAGCTTATTTCAATAGGAGTGAGTTTATTTGTACCTCTACTTTGTGTTTTCTGATTTTCATTCAATGTTGTGAAATGAATGACATTTGTCCTGGATTGGAATATGAAAAACACATTTTTCTTCTTGCTCTCAATGTTAAAAATTAATCTTACTCAAAAGAATGTAAAAAAATTTTGAAAGCTAGCTAATGTCAACTACTGATAATAAACATTATCTCACTTTTTTGGTACTATGTTATCTCTAGAACATTAGTATTCATCTGGTAAGTATTCTTTTCTGTTTTTCTGACCAACTATAAATAAATTAAATTCAATATAAATATTTTCTTAACTTAATGTTGAATGCAGTAACTTCTGCCAATGAAGATAAATAAAGCAAGAGAAATGGATGCATGTGCTGTTTATCTTAAATGAAAATGTTATGTTCTTCAGGCCACCACCTTCTCAGGGAACTACAGTTAAATTTGCAATCTAACTAGACATCATGTATCTAGGTTTGCTATTTTGTAATCATCTAATACATGGTTTTATTGTCTTTACAATTGTTCATACTATACCCTTTTTTTCTAGTTACTTAAGTTTTATCCTTTTTAGCAGAAAAAAGTCTCTGTACATTATTCCCTATAGTTTTAAGAACTAGGGTTTGCTATTACTACAATATATTTCCTAGCTATGATAATCGTTTTTGTGCTAAGATTAGATCTTTTTTTTCTTGAATAGTGTATATCTAATAAGTAGACTTGGTGCACTATTCTTGAGTACCCCATAGTGGCAACACTCTTTCATCCCCAAAGCAAATGATGAAGCCAAGTGGCCTTAACCTCCTGCTAATGGTGGAACAGAAAGGGGGAGGAAGGTTTACCTTGTTTTATACTACATAGCCAGCAACAGCTAAGTTCAGTCTAGGCTTGTTTACTAGTCAACCAACATTTTATATGCTAATGTAATGAACTAAACACTTAGAACACTGAGTCGTCCCAACTTACCATAAAATTATCCAAATGACCTATCAGTTTTGCATGGCTTAAAAGGCACTATTTGGAGGGATTGATTTGTGTTTATAAGAGAACTTCAAATTCCCTTTCCATGTTAGAGCTAGAGTTCATTTGGCTACTTACTAGACAGGTATCTGAATAAGCAATCTTCCCACGGCTATCAAAAGAATTTAAGTTTGTTGATTGAGAAAATTCAGACTATTCACTCTGGAAAGACTGTCAGAACACTGACAGTTCATAAGCAAGCATAATAATATTATCACATACACTGTACAATTTATTGCTAAACAATAGAAATGCAAAGAAGTGATAGGTTTTGGTGCTAGCCTATTAGAGAAAATAGAACACTGAGATGATTCTTGAAGGAGATTATGGCCTTGAATTGAGCCAGAAAATCCTAAGAGACATCAGAGTCCAAAAGAATCATAATAAAATGCTAGGGGTGAAAATAACCAAGAAAAGTCCAAGGGATGATCAGATCGGATCAGATGGAGCTGGATGGTAGAAAGAATCTAAAGATGATGAAGATAATAGATGAGAGGCTTGTGGCCACATGCACTTGAGATGGAGGAGCAACTGAACCAACAGGGCAAAAAAGACTCATGGGTACTATGTACTGAATATAAAGAACCTTGCCTCTTTACACGGCAAGAAGGCTCACACCAATATGGTAAAGAGAAAAACAGTCACAAGTAGGTAGAGCTTGAAGGAGAATGACTGGAGATATCAGAGTTTATGTTCCAGGATCATGAAAGAGGTGGTAGCACCTTGGACAGTGTTAGAAACACTAAAAAAAAAATTAGTCTGGGAGATAACTTGAGTTTAGTTGTTACCCTGGTAAGTTTTAGTCATCAGCAAAATTGCTTAAGTGATCTCTTGCCTTCATTCAGCTAGTTACTTGCTAACCACCAGTTGTGTTGCACGATTCTCAGATCTAGTTAGAGAATAATGTTAATAGGCAACAGAGGAGGGGAAAGGACCCCTGAAGCTACCCAAAGCACAGATTTATCTTAAAATGTTTAACTACTCATCCCATCATCTAACTAGGACTCTAGCAAAAGAGTGGTTGGTGTAGAATGAAACTTTGAAAGTGACTTCTAAGAGAAACATTCAGTTGCCTCCTGCCCCATCTCTGATGTTTTCTTTACAGCAATGCACTGATGGATATGAATGGGACCCTGTAAGACAACAGTGCAAAGGTGAGCCTGATTTCAAGATTTCTTTTCCAAACATAGCTTTCTGTCTTATCTTCTGTGTTCTTCCTGATCTTTTTGTTTTACACCAAAAAGGTGTGAGCCTGTATTTACATGTTCTGTTTTCTCTCTAAGAAGAATGCTGACTTATCTTATTACTGACCACAGATATTGATGAATGTGACATCGTCCCAGATGCTTGCAAAGGTGGGATGAAATGTGTCAATCACTATGGAGGATACCTGTGCCTTCCTAAAACAGCCCAGATTATTGTGAACAATGAACAACCTCAGCAAGAAACACCAGCAGGAGCAGGAGCAGGAGCAGGAGCAGAAGCATCCTCAGGTGCCAGCACTGGGAGTGTATCTGCCAGTAGTGTAGCAGCCAGTGGTGTAATGCCTGGGGGTGGTTTTGTGGCCAGTGCTGCTGCAGTTGTTGGCCCTGAAGTGCAGACTGGCCGAAATAATTTTGTCATCCGCCGGAACCCAGCTGACCCTCAGCGTATTCACTCCAACCCCACCCACCGGATTCAGTGTACAGCTGGCTATGAGCAGAGTGAGCATAACCTGTGCCAAGGTAAGTAAATACAAGATGTTAACAAGAAAGTTCTTGCTGCTGGTGAGAATGGTCATAGTTCATTTTTCTCCACAGCTTCCCATGGATAATATGCTCAGTTCTTTGTCTGAATTAGTGTAGGTAATCATTGTAATAATCCTAAAAGTAGTTACTTGAGTGTCATATTACTTCACTAATGAGGAACCTGTGGTTCAGAAAGTTCAGCAGTGGTTCCCAACCTTAGCTGTCCCTATTTACAGTCACTAAGGAGCCCTTAAAATGTCTCAGTGGCCAAGCCACACCCGAGCACAATTAAATAACAGCCTCTGGGGGTGAATTCCAAGCATCTGTAATTTTAAAGCTCCCGGCATGGCTCTAGCATGCAGCCAAGTTTGAGGACCTGAGGTCATCCAGGTGGCTAGTGCAGAGCTGGCTTCCAAACCCAGGTGGGAGGGTGACAGAGTTATAATCAACAGGTTCTTCCATGAGAATTTAACGTTGCGCTGTGCACACTGAACTTGCCACTTGCTTCTTTTCCTCATAAGGCAACAGAGAAATGAGGCATCTGTTTATCTTTCTTTTGGAGGAGGGTGAGCTAGGCACATTTGTATCTTTTTTTTTTAAGCTCTCATTTGAGCACATTTTGCTTCTATCATTTGCACCATGGCACCATCAGCCTTTGCTTTTCTGTTTGTTTTCATAAAGAGTACACATCACTGTGTATTCTAGAAACAGCTGTAGACTCGTTACCAAAGTAATCAGAATCATAGACTTTGAAGACATAAAGATATTTGCTAACTAGATTGTGCTAAGGAATTTTTGTTTCCCCTTTCCTTCTTAGCACACCTTTTCAGAACCACCTGTTATTAAGATTATGCTACTGAGATAGGGAGTCAAAGAAGGCCCTCGGCCCCTACTTTCATACTGCCAAGGGATAATTAGGTAGACCTTGTATTATGGAGCATCTTGTCTGAACAGATAGGACCCAGGAACTTTGTCTTTCTAACTAGTTGTGAAGAGAGCACTTTCTTCCCTCTCACAGTTGGGATCTGCAAATAGCTGGATTAGTGGAAGATATACCTTACTATTCACCAGTGCCTCATTTTATCTTCCATATAAGTGATACTAGACTTTAAGTGGCTTAAAAATGAAGTAAGAAAACTCATCATGTTCTGGCTTTTATTATTTCATATTCCATGTGCAGTGTTAAATGACCCCATATCAAGAGCTAACCCATGCACTTTAAAAAAAAATAAGTGATGGTGTCACTTCTCAGAGGAAGCATGAAACAAGCATCTGTTTTGTATTACTGTCATGAGTCAGAATTCCAATATTGATGATGCATATTTCAGCATCTGCTTGATTTTCTAATATTTAATTTAAGGATTATGTCAAGGAGATAAACTGATGAGGTTATTCCTGTATATACAGTTAAGTGAGTATTGATGAAAATGCCTTGAGTTTACTTAAGAAATACACATTTTAATTGAGTTATATGAATATATAATTAGATTGGAAGGTCTGATATCTTCTAAAATCAAACTTTTATTAGAATTTCTTAAATATTGCCTTAAATTTTCTGGATTACTTTTAGCCCTTCAGATATTATATATTTTAATGACACTTGGAAGTAAAAGAAACAAATTATTGGCTCATTACCCAAAGTAGTTTACAGCCAAATTTTATCCCACTGGCTGAATTCAAGAACAATGCCTAAAACAGAATAAAGAAGTTGTAGGATAGACCATGTTTAAGACTTAGAACACACTTTAGTTACAGTACAAACTGAATCCTTTTGGATATTTCTTGAAAATATTTAGACTTCCTTGCTAAGTTACTTTTTACATATTGAAACAGTTACCATTCTGACTTCCTTGAGAATTTCTTTTAGCTATAAACTTAAACTATCAAGTGCATTGCCTATGGAAGATGTAAATACGTACCAGTTTATTGGGTGTGCATAGGGCGGTTCCAATCCAAACTGTTCTGTATAATTCAGCCAGTTTCTAAAATTTGTGATTGTGGTCTGTACCACTGAAAACAGAGTTAAAAGATTTTTGGATGACTTAAGGCTTAAGTTGGATTTCTTCCCACCTCACAATTTTGCAAAGTGCCCATAAATGTGGATTTACTTAATTGTTGATAAAAGGGGGTTATTTCATATGATAACAGTATAATCTGTCCAGGGAATCTAACTAACGTAACTCATGTCACACTTGTGCCCGTTTATTATTGAGCTAATCAAACACGCAGCCCCCGCTTCTTCTAATTGCCTACAGATGTATGACATTCTCATTCCAGGCCAGCAGCACAAAATAATGTTTTATAACCAATGTAAAAGTTGTGAGGACCTCAGTTTAAAACAATAATGTGCTCCAAGGATCTATATTCCTGACGTCATCATACAGTTTGAGAAGACTTCTGTTTTAATAAAGAGCTTCACTCTCTTTTAAATGTTGCATACTTATGCCCAGTAAGCCAAACACATTTATCATGGCCGGCTGGAATGGAATAAATGAATGTCTACACATGATTCATATTTGTATAAAAATTATTTCTGGGCCAGGAGTTTGGCCTAGTGGTGGAGTGCTTGCCTAGCATGCACGAAGACCCGGGTTCGATTCCTCTGTACCATATACCTAGAAAAAAAAAAGACGGAAGTGGTGCTGAGGCTCAAGTGGTAGAGCTCTAGCCTTGAGAAAGTCCCAGGACAGTGTTCAGGCCCTGAGCTTTCAGCAGGTATATTTTATCATTAAATAACGTAAAACCGAGAGCAATTTTCTTATGACAGGGTTGAGATCTATACTGAGATGCATTCACAGACAACACATAATGATTTTAAAATCATTTGATTTTTTAATGCATACTTCTTTTTTTCCTATAACTATGTTTTGTAACCAGCTGTCTGTGTCTTAATAGTTTAATGAAAACATGATTTTTTATTCTTTTTCATATATTTGCCAAGGTTTTTCAGCTCTGGGCACAAACAAAAGTTTTGAAATAATAACATAATATCCTAAGATCAAGTCATAGTCAGCAGGTACTTTTTGCTAAATGAGAGAGTGAAAGAGCCAGTCACACTGAGTCTCACATGACTGGTGTTATCTTTGGCAGCTATAAAATTACATGAAAATCATTTTAGTGTTACCTGCATGCCTGGAGTCATGTATAGATAAGGTTTTAGAAATTATTTCCATGAGATAACATCTACCTCAAAGACATAGTTATGTATGCCAAAAGAACTTGGATGAATATACGGTGTATTATATAACTACTGAAGGCTCACATTTGGTTTTCTATATTGTTGCTAAGTAGTTTCTAGGTGATTCTCCTGAAAGGAAATTAGAAATCACTAGTTCAAGTTGAGAACACACACACACACACACACACACACACACACACACACACACACACAATATGTGTGTGCCAATCCTGAGGCTTAAACTCAGGGCCTGAGTGCTGTTCTTGAGCTCCTGTGCTCAAGGCCAATGCATTATCACTTGAGTTATAGCTCTACCACTGGTTTTTTGGTGGTTAAAATCTCATGGACTTCACTGCCCAGGCTGGCTTTGAACTGCTACTTTTCAGATCACAGCATCACAGCCTCCTGATTAGCTAGGATTATGTGTGAGCCTGATATTTTGAGGAGAGAGAGAGGGGGGGAGAGAGAGAGAGAGAGAGAGAGAGAGAGAGAGAGAGAGAGAGAGAGAGAGAGAGAGAGAGAGAGAGAGAGAGAGAGAGAGAGCGCAACAGAGAGAAAGAGCGCGCAACAGAGAGAGAGAGCGCAACAGAGAGAGAAAAGGAGGAGGAGGAGGAAGAGGAGGAGTAGGAGGAGGAGGAGGAGGAGGAAGGAAGGAAGGAAGGAAGGAAGGAAGGAAGGAAGGAAGGAAGGAAGGAAGGGTCATTTGGGAATAGGAAAGATAAACAATATCTGTTTGCGAACTTTGAAGGCATTTGTTTCCTTAATTGAAGTTTCAAAACCTTAAGTATAGCTGGCAATTAAGCCATAATTAACTCAATCAAGATTTACAGGTATAAGTAACTTGGCAAAAAGAAACATCTATGCTTCAAGAAATAAAGTCAGTGCAAATGCTTAATGAAGCTAGGTTTAGAGTCAAGCCCAGAGCACAGAACATCTTGATTACCTATGGTATGAATGACAGATACAAAAACATTCCTTGGTGTATCCATCTCTGTTGGCCAGCACTATCCTTATTTTAAAACTGCAAGTCTCATTTCACTGGAAATGCCCCAGACTAAAATAAGTAGAATGGTTGACCACCCTAGCAAATATTTATAACCAAATTTCATGTTCCTCATGGTGAAGAATGACAAAGTCCTAGTGTTAGAACAATTTGTTCATGTTCAGGCATTGAACTCAGGACCTTACACTTGCTCAAGTGGTGCTCTATCATTTGAGCCACATCTCCAGCATGGCTTCTGGTGGCTATTTTGGACAAACAGTCTTGCATACTTTTCTTCCTGGGCAGGCTCTGAACTATGAGACGCCAAATCTCAGCTTCCTAAGTACTAGGATAATAGGCATGAGCCATTAGTAACCAGATCAGTGAGACTGTTTCTATAATTTTGTTTTAAACTTTCAAAAGCCAAATTTCAGTGATTTTTAAGAACTAGCTCAAAGCATTTTTTTTTGCCAGTCCTGGGGCTTGAACTCAGGGCCTGAGCACTGTCCTTGGACTTTCTCAGGGCTCGAACTCTACCACTTGCGCCACAGCATCACTTCCACCTTTTCTATGTATATGGTACCAAAAAAGCCTTCTTTTGTAATTGTTGGGATCCGTGGACTGGTTTGCTAGTGCATAGTTCGCATTGTTGTAGACTTAACTTAGACAGTGGACCCAGGCATTAGCAGCCACATGTTTAGAAATGCTTCAGAATTTCTCAGATTTTCATATGGCCAAATTAAGTAACAATTATAAACTTTTCATTTTACTAAAGTTATTTTGTTCAACTTTCAACTGTAATTTCAGTGATTTTATTTTGTTTTTTTATCATAATTACCTGTGATACAGAATTAACTAAAGTATTAAAGTTTTTAAAGTCTAAAAGAACAACTTCATAAAATAACCCTACGCTCTTGGGGACCATCTATTATCTTCCATAAACTTCTTCATAAAGAGGATAATCAAAAACACTGTTTTGAAAAGGAAAGAAGTAATTATCTATATGTGTACTTTGAAAAAGGGAAACTTGAACTAACATGCTCAGCTTCCCAAATGCTAAGGGCTCTTTCTTTGACTTCTTTCATTTTAAAGTTAAGTGATCTCATATCCAATAGAAGATTTATAAATTATAGTGTAATCAAGTGGCTCAGCATACCTGGCATTGTCCTTAACAAATGGCTTTCAAACACTGCCCCTTTGTTTCTGGGACTAATGCTATTAGGATCTCTAGTTGCTTGGGTTAGTTTTGTGGAAGAATGCCTAATTTTTGTTGTATATAATTACACAGCCCACTGAAGAGCTTTGATCTAAGAAAATAGATATTTTGCAAAAGCAAGACTGCAATTTAGTAAATTATGATATTAACTGAAAAAACTTCAAAAAGAAAGTAAAATGGGCACTTAGCCTACCTATAGTTCTTCATTGTTTTTGTTGTTAATTGCCTTTATCTTCAAATTCTCTGAAGCTATATAAATAGATAGGAGTTCTGATTACAAGGAAAACAAATTTTTTATTGTTGGAATAATGTATGGGGTTACAGTTACATTCATCCAGTAGTAGGTGCATTACTTCTCCCACATTAATATCCCTTCTCATGTTTTTGTTCCCATTTCCCAATCATCTTGTTTTCCCCCTTCCTTCCCTATTTCAAATAAACAAATAAACATATATGCAATATACCAGGTAACAAAGTCAGATACAGTAACTATATGAGATTAACTATAAGGGCAAAAAAAGAGAAATCTGACTTTGTTACCTGATATATTGGATATGTTTATTTGATTATTCAGTATAGGAAAGGGAAGGGGGAAAACAAGATGATTGGGAGGGGGTGAGGGGAGGAAAACTGGGACAAAAACATGAAAAGGGGTATCCATGTGTGAGAAGTAATACACCTACTATCTGGCAAATGTAACTGTAACCCCTCTATATATTACAATAAAAGAATAGAAAAAAAAAAGAAGAGAAATAACGTAGTACATTAAGAACAACAATCACACATTATATGGCTCTTGTTTCCATATCCTGGAGATCCTCCCATTTAGTCTCATCCTATATGACCTTATGTATGTAGGATTTGAGCTATTGTAATCCTCTGCTAGGAGAGTCCTAGATGTGTACTAATTATTACAAATGAAGGAAACCATTGAGCCTTTGTTTCCTTGGGTCTGCCTTACTTCACTTAATATGATTTTCTTCCAAGTCTTTCCATTTCCTTACAAATTAGGCCATGTTGTTCTTTCTGATGGCAGCATAGAATTCCATTGTGTATAAATATCACATCTTCTTGATCCAGTCATCAGCTGAGGGGTATCTGGGTTGGTTCCATATCTTTGCTATGGTAAACAGTGCTGCAATGAACATTGTTGTGCTAGTGGCATTACTATGTCCTTGTTTCTGGACATTTGGGTACATACCAAGGAATGGGATTGCTAGGTCATAGGGGAGCTCTATGTTTAGTCGTTGGAGGAACTGCCACACTGCTTTCCAGAGGGGTTGAATGAGTTTACACTCATTTACTATACTAACAGTATAGTAGCCATCTCTCCTGGCTACATCCCCACCAGCATCTGCTGTGATTAGATTTTATTTTTTTGCCAGTTGTGGGGCTTGAACTCAGGGCCTGAGCACTGTCCTTAGACTTTTCTCAAGGCTAGTGCTCTACCACTAGAGCCACAGCACCACTTCCAGCTTTTTTCTATGTATGTGGTTCCAAGGAATCGAACCTAGGACTTTGTGTATGCTAGGCAAGCATTCTACCACAAGGCCAAATTCCTGGCCCTGTTATTATTAGATTTCTTGATCATGGCCATTCTAGCTGGAGTGAGGTAGAATCTCAAAGTTGTTTTGATTTGCATTTCATTTATGGCCAGAGATGTCAAGCATTTCTTCATGTGCCTATAGGCCATTCTTATTTCCTCTTCAGAGAAGTCTCTCTTTAAGCCTTTAGCACATCTTTTAAGGCGATGCTTGTTTCTTTGAGTATTTGTTTTTGAGAGATTCAATTGGAAAACTTAAATTTTAAAGAAGTTGATGCAAAGTGATAGAAGTGATTGACTTTCCTCTGAATAACCTGTCATTTCATAATTTACTATTCAAAATACCATCACCCTGGAATTGTTAGTCAGTTTAAGACAGTTTAATATGCATCTGTAAAGAATACATGTATAAATCTGATTTATAGACCAAAAATGACCTTAAAATTCCTTCAAAACATTGAATAACTCTTAGAGATAAAAGGAGAAATGAGATCATTATAATCACCCTTACTACAATAGTGTCTATGCTATAAAACTTTCCCGTGGGTGATCCCTAGGCCAAAGGCATCAACATCTGGCAATTTACTAGGAATGCAGATTCCAGGGCCCACCACACACCTACTGAACCAGAAACTGAAGATGGAACCCAACCGTGATTAATCCCAAGAGTCTGATGCCTCCTGAGAATTGAGACTGGAAACTTCAATTTAGTCTTAACTTTAAGATATATTATGCTCGTAAACTGACATGTTGAATTGAAACCATTTTGTACAACTGCTTAAAGATAATGTATTTTTTTAAAGAAGCAGTTGTGCGAAGCAGAAAGTAAGATGACAATGCTTTACAGCATTCTGTAGCAAAGACAAAGTCAGAGAGAAGAGTCAGTAGCCAAGACAAAGCATAAAAATTATATGCTCTTTTGTTGGATAAAATAATATAATATTTTTCCTTCTTTTACCTTCCTTCCCTTAGTCAACAATAAGGGGGATAAAAGTATTCCTAAATATATGATCATGAGTCCTGGTAAGGATTGTAATTCTGAACCAAAGATACCACATCTGCAATCTTGAGGAAAGGGGACATATATGAAGATTATAAAAGAACCTTACTAGGCTCAGTGACTCATACCCTAATACCAGCTACTCAGAATATTGGAAGTGTTATGGTTTGAGGCCTGCTTTTAAAAAAAGTTAACAAGATCTTGTCTCAATAACTGCCTGTGGTAGCATACCTCTGTCATCAAACTATGTGGAAAATGTAAATTAGAAGACAGCAGTCTATGCCAGCCTGGATAAAAAGACAAGGCCTCATCTCAGCAGGAGGGGCTGGGATACTTGGCTCAAGTGGCAGAGTACCTGCCTGGCAAGTGCAAGGGGCAGAGTTCAAGTTCCCAGAACCCTAAAAGAAAAAAGAAAAGGCAAGGGAGGGAAGAAGGAAGGGGAAACAGAAAGAGATACGGAGAGGGGGAGGGGAGGAAATAGGTGATCCTTGCATCACTCTATAACATCTGTAAAAATTAAATAATATAACCATCCTTACATTTCCAATAGGTGAAAGTCTAAGTTGTGTTCTGAACATGACAATGATCATTGCCAAGTAATATCTATATTTCCTATAAGGATCTCTGCCATTAAGCTCAAGCTCATGGCACAGACTTGTGATATGATGTGAAACATTCCTGGGTGTCGTTGTTGTTGTTGTTGATGATGATGATGATGATGGTGATGATGATGATGATGATGATGATGATGATGATGATGATGATGATGTATGTGTGTGTGTGTGTGTCCTTCTTGAGACTTGAATTCAGGGCCTGAGTTTTTGTCTCTGAAATTGTCCACTGGAGGCTAGGCTTCTACCAAGCCACAGATCCATTTCAGGCTTTTTGGTGGTTAATTGGATATAAGGGTTTTATGGACTTTATGGGTTCAAACTGTGATTCTCACATCTCAGCCTCCTGACTAGCTATGATGACAGTATGACCTCCCAGCACCCTGGTTGCAATGTTCTTTTGAGGATCACTTTGTGTAGAGCCATAAGAGGAAAGGAAGCTGACTCTGACTTTAGCCTTGAAGAATCTTTGAGTCACTAAAGCAATTGGGAATCCTTCCAGAAGCAAATACTCAGATGCCTATCTCATTCCATTTAGTCTGTGTGAGTCCTCTAATATTTGAAGAGTATTCATATTCATGTCTTCTGTTAAATTTAAGCTTGATCAAAGATATACTTGCCATCAAAGATGAGAGGATTCTTGTTAAAACTAGTTAACACTTAATCTGTGGAATGAATGTCCCTCTCTCCATGCAAGCACAATGAAGCAGATTAGAGTAGAATAGCAAGCCTGGGTAACTTCAGGAATGTGCACTGGTACTGGCTCATTATTTCCTCGTCCAACAGAAAATCTCAAGCTGTATTCTCTGAAATCAACAAGTTCCCCTTTTCAAGAGGACTCTGTTTGCACTTGCTGAATTACTGGCACAATTTTATTCTTTGAAACCAAAGAATAAACAAAATGTGTTCCAACTGTGTTTGATTTTGCACGAACATACAAATAAGTTATTCATGTCACATCTGAATTTCATCAGTTGCTGCTTTATTCAGGAAGGACTGAAAACTGTGCACTCAGATAAAACTGATCAAGAAAGCTACATTTAAACACTGCCAGAAGAACATACTATCATTACAAGAATTTAGACACAATTGTAGGTATGTTGTTTAAAGGTAAATGATGTGTAAACACGTAATAACGGTGAAGTGAAGAAATTACATGAAAGGAAGGCTAAGTGGCAGCAGCACGGATATCAGTTTCATAAAAGGAAGGAGAGACAGGCAATCAATGTTATATAAATGTGTCCTAAATAAACTTGAAATTTTGAGACTTTTTAGTGAGTCAAATTCTAGAACTGCCTTCTAAATAATTATACACTACTAGTCCAGGTAAAATAGGCAATCTGCCAAGTGCAATTGATCAGACAGAACACAAAATCATCCACTTAATGTTCAACAAACCCAATCAAGCTTGATAGCTACATTTTCTTGTGGTTTGATAAAATCAAAGTAGATGGAAGGAACCCTGAGAAGGTGAGAGTGGAAAGACTGGCCATAGTCTTTGAAGAACTTGGCATGATTAACTTATGAGTTATCAAAGAACAGTAA
The DNA here is from genome assembly GCF_031878675.1 of Megascapheus bottae. Taxonomy (NCBI): domain Eukaryota; kingdom Metazoa; phylum Chordata; class Mammalia; order Rodentia; family Geomyidae; genus Megascapheus; species Megascapheus bottae. Next base: position 45,857,243 of record NC_143515.1, read on the forward strand.
CACAAACAATTCAGTAGAGCAATGCATGGAATATCAGAAGTAGTACCTTATAAGTTATCAAAAGATCAAAAGTAAAAGTCTAATTTATGACTGTTCCACCATTTCATATATATACACACATATATACATATTTGTGGATCCATATATATGTAATTTGTACATATGGGTCCACATTTATGTACATATATGAAATTATATACATACATATATATGTGGACAGGAAAAGGAAGCATGCAACAGAAATGTGATTAAGCACAAAAGTCCATGTTTTCTCCCTGGAATGGAGTATTGAGGAAAAAATAGTGAGATGTTGGAAAGATTTGAAAATTAAGCTCCAAACATCTGAGGGAATAACTATCCTATACCCAAGCAAAACAAATGAGGAACATCATGTCCCTCTGTCCCAGGACAGTCTCCCAAAAGTCCCAGGGGAAATGCTTCTGATAGGAATGCAACAAGGACGTTATTAAGTCAAAAAGAACAAGTGACGTGCAGCACATGTCACCTGTGCCTGGTTCCATTCTCAGTAACTCTCTCCAAGGAAATACTGACTTTAGCCCTGACTAAAGATCTTCTAGAACTGTGTTGTCTCACTTAGTGAAACACCAAAAAGAAACTGTTTCTGGTTGCTTTTAGAAATGGATCACTTTTAATTATAGAAGCACCCACATTTAACCCAGTTTTGAAAAAAAAAAGCAAATACATTGCATGGATACAGTGCAATGTGTAGTTATTATAAAAATCCATTTATTTAAACCTAAACTTCAAAAAAAGGATCCATAAAACTACTCTTCACATTCTAGATTAAAAATAATAAAAGCCCTTTAATATTGGTAACTAAAAAGATTACTGTTATCCTAGGACCTTTGAGCTGAAAACTATGAATTTCTTTTTTAAATCTTAAAAATGTTCTCACAGGCCATTCAACCAGGACAAAAAAATTATGCATGTATGTATGTATGTATGTATGTGTGCATGTGTATATATGTGTGTATATATATCTTCTTCCATTTATCTGAAACTTTATGCACTCCAATGTTTTCCAACTCCTAAACTCTGATAACCACATTCTTCTCTCTGCTTTTATAAGTCTGGATTTTTTAGATCCCACATATTAGTGAGATTATGCACTATTTTCTTGAAAATTCTGATGTGAGTTTTCCTGGGTATTGAAGAAGCTGAAAGTATTTGTGAAATAAAAGAAAAGACAGATCAAAATAATTGTCTTACTTGGACATTCCCTTTGGCAGGAGTTGGAATTACCCTCTTTGAGTGTGCTTTTAGGGCCCAGGAAAGTCACTAGGTTGAGTGTAGGTGAGTCAAGGAAGATCACTTCTGATCTGCTCCCAGAATAGAAAGAACTGAAGTGCTACAGATATGAGAGGGAAAGGAACATATCTCAAGGGCCCAGGAAGAAAGAACTTTATTTACTAAGGCCCCCTGAGAATAAAGAGCTAGCTTTTACTTGAACTGAGTTGAAATGAAAGTGAACTAGTCAATGGAATTAGAGACTCATAAAAACTGTGTAGGTAAGGTGGGATTTTTGGCATATGCCTGTAATCCTAGCTACTTAGAAGTTAAAATAGGGAGGATCATAGCTCAAGGTTGTCCCCAGGAAGAAGTTAGGGATACCTCCATAAACCAGGATGGTAGTTTGTATTTATAATCCCAGTTATTCAGGAGACCATTGGTAGTGGATTACTATCCAAGGCCAGCCACTGCCAAAATATTAGACCCTATCCAAAGAATGAAGCCAAAAAGCATGTGAGGTACAGTTCTGATAGTAGAGAGCCTACTTAGCAAACAGGAAGCCCTGAGTACAAGCCTTAGTACAAAAGGAAGTTAGAAGGAAGGAAGAAGGAAGGAAGGAAGGAAGAAAGGGAGGGAGGGAGGGAGAGAGGGAGGGAGGGGAGAGGGAGGGAGGGAAAAAAAGAGAAAACTTTCAAGTAGTTTTTATTTGCCTACCTAATATGAGAATTGTGACAGGAGTTGGAATCGCCTTTGTACATATGGTTAAATCTTAAAAGGCTCTGAGGAGAGTGATAAAGTAAGTTTTTACTCTCAACAGTTGTGTGTGCTATAAAGAATCTCCTTTGAGTGGAACCAAAGGACACAATCTACCATGGGCAATGACTCAAGGAGTTCTGTTGGTGCTCTCTCTCTATAGATTAGGTCCCTGGCAGCCTTGATTAAGGAATGATGATTAGATTTCACTTGGGAAATATTTTGCACCAAAGTCTTCCTGCTATACATATGTTCATAGAAATGCACAGTCAGCTGTTAAATTTTTTCCTCTTCACTGAAAACTTAAGGATTCCATTCTTTCAGATTCCATTTTTTCAGAATTGATGTTGAATCCTTATAATTGCTGATGTGAGGAGGCTTAGAGAATTGCTCAACTTTAATCATTTTTCTAAGTAAGACAGGTAAACAACTTGCATCTCTGATATTCAAATTTGTGAAACTCACCAATGAACTTCTTTCTAATCAATACTTTTCAATATTGGGGCCTATAGAGATATTGATTGTTTTCTTTTCTTATCTGAGCACCTTCCTAAGTAGTTTGTGACATCTGATACTTCCTCTAAAAAGAGGAAACACTCCTAGAGAAATTGCTAAAAGACTGGTTAGAACCCTGTGTCTACAGGCTAAATGCCCTTTCTTGCTTAGAACTGGTATGGTCCAGCTGTTTATACACATACATATTTATGTGTATACATACACATGCCTATTCATCCACATATCAGTGTACATCCCTGTGCACAAATATACATATACCATTATTTGTGGTAGAAAAGTATCATGTACTAACATTAAACTGCAGGAAAACTGATATTGCTTCTGAAACAACTGCTTTCTGTTGTTTGGGGGTTCTTTTTGTCAGTCATGGGGCTTGAACTCTGGGCCTGGGTGCTGTCCCTGAGCTTTTCAGTTCAAGGCTACTACTCTACCCCTTCAGCCACAGCACAACTTTCAGTTTTCTGATGGTTAATTGGATATCAGAGTATCAACGACTTTCCTGCCCTGGCTGGCTTGAACTGAGATCCTCAGATCTCAGCCTCCTGAGTAGCTACAGTTACAAGCATGAGACACCAGCACCTAGTTTGAAACAATTATTTTTGAAATGTAAGTATATACTATTGCCAATAGAATAGGACACCTTGGACAGGTACTACATCCTATTTTTTGTTAAACATACTATATAAAATTTTTGAAATAGAAATGAAATTAAGGTATTATCTCCAAGGTTTTGTCCAGCAAAGTCTTCTTTCTGAGCATTGCAGACATTTCTTCACTAATCTCACTGAGAGATTTACCTAGACTTTAACCTAACCAACCCTTGTATTTATACTATATTTTTAGCAATGAGTTGTTGTTTGTGGTTTTGGTTAGGTGTTGTTTGTAGTTTGCTTGGTTTTTCCTTTTTTGAGAAGCCATCATGAAGTAGACTAGAAAATAATAATTTATCAGTTCCTAGCACTGAATCTCTAAGCTCTTTCATTCTTCAGATGGTGGTAAATTAGAAGTTTGGAAGTGGAACAAAACAGCACTCAATCAGCAAGCAGAAAATCCCAGCCATTCATGATGAATTAAACTTTGCAGTCTTTTTTGATACATGACCTCATGTATCACATGAGCCCTAATCCAGGCAGTAAGCTAGAGGGAAAAAAAAGTCCTTCCAGACTGCCTGGTAAAGATATAAGGCTTTGTTCTGAACTACAATTTTAAGGCCTCTTCCTTTGGTGATTGGAGGTGGTGAAGAGAGACTGAGAAAAAGAAGGTAAATGAAAAATGGAAATTTAGTTGTGATACAAATTAAACTGTTAATGGTAGTTCTAGAAAACCAAGAAAGAGTATTTGTTGAGTAGCTCATTCAAAAAGGAAATTGTTAAGTAGAAAATTCATGTAAATTAGAGTTTAACTCTAAGTAAGTTGAAGAAAAACAGAACTTCTCAATTATTTTTCAATTTAGGCAGAAGGATGAGTTGTGTCAGCATGCCAGGGGATGCCAGTTTCCAATGAACCAGCTATAATGGACAGTTAATACCACAAATAGAATCTCAATGTATCACTCTATTTAGAAAAAGGGCCTAGAATATTAGTTGCCTTTTGAAAACTTAGCCACAAATAGTAGTAGAGTTGTAATAATTAGGTTTGGTAGAAAGTTTTAAAGAACTACTATTGGAAAACCTAGTTATAATATTAAAATCAGGAACAAACAGACATATCCATTACCAGAAGTATTATGAACCTATAACAAGATTATTTTATTTGAGTATTTTTCTTAATAAAGTACAGTTTCTGATCCCAGATTTATAATTGCAAGGATACCAATTTTATTTATGAGAAAATATAGACGACCTCAGTAAGGAATATTGTATAGATTTGGTTTAATGTAAGTGGTATTTGAAATCTTTTTCAGAACTGAAAATCAAACCCTAAAAAATGGATAGAACTCTGCCAGCAATAGGAATCTTATTTTCAGTGTAAATCTTAATTTAGGAGAAGAGTCAGAGCAGATTAAAATTTAGACAAAGCTTTCACAGACTTGGTAAATCTAAATTCACCATTTAAGAAAAATGTAATCCAATAGATGATACATCATTATTACATCAAAGCTATTACTCAGCAGGAAAAAAATTCCATGTTCAGTTAAAAGAAAAGAAATAACTATTTCTCTCCCTCTCTGTTTTTTTTTTCCTTCTCTGTCACAGTTGGGTAAACCTCTTTATTAGTCTGAGGATCTCTGAAGAAACAGAACCAACAGAATAACAAAAGAAAGAGATAAACACAGAGAGATTTATTGTGGGAATTATTTGATTTGGGAGACTAAGAAGCCCAAGTCCCACATTATACCATCAGTAAAGTGGAGAACAAGAAAGCTAGACTGGTAATCCAGCTGAGTCTAAAGGTCTGAGAAAGGTGTGAGAGGTATGGAGCCAATAGTGTAAGTCTTAGAGTTCAAAGGCCTTTTAAAAACCAGAGATATGATGTCCTAGAGCAAGATGAGATCAGTGTTCTAAGAAGAGATAAAATTCACCTTTTCTCTACTTTTTGTCTTATTTGGACCCTAATTGGATTTGGATCCCAATTTCATCTACCTAAAAATCTGAGCCAGAGCTATAATGTCTCATTGCAAGACATGATAAATGCTCCAGTTCAAGAAGAAAGCAAATTCACCTTTCCTCTATGTTTTGTTTTATTTGGGTTCAATCACATCTAGTGTAGGTAAATATAATCCATCTGCTTTACTCAATCAACCAATTGAAAATCTCTTCCAGAAACACATTCAGACATACAGAATAGTAATATCTCACTACCTATCTGGGCAACCCTTAGTCTATCCAAATTGACACATAAAAACAACTCACAAAGCAAGCGAGTTGGCTCACTCCTGTAATCCTACTCAGGAGGCTGAGTTCTGAGGATCAAGGTTCCAAGCCAGCCAGGGCACAAAAGGACATGAGACTCTTATTTCCAATTAACCTCTAGAAAATGGGAAGTGGGGCTTGGCTCAAGGGTAGGGCAGTAGCCTTGAGCTGAAGAGCTCAGGGACAGCGTCCAGGCTGAGTTCCAGCCCCATGACCCAAGACCCACAAAAAAGAAAAAGAAAAAAACCTTACAATCTCTTAATCACAACCATCACACCTGGGTAACAATAGTCACTGAGAAATAGCAACTTGAAACCCATTCATCAATTCACAAAAATATTTACCAACATTACTGGGAGGAAATAGTAAAGTTGGTCTTGGGACTTCCCTGGCTCTTCTGCTGAGTGACTCAGACACATAAATAAATCAGTTTTGCTATTTTCATAACATCTGCTAGAAGAAATCTTAAGTGCAGAATATTCAGCTTAATACATTTTTTAATTTCCTGTATGCTGTACATGATAGTCTTAGTCCTTTTTAAACTTTTAATGAATGTACAAATCACCAAGGGATCTTCTTTAAAAATCACAATTCTGGCTTAAATAAGTGTCTGGACTGACATCTGATATTACACATTTCAAACAAGCTTCTCAACTTGTTGATGTATGCAAAGTATTAGGAAACTGAGTCATGAGGGTACAAGAATAAAGAGGGAGCAGAAAGCAAACTCAATAGACTAGATTATCTTTAATGGAAAGTTGGAGACACCAAGGTGACCTGAGAAGAGTCAGGAGACATGAGGCATAATGAGGGTAGTTATAGAGGGACTTTAGTAAGGTCTTAGGTGGGGGCAGGATTGAAGGTAGCTGGAGAATTGCAAGGAGCTTCAGGAAGGGACGTGAAGTGCCTTGAGTTTGGGGTAATGGCCTGAAATGGTCTGATTCTGAGAACCTATTGAGTAGATTGTGGTGTGGCCTGTATGGAGGAACTCAGGTGCCTGACACCTGAGAGATGGGGGTGGAAAGTAGATTTTCACACTTATATTAGGATTCTGGGCTTGAGCAGGGGCTGGAGAATTTCAGGAAGGTCCCTCTGGAGGAGAGTAGTCAGTGGGAGCAACATTGAGTTATGAGAACAAAGTAGATTCCCATCGGAGTACATTTTCCTGTAGTTGTGTTTCCACTAAGAAACTGATATAGTTACTGTGTGTGTTGCTCCTGGCACTTGAACTCAGGTTGCTGTCCCTAAGAGTTTTTTGCTCAAGATTAACACATGCTACCACTTGAGTCACATCTCTCCTCTATCGTGTGTGCTTTTTCTTCCCACCCTCACCCCCCAACCCCACCTCATACGTGCGCTCTCTCTCTCTCTCTCTCTCTCTCTCTCTCTCTCTCTCTCTCTCTCTCTCTCTCTCTCTCTCTCTCTCTCTCTCTCTCTCCCTCCCTCCCTCCCTCCCTCCCTCCCTCCCTCCCTCCCTCCCTCCCTCCCTCTCTCTCTCTCTCTCTCTCTCTCTCTCTCTCTCTCTCTCTCTCTCTCTCTCTCTCTCTCTTCTAGTTATTTGGAGATAAAGGTCTCATGGACTTTCCAGATGGTGTAGACTTCAATCTGTGATCTCAGCCTCCTGAGTAATGTAGCTAGGATTACATGTTTGAGCCACTGGTGCCCTCCCTGGCTAATGACACTTATGCTTTGTTTCTGTACTCACAAGCTATAGTATAATTACCATGTTATAATATGAGTAGAATCAAATTTGTGTATTTCCTTTTTCAAAAGGAAATAGTTTTCTCTTTTGGTTAGATATTCATTTTCTGCAATGTAAATTATATTATCATTGCTATAACTGTAAAATACTATTTCTCCTTTCTACTAATAGATTTTTCCCCTTTAGTGGAATATTTTTATGCTTGAATACCCAGGAGGATTCTAGAAAGTAGTCTTTGGCAGGAAGGTGTGGTAGAAAACTCCATGGAACTAAGCAAGAGACAAAGGTTTCCATTTTGGTCTTCCCCTAAGTGATTTGTGGATTGTATTAAATCAGTTAATCTCTCTAGGGTTTCAGTTTTCTCTAGGGTTGAATCGTCTTTTCCAGCTCCTATTCAAAATAAAGGGAGGAGGGGGAAGTATACTTTGTGTAGGGCAAGCTCCTTGTGGAAGTGTGGTAGAGATGTGGTTCTTGATTGATCCATGGCTAGCACTTAAACTGTGTCCCACTGATAGTCTTATTTGCCTCTTAGATGGCATTTATCAAGAGAACATACCAGAACAAGTTAAAATCTGCCCCAAGAGGAATGCAGGTGCACTCTGTGATTATAATAGTATTAATGACTTAGAAACAGACAACTAGACAGTTCTAATGACCTGAAGCTTTATTGACAAAACAGTTCACTCCCAGTACAAGCTGTTTACCGAAAGTCTGGACCAAATCACTGAAGCTTTGGAAGATAGATTACCCATTCCGTTAATTACTGTGGTTTGTGCATAGCCCATTTTAATCTTAGCCCAGAAAGGCGTTATTTTCATTTTGTGCACAGTGAACATATATTTCGTATATACTGATATAAATAAACTCTTTTAAAATGTTCAGTTAATAGCACTAAGGTAACCATTCTTATGCTGTTTTCTTGATATTTATTTATTTATTTATGAGTAATATGGGGGGTTTGAACTCGGGGCCTTGTACCTATTATGCAACTGCTTTAACTACTTAAGCCTTTCTCCTGGCCTGTTTTGTTTTGATACATTTTCAAATAGTATCTTTTGCTTATGACTAGGCTTCCTCTCACACACAATGATCCTTGTATTGATACTAAATATGGAACTATTAGCCACTACACTCAGTTTTTTATTGGTTCAAATGGGCTCTCATGGGCATTTTTTGCCTTTCTGGATTTGAACTATCATCCCCCCAATCTATGCCTCCAAAATAGCTTGGATTACAAGTGTGATCTGCCATACCCAGCCTGTTTGTTTGTCAAGATTTGTCGCCTTAACAGACAGACATGTCTTTATTTTTGGCCAGTCCTGGACCTTGAACTCAGGACCTGAACAGTGTCCTTGGGCTTTCTCAAGACTAGAACTCTACCACTTGAGCCACAGCACCACCTCCAGCCTTTTTTCTATGTATATGGTCCCAAGGACTTGAACCAGCATCTTTGTGCAAGCTAGGCAAGCCCTCTACCACTAGGCCAAACTCCGGGCCCAGACATGTCTTTCAGCAAAGAATTTTCTACTTAGAGTCTGTGAAGTGTATTCATTTCCCATTTTGGATTTTTTTCAGCCTTGCACTTAAACCAGCTCACAACCAAAGCATGATGCTTCATTATTATTTATCACATAGGAACCATAAGGAAGGCTAGGTGCTAGTTTATCTGTTACTAACATAGCAAATTACCCCCAAAGCTTAGCAACTACTATTTCTCTGGGTTTTGATTTGAAATGTGACTGTCCTGAGTTCTCTGACTTTAGGTCTTTCACAAAGCCGCCATCCCACTCAAGGCTAAATTGGAAAGGATCTACTTCCTCTTTTTCTCTCTAAGGACAGTTGGCAACACACCCTTCCTGCCTTGGCCCCTTATGAATTCTTCCATCTACAATTCCTTACCATGTAGCACTTCTCCATAAAGAAGTTTCCCAAAAGGAAGCTTCTTTTAAAAATAAATAAATAAAGTTTAAATAAATTAAAAAAAAAACTTTTTGTAAGGATTTATCTTAGTAGACCAAGATAAAGGAGAGAGAAATGGGGACAAAGAGAAAAACATTTTTGGCTCACCATGGAGAAAATAGGAGTAAAAAAAAAATCCCCGAAGGGCAGTTTCCTTTTATCAGTTTAAGGGAGAGAACAGATGCTATTACTCTCCTCCAAATTCACCCCACAAAAATTCTTATTTCCCTTGATTATAAAACCTTTTATTATACTCTTATTTCTTCATTTTATAAACAATATCTATGAGGCAAGAGCTTTATGAGCAAGCACCAAAATTTCCTTTAGTTTTTCAGATTAACATGTTCTCACATGTCTATTACATAAAGAAATTTTTTTTCTTTTTAAGTTATTTATTTATTTGTTTATTTGTTTTTTTTTCAAATTTCTTTTTTTATTGTAATTAGTAAAAGGGTTACATGATATTTGCCAGATAGAAGGTGCATTAATTCACATACATTGATACCCTTTCACATGTCTTGGTACCCATTACCCTCCCCCCCACCCCCTACCCGTCTTGGTTTTCCCCCCTTCCCTATCAAATTTCAAATAACCAAATACAAATAAATTCAATATATCAGATAACAAAGTGAGATACTATAACAATATGAGATAACCAAGGGACAGCAAAGGAGATGAGAGACAACATAGTACATTAAGGACAACAATCATTCGTTATATGGCTTTTGTTTCAATATCCTAGAGGTCCTTTCAATTAGCTTCATACTATATGGCCTACATAAAGAAATTTTATAAACACTTTTTTATGACTTTTGTTCTAGACAATGTGATATTTGTGTTTCTAAGAGAATCATGGAATTTCCAATAGAAATACCTGTTCTGTTTAGGTTACATTTTTCTTCCTATACCCTATTCAAAAGCCTGCTCTTAAAAACATCATTCTCTGGGCTGGGAGTTTGGCCTAGTGGTAGAGTGCTTGCCTAGCATGCATGAAGACTTAGGTTCGATTCCTCAGTACCACATACATAGAAAAACTCAGAAGTGGTGCTGAGGCTCAAGTAGTAAAGCTCTAGCCTTGAGAAAGTCCAAGGACAGTGCTTGGGCCCTGAGATCAAGCCCAGGACTGGCAAAAAAAAATAATAATAATTCCCTTATTTTAATTACATTAACATCTTTTCTGTTGCCTCAGAAATTTACTAGGAGATATGTACTGAACATAACCTAAAATAACAATAGATAATGAAAGAGTTAAAAAATCTTACAGAACAAAATCTACCACAAATTTTTTTGAAATCCCAAAGAGTAGATATCTTGATCAGAGGCACAATAGTGGGTTCATTTTCAACAAACAGGCACTAATAAAGTCAAAAGAAAAAAATTCACTGATGACAAAAAGAGAAATAATTAAAGTGTCAATTTCTCTCCCAGCAGAATAGTCTAGTAGTATAGTGTGAAATAGCCAGGAAAAAAAAAACAACAAATAATGCAGTTATTATGAACAGTAACTAAAGTCCAAATGAAAGGAGTTTTGTTTGTGAAGTTATGCACCTTCTATCTGGTGAATATAATGTAACCCTTCTATTAATCACAATAAAAATAATAAATAAATAAAAGAAGATGGACTGGACCAAACATTTGTAAGTTTCTTGTAAAAGTTAAAAAAAGTGTGTGATATGCAGAATATTCTCCCCTTAGGGCAGTCTCCTCTGTATTATTTTCCAAATGTGTCCAGGTGTCTCTGATGGCAAAAAAAAAAAAAAAAAAAAAAAAAACAAAAAAAAAAAAACAAAAACCTCTAAAGCCTATTGGGAGTGGGTCGGATAAATGGTATTCACAATCAGGTCAAGGCCACCTGGGTCTCAGGCCTAGATGCTGGGGAGGCCGATCTGGTCCATAAAACAGAATTGGGGTATTCCTAAAGGGGGTTAGCAGTCTGATCTGCTTCCCTTTACCTTGAGAGAAGTGGCCAGGGTTATGTACTTAAGATTTCCCTATATTCAGCTAGTCATTTACTAATACATTCTCTTGACATATGCAGCCCCACTAAGTTTCTCTTTCCTCATCGCTAACTCTGAAATGACAGGTTAAGGATTATCTTTCTGCCACTTATCATGAACCAGCTCCAAACCAGTTTGTTGTAGGTGTCTGAGCTTAACCACACAGCTCACAACTAAGTGGATAATCAGTCATCCTATGACTAAATCCATCTGGAACAAATTTGAGGAAGAAGTCATGTAGGTTACTTTGGGAGGGAAAAAGATGAAGAAGAAAATAAAAGAAAGAAAGAAAAGCTAAACTGAAACCAAAGTTGATCCTTTCAAAAGTTGAGAAAGAAAAAAACACATGAAACTCAGCAATGACTTTCCCCTCAGAACACTTACATGTTCTCTAAATAAAGCTCATTCTGTTTTTACCTCCCTTTCTGCATTTGATTTAGTCCTTTAGAGAGGCAGTATACAAATTTATTAAAGAGCTTTCTCTACAAAGAATGGGTTCTGTTTGTTTGGGGTTTTGTTTTCGCCAGTCCTGGGGCTTGAACTCAGGGCCTGGGCATTGTCCTTCAACACTTTTTGCTCAAAGTTAGCACATGACCACTCGGGCCACACCACCCGAATCGAACCCAGGACTTCATGCATGCTAGGTAAGCACTCTACCACTAGGCTACGCTGCCAGCCCAAGAATGAGTATTTGGTCTCTCCCAAGGTAGAAAGAAGGGGACAGTGTGTCACACATTGTCACCACTTCATACTGCTCTTCAGTTCCCAATCATGCAGGGCTCAACGAAGGCATGAGCCTGTTTCTGGCCCGTTCTTTGCTGGATAACTTCTTCAGGATAAATTAAATATTGAGTGCCTTGGTTTTTAAGAAGTTCATCTTTCTGTGCTAGACCCAATATTATTAGTATAATTTTAAGTTATACTAATAACCTAAAATAACTTGTGTACCCTCAAGTCTGTACCACTGAAAAAATAAGATAGTACTATTAATTGGATAATGTAATCTTTCCATTTATAACTCCACAAGGAAGAACTAGCAAATTAGGTCTTACAAATAACATCTCACTAAACTTTATGCATGGAAAGTGAGAGGCATTGGTTGTTCTGTTTGATACAAAAATAGCTGAGCTTCATCTTTAGAAGACTAAACATGACATCTAAACATGCCAATATAAACACCAAAGCAGAATATATTCTAACCAACCACCAGAAACAGTTTGGTATTAGGAATGTAACAAGGACTACACACATCACTTTATAACCAGCACACAATCGTTTAAAACAGTTCTTTTAAAATCAAATGATATGAATCATTCAGCCCAGTGATTCAGTCAACAGACATAGTTGAGACATGTGGTGAAGAGTAGTTATCCAACAATTGTGAAGAAGTCAGAGGAGAAATTGGCTGCTGAAACCCAGTAGCCAGTTCAGACTTTTCAAAGAGAGCAGATGTCATGAGTGATGTGAAGAAACAAAACAAGAGCAAAGTAGACTTTTCTGTGGGCATCCTTGCTATACTATAATGGCTAGGATTAGGAGAAATGAGGCCATGAATTATGAACAAAAAAATTCATTGGACATTAGACTTTGAATTATTGGTTAAAATATTCAGATTAAAATTGATGTAAAAAAAGGCCTTGAATAAGGAGTGACATAATAAAAACACTACTTGTAGATGGTTGTCATCTGAGCAGGAAAATAAGTATGTACATATAGTTAAATGTGTTAAGTCATCTAATAGAACTGGAATGGGATGTCAGTGAAGAACTTGAGTAGCTATTTGATTTATATGGAGAAGTGAATTTCTCAAAAGAATGCATCAGTTTCAAGTATTGTACATACAATAACAATGGTAGTAAGAAGTATAAAGTGTGGCAATGGTTGTTTTTAGGATCATAATAATTCATTTAAAACAATTTCCAATAAGAACATTCATTATTTTTGCATGTAAGTGTTTCTCTTGAATCAAACAGTGATCCTAAACCAGTTGGTAATATGGAGCAAAACTCCAACTATAAACCTTGCCTAAACTGTTAAATATGCTCTCACTTTACTACTAAGGCTTCAAAATGCAATGAGCTCAGTGTAATAAGAGTCGTGCTTTAATTATTAGGCTTTTACAATTATCAGAAATTACATCAAGATCCAGGCACTGGTGGCTCATGCCTGTAATCCTAGCTACTTGGGAGGCTGAGATCTGGGGATTGAGGTTCAAGGCCAACTTGGGCACAAAAGTTCATTAGACTCTTATCTGCAGTTAACCACCAGAAAACCAGAGGTGATGCTATGGCTTAAGTAGTAGAGTGCTTGCCTTGAGCTGAAGAGCTCAGGGCCAATGTGTAGGCCCAGAGTCCAAGACCCACAACTGACAAAAAAAAAAAAAATTACATCAAGAGGCAATGATCCAAAAGCCCAGTCTTCCCCCCCACCCCGACCTTTGTTCCTAAATAAGCATGAATCAGGAATAATTCTGTAGATAAAAAAGGGGGCCAGGAGTTTGGCCTAATGGTAGAGTGCTTGCCTAGCATGCACGAGGACCCAGGTTCAATTCCTCGGTACCACATGCATAGAAGAAAACCGAAAGTGGTGCTAAGGCTCAGGTGGTAGAGCTCTAGCTTTGAGAAAGTCCAAGGACAGTGCTCAGGTCCTGAGCTCAAGCCCAGAACTGGCAGGAAAAAAAAAGAATAGGCTCTCCTGGTATACCTAAGGCAAGTACATTTTCCAGTCAAAAATTAATTTCATTTTAAAATAAGACATTCAACTAATGCAGGTGGCTGGTGCCTATAATTCCAGTTACTTAGGAGGCTAAAAGGATCTCAGCCTGGTTTGTAAACAGCTCAGGCAGGAAAGACCATAAGACTCTTTTCTCCAATGAAATTCAAAAAGGAGATGAGAGATAACATAGTACATTAAGGACAACAATCATTCGTTATATGGCTTTTGTTTCAATATCCTGGAGGTCCTTTCAATTAGCTTCATACTATACGGCCTTATGTATCAAGGTTTTTTTCTATTGCAGATCTCTGCTAGTAGAGCCCAAGGTTTCTACTGATTATGTTATCTCTCATCTCCTTCGCTGTCCCTTGGGTATCTCATATTGTTACAGTATCTCACTTTGTTATCTGATATATTGAATTTATTTGTATTTGGTTATTTGAAATTTGATAGGGAAGGGGGGAAAACCAAGATGGGGGGGGGAATGGGTACCAAGACATGTGAAAGGGTATCAATGTATATGAATTAATGCACCTTCTATCTGGCAAATATCATGGAACCCTTTTATTAATTACAATTTAAAAAAAAGAAATTCAAAAAGGAGATGGATATGGAGCTGTGATCCAAGTAGAAGTAGCCTTGAACAGAAAAGGCTTAGGGACAATGGCCAGGCCCTTAGTTCAAGCTCCAGGACCAGCAATTTTTTAAGGTTTTAAAGCGGAAGGAAGGAGGAACTATGTTTGGGAGTAGAGGTAAGACTAGACTGCTAAACTAATAAAGAATTTAAGAAGATGAGACTATACAATTTAGTTCAGGGAATAATCCCAAGGACTTTTAGCTGAATTTAACTCTCACTTTACTAGAGCTGGACTGACTGATTTTCCTTCAAAAGCCAACCTGTAGCTAGTTGCAAAGGTAGACACACATGGTTTATCCATTCATTGGCCTGTTTGAGTTTTCATTCTGAAAACCTCATAAATAGGCAATTTTTCTCTCAGAGACTAGGGTCTACTGGAGATGATGTGTTAGTTATCTGGATTTACTTTTTTATTTTATTTCAGATCTGATGAGAAAGAGATTTTTTTACAGATGGGGAAAGCACCAAAAAACCCCAAAAATTCCTATTGCTATATATTCGATCATAATTTCAAAATGTGAGATTATTCAATAAGCCTGAATTGACTACAAAACATAGTAGGTGCTGAAGTGATGAAAATGAAAACTTGTGGTACCTACCCTTATATGAGTTCACATAGTATGAGGAAGAAGATGGGAATTATGAGTATGTGGCATTTTGAGTTCTGTTTGGGGGACTTTCTAGAGAAGGTGTTCGTAAGTCTCAGTCACAGAGGATTGTGAGATTTTTAGACAATCGGGAGAAGAGGAAAAGACAAAGAATGCTCCAGCCAGAGTGAGAAACATTTTCTTAAATGACTAAGTAGAAGACAGGACAGTTGTTTTGTATGACTTCGTGTGCAGTATGTGATAGCAGGCAGGAGTGAAATCACAAAGACTTTGTGTGTCATGTAAAAAAAAATAAATAAAAACCAAAAGAACACTGGGTTTCATCCTGGATATGGTAAGAAGTAACATAATCTGTTTTACTTTGTGTGCAATGAGGGATACCCTGTGTCAATTTGAAACTTACAAATGCAAATCCAAATGAAGTCATCCTATTGGCTCACAAAAGACTTAAATCCATGAAATGCAATGCTTACTTTTCAGGTTTGTTTCACAATTATAATTTATTAACTGTACTTCATAATTTTCTTATAACTAAGTCTGGTGTTATAATACAGTTACATGGTATATTAAATATGGACTTCATGGAAATATAACAGTTCTGTTTGTAAGCCTAATATTTTATTCAGGAAATAGTTTAGTTAAAGGAAAAACCTAGCCTTAAAAAAGAAATTTCCTCAGCTTATAGGGTATAGTTTCAGGCTACTTGCAATTTTCCTCACAGAGACACTAACTGTAAGGCTTCAAGGATTTCTTTTTTTACTTTTTGATGTCTCTCCCATTTTAGAGATTGTATTAAAATTTGTTGGAATGCTGGTTTAAAAACAAAATTAGAATTTGTGATTTGCATAGGTTACCAAGAAATGCTATTTTTTCATCTCACTTAGCATAGTATTCTCTAATAATGTTAAAATTTGTTCATGATAATTTAATAGTAAAGTCCTATGGAATATTATTTGTGTTTTTGCTTCTTTGCAAGATAACAGTGTTAGAATTTATACATCAAATGTAATGGGTAGATCTGTTGCTACCTTCAACTAGTTAAGGCTGTGGAGTTATTACGAGCTGCTATGTGCCTAGGGTTATGCAGCTGCTGGTTTCCTAATTGAGCTTGCTAGAATTTGTTGGTCAGAAGAAGCTTGCACAGGGCCCTGTAACATCAATAGTGTCATGAGGCACCATTGTGAATCTAGCAATAGTCCAGCATCATTAGGGAGGTGAAGATAGAAGGTTCAGCCCTGCCAAACTCCAGAAGGAATTGTAGGGGTGATATGCCCAGGCCAAAACAGAAGTACCTACAAAGTTTCCGTCCTCACACCACTGGAAATGTGACAGCAGTCAGAAATCTTCAGTTCAAAGAGTTGTCTGAAGGGTGACACAAAGCTAGATATTCAGTTGGGCTGGGGGTGTAGCTTAGTGGTAAAGGGCTTGCCTAGCATGCTTGAAGACCTGGGTTTGATTCCTCGGTACCACATACACAAAAAAAGCCAGACATGGCACTGTGGCTCTAGTGGTAGAGCACTAGCCTTGGGCACAGAAAGGCCCAGAGACGGTGCCCAGGCCCTGAATTCAAGCCCCAGGACTGGCAAACACACACACACACACACACACACACACACACACACACACACACACACACACACACAAATTGGGTATTCAATAGGAGCAAGAACAAAGTGAGAAATGCAGGACAACTAGGATAGATAATTGCAAAAGTCAGTCTGGCTACCTGTTAATTTGTCAAACTATCACCATAAGCCAGGCCCTTTCCTTCGGGATATAAGTTATTTCATTTGTTTGTTAATTCTCTGTTACACTGTTGTAGTGAATAATATATAATCATATGTATATATATGCACATATGATTAAATATAACTTATCTATAGCATCATGAGTTGATCTTTTAGCATTCAAAAAAATCTAAAATTATCTTCCCCAAATAACATGCTTTAACACTCTTGAACAATTAACATACACCTTAAAAAAATATTAGGAGGGCTAGGAGTTTGGCCTAGTTGTAGAGTGCTTGTGTAGCATGCACAAAGACCCCGGTTCGATTCCTCTATACCAAATACATTGAAAAAAGCCAGAAGTGGTGCTGAGGCTCAAGTGGTAGAGCTCTAGCCTTGAGAAAGTTCAAGGACAGTGCTCAGGCCTTGAGTTCATGCCCAGGACTGGCAAAAAAAAATAATATTAGGAGCTTAAAACATGTCATATGAGATGCTGAGAGTAGTGGGTGGAGAGAGAAGGGAAAATAATGTCAAGGATGATTTTGATCAAGATGCATTACATACATAAATTGACATGTTAAAATGAAATCTTGTACAATTAATTGACGCTAATTTTAAAAAAAAACTACTTTTCTGATTTGCTATGATATTCTTCTATTACTAGCAAAACACTTTTTATAACTAACATTCCTAGCAAAGCACTTTTAACTAAAACTAGTTCCCAAAGTCTTATGTGATATAACTGCATGGGTGCTCTTTAAGAACAGGTCCACATGTGTGTTTTGAACCTGCTCATTTGAGAAGTCAGGCATCCAATTAATTTAATCTATTTATCTTAAGTTATAACTCTGAGCCTTGTACCTAGAATAAAAGGCCAGCAATTGTTCTGCTCTTATGTTATTTTGATGATATTTGAAAATATTCCTCATTTTAATCTAGCTCTGAATTTTCATTTCATTATTGTCTTGATTTAATACCTGAAATTACTCCTTAAAGTTACATTTTTGTAACTTTTTTCATAGCTAGAATTTATCCACACAATAGCTTTCACTTGGAGTTATATTTAGACTTCAGTCAGAGCTCTAGTTAAGGCTAGGTTTTCTGAGCACTGTTTATAAATATCAACACTCCATAGCCATGAATAGTCCTTTTCTATCACAAAATATTATAAAACACAAAAAAATGCCTGATTTGTTCCTGTACCAGATCCCTTTTGTTTGACTGTTTCCAATTTCCCCAGTGAGAAATAACTAAGAAAGAAAGGCTGACTTTGCCTGTTCTTTTATCCATTCATCTGGAAGATGTCAAAGGAAAGGAAGGTCATGCAATCCTATGATGCTCCTCCTAACTAGATTTCAGTCATGATGGACCATATTCAAAACATGATACCACACAAAAAATAATAAAATGTCTAATTATATGTAAATACATATGAAAATTATAGTAGAAGTTGTGACTTGGTAGTTTATATATTTTCTTTCATCTGTATACAATAGAAATATCACACTATCAACTGACAAACTTTTTCTACTAAATACTTTCTATTGAGCACTTATACCATTTTTGGTGTATATTATTTCAGTTAGCACTCACAATAACATTATGAAATTGATATTTTCTCTATTTGATAGATATAGCGGTAAATCTTTGGAAGGCAAAGAAACTTCTCCAGGATACATACACTAAAATGTGATGTTGTTTTTATTTGAACAGAGACACTTGTTAATCACACCATTTTACCCACACATACATCTCTGTCATATTTTTATATAGTGACATTAGTGAGCTGCATAAGAAAAAATTACTCTCTAGTTCTTAAACTTGCTGAAAAGATCAATACTTCCTTAAACTCTCATTTATGTTATAATACATTATAGGTAAACCTTAATTATTTAGACAAGACAGGAATAAAAGCTAGCATAAAGCACCTATCGAAAAATAAATCTCAAAATAATGAAAACCTTAAAAATACTAGCAGTGATATTCACAAGACAATATGTTGGAAATGAGCTTTACAATTTGGCAGGTGGTGGAGGGAAGAAAAATGGGAGAAAAACATGGAAGGAGTAACAATGTTCAAGAAGTAATGTACTCACTACCTAATAAATGTAATTGTGACCCTTCTTATACATCACCCTGACAATAAAATAAAATTGTAAAAAATTCTATCAATGAAAAAATAGCCTATTTCTGAAAAAAGGAAATCAGCAATGAAAGATCACTGACAAGGGACTGCCTAACTGGCAGCCTCCTTTGTCATTCACTTTAACCATATACATGCCAGAAACTAGACTGATTTTATTCTTTTATTAAAGAATTTATTAATGTTGATTTTTACATCATATTTTAAGGACAAGTTTAACAAACAAGTGTTCAAGAAGGGAATATCTATTTACAATCACTGGAACTTAGTATTTAGAACTTAATCAAAATTAGGCTAAGGATTTCTATGTCATAGAAACATATTAATTTATGAAATAAAACATTATGTCTATAGAGTCATAGGTTTTTATGTCTATATAGTTATGTTTATATTTCCATTACCATGTCCATAGCTTTGGGTATGCAGTTATTGAGTCCTCCCTCTTGTACTCTTTGGATTTAATAGCCACATATTAAGGATACCATGCGCCTTTTGTTCCTTAGGTCTTGACTTGACTCACTCAACACGATTCGCTCTAGATTCATCCACTTCCCTGTGAATGCCATTATTTTATCTTGTCTGTTGGCTTTGTAGAATTCCATTGCGTATATATACTCTACTATAGAGCCATAATAACAAAAACCGCTGGGTATTGGCACAAAAACAGACCTATAGGCAACTTGTATTTAACAAAGGAGCCAAAGATATACAGTGGAACAAACACAGTCTATTCAATTATTGGTGTTGGCAAAACTCGGCAGCCACATGCAGAAAACTAAAAATTGACCCTATCCTTTCGCCATACACAAGCATTAACTCAAAGTGAATCAAAGACCTCAATGTCAGACCAGAAACTGTGAAACTGCTACATGATAAAGTAGGAGAGACACTGGAACTCATAGGCACAGGCAAACGATTCCTGAACAGAATCCCAGGGTCACAACAGATTGGAGAGAGACTCAATAAATGGGACTACCTAAAAATAAAAAGTTTCTGTACAGATAAAAACATAATCGCAAAAGTAGAGAGACAGCCAACCAACTGGGAAAAGATATTCACCAACAATATATCTGACAAATGCTTAATATCCAGTATCTACAGGGAACTCAAGAAACTAATCCCCCCCAAACCCAATAAACCATTCACTAAATGGGCAAGGGAACTAAAGAGAGACTTATCAGAAGAAGAGATTAAAATGGCAGAAAAGCATATGAGAAAATGTTCATCATCTATGGTCATAAAGGAAATGCAAATAAAAACAACCCTAAGATACCACCTTACCCCAACAAGAATGACCAAGATTTTGAACTCAGACAATGACAGTTGCTGGCGGGGTTGTGGAGAAAAAGGAACCCTACTGCACTGCCGGTGGGAATGTAAACTAGCCACTGTGGAAAGCAGTGAGGAGGTTCCTTAAAGAACTGAAAATAGACCTTCCCTACCATCCCGCCATACCACTTCTGGGCATCTATCCTAAACATCATGACCCAAGATATTATAAGGACACCTGCTCAGCTATGTTCATCTCTGCACTATTCACAATAGCCAGGTGATGGAAACAATGCAGATGCCCTACTGCAGATGAATGGATACAGAAAATGTGGTATATATACACAATGGAATCCTAGACTGATTTTAAAGTTAACAAATATGAGTTGCTCAATATGAGTTTTTCTTCCAAAATGAAAACTTGAAGTATGGCAGCTTGCATTGGATGTACTGTATACAGTACTCATTTTGAGTATATACTAAGAGATAGAAGAGTGTAGCAGGTTTTCTTTATCTGTGCCTATTGATCCCAAGAAATTCTCTTTAAGATTGGCTTAGTTTGGCATGTACCTTCAATACATAAACTGCATAATTGGCATAGATCCAATCTCTTTTGTACTGTAAAAACCAGAAACAATTTATAAGACATGTTTCCCTAGAGTTTTTTGTTTCAGTTTACACTGCCAAACAGATTGTAAACTACTCCAAATTCCTAACAAGTATACAACTTTACAAGTACACAGTAGTGCATTTAAATATTGACAAGAGCTTTTTATTCATCCTACTCCACTTAACGGGTCTTTTAATCCTGTCCAGAAAGATAAATTCATGTTGAGACTATTCTTTGATCCTACAGGTTAGATGAAAGAAGACTGCTAAAAAATGAAAAGGAACAGAGGATGAAATAGAGACTTGTGATTTTAGACCCATGAAAAGGAAAGTAGATTTAGATTTTTTTCTTTTCTTTCTTTCTTTCTTCCTTCCTTCCTTCCTTCCTTCCTTTCTTTCTTTCTTTCTTTCTTTCTTTCTTTCTTTCTTTCTTTCTTTCTCTCTTTCTTTCTTTCTGTGGGTTATGGGGCTTGAACTCAGCCTGGGCACTATCTCTGAGCTCTTCAGCTCAAGGCTACCGCCCTATCACTGGGCCTGGGGTAGAGAAAAAATAATTGTCAAATATAGTGACCATTTGACATACAACTTCCAGATTTAAAAATCATTAGCACTGTGACACATTTACAAGCACCACCTTAATACCCTTTTAAACACAGATAACTAGCCCAATTCCCCACTTGCTGGTGGGGTAGAAAGTGCACCATTTGCATATTCCCAGTGACTTGGAGTTCATTGATCTCTGACACATTAAAACACTAATAACCAAGCCAAGCTTCAGTTGCTCTCATCTGTATCCTAGCTAGTCTGAGAATTAAATCTGAGGATTTTGGTTCAAAGCCAGCCTGGGCAGGAAAAGTAAGACTTATTAACCAACAAAAAAGCCAGAAGTTCAGACCCCAAAAGTAGGTTGCATTGTTTTCCTCATTTATAAAAACTAGGATATATCTATGACATTTTTAACAGGGAATCTCAATAACCCAATTACTTAGTGCATAGGACTATATATAATTAAGTGTATCAACACAAGCTCCAAGACATAGAAACAACGGGTTCTTATTATGTCCTTTATGTAGGTTTTTTTCATTTCTTTTAGCTTTCTGTACTTCGTGTCTTGTATATAAATTACTCAGTATATGGAAGGGAAAGGGAATCACAGGAACAGCAGGACAAAGGATTAACTAATGCTGCATTGATACTCACTTGACACTATGCTAGATATGAACTTTACAGCTTGGGGGGGAGGGGTATAGGGAGGAGTAAGAGGGAGAAGATGAGGGAGGTAATAGTATTTAAAAACAAATGTACTGCTGGGATGTAGCTCAGTGGCAAAGTGCTTGCCTAGCAAGTGCAACGTCCTGGGTTCGATCCCCAGTACCAAAAAAGAAAAGACAAAAAAAAAGCCCAGATGTACTTATTACCTCATTTATATATCTGTAATACCCCTGCTTATCACCTCTTAAACAAAAATAAATAAGTATTCAAAAATATTTTTTAAAGCCAAAAGTAGAGCTGTGACTCAAGTAATGCAGTGCTAGCTTTGTGTAAAAAAGTTCAGACACAGCATTCAGGCCCTGAGTGCAAGTCCCAGTACAGACACACACACACACACACACACACACACACACACACACACACACACACACACACACACAGAAAGAGAGAGAGACAGAGAGAGAGAGAGAGAGAGAGAGAGAGAGAGAGAGAGAGAGAGAGAGAGAGAATTTAATCATAACATCTTTTCTTACACTGACCTAACTTTATCAAGCTTCTACTACCCTTCTTTCAAAATCCATGAGTCCACTCCCATATTGACTATGGTTCTTCTGGAAAAGCACAGGGTGCAAGGTAAGAATGATGCGGAGAGGGAGGGATTCTAGACTTTCTATGGGCTGCCTTTTCATGCTATAAGTTTTGATATAGAATATTTTCATTTTTATTTCATCTGTAATATTCATGAATTTCAATTTCATTTTCTTTAAACCATGGACTGTTTGAACTATATGCCTTGTTTTCCAAACAAGGGTGCTGGGGATTTTTTCTGGTTTTGTTGCTATCATCTTTCTTTTGTTTCCATCTTATTTGTATCAAAGAGAACATAATCAGTATGTTGCAATTTTTTCAAATATATTTAGAGTTAACCTAAGACCAGCTTATATTCATTTTCTTGTAATGTTTGCTCAATACTTTAAAAATATTAGATATTCTATACACAATTGTATATATGTATATAAGCATACATATATCTTTAAGCATAAAGATATGTATATACATATATCAATGTGTAAATATATATTAATTCATTTAAAATGTTTTCATCATAAGTTTGTATTCCCTCTTCACTTATGAAAATGTTTCCTAATGATTTCAATTCCTAGAAAAAGTCTGTTAAAATGTTACTATAATTGTCTATTTTTCTCTTTAGTTTTATCCACTTTTCCTTTATATATGCTGAGTCTATATGGTTAAATGTATTTAAACTTAGAATTTCTACAATACTTGATAAACTAAGCCTTCTGTTATAATGAGGATTCCTTTTTGTATTCTAATATCTTTTATATTTTAAAGGCAATTTTGCCCAGTATTAAAATTGCAATACTAACTTGCTTCTGGTTACTGTTTGTGTGGTAAATTTCCCATCGGTTTTCTTACTTTTTTGACATTACATTTAAATTAAGTCACTTGAAACAGCATAGGTTTTGCTTTTTTATAAATCTGGCGACTTGTTTAGTGAGTGTATATAGTTGACTCATATTTAATATCACTATTGGTATGTTTAGGCTCAAAACTACCATTTTACTACTTTCCCTCCATGTAGGCTACAAATTTTAGCTTCCTTTTCTTCCTTTTCTTGCCTTCTTTCTAGAAGTATTTTGTTTGAGTCTACTTTTCTGTCTATTATCTTTCTAGTTTTATGTTCTATTTCTTAAGTATTTTTCCTAAGGATTGCTTGTATGCACACCAGTGAATTATTTAAAAATTTAAAAATGAACAGAATAGAATTTTTATCCCTTTCTGGATCTAGCAATGACCTTTAAGACATGCAAACTCTGCTTACTCTCTTACTAACCCATACCCCATTATTCTCTTGTACTTCCATCATAAGTATTATGCAAATCCCCCAAACTTACTATTATTGAATACTACTTAATATGTAGACATATGTAATTACCCATGAGTTTATCCTTTTCATTGAAAATTTGCACACAAAAAGATAATTTAGCAAAAAATTCTTATTGAATCCATTGGCATCCATCCTTTAACTCTGGCTCATTTGAAATTCAGAAAAACATATGGAGAACTTTGTATAAAAATATCACAATTAAGATAAAATTGAAAGGAAAATAGGCATGAAAAAGTAAGTGAGCTGAAGGCAAGAGACACAGAAGTACTTTACTGAAAATCTTCAGGCCGGGCTGGGAGTTTGGCCTAGTGGTAGCATGTGTAAAGACCCGGTTCAATTCCTTGGTACCACATACATAGAAACGGTGGAAATGGTGCTCTGGCTCAAGATAGAGTGCTAACCTTGAAGAAAGCCCAAGGACAATGCTCAGGCCCTGAGTTCAGGCCCCAGGACTGGAAAAAAAAGAAAGAAGAAAGAAAAGTTTCAGGCAGTTAATGTGTTAGAGAAGTATTGCTAAGTTACACTCACCAAACTGAAAATGTCTCAACTTAGTGGGCACAAAAGCTTCTTATTGTTCAATGAATAGCCAGTAATTGGTTTCATATCATTAGGAGGTCACTAATTCATACTTGTGATTGGTGTTGAGATAGCCAGAGACTTTTGTGACTTCAAGTGATGATTTGCTTAAAGGAATAAGCTTTGGGCTAGGGAGACTGACTAATCTGGCTTTAAGTCCACAGGGAGGAAAGCTAAAAACCAAATCACAGTGTTCCTGCAGGGCTTGGAGAATTCAGTCAAATGTTGTCCATTTAGTTAATGACTTTCTAGGGTTTGAATTGGAGCCAAGAAGTTGGTAGGGGATGGGGTAGTTGTAACATAATGTGGTGAGACACCAAGAGAATACAACTGAGATATAAATACAGAAGTATACCCTAGTAGGTAGAAAGAACAGATCCCCAGCCTGTATAGGATGTATTTTGAACAATCACATAAAGAGTCTTGAATTCCTAGTGTTTAGCCACACTGAAACAAAGACTAATGGTACTGATAGTTTAAAAACACAGTCTTACTCCACATAGTACAGATTGATGGTTGGTTGTAGGATCCCAAATTCCTGAGTATCTTTTCACTATTTTTTTTTCCTGGTGGCTCACTGGAGATAAGTTTCATAGATGGGGCTGGGAGCGTGGCCTAGTAGTAGAGTGTTCACCTAGCATGCACCAAAACCCAGATTTGATTTCTCAGTACCACATACATAGATATAAAAAGCTGGAAGTAGTGCTGTGGCTCAAGAGGTAGAGCTCTAGCCTTGAGAAAAGCCCAAGAACAGTGCTCAGACTTTGACTTTAAGCCATAGAACTTGTAAAAAACAAAAAGTTTCATAGACTTTACTGCCCTGGCTGGCTCCAAACTGCTATCCTCGGATCTCAGTCTCCTGATTACAGGCATGGGACACCAACACCCACCTTCTCAAATGTTTTTTTAATGACCAATTAAGTTTAAGAAAAAAAATATAGTTTAGCTGGGTAGGATGTATTCATAGATATGCCAAAAAAATAGCCCTTGACATTAAATAACCATTGATCCATAGAAAATATTTCCTTACAGCTCTGCAGACACTTTGCCAGTATAAAAAATATGCTAACAATTGCTTCAGCTATGATTTATAGGTTCATTTGGTCTATGCATAGCACAGATGACTTACACATTGATCATTCATCCAGTCACATCAGTTGGTTTTCTTCCCATCTTCATGAAGGACATACCTTACCTTATCTAGCCATCTTACAAATGAATATTAACTACTTAGGAAACTAGGTGAGCAAGTGTTCATTTTCAGTAAAGATCCATCATCATTTTTGAAAAGCAAAAGTATATGCAGCATGCTTTTTCCATGTGGTTAAAGTGTATTGCAAGATTGTGACAGAACGCAATACAATATCTATTAAAGACTTCCAGGATACTTGATGCATCACTCTTTTTGGTAATATTTTTGTTTATCATTTAAAGCACACCAAATTATTAACAATCTGTTTTTCCAGAAATGATAAGAATCTAGGACTATAAATCTAATGCTAGCCATCTATGGTGACAATTCTCCTCTGTTACTTAATATTAGATTTATTTTTCTCCCTAAAGTTGCGTGGCTTGGGTGAATTCTAACAAATTTCAGAAGGGTGAAAAGCTAACTAGAACTGGGCATTTGGCCCAGATAAATCTGACTCCAGTACTATAAAAGGGAGCTGAAAGGGAACTAAAAAGTCTTTGACAAAAATTGTTGATAATTGGCTAAGGAAGAGAAACAGAAAACTTGGAGTGCCGTGAATGTTATTCTAAGTCAAAGAAAGACTCAAGGGAAGAATCAAGGTGCCACGAGGTTAGCACCAGTCTCTTTAATGCTAAGGGGAAAAAATAAAGTTTTATATCTATAAGGTTACAACAAAACCTCTGTTATCCAGAGCTCTTGGTAAATAAGTCTTTGTGACTACCTAAACTGCAGAAGCAAACTTGAAATCTTGGATTTGAAATTCTGTTACCTTACTGATCCTGCACATTGGTAACAGCCTCCTTCCTCATCTACAAATTGCTCATAATGTGATCCCTTATTGCACAGAGGTGTTATTAGTATTAAATGAGATGTTTCTTAATCTGACTTCCTAATCAAACAATAGATCTTTTCATATTGCTATGCATTTATCTATCTTATACAAATTTATCTTAGATTTTTAATAAATTTATATAGTTAGCTACCTATATAGAATATTGTGTATCACATAGTTCTTAATAAGATTGCCATCAAAATAATTAAACACTGAAGGAAATGGGGACAAAAACACAAGAAGGGGTATCAATGTGTGAGATGAAATGTACCTTCTATCTGGCAAATATAACTGTAACCCCTCTATACATTAAAATAAAAATAAACATAAAAGATAAATACTAATAAAGTATAGTTAAACAACAATGACTTCAGTTCTTGTTAAGGTAGGTTTTACCATCAGGATTATTTTGAAAAATAAAATCAATATTTCAAACCTGTTGGATCTCCAGCCAGTGAGTTCTTTGTACTTAAAAGGTTTCACTGATATCATGGTCTTAGATCACATAGGAAGTGATAGAATCAAACTAATTTCTATCCCATTCCTCCTATTTCAGAGAATTGTCTTTATTAATTTGTGTCAATTTATTCAAAAGTAACAATTTTGAATTATTTGTAAACTTAATGCAGCAGAATAGTCTAAATTGTACAGAATTCAAGTTGCAGATAATTTTTCCCATAAAAACACAACTCCATGTCGTGGTAACTTATCAAATTATGGAGAGAACATTGCAAAGATTAAAATGTTGCATAAGAGAGAGAAAGCAGCATGAGTCAGGGGTTTGGGAAATATGAGTCAGACTAAAAGAAAGGAGCCAAAAACATAAGAAAACAAAGCCTAAGCAGAAATTCAGTGGACACCACAGTGTCCGATGATGTGAACATCATTGCCTCTATTAGGTTTGAGAAAAAATCAAATATGAGGTTCCATCACCAGGGTGTCAGTGTGATAAAGAGACTAGAAGAGAGAATTGAGCAGAGACCAAACAAGATTATTTAAAGCAACTGAGGTTGCAAAAGAGGGACTGACAATAGTATAAATCAATAAAAGGTAGTCTGCAGGCACATTTTTGAAGAATGAAAAAATCGCCAAATATTGCCATTAGCTATTCTTAATATATTAGAATGATGAAATGTACTGTGACATTTTAGGAAGTACATTCTATTCTTTTGTTATTTGCTTGTGTTAACAGTAAGCTATAACAGCACAATTCTAAACTGCTTGCTGTGGTATTCCTTTTGAATTTTCTAATCTCTCTCTAGGGCCTTAATGAGACTTTGAGCATTTTCTGTACTAAGCTCTTCACACTCAAGCCCTGCAGCCATGCTGGCTAGCTCTCTGCCCTTCCTCTCCTTCAAAGCAGCTGGGTCAATGTTTTACTAACGTGACCTCCCTTCTTAGAGCCTCCTACCTCCTGCCAATCCACACATCTCAAACAAATTGTATCTCAGTATTTTCTTTTGGCAAACTTTTCATGGATGTTCACTTTTGATGCTGTTTTACCTGCCCTAGATGCAATACTTTCTGCCCTCAATTGCTTTACTTTATTCCCATGGACTAATGTCTTGCCCATTTCACTGTGTTTGTCAGATCATATGAATTACTCTGCCTTTTTTTAGTATCATAGAACACAGATCCTACTTTCCATAAATTCACCTATTCTCAGCAAATAATAATGGCTCATCCATCAATTTATTAAACAAATATTTCTTAAAAATCTACGATATTCATGTACTATGCTAGTCACTAGAAATATATTTTCAGGGAAAAAAGACATAGATTTCGCCCTCAAAAAGATTAAGTCTAGAGCACGGAACATATATTAGTTAGAGGATTAGAAAGAAAAAAAAAAGTAAGCCTGGCAAGGTGTTAGTAGCTCATGCCTATAATCTGGCTACTTAGGAGACTGAGATTGGGAGGACTAAAGTTCAAGGATGGCCTAGGCACACACACACACACTAGACCCTTTCCCAATCAAGAACTGAACACAATGTCATCCCCATTGCTGTATGGCAGGCTGAGACAGCGAATTCTGTTCCAAACGAGCTGGGACAAAGAACTTCTCAAAATTTCATCTCCATAGAAAGAAGCTGGGTGTGGTAAGGACAAAAAAGTTCCCAAGATTTCACCTCCATAGAAAGAAGCTGAGAGTTGGACATGTTTCTATCATGAGAAACCATCAGTCAGCCCTCTGTCAAGGAAATCCTGTTGAGGCTTTCCTGGTTCTGAGTAAAGAAAAATAATATTATGGCAATAGAAGGAGTGGTATTTTGGACTTTTGTTGGTTTTTATTAAATTATTTTAACTCAAGATTAAAGTAATCCTCATTAAAAGCTAAAAAGATCTGACTCTGAAAAAGAAAGTTGCAGCTAGGCTATGGCGGCCCACCCCTGTAATCACGAAGCTGAAGCTGAGATCTGAGGATCAAAGCTCAAACCCAGGGCTGTGAATGTGGCTTAGTGGTAGAGTGTTCTTCTAGTATAAATGAATCCCTGGGTTCAATTCCTCAATACTACATAAACAGAAAAGGCCAGAAGTGGTATTGCGGTTCAAGTAGTAGAGTGCTAGCCTTGAGCAAAAGAAGCTCAGGGACAATGCCCAGTCCCTAAATTCAAGCTCCACGACTGGCAACAAAAGGTCAAAACCAGTCATATCAAGACATTCAAGTCTCTAAATAGCTAGCAGTGGAAGTATGGGGCTGAAAGGATAAAGTCCTAAAGATGTGAGTTAAAAAGCCAATTCAAATCCCAGTACCAGCACTCCCCATCCTAAAAAGCAAAAAGAATTGCATAGGTCTGTATGTTTTAAACCTATTTACTGATCCCACTGGAAATAGCCTATTTATCAAAAGAAACTTCAAATAAATGATGAAAAATAGGAATGCAATTGGGGTTAAGCAGTTTGCAAAGCACTATCTCAAGAAGAAAAGCCTCAGTTACTAGGGAGACCTCTTTAGAAAAGTAGCAGCCAACCCAAATCTTTGATCTTCTGCCAGCAGGGACAGAGAAAACTTGACACATCTGAGTCTAACATGGCTGTATCTCTCAGGGCTGTTATCACTGCAAGTACTGGCAAATGTTCTTGACATAAAACAATAGGAATTCTGCTGTCATTTCTGCATTAGTGAGTTATAAAGCTCTGAAGAAACCCCAGTAGAAAGGTTTTCATCAAGTGCATATAAGAAGATAACAACAGACATAAAAGGGGGCAGATATTTCACAGCAAGATTATTGCACCATTGCAATAGAAAGGACAGATTGTGATTACTAACTTGAAAGTAACAGTGATAGTACTAATAGTTTTCAAAACAAAACAAGAAATATACCGTAAGACTTAGCCAAAACTTTAGAATCAGGTTCAAAGAAGGTACTTTACTACCTTATAAATAGAAGTTGTTTTCAACTCTTCTCCCTCTGGAATCTCTCCTACCATTCCACACTAAGTTAAGTAAAATTACTATCTCAAGATAACTTCCTTGTACATTTATTACCTAAGCCTCCCACACTAAAACACTGACTAGTAACAATTCCCCTTCAATAAATGGGAGTAGAGAGAAGAATAACAAATGCAATACTAAAGTCCATTCTCTGAGCTTCTTTTTTTGTTGCTGTTGTTGTTGTCATTGGTTAGTCATAGTGCTTGAATTCAAGGCTAGTGCTCTACACCATTTAGCCATACCTCTACTTCAGTTTTCCAAGATTTATTGCAGGTAAGAGTCTCACAGCTTTCTTGTCCAGGTTAGATTTGAACCATGATCCTTAAATCTCAGCTTCTTAAGTAGCTAGGATTATAGGCATAAGCCAGCAGCACCCAACTCTCTTAGCTTTTGAAAGGAAAAGCAGGAATTGAGAGATCTAATTGATGGATCTTTTTTATCTCTTTTAATGGATTCTTGGCTCATTCTTTCTTCCAAAGCATCATCCTGAGCTTGACACAACGATGATTGAAGACCCTCTAAACCTGTCTTAGTTTTCATGCAAAATTTGCTACAAATATAGTTTTTATAATATTTTCAATGACGTTTAGTCTTCACTTGTTGGAGAACACTAAAATTGTGTGATACTTTTTATTTGTTCTACTTAACTTTATGATGTAGAAGATTTGAATACAAAGGTAATATAGCTAAAGCAAAACTGAATTTCTCTGTAAGTGGATTATAAACATGAGTATACACACAAATTCATGTCACATATCACATTTTTATCTGAAACAAGCTTCTAAATTATCTTTTTATGTTATGACTGAATATGTTTTACTTCTCTTGGAGCTGTGACCTTTATGATACATTTGGTGAATTACTCCCAGAAGTAAAATGCTTTTAAGAAATATATATTTCAAACAGCACCATACTAAATGAAGACAGTCTCCTATATACAAAGGTTTCCTCATTTGTGGTAGATAGAATGTACCTATAAATCTATAAGTAAATATATTATGTGGGGACATGGGGAGATGAATGAAGTTGGGAAGAAAAGAATGTAGTCAAGAATTCATTGTATATATCACAGAAGTAAGAAATGTTAGAGAAGGTGTGAGACAAAGAGAGGCAAGAGGTTGAATGGGATGACATTGAACAAGATGCATTATATCCATAAATTACTTTGTTAAGTGGCACTCCTTTGTATAGTTAAAGATAATTTAAAAAATTAAGATCGTGAAACACTTCCCAAAAAATAAATAAATCTACACCATTTTATTTCTCCTAGAGGCTTGAGATCCAGTTGAACCTTTACATTTTGAAATCTGCAATCAAATATTTATATATACATGTAACTCTACCATTTGCAAAAATAGCAACAGGGAATATATAATATTAAAATGATTACACCCAGTCATTGGGTAGATTCTTAGAGATTTGATAACAGAAATTGTCCAAAGTGCAATGTTATATATACATATATATTATATATACATATATAGTGGCAAAAGGAGGTTTATAAATTGTTTAAATTTTAAAATAAGAACAATATCATATACTCAAATTATACACATTTCTATATAATAAAAGCATAAAACCATCTCAGAGAAGTAATTAGTCATATTCGTAATGTTTCATTTTTTAAACACAGCCACAGGAACTGAGCTAAGCATGGCAAAATATTGTCCTTGATGCACAAACTGGCATCTCTCAAATCATTTTATGAGCACTTTTAATAATTTATCATTTTAAACATCTCCAGTATACCAATACTCCAGTATACCAACACTCTAATAGAGTGTTTTTAAAAATAAAGTAAAAATTCAGCTTCAGAAGATATAATCATATTGGACGTGGTGGTATATGCTGTGTAATACCAGCTCTGGGAGTCTAAGGCAGGAGGATCATCAGTTTGAGACTTCAAAACTTAAAAATAATCAAAACAGAGGGAACAATCTATGTGTTCACAAGAAACTAAAATTCTGTGTTGTGTGTCTTTGGCAGACATCGACGAGTGCACTGCTGGGACACACAACTGTAGAACCGACCAAGTTTGCATCAACTTACGAGGCTCCTTCACATGTCAGTGCCCTACAGGGTATCAGAAACGAGGCGAGCAGTGTGTGGGTAAGTCCCAGCGTTGGAAAGTAATGTCTTATCCTGAGCATCGTCAGGCAATCAAAACAAAATATTCATATATACAAAATAGCTAAAATTTCGTTCTCTTTCTCTTTTATTTAAGTACTAATATATTTTTCAACTACCAAGAAACCTTTAAAGTTGAGCTTATCCTAAATACAGAAGCTACAGATTACACTGAAACAGAAATCTGGCATATGAAAATGGGATAGAAAAGGCAATAAAGATAATTTTGTCTGAGTGAGTGCAGCATCAATACACTGGCAGCACGGACTTAATTCACTGACAAAGCATGGAGTCTAAGGTAAACAGTGAGGAAGAATCCCAGTCCCACCCCTGCATTATTTTAAGGACTTGATTAACTCTCTTAAATTCTGTCTGTCTTGTTGCCTTGCACATTGATCTTGTGGATAGCACTAATACCAATCTCAGGAGTTCACATATGGCTGTGCTTAGAATGGCATCGAGCCCCATGCCAACTGACTAGCTGGCATCATCACCTAATCAATAGTCATTATACTGCAAGCTTCTTTCAGAGTTGCAAAGTTCTTTTCGTCTCAAGCCTGGGCTGGACCTATATGTACAAACTGCACATGTTGGACTTCAGGGTCTAAGAGTGCCAGCTCTCTGAAGGCAGAAGCCAGGTTGGCTTGTGCCAATGCTGACTCCCCCAGCTCCAGAAGAATGCCCACCACCACATGGGCAACTTACAGTTCTCCATCCATTTATTTACATGCCAGAAGAAACTAGCATGAACTAGAGTCATGGCTCAAGTGATAGTGTGCCAGCCATGAGCAAAAAAAAGCCAAGCAATAGAACAAGGCTCTGAGTTCAAACCCCATGACACACAAAAAGAACGAAAGAAAGAGAGAGAAGCAAAAGAAGAAAAGAAAAATAATGTATCTATAAATAAGAGATCTTATCCATTTTACCTGATCTGTTCCAGAAACTACCTACATCATGCAATCCTCTTGCATTATCACTTACAGAATAGTTAAGTAGAAGTTTGAGAAGTTAAGACCCCAAGCCAGTATTTGTCAGAACAGAAATTCAAATTCAGTTTATCCTGAGACCACATGATCACATTACTTGTCTTTTAAAAATTCCAACACAACCCAGCATATCTTTGCTTTGTTTTGTTTTACTATAAGGCAGGATAACATGCATATTGTTGTTTTAGATTGACCATGCTATGTCGGGGTTGTCATAATGTAAGCATGAATTAATGACACATTATTATACTTTAAAGACTGTCCTAATTGTCAAGTTCTTAGCTGGGATTTTTTGGCTGGAAATATTTATCAGAGAAGGACACAGACTGGAACACTTCATCAAAATGTCTAAAGGGTATTCTTGAGGTCACTTGTTTAGCATCCTTTCCTTCCACAGTGTTCTTTCATTTGACCCTCACAAATACTTCCAAAGATATATATGGCAAGCCTTCATATCACATTTCACAGAACATCAAGAGAACAAACATTTAAATGACAGTCCCAGTCACCAGCCGAGCACAACCTACTTCTCCATTGTTTTAGTCATATATATATATATATATATATATATATATAATTCCATTCTTCAGTTGCTCTTTTCTTATTTTTCTCATTTTAAGCCCTGGCTCCCCAAACTGACCTTCTCAAGTATGTAAAATGGTCTTAATGAGAGTCATCCAATCCAGTCTGGTTTCTTTACAACTAAAAGGAGTCTGCAATCATCTTAATTACACAATACTGACCAAAGCATATTTGGAACACATACATCCTAGTATTAACAGGGAGAGAAGAATGGAAGAACAAGGAGCAGAGGGAAGAAGAGAGATGGAAGGAAAGTGGAGAGGAAGAATTATTTTTTTAATGAGCTCTTCACTAGATAATGCTTTGTAGATCTCCTCTGCCCAGAACTTGGTAAGTCGGTAAATTACTGGTTCTCTGTGTGTTTGATCACATAGATATAGATGAATGCACAGTGCCTCCATATTGCCACCAAAGATGTGTGAACACACCAGGCTCATTTTATTGCCAATGCAGTCCTGGATTTCAGTTGGCAGCAAACAACTACACTTGCGTAGGTAAGCCTTTTATGAATGATTTCTGTCTGTAAGAAAAGAATGGGGGGATGGGAACCAGTAGGATGCTGGGATCTGCCAACCTGGGCAGGAAAGTCCCTGAGACTTATATACAATAAACTACCAAAAAGCCAGAAATGGGGGCCGGGAGTTTGGCCTAGTGGTAGAGTGCTTGCCTAGCATGCATGAAGATCGGGGTTCGATTCCTCGGTACCACATACGTAGAAAAAAGCCAGAAGTGGTGCTGAGGCTCAAGTGGGTGGTAGAGCTCTCGCCTTGAGAAAGTTCAAGGATAGTGCTCAGGCCCTGAGCTCAATCCCAGGACTGGCAATAAATAAATAAATAAATGCCAGAAATAGAGTTGTGACTCAAGTAGTAAAGCACTAACCTGGAGCAAAAGAAGCTCAGGGAAAATCCCCATGCCATGAGTTTATGCCCCAGGACCAGCACCAAAGAAAAAAGGAAGGAAGGAAGAAAAATACTAGGGATTGAGTATGATAAAAGCACTTTACATGCATGTGTAAATGTGTGAAAATAAAATAAAACCTATTAAAGGGGAGAATAGGAGACTAATGAGAATAGAGAGGCAAATTTGATCAAATTATATGCATGTATGGGCTTATCACAGGAAACTCCCTTGTACAATTACTATATGCTAATAAAAGAAAATGAGAGGGAGAAAAAGAGGAAGGGGGCCTTCTAGGCATGGTGGGCATGCTATAATACTAGCTCTTTAGAGGCAGAGGCAGGAGGATTGGTAGTTCAAGAGAAGCTTAGGCAAAGGAAACGGTAGCACTAAGTCTCTATTTCCACACAAAATCTAAAACAAAAAAGCTCAAGTGGCAGAGCACTTGCTGAGCAAGAATCCCTGAGTTCAACTCACAACAATCTAAAAAAAAAAAAAAAGGAAAACTCTATGCCATGATATTTCTAGTTTTCTGTTTCTGAGTGAACTGGTTCCATCATTCTATTAGGCAATCATAAGACTGAAAAAAAAAATAGCTAATCTGTTTCCCAAAACACATCAAGATGTGAATGGAAAACTTTTTGAACCCAGGTTTTAGTTTTACCCTGTAGGTATATCAAAAAAATTCTTTTTTGATTACAGAACAAAGGATGAATATGCATACATCAGTTAGTCAACAATGTATTCTATAAATGCTGAAGGTGCCAAAGGGGTTGCTGGAAGTTCAAGTACATAAACTTTCCACTGAAAGCACATCTGATTTCTTACATGCTTCTCCCCTTTCAGAATGCAGTGTCACTGAACACAATTATAAGATTTGCTTGACATGGAAAAAAAATCTAGTGCAAGAAAAAATGCCTTTTCACAATATTTTCAGTGCCTTAGAGCATTGCAAAACTCTCTGCGTCCCAAAGGCATATGTTATAATTGTAATGGAATTTAACAGAAACCATTTAAGAAGTAATAAATAGCATAGATAAATCTTCACCACAGCATGCTGAGAGACTATATCACTATGAGTTTCATATAACACTTATTTATAGACCCGGCATTTTGAAGCCAAACAACAAAAGAAAATAGATCCTGGAATGTGTATTTATTAGAAGCATTAAATTCTTTTGGGAAGATTTATCAAACATCAAACTGTCATTCCTAGAGAAAAATCTTCTTGTATTTCTAAAAGAAGGATATGACAGACCTTTAAAGTTGTTCCAACAAATATGAAACTGAATGGATGGTCTCCAATAAGCTTCTGCAAGACAAAGAATTCAGCTGGGGAATTACTCACTTATCAGCAGATGATATAGGTATTAAAAAGGGGTGATATGTTCAAAGATATAATATATATTTAAAAAAACTTCTTGCAGATATAAATGAATGTGATGCCAGCAACCAATGTGCCCAGCAGTGCTACAACGTTCTTGGTTCATTCATTTGTCAGTGTAACCAAGGATATGAGCTAAGCAGTGACAGGATCAACTGTGAAGGTAAAAGGCTTTGCAGATGATGTGCAATAAGTGTCACATTTATCACTCTTTTTGCTTTATCTAATGTGTGCCATTTTTATTCTGGGAAATTCTACTCTAAAATCAAATTAGTGTAATTCAAGTTTAACCTTCACTTTTTAATATGTTACAGACAGCCAAAAAAAAACAGACTTAAGTATTAGAGGTAGATTGGGCATAATTATTAGAAAGGAAGCTCTAATGATTTGCATCTCCAGGTGTGACATGGGCACATGGGCACCTCCTTGGAGCTCATGATTCACAATTTGAGACCTCAACCCAGACTTTCCAAGTCAGATGTTGGATTTAACAAGAATGTCAGGTAGTTAGCATGCATACATTGGTTTGAGAAGAACCGAGGACATGTCAAAACATTACAAGAAAAATAAGGAAAATTGGCCCCTAGCTTTATTCCTGCCACTGTGTGACCTGAACACATTTCTTAAACTGCCTGCAATGCAGTTTAAGATTCCTTGTTCTAAAAAATTAAATTAAAAAAAAAAGATGTCTTCTATCCGGCAAATATCATGTAACCCTTCTATTAATTACAATAAAAAATACATGAAAAAAAGAATGCTAGGAACAGTACAGAAAATTGATGTAACTTTTTCATTTAATAAAAAGCATCTATAAAATTTAAAAAGATAAAAAAATTAAATTAAATTAAAAAAAGATGACTTGCTCTGCCCCTCAAAGTATAGGAATACAGTCATTCAGGGATACAAAGCATTTTCCCCTAAAGACTGGATCCTACTACCAAGGTTTCACCTCTAGAAACTGGCACAGTGGTGGACTTGAAATTCAAAGCCCAGAGGAACTGAGCAGCAGTCACCCAGTTACTGATAAGGCAGACACAAATCTGCTTCCTAGGTGGGTCTGCAGAGCCAAAATGAAGAGTGTCCACCATGAACCAATTCAATCTGTCCAGCTGGCATAATTAACCCCAGGGCTGACCGTACTGTTGACCAAAATTCCATGAATTTTATGTGAAATAAGCTATCAATATTATGAAGGCAGAAAGGGAAAAAAGCTGATGTGGCCCTTGAGCTCCTGATAAAAGTCCTTTTATTCTGTTTTCCAGTCTGTACTCTTTCTACTCTCTTTAGCTCGTCTAATATATTTATTTCCAAAGTAGTAACATAAAAGTTTTTCAAAATGCCCTTGCTTTTGTCTAATGACAGACATTGATGAATGCAGAACATCAAGCTATCTGTGTCAATATCAATGTGTCAATGAACCTGGAAAATTTTCATGTATGTGTCCCCAGGGATACCAAGTGGTGAGAAGCAGAACATGTCAGGGTAAGTTCATTGCTTTCATATATGTGAAGTGTTCTATTTGAGCCAGGAAAAACATAGGGGAAGTAATAGGATTCTGTGCAATCTCAAACAAATCATCAAACTTTTCTAAGCATCAACTTTCTCTGTTTGGAAAAAGAGAAGTATGAGAACAAAGAAAACTAACATGTATAAATGCTTTATAATCTTCAAACTTTGGAAATAGCACTGTTGCTCAAGGGGTAGGGCAATAGCCTTGAGCTGAAGAGCTCAGGGACAACACCCAGGCCTAAGGTTTAACTCCCACAACCAACAATGAAAAAAAATCTGCAAACTTTGAACCATTAGTATTTTTATGAAATCTATTTCATAAATGAATAATACTGGTATCTCTTGAGGGCCCAATCACAATTGGAAAGATTTCATAGAAGAACAGTAAAAATCTTTTCTTTAAAAACAAGGAAGAAATCAAGAACAAAATGTCACTATTTGTATAATAAACATATTTATATAAGTGTTATATCAATGTTAATTATAATAAAACATTACACCCCAGTGGCCTTACATATGAAACCCTAATTCAGAGAAATATTAGTAAAATATTTAACCAATTTCTTTGGAATTCTTAAAGCATCTGTCTATGTGTTTCTGATCATAAATGAATTTAATACTCAGCAAAGAGAGAAACAAATTAGTGTTTGATCTGAATATATAAAATAATTTATATCTTAAGGCAGAAAATGCACTGAAATTGCAAACAAAGTTTATAAGTACCATTGTGTTAAAAGTAAAATTGAAGGTTTTGATTCTGGCCTTATTCCAAAAACTTTATCTCGGATATGAAACAACTATTTTCCACAGGTTTGCAAAAATGAGAACTATGGAGGCCAGGTGTTTAGCGTAGTGGTAGAGTGCTTGCCTAGCATGCACGAAGACGTGGGTTCAATTCCTCGGTACCACATACATAGAAAAAAGCCAGAAATGGTGCCTCGGCTCAAGTGGTAGAGCTCTAGCCTTGAGAAGCCCAGGCCCTGAGTTCAAGGCCCAGGACTGGCAAAAAAATGAGAACTATATATGCATATGGGAGGAGAGTAGAGGGAGGGAGGGAAGTATGGAAGGAAGGAAGGAAGAAGAGGGGAAGAGTGGGAAAGAAATAGAAGAAAGATAAAGAGAAGATAAAATATATATACAGACATATGTTCATCTAATATTTAATACTGTTAGTTTCTGAAAAGCTTTTCAGAATGATTAAGCTGTCAATTACACTAGGCTATAAATTACTCTATTTAGTAATAACATTTCAGCATTATTTCCTTATTCTGCTGTTGGACTACAAGTTTATAAACCAGTCTCAATTTTCCCTGTAGCTAAATATCACTTCTTTAAAAAAAAAAAAAGAAGAAGAAGAAGCCAGGTGAGGTGGCTCATGCCTGTAATCCTAGCTACTCAAGCGGCTGAGATCTGAGGATCAAGGTTCAAAGCCAGCCCAGGCACAAAAGAACCAAGAACCTGAGACACTTATCTCCAGTTAACCTCTAGAAAATGGGAATTGGGGCTTGGCTCAAGGTAGAGCGGTAGCCTTGAGCTGAAGAGCTCAGGGACAAGTTCAAGATCCATGACCCACCAAAAAAAAAAAATGTGTGTGGGGGGGGTGAAGGAGTCAGTTGTGATTTCTGAGGAATCTAGATTTTCTGTCTTTAGTCCTACTCAGTCCAAGAAGAAACTTCTTGTAATTGACACTTGGAACGTGTGTAGCTTTTCCATTCTCCTCTGGATTACAGATAAGTTTTGCTCGTTGGAAGCTAAAATAAATTTTTCCATCAAAGACAAAATTGTTTTTTCCTATTTATAGTAACTTGCAATGATAAGATGCCTATCGTTATGTGAATTTGAACTGGCTACTTACTTGTTTTCATTCTATTTCAAATGGAGATGTTGTCTTTCTTGCCCATCTCTAAAATGTGTATAAGGAGCAGCTTAATTAATTTACATTCATCATCAAAGCTAAATACTCCTATGCATTAATGATAGGTGGCAAAAGTATTAAGAGGTGATACAGCAGCCTTTGCCCACAAAGAATTAGTAATGTAATGGAATTTTTTAATGCACAGATTTTAATACTGCCAAGCAGAAAGCAATAAAGGCCCTTAAATGTGAAGACTGCTTATAAGATCATATTCTAGTGCCTGACCTATCAATACATGGCTTATAATAAGGACTCAGTAAATTACTTGTAGAGTAAGAAAATTAATGAATTTTAACTGGATAAAATATAAAATGGAAAAGAAGATAAGCTTAGGTAGGGAAGTAGATATTAATTTCTACTGTTGTTATAAAAGTATGACTTACGCTGAGTGCAATGGTTCACACTTGTAATCCTAGATCTACTCAAGAGGCAGAGATCTGAGGATAGCAGTTGAAAGCCAGCCCAGGCAAGAAAGTCTGTGCAACTCTTATATCTAATTAAATACCAAAAAACTGAAAGAAAAGCTATGGGTTAAGTGATAAGAGTGAGTGAAAAAGCTCAGGCGCAGCTTGAGTTCTTCTGCCTGGTAATAATTATATAAAATAAGTAATTGTACCCAGGCCCTCAGTTCAAGTTCTAGTACTGGCAAACAAAAAAGAAGTATGAGTTACTAGTAAGACTGTCTTTCCAAATGTCATCTAGGATTTCCTAATAGCCAAATCTAAAATCAGTCTTTGTCCACCCAGGCCTCCCATAGTCCTCCTTTTCAGGGCATTCCCCCTCCACTTCATAGGCACTACCTTTTCCTGGTTTACCTCCTACCACAGATCCCTAAATGCTCTACTTTATAGCTCCTATTCCACTGTGCCTCCTCTGAACCTGACTCTCCCAGAGCATCAACTATCCTTGCATGCTGCTGCTTACTAAAACATTTTCTAGCCTTTTTCTTTCACCTATTCGTTTTCTTGGTTTCCCTTGCTGCTTTGCTACCATGGAAAGCTTTCCCCACCCTAGGCATGAAAATTACATCTAGCCATTACACTTCAAGGATGGTTGATAAGCCTACTCCTTCACTAGAGTT
The DNA here is from genome assembly GCF_031878675.1 of Megascapheus bottae. Lineage (NCBI taxonomy): Eukaryota > Metazoa > Chordata > Mammalia > Rodentia > Geomyidae > Megascapheus > Megascapheus bottae. Next base: position 45,897,619 of record NC_143515.1, read on the forward strand.
TCCTAATTTTCCAGGCAAAATTAACCAGTTCTTCAAATTTATATGTGCATTCTGTTTTTGAACTCAGTTTTACTTTATAAGTAATTGCTGCCACATCTATTTTCACAGCTTTAGCATCTCCCTGGTGGCAAGAACTGTTGGGGAATTTTGTTTGTTTTTGCTTCACTTTTATGTAAGCAGACTCAGTATTTAGCATTTGGCTTTGAATTCAACAGGGGGATAATCAGGGTTTTTTTCCCTTTTTATTTTTTTTAATTTTATTTTATTGTAAAGATGATGTACAGAGGGATTACAGTTACATAAGGTAATGATTCATTTCTTTTCAAAGTGTTACCCCTTCCTTCTTTCCTCCCCCCCCCACACCAAGTTGTAAAGTTCATTTCCAACTTAGTGCCTAGTGAGTATTGCTGTTGTATTGGTTCACTTTTTGTCCCACCATTTCTGATTTCCATTTCCTTCCCCAAATCAGCTAAACTTACATACAAGACAAAAGGTTCTGAAATCAGAAACAGTAACCACAGGGAATAAACCAGAGAGGGAGGAAAAAAAAACATGAATTGAATTCAGATCCCACCCAATCTTGTCTAACAACAAATTGGCAATTGTCCAGATACTTCCTCACAAACCAGAATCTGACACTTACACACTTCCATAGATCCATTGTTTCTTTTAATGCTTCATCTTTACAGATATAAATGAATGTGAGACCACCAATGAATGCCGAGAGGATGAAATGTGCTGGAACTATCATGGTGGCTTCCGTTGTTACCCACGAAATCCTTGTCCAGATCCCTATGTTCTAACATCAGAGAAGTAAGAATCATCAGAACTTTTGAAAGTAGAAAGTTTCTGGTCCTCCCAAGTCAAACGTATGAATACTTCCTGTTTGTCTCTGCAGCCGATGTGTTTGCCCAGTCTCAAATGCTATGTGCCGAGACCTGCCCCAGTCCATTGTCTACAAATACATGAGCATTCGATCTGATAGGTCTGTGCCATCAGATATCTTCCAGATACAGGCCACAACCATCTATGCCAACACCATCAATACTTTTCGGATTAAATCAGGAAATGAAAATGGAGAGTTCTACCTACGAGTAAGTATCTTGAAGGAGGAGTCATTAAAAAAAAAAAAAAAGGTCGGGGCCGGAAGTTTGGCCTAGTGGTAGAGTGCTTGCCCAGCATGCACGAAGACCCGGGTTCAATTCCTTGGTACCACATACTTAGAAAAAGCCAGAAATGGTGCTGAGGCCCAAGTGGTACAGTTCTAGCCTTGAGAAAAAATCCAAGGACAGTCCTCAGGCCCTGAGCTCAAGCCCAGGACTGGCAAAAAAAAAAAAAAAAAAAAAGGCAGCAGCAGTTTGTTGTCATGCAACATACCCAGTGGGAGGAAAGCTAGTATTTAAAGAGCTTTATGTGCAAACAACATCTCATTTAATAATCCTATAATACTGTCATGTAGATATTAATATTGATCATCTTTCAGAGAAAAGTGAGACTCAAACTAAATAATTTTCCCTAAAGACACTCAAATTCTAAGCTGTACCTTCTAATAGAGTTGATGTGTGACTGCCAGTACACACACACACACACACACACACACACACGTATACACACAAACACATACCCCCAAGTATTACAAATTGATAATATTTAATAATATTTAACTGCATTTCTCAAGAGCTTTTCAAAAACCATGAATCTCTTGTGTTACATTTGCAAGACTGTTTAGATTTGCACTCATATTAGACCCCTTCCGTCTCTGAGAAGTGACCCATTGCCCTGCACAGAATACTGTTAGCAGTTGTACCCTCTGTGCAAACTTTAGACAGACATTATAGGCTCTCTCGGGTCTTTCCCTTGCCTTCCACTGTCCATGTGAAATCTTTTTTCTGAATTTTGTCATTTCTTTCTTACAATGTCTCCTGGGTTATCTTTGTTCCCACTGGCTGGCTTTGAAGTTGTTATTGTTACCTCCCCAACTCCTCCAGAATTGTACAAGCCTCAGCCTTCTAGTTTCCTCTGCAAAACTCTCAGCAAGTTCATTTTAGGTTAAAATTCTGACACATTTTAAATATAACTCACCACTTCACATGAACGTGATGGCAGGGTTACTGAAACTGTTTTGTGCTGAGGATATTAGTCATCCAGTTACAATTTTCTCAACACTCCTTTGGGCAGTCTTCATTTTTAATCAAATTCTCAAGTCAATATTTCATTTTGAGAATATGAAAGTAAATTGGGACATTCATCCTTGTGATAAAGTTTACACATTCTTAATATTTACACATTTATCCTGTTCTTTGATATATTAACTTCCCTTGCAGCTCCAGAGTAACATGGCTCCATTTCTTTGCCAATAAATTAAAAATTATTAATTTCTTATGACCAACTTCTAAAGAAAAAAATTCAACTCTAAGTAAAATCTATTGTTTATTTTCTGTTCGGAGAAAGATAAACTACTCTAAGATTTGATGTGTTAAACTTGAGGTACGTTAGATATTTGTAAGAAGTCTCATCTAAATGAGATTATTTATATAGCTCAACCAAATAATTCCAGTCCAAACAGTATTGGTAAGTTCATGATAATAAAAATAGATTTATCTTAAAAATCACCTTTTAAAAATAACTTTCTAGTTTGAACTGTTAGCCATAATTTAAGAAAATAAAATTTCCTTACAGAATTATTGAACAGCAGAATCACTAAATAATCCAAGCATGGCACTGTTGGAACCCCAACAGTGTTGCTCTGCAGCCAGCATGGCACTTTGAAGGTTACTTTTTACTCATGTCTGCATTTATTGGCTTGCTGTTTCCATTATAAGCACTCATCATGTTTTTCTCAAGTAAAATTTTTTCCATGAATTATATAAAGCATTGTCAATGTTAGTAATTCCAGCATTTAAGAACTTTTTAAGTTATTTGAAGTTTAAAAACTACTTGCAATAATAAAATTCTGTGTCTACTTATTGGATAATTGAAAAGCTCTTATCAAATTTCTACATTGAAATTCCACTTACAAAGTGCAAATTTAATGCACAAAAATTAACTAAATCTAGGTATCTGTGAATCATTACTATACTCCTAGCTACTCCAGAGCTTGAGATCTGAGGATCACAGTTCAAAGTCATCCAAGAGAGACAAAACCAACAGACTCTTATCTCCACCTAATCAGCAGCTAGAACTAGAGGCATAGCTTAAGAAGAGGGTTAGCCATGAGCAAATAATAATAATAATAATAATAATAATAATCCAAGGAGAGCAAAAGGCCCTGAGTGCAAGCTCTAGTACCAACACACACACACACACACACACACACACACACACACACACACACACACAAACGATAAACAAAAAAATTTAAAACCTACTAGCAGACCTTAGTTAAGCATTTACTATATTCTCAAGTCCATACTAGCAGCTATGAGAAACTAAAAGACATGAAATGCACTGATTTCACAAAGTTTCAATATTGCTGTGAAGCAAAAATTAACATGAATGAATAAAAAAGGAGCCAAATGTATGTTTCATCTGTGGTCTGAAGACATCAAAAACTTAACAGAAAAGAAGCTTTTTGGTAATCATAACAGCTGATGACATCATGAATGGACATTTGGGATATGGAATGCTCCTCAACTTTCTTTTGGAAGGATGCTGAGATCTTTCCCAGAGGGAGACTATTAAAGGAGTCATACATGAAATTGAAAGTAGAGTCTCATCTCCCCGGCACATGGGTTTCTTAGTTTTACTCAAAGCCTTATTACCACCTCTCATATCATATTACTCACTTAACTGCGTCACCATAATGCTAACCAGACTACCCATATGTTTGCTTTTCTATTCTTGGCATGTAAAATAGTGCCAAGATCATAGCAGATACTCAAACATACTTTACTTGGAATTACTAGGGATGAACTGAAGGCTTGGCACTTGCTACCCAGGCACTCTACCACTGAAGCAATGTCCCCAGCCCTACAAAAATGTGTGTCCCATTCCTGGGGTTTGAATGCAGGATCTGGTACTGTCCCTGAGACTTTTTGCTCAAGGCTAGCACTCTACCACTTGAACCACAGCTCCTTGAGATTTGGTGATTAATACAGAGATAGGAATCTCAAGGACTTTCCTACCTTTCAAACTGATCCCCAGTTTCAATCTGATCCTTAGCCTCTTGAATAGCTAGGATTACAGATGTGAGTTACAAGCACCTGACATTATTTTCAAAGTATTCAAAGTATTACAGTTATCTACAATTATTACTTAGAAGAGGAAACTATCAAGGAATATTCTGGATGCACAGCAATGAATAAAATCAAGTAATTTCCTGGCCTATTGAAGCTTATAGTAAAGATGAACAAGTGCTTAGAATCATTGTTAACAAGTGTATAATAAGGGGATCTAATCAAGATAGCAGTGCTTTTGGAGCCACTGAAGGAGATAACGTGAGCTACAGGATAAATTAGGGAATAGCAAATGAAAGGACTATAAAGAATTCCAGCTTTTATAGAACTCATGTGACTGAAACAGAATAGCCTAAGAAGAACCTGGAAAGGTAAATAGGGTTTAGATGACACAAAGGCTCACAGAATATCTTAAGGCTTTCAAGTAGAACATTATTTGGATTTCCATGTTAAGATGATGGCTGCCCAAAGCATATAGCCAGGATTGTAGTAGAGAAGGAATGGAAATGGAGAAATTAGTAATCTAAGATGAGAATACACACACATTTTTTAATATATCAGAAAACATCTAATAACCCACTTGATATTAGAAAATTAGAGAAAGATAACCTTTTTCCTGTTTTTTTCCTCAGTCTATTTCTATGTTCCTCAAGCATCTGAAGCATTAGAAAAGTGTCACCCACCCTCTATTTTTATACCCTTATCCTTATACTTTTGTATATTTCCATATTTCCTAACATTGCCATACTCTATCGAATTAACTATTTAACTTTCCACTAGGGTGTAAGCATACGCAATGATAAAATAAAAAATGACAACTTTGTTTACCAATTCAAAGACTATCAGATTCTCATCTGAGCTCTAGTCTCTAAAAAGGCTCTCTAAAAAATATTCAACCCGGCCGGGAGTTTGGCCTAGTGGTAACGTACTTGCCTAGCATGCACCAAGACCTGGGTTCGATTCCTTGGAACCACATACATAGACAAAAAAGCCAAAAATGGTGCTGAGGCTCAAGAGTAGGGCTCTAGCCTTGAGAAAGTCCAAGGACAGTGCTCAGGCCCTGAGCTTAAGCCCAGGACTGGCAAAAAAATAAAAGTATTCAACCTAAGGTAGAGAAATGTAAACAAATCAAAAGCAATTTAAAATGTGAAATGCTAACATGTAGTTAATGAGAAGTGTTATTAATAAAAGAAGAGGAAGAAGAAGGAGGAGGAGGAGGAGGAGGAGAAGGAGAAGAAGAAGAGGAGGAGGAGGAGGAGGGGGAGGGGGAGGGGGAGGGGGAGAGGGAGAGGGAGAGGAAGGAGAAGGAGAAGGAGAAGGAGAAGGAGAAGAAGAAGAAGAAGGAGGAGGAGGAGGAGGAGGAGGAGGAGGAGGAGGAGGAGGAGGAGGAGGAGGAGGAGGAGGAGGAGGAGGAGGAGGAGGCCAAGTTCTTGTAACTTGAGCTAATGAACACAAAGGTTAATGATAGAAAGCGTTGGAACCAAAACAGGACTAGGTAGAAGCTGTTTTATCCCACTACTACTATAATTCTCACAGGAGGTACAATAATAAATCATAGAAACCCCAATCCAAGAATTATTCTCTCATCCCTTCTTCTCTCTTCCATTTTTAGCAAACAAGCCCTGTGAGTGCCATGCTTGTGCTCGTGAAATCTCTGTCGGGACCCAGGGAGTACATCGTGGATCTGGAGATGCTGACAGTCAACAGCATAGGGACCTTCCGCACAAGCTCAGTGTTGAGACTGACAATAATAGTAGGACCCTTTGCATTTTAGCCTTTCTTAAGAATGCACTACAGGCATTTAAGTCAGCCAAAAAATATCATTGCCTTAAAGCGTTGTTTTATTTATAGATATATCTAGTACATCTATATCTATATTCTGTACACTCACTTATAGTTCAAACAACTACACCATGGTATAAAGTGGGCATTTAATCTGTAAAGATTCAAAAAGTTTATCTTTATGACTGTCTGTAAATTAGACATTAATCCACTAAACTGGTCTTCTTCAAGAAATCTAAGTACAAGTTATCAGGTAAAACTTGGATTCTTTCCTGTAAAAATTATACCAATCAGTGATGGCCTTTTGATGCTTAGGAGAGCTTATACAGACAGCTCCACTGATGTCTCAGAGGAGGCAGTCATTATAATATTGAACATCAAGCAAGGAAACAATGAGTTTTTGAACCACTTTGTAAGAAAATGGAAAAAGCTAATAAAAGATATATTTCTTTAGAAAAATGGGGGTCTACCATATTTGTGTTTTTCTTTATTGCACGATCAGTTTAAAAGTGGTAATTTAATGACTTATTACATAGTAATAAATCATTATTGTACAACATATTGGTTTCTCTAGGATGTTTTAAATTTTATCAAAAATCTTTCAAGTAATAAAAAATAAGCAAAATTTCCCCAAACTCCCAAAACAAATCATATATCTCCTAAAAAATATTACACATGGATAACACATGAGAAAAAAGTACAAAAAAAAAGAACCTAAACAATTTTGGAGTTAGCCTGAAGCAGCAAGTTCAGCGAATACACATTGCTGAATTCGGGGATTTCTACCCCCAGATGAAGACTAAAATTAAGAAAAGGGATTTTACTGGAGAAGTTTTAATTTCTAAATAAGAGTCAAATCCTAATACTTCTCAAATTATATTGGATGCTCTCAGAAGAAGAAAATGGAGAAGGGTTCTTCCCGTCATTCAGGGTAACCATGAACTTAAGCCAACATCTTTCCTCCCAAGCCTTTGAATAAAGTTTATGCCTTCTTAATTGTTTAAAATGTAACTTTCACTTTGATATGTCATATTTTTAAATAAAAATAAATATTCATTTAGAAGATAACTCAATCTTTGGAGGATTTTTTTTAATGTAGCAAATAACAGACAATATCATTTTTATGTAGTGGGAGAAAAGCATATATATACTAGAGATGAAGACACAGAAGGGCTATTAAAGTTATTTAAGTTATTCCACTAAAAATATTTACAGTCAATTATTTTTCTCACATCCAATTTCAAGAAACAAATGAATAACCTCTACTACCAAGTAACCTCACTGTTAAAACAATGCTCCTCAAAGAGTTGACAAAATGGGCATGAATTATTGGAAAAATCACCAAGAGACAGGCTTTAAAAAAAAAAACACAAAGTCCTTGAGTGGGGGGAAGGGGTTTTCTAGGTTCCAGAAGCACAGAAATAGTGAAGAAAAAACAGGTCAGAACATGCCAGCCCCCAGTATAGCAGGACTATTAAGTGTATTCCTCTCTCCTGTGAATATGCTTATCTACATCCACATAAATTAATGCTTGATTTAAGCCACTCCATGTTTAATCAGTCTAGTGATTTTTCTACATTTAGACATCACTCTCAAGTCAGAGTTGAAGATGGTAACATTAAAACATAAATAGCCAGCCAGCCAGGAGTTTGGCCTAGTGGTGGAATGCTTACCTAGCATGCATAAAGACCCAGGTTCAATTCCTCGGTACCACATACATAGAAAAAACTTGGAAGTGGTGCTGTGGCTCAAGTGGTAGAGCTCTAGCCTTGAGAAAGCCCAAAGACAGTGCTCAGACTCTGAGTTCAAGCCCCAGGATGGGCAAAATAAATAAATAGCCTAATAATTTCTTCCAAATTTTTCCTCAACTCTCTAGAGAACTATACAAGCAACAGATATCTTTGGAATATTTACCAACAAATCTGGCCCTTCCAACCCATCTCCAAACACTGAATATATATGAACCTACAAAAACCATTGACTCCCAAAATGATGGTTGTCAAAATGATTCTTACACTATCCATCCACTAACTTCACTGCTTAACTCTACCCATTGAATAGAAAATATATCACATAGAAACAAAATTAATTCATAGGAACAAAACATTATAGCTTTGAGAACTATCACATGAGAACTTTAACAGGTACAATCATCCTCCCTAACCATAAAAAGTTCATGCTTAATTAAAAGCTTAGTGTACTTTGGAACTCAAACTAAAAAACACTATCCAAAATCATATCCAAGCAGTAAGAGAAAGCCCTACTTTGTCTCAAATTACAAGTGACTCCATCCTTCTATCTCTTGCAAGTCATTGACCTCAACCAGTTTCCATAGTTAGGAAGTATAGGAATGACTCATTCTTACTCATTATTATCCTTTTCCTTTTTGGTCAGTCATTTGAACTCTGGGCCTGAGCACTGTCCCTCAGCTCTTCAGTTCAAGGATATCGCTCTACCACCTGAGCCACAGCACCACTTCCAGTTTTCTGGTGATTAATTGGAGATAAGAATCTTGAAGAATTTTTGCCTTGGCTGGCTTTGAACTACAATCCTCAGATCTCATCCTTCTGAGTAGCTAGGATTACAGGCATGAGCCACCGGCACCCACCATGATTATCCTTTTGTCTTGGTAATAACTTATTGAGACATTTCTTTTTTTCATATTTTTATTGTAATTAATAGAAGGGTTACATGATATTTGCCAGATAGGAGGTGCATTAATTCACATACATTGATACCCTTTCACATGTCTTGATCCCCATTTCCCTCTCCCCCACCTCCACTCCTCATCTTGTTTTCCCCCCCTTCCCTATCCAATTTCAAATAACCAAATACAAATATATCCAATATATCAGGTAACAAAGTGGGATACTGTAACAATATGAGATAACCAAGGGACAGCAAAAGAGATGAGAGATAACATGGTACATTAAGGACAACAATCACTCATTTTATGGCTTTTGTTTCTATATCCTAGAGGTCCTTTCATTTAGCGTCATACTATATGGCCTTATGTATCAAGGTTTTGCTCTATTGCTGCTAGGAGAGCCCAAGGTTTCTACTGATTATGACAAATGAGGGAAACCATTGAGCCTAAGTTCCTTTGAGTCTGGCTTACTTCACTTAACATGATTTTAGCACAACAATGTTCATTGCAGCACTATTTTCCATAGCAAAGATATGGAACCAACCTAGATGTCCCTCAGATGGATCAACAAGATGTGGTATTTGTACACAATGGAATTCTATGCTGCTGTCAGAAAGAACGACATCGCCCCATTTGTTAGGAAATGATAAGACTTAGAAAAAATCTTATTGAGACATTTCTATGGTGATTATACCCACCCCTTAACAGTGATATAGTATAAAACAACCGGAAATCCAGTCTCCATTCTAATGTTCACCAGCTGAGAGACTTTGAACAAATCATTTCAAATCTCAGTATCGTGTTCTCATTAGGTATAAAATGAGCATATTTAAGTATGGTGTTTTCATAGCATTAAGCCCCACCTCATTCCTACACATCAAGACAAGAAAGAGCTCTATTGACACATCTTTCACACAATGAGTACTCTTCAAATGTAGTAACTCCTGGAAGCATTGAACACTGGAGGGAGAAAAAAAATTAAGTTTCCACTCAAAGACAGATTTTCACAATGTAGGTTCATAATATGAGGATAAAAGAAATAATCTAAATCTGCTGTAAGTTTTTAAAATTACAACAAAAGAAAACATTTCTTTCACTGTTCATTTTATTAAATTATGTTTTCCTTACTTTCTCCTCTGATACTGATTGAAATATGATTAGTCATGTTAAAATAAAAGTTATTTTACCCATTATACCAAGTGAGAAAAAAAAGTCCAATCAAAGATTCACACATGTCAAATATGCTTCTAGGGCAATGCTATTTCTTTCCTCAAAGAAGCTTGGTAACAAGAACTGATCCAGGGACCGGAGTTTGGCCTAGTGGTTGAGTGCTTGCCTAGCATGCACGAAGACCCGGATTCGATTCCTCGGTACCACATACCTAGAAAAAAGCCAGAAGTGGTGCTGAGGCTCAAGTGGTAGAGCTCTAGCCTTGAGAAAGTCCAAGGACAGTGCTCAGGCCCTGAGCTCCAGCCCAGGACTGGCAAAAAAAAAAAAAAAGAACTGATCAAGTTATTACCACCAATTCACCATCCTAATACCTGTCATTTGAGCTCAGATTCCCATGCTTTCTATTTAGATGGAGTGTTTTCTGACTGTGGTTAGGAAAGGACTCTTGCTGCTTAAGTGCTCCCAATAATAAGATAATATCCCTTAATTGTCAGACCTTGTCCCCTAAACAGTTTCTGTCCCCTCTGAATATAAAAATTATGTTCCTATTATATCTCCTATTATAAATTTTCTTTTTAATAATAATAGGATTCTTGTCAAGCCTTGTTGCTTTGAAGATTTGTGCATTGTCACAAGATACTGAACCACACTACTGTGTATAAGGTACACATCATAGATTTACATGAGATTTTATGTTACAGCTTTGTTTTCATCAGCCATATCCCAAATTTCAACACCATCAAGCAACGTTTTCCAAACTACTTCCACTCCGCATCATGAGCTAGCCTTCAAGGCCCATGACTGTAAGCCCTGGCACTTTGAGTGGAATTAAAGCAACATAGATACAAACCTGATATTGAATTACTTGAGCTGAAGGTCATTATTTCTCTTTAACTACAGAGAGACAGAATATTTTATACATAATATCCCTAAGCCCTACCAATGAAATACAAGAACCAATAATCGTACAGACTTTTCTAAATTTGTCATGACAGCAATTTTCAAAAAGAAAGTTAAAAGTCTATTACTAAAAATCTCTGTGTGAAGACTTTTAAGAGAGAGAGAGAGAGAGAGAGAGAGAGAGAGAGAGAGAAAGAGAGAGAGAGAGAGATGTCTAGTGCTGAATGAAGTGTTTAGAGACCTTCCTGTCATAAGAATAACTGCTAGGTATGGGGTTTATGTAAACAAGAGCTTTATCTCATGTGATTGTTGTTCTTAATGCACTATGTTATTTTTCTTTTGTTGCCCTTTGGTTAATATCATATTGTTACAGTATCTGACTTTGTAATTTTGAAAAAAAAAAGACTACTTCCATTCATTGACATTGTGTAATATTCCTCAAGTTTTTTTTATTGTAATGTATAGAGGAGTTACAGTTAATATTTGCCAGATAGTAGGTGAATTACTTCTCACACATTGATACCCCTTCTCATGTTTTTGTCCCCATTTTCCTCCCCCACCCCTCCGAAACATCTTGTTTCCCCCCTTCCCTTTCCTATTTCAAATAAACAAATAAACATATATACAATATGCCAGGTAACAAAGTCAGATACTTCCTCACTTTTTTTTTAACTCAAGAAGAAAATGTATACAACAAATATTTTTATCTAGCCTTCTTTCATTAGAGGCAGGGAGTAAAACATCACATTTAATTAACAACTTAGTCAACATTGGAGTCATTAAATCTTTTTGTAACATGCTCAAAAGAAAAAGCCATGGGGAGGAAAACAGGGACAAAAACATGAGAAGGGGTATCAATGTGCAAGAAGAAATGTACCTTTTACTTGCCAAATGTAACTGTAACCCCTCTATACTTTATCCCAACAATAAAAAAAGAAAAATCCAAAGCTAAAAAGATTTTTTAATACATGGATATAAGAGACAAGAAATCAGCTAAAAGGTCCTCACATCTAATAAATGCAATCATCTCCACCACCAAACGATAGACTGTTCAATATCAGAAGACCACCTAAACATAGCCTAGTGGAATTATTATTCTGAGGGAGGCTTCACAAATAAAAGCTTATTGTCAAACCTTGTTTCCATTACTTCAAGCTGTTGCTTATATTTTGAATAGCCATTTATGCTTCTAACTTTCTCTTTCTTTAAAATATAGACCAGCTGCTGGCTTGCTCATATGTTATATATAAGAAGGCCATGAGGGAAACACTTTCATTAATATGTCAAATTATTTTTAACACACTTATATTTCTATCCTGAATCATCATCCCTAAAACATGGCATGTTTCCATCTTCCCAGCTGCGGGGGAGCACCTGCAAAATACAAACCCAAAAATGTGACACATCTGGAACAAAAAAAAATTGTTTCATCTGGCCAACAGACTAAAATATCAAGATCACTGAACAGAAACAAGGCAAAAAGTTAACTGCCTCTTATATGTAGTCAACGCAGATGTCTAGTTAAGCTGTTTATATTGTAAGCACATGTGTATGTTAATGGAGCCATAGGCCCCTTTAATAAGCCAGAGTCGGAATATAAATGCAAGAGAATTTTAAGACCCAAATGCAGCAATTTGGTTCGTTTTATCTTCCAGTAGAAACTAAATTAGTTTCTACAGAACAGCATTATCTTTAAACAGATGATTACCCCACAAATAGATGTGTTTAATTTGTTCTTTATGTATCTCCAAATTGTTTATTTCCTTTCATAAGAGTATTTCATGGGGGTGAGGGTTTGTGTGTTTTAACGTATATATGTTTAAGTGACAAATTACTTGCACACAGTTAAAACCAGGTGTCTTGGTTTGCATGGCCCCAAAAACTGACTTCCATGCATGAATGGGTAGTTTGAGAGGTTATCTCAGGAAGCACACCCTACCTCTAGGGAAAGTGAGTCAAGAAAAGGAGAAATCCTAAGAAATGAGTTAATGAGAAAGCTACTTCTGTGAGAAACAGGAGCTCACTTTTTCTGAGATCCTCTGAAATACCCTGTGGAACTCAACTCAGAAGTAGACTGAAGATAATTACCAAACAACTGCCATCCTTCTGGTAAGCTTTGCCCACACTGAAAGAATTGCCTGTATCTGAGTGAGCCCTCAAGAAGAGAGGAGACAGGGCCTAAATATAATACAGCAAGCTAGAAACTTCTGCTGTAGCTCCCATTATACCTACATGGCTGAGAGAAAGTAAAGGAGATGAATGCAATGCTTGGTGACTGATTACTAAAGTTTGTTTTACTCACTGGCTTAATGCCTTCTTATCATATAGTGTAGACCTCTTCCTCTGCCTTTCACTACTCATTCCCCCATCTTTTTCTCTCTTTATCCCTCTTCTCTTTTAATAAAATTTTCTTCTCCTCCAAGAATTATTGTCTTACAAGTACTTTCACTTTAAAGAGTATTAAAATTAGTCTCTGTATAGGAAAATGTAGGCTGATCCAAACTCAAATAGACTTTACATGATACAGATTTGATAGAGGCTGAAATCTGACAACATTAAAACTTTGGGGGCCAAAAGTGTGGCCTAGTGGTAAAGTACTTACCCACATGCACGAAGCCCTGAGTTCGAGTCCTTGGTACCACATACACAGAAAAAGCCAGAATTGGTGCTGTGGCTCAAGTGGTAAAGCACTAGTCTTGACAAATCTCAAAGACAGTGCCCAGTCCCTGAGTTCAAGCCCCAGGACTGGCAAAAAATCTTTTCATGGCATGGTAATAAGTGTTTATGAAGCCAAAGAAATCTCTATGAATCATCAATTTTAAATTATAACCATATGAGGAAAAAGATCCAATTATCTTTTTATTCTATCTATAGCTAATGAGATAAAATGATTATCATTGGGCAATCAGAGTAGGTAGCCAAATCTATAGAAAAAAATTATAAAGAATAGGAAGGTTAGGAATCGTGGTACACACCTGTAATCCCAGCTTCCCAGCTGCTCTTGAAGAAAGACACTTCAAGGCCATCCAGATTAAAAAAATAATAAAAATCAATATTCAGTTATATAAGGGCATATAGTGCTAACACCAGTCAAAAATACAAGAGCCTATATAAAAGACAACTAAAACAAAGAAAGGTTCAGAATGCAGCTGAAGTAGTAGCACTCTTCCTAGCAAGTCAACAAGCCCTGAATTCAAACCCTAGTACCATAGGAAAAAAACTGATATTTTCCCAAACCTTGTGATCTTTTCCATATTTTTCAACCTATATTTATTGTGACTTTATATAAAATTTCATGCCTAATTTTGCACTAATAATTTTACATTGATTCTCTTAAAGAGAATCTCCAAAACCGAGGTACATTCCTGGTAATAAGAGCACAAAGAATGTCTTAACTTAGTGTAACAAACATGTGTATGAAAAACTTATAGCTAATATTACAATGATTGGAGAACAAAAAGCAGTTGCTTTAAAGGAAGGAATAACACAAGGGTATCCACTCTCACCACTCATAAATATAGCCTTTCAATTTTAGCTAGAACAATATGGTAAGAAAAAGAAACAAAAGAGATACAAATAGGAAAGAGAAAAATATTATCATTGTTTATAGATCTTATACCTAAAAGATCCAAGAATCAGCACCATAAAACTCTCAGATCTAATAAACACTTTCACCCAAGTGGCAGTATACATAATCAACATACAAAAAATTTGTTATTAAAATATAGAAACATTTTTCTACATACTGAGACATTAGAAAAATAATCTTGTTCACAAAAGCCCCCAAAAGTACCTAGGAATAAACTTAAACAAGAGGTAAAATATTGCTACAATAAAAACTGTCAAACCCCAAAGAAATTGTAGATGATAAAAATACTTCCAATGATCATTTATTATTAGAATTAATATTATAAGAAAGCTCTATTCCTGAAAGTAAAGCTATATTCCTGATCTGTAAACATAATCTAATCATCAAAATTCCAGTGACATTCTTCACAGAATTAGAGAGAAAAGCCCTAAAACTGATGTGTAATAGCAAAAAAACCAGACTAGCTTAAGTAATTCTGCATAAGAAGAACAATACTAGAGGTACTGTAATAGCTAACTTCAAATTACTCTATAGAGCTAATGTAATAAAATCAGTCACAAACCAGATATCTATACCAATAGAATAGAATAGAAGACCCAGACATAAGTCTACACAATGATAGCCATCTTGTTCTTGACAAAAAGTGCCAAAAAAAAATCAGAGACATGCATGTTAAAGACAGATTTTAACAGATGGTTCTGGGGAAATTGGATATCCAACATGCAGAAGACTGAAATTCAATTCCCATCTTTCACCTTGTACAAAAATCAGTTCAAAGGTCATCAAAAACTTTAATGTAATACATGAAACCTTAAAATTCTGGAGAACACAGAAAAAAATACTTTAAGGTATGGGTATAGGTAAATGATGCCAGTAACTCAGAAAATAAAAGCAAGAATTGACAAAGGGATTGCATAAAAGCTTTTATGCAATAAAAGAAAATTTACCAGAATTAAGCAACAACCTATACTACAGAGAAAAAATTGCCAACAATTAATTGAACAAAGAATTCATATCCTGTGTTAAACTATAGCCCAACAAATAAACTAGCTAAAAAATGGGCAGATGAAAGAAACCATTTTCAAAAGAAGTGAAAATGGTGATAAGTTCAATATACTTAGTTGGGAAATAAAAATCAAAACAACGTAGAGATTCTATCTTATTCTGGTCAGAATGGCTGACATCAAGAAAATAAAAATAAATGCTGATGAGAGTAAATAAAGAGAAGGAATGAAAGAGAGAAAGAAGGAGGGAGAGAAAGAGAGAAGGAAGGATGGGTGGATGGGTTGGAAACATGGTGGAAAAGGAAGAATTAGAAATATGGTAGGATTGTAAATTAGTACAGCTACTATGGAAATCCCTATGGAGGTTCCTTAGAGTATTAAAAATAGAACTGTTCACTACAATATTGGTCAGTGACTAATTTTATGTGGTTGTTGTTATTTTTAGTAAAGCAAAAATGGGTGAGGCTGATATTGACCATCTATAAATAAATTATATTAAGATATTTATTCCACATTGAAGGACAATTACTAATATAAAACTATAAGCACTAAGGTGGGGATACAGCTCAGTGGTAAAGTATTTGCCTGAAATGTCCTTCTTCGCACCCCTAACAATACACAATGGGAACTAAAGATGACTCTAGTACCAAATCAAGATACTACCATACCTAATCAAGTCACATTAGGAAGAGATGAAAATTTTATAATAGAGAAAACTAAGGCAGCCTTGAAAATTAGTCTGGATTCAGAAAGGACTTACATGTAATACATTAAGCAGGTAAGATCTATAAAAACGACTGAAACATAACCCTTGTATGATGCTTCTTGGGATTACCAAAATGCATCTCTTTGAATCAAATAGTCAAAGACATGTTAAATATAAAATATAAATATGATCAATTCCTGAATAGAATCTGTCTGTAATTCCAACATTCAGGAGCAGAGGCAGAAAAGGCCGGTTCGTAGTCAGATTTGGCCATATAATGAGGCTAAGCCTCAAAAAATGTATTTAGTGCAGTAAATATTTCTATGGAATAGAACATATATTTAAACATGCAAGAGTATATAAAGGACAGAAACAATATACTATTTTGTTAATACTATACTTCGTCTTGATTAATGGATAGCTATTGGATAACAGTTGCAACAAATGCTCAAGGATTTATATGTGTGTTTTTAATTGCTCAATTAGGCCCATTTTCTTCTGTTGAGTGAAAATTCATCCAATTAACTGTAGAAAAGTTATAGGCACTCTAGGGCCACATTACCTTAAGAGAAATAACTGTTCACACATCATCAGTGGCCTGTTCTCCTTGGATAGCAAGCCATTCCAGAAGCAACCATGGGGGAGGGGTGGGGAGGCATTTGACATATGCCCTGTTTAAAAAGTAAAGGAAGGAAAGGTTAGTCCCTGAAGCAGTAACTGTCATTCTTTTTTTCCCTAACAGTAACTGTTAACCATTTTCCCAAGAGATGTTTCAAGCACTCTGATAAAATTATAGAAAGAAATAAACTAAGTGATTCTATGAATATCACAAAGTAGCACTAAGAAGTCTTTTAAGAAGCCCATGGAAGAAGGTGAAATTAAGCATCTGCTCAAGATACCAAAGAAACGTTGTTGTTCTTTTTGTTGATTATTAATGGTCTGAGTGCCATTTTGGAGATTCCACTTTCAACTCTCTAAGTTATACCAAGATAGCCGTTTTTTCCAGAGTGTTTAGAGGTAAGTAGGCAAGTTTCGCTGACTAATTAAAGTAGATGATAAATAAAAAGTAAGAAATAGGGAGGAGGAGGAAAATGGGGACCAAGACATGAGAAAGGGTATCAATGTTTGTGCAGTAATATACCTTCTATCTGGTGAATATAATGTAACCCTTCTATTAATTACAGTAAAATATATGAAAAAAGTAAGAAATAAAAAATGATGCAACACAAAGCTATTTGTCTCTGTCAGATGCTTCTGTAGCAAACAAGGAATCTCAGCAAGTTAGATGCATGTCCTCTTATCTTCCCTCTAGCTTCATTAACAAGTTATTTGGTGTGGAAGGAAACTTAGGTCTCAGCTCTTGACAGTTTTATAGTCCTTGGTCAAGCTTTTCAACAGTTTGGGGCAGGCGTGACTAGGCAGCTAGATTATACATACTGACTTTCCACTTTCAGATACACAATATTTACTTTTCAAAGCAAGCCAATAAACCATCTGACCAATTAAGCCACAGATTGTGGGAGAATTCATGAATGCTAAGCAAAAACTCAGAAACACATGCAGGCTGGAATTTTGTCTAATGTGAATTCATATAAGCTTCATGAAAATGACTACCAATGGCCAGTAGTATCCTACACGACAGCCACTTATGTGTAAAATGGCCAAGTGTCCCAAGAGAATAGTTTAGCTCTGAGGACCCTCACTCAGATAAAGAAGATCAAACTTCAAAAAACAGAGGCAAAGGTTAACAAAAGGCTTGCCAAACTCTTCTACCCTACTAGTCATTTGACATGTCATTCAGATTTTTCCATAATTAATTTTCCAATTTTTCTTTGCCAGTCCTGGGGCTTGAACTCAGGGCCTGGGCAATGTCCTTAGGTTTTCTCAAGGCTAGAGCTCTGCCACATGAGCCACAGCACTACTTCTGGCTTTTTCTATGTATGTGGTACCAAGGAATGGAACTCAGGTCTTTGTGCATGTTAGGCAAGCACTCTACCACTAAGCCAAACTCCCTGCAATTTTCCAATTTTTAAACCAATATTTTCTCAAATAATCCTGTATTGTAACCAAATCCATCTTCTCATGGTCTCCTAAATAGGTAATGTGCCTTCCTACCTCTCTGCCTCTGATCAAATCATTAAGATTCTGCCTTTCCTATCTTCCCTTTCCAACCATAAATCCCAGGCCTTCTCCCTTACTTGCCATATCTGCATGAACATCTCTTAGACATAGTAATTTTTTCCTTCTCTGACCTAAAATCAGAATTAACTGCTTTTACACTGATGTTGATGCTTACACAACTATATCACCGGTCTCATATCATTACTTAACTTTTCAACTATGTTTGTTTTCTCAGCCCCCAAATTATGCAACATCCAACTAACCATCATACTGCAACAATTGAACAAATCTACATACAAATCTGATTTTCAGAACTATCATCTTTATATTCAACTAGTCTCAAAACTGCAGAATCGCTTTAAATCTCCTTATTTCCATAATTCCCATGCTTACTCACAAACACTTGTGAATTCTAGCATTGTTATTTCCATTTCCACTGCCAGATCCCTTGTTTAGGCCTTTATTTACTTGCCTGGACAATTCAAAAGTCTTCCACTGGCCGCTCAGACTCCACTTTTCCCACCTCCAATCCAGTCCAATCTAAACATGCAAGAAGATTAATCTTCCTAACGCAGGTCTGACTCACATTATTTCTCTATGTAAACACCTTCCATGGCATCCTAAAGCCTATCAAATAAAGTATAAATTCTTCAGCCTGGCATTAATAGGCCCATTATAATAAATGTTTTGGTGTGTAATTCAGATTCCTCCATATGGAGACATTTATTCCTCAAGATGTCAGCAATGTTGACTACTAGCAGGTCATAGGTGAATCACTCTCCAAAAATTGCCCTTGGCAACAAGAGCTGCTTGTCTCAAGTTCTGTTTCCCCTCCAGCTTCTGAGTGCCGCATGGGATCAAATGAGGACCCTTTGGTAAATTCCCCCTCTACCACCTCCTGCCTTTGATTTCAAAAACCTTCCCCAAGTAACTTCCTCCACTAGAATCTGTATCTCAGAATTTGTTTTTAGTGACTATAAGATTCTCAGCTATCTTTCTCTCATACTGTTTGTTTCTTTGTTTCTTTTTATCTTTTATTTTACTTATTATCTTTAAGTAATTGTACAAATGGGTTTCAATTCAATACATAATTTATGAGTTCAATACATCTAGACCAATATCACCTGTTCCATCATTTTTGTCATCTGTCCCTGTCCCACTCATTCCCTCATGTTAGCTGGTTCATTTTTCACATATGTATAGTGAATATTATTGTAACCACCCACCCTTCCTCTCTTCATTCATCTATCTCCCTTCCTTTGACCTCCCTCTCCTCAGGTTGTCTTTCATCTGTCCTATACTCCAGTCAAATTGGATGACCTGCCATTCCTTAAACATACTTCATACTTTACAACTCATTCACCCAAAAAGGATTTATTATCTAAAATTTTTGAGACTCTAACGAAGGTTCATCACAAGGAAACATTCACATGCAAACAGATAAATAGAATACATAGTCATGATAGAGCTACCCAATCTTAAATTTCCAAGTTCCAAAACTGTGAGCTAAATAAGCCTATTTTACTTACAAATTCTCACTTCAGGTATTTTATGAAGTGAAAGAAAATGGAATAATACAGAAGTTATTTCCCAGACAAGATCAGAAAACAAGGGGAATGAATATGCTAGAGAATAACATAGCCAAAAATCTTGAAGATATAAAAACTCACCTGATGAGTAAATGAATTTCAAAATGATTGATGCTTAAGAGGAGTTGAGAAGTTGTGGCGAGAGGCAAGAGAAAGCACTGAAAAGGAGAGGAGAGGAGGGGAAAAGGAGAGAGAAAGGGAAGGGAAGGGAGGGGAAAGGAAGGGAAGGAAAGGGAAGGGAAGGGAAGGGAAGGGAAGGGAAGGGAAAGGAAGGGAAGGGATATGTATATGCATTTCTCCTCATTAGGTTAATGAGGAGATACCACGGGGCTTTAAGGAAAACAACAGTACAGGGATCATATTTGTGTTTTAGAAAAATGTCTCCATTTGTTATGGAATGAAAAATGAGCTTGAGGAAAGTCTGGAGACAAATAGTAACTATAGTTATCGAGGCAAAATAGCAATGGAGGTAGAAAAACTCAGACAGAACTAACAGAAATTAAATGAGCATCATCCACTGGAAAAGGAAACTGAAGATAAAGATTTGAGGGGAAAAATAATGTTTAATTTTAACATGCAAACCTTAAGATATTTATGTGAGAATTGGATATTTAGGAGGGAAAGTGGGAGAAAAACATGGGAAGGGGTAACTATGTTCAAGAAGTAATATACTCATTACCTTACGAATGTAACAGTAATCCCTTTATACATCACCCTGACAATAAGTAGTCCAAAACATCAAATAATAGTTAAGCTAGGTAAGCTAAAGACCATAAAAATGATATATTGATTAGAGCCACCCCTAATTTGAAATGTCCTTTCCCATAACCAGAAACTACAAAACATTTCCGTCTTTTAAGTTCAAATTGCCTCACATTTGCATAGTGGTTTACGGAACATCATCACATTACCTCATTCACTGACCAAGATTTTGAAGGTTAAAAAAATCATCTGTGGGGCCGGGAATTTGGCCTAGAGGTAGAGTGCTTGCCTAGCATGCATGAAGACCCGGGTTCAATTCCTCGGTACCACATACATAGAAAAAAGCCGGAAATGGTGCTGAGGCTCAAGTGGTAGAGCTCTAGCCTTGAGAAAGTCCAAGGATAGTGCTCAGGCCCTGATCTCAAGCCCAGCACTGGCAAAAAAAAAAAATCATCTGTGAATCTTGGCATCCTTCCCAGCTCATTAAGACATGGATGTTGTAGGTCTAGAGAAGAAGCCAAATTTGTGGGAAGTTTCATGAAAGAACAAAACTAAGGACTGGAAGAATTAATCTACGAGTCAGAACAATGGCTCGCCCTGTTGCCCAGAGAACACCAGCAGGATCAGCCTACTTGAGATAATTAGTCTTGGTCCTTATTGCAAATCTAGTGAACTGACAGTGACAAGGCCCTCCTGGCTTTCTCATTATGATATTAATTTTGAGAACCAGTATAGTGCTAATTCCCCCATCTTGCAGCACCCTGGCTGACCTTACTGCAAAGGGGAGGCCATGATATAGTCAGTGATAAGCAGGCATTCCTTTTCTGATTGGCTTGTATTTCTCTTCTTTTTCTTTTCTTTTTAAGTGTAAACATCTAGAAAGGAAAGTCTATTTGAATAGGTGCAACTGCCAACTTCACTTACCCTCTCATTTTTAATGAGCCTATTTTGTTTTATGGGTACTTCCAAGGAGCTGACAGAAAAGAGGCAGCTAGAAACAGAAAACATGAAGCAACTTGCTCAGCAGTCAATGTAAGGTCAAAGGCATGCTTTGCTGCACCCTTGCAGACCTAAGGTTTTCATGACTCCCTTTTCAAATACACATGGCAACCCAAATCAGAAGAAGAGAATTAGAGTAGGGCAACTTGTCTCCAAAATTTAAACATAAAAATATTTCAAAGCATCTTGAAGGAGAAACAGCCACCAACACAGTAACAACTGAAGAGTGCAAGGTAGTGAAATGGTACAATGGCTAGACATTTCCAGTCCAGAGCTCCAAAGTTTGTGACAAAGTTGCAGGTTCCATCCTTCCCCCACTCTTGCTTAAGCAACATTCCTCTTAAGCCCTCAAGAGACCTTGGCATTTAGAACTTTAGCAAATATTTACTTTTGCCCAGCAGAGCACCTTGGGTATGATGGGTCCTGGTTGGTGATGCTCAACCCTGGTGACACATAGCCCTTTAAGCAGTAGCTGTTTATAAATGGAGGGATGTGAAAATACATATCAAAAGGGTAGAAATTCCTACCAGTGTGAGTCTGGAATATGTTCCCTAAAGATAAGTCAGTAGGAAAATAAATTTAAAAAATAAAAAAGAGTATGGTATCTTCTATATGTGGCTATTAGATCCAAACAGTACAAGAGCGAGGACTCAATATTTGCATACCCAATGCTATGGACATGGTATTGGAAATATAAACATAACTATATAGACATAAAAACCTATGAATCTATAGACATGTTTTATTTCATAAATTAATGTGTATCTATGATATACAAACCCTTAACCTAATTTTGATTGTGTTCTAAAAACTAAGTGCCGATGATTGTATATAGAGATTCCCTTCTTGAACACTCATTTGTTAAACATGTCATTTGAAATATTATGTAAAAATCAATGTTAAATTCTTTAATAAAAATAAAAATAAAAAAGATAAGTCATTAGGAAATTAGTAAAGCCATATTATCATTAAGCACTAACGGAGCCCAGGTGGTCCCTCTATTCATCACCTCATTTCATCATTTCAGCAATGCCTCTGCATGAATGTTGCATTACAACATTGCATACTGTACTTCTGGATGCCTGTACCCTTATACTTTGTTTCCACTGACAATTGTAAGTTGATAAAAACAAATGATCACATTTATGTTGATTTATCCTATGGGGACCTAAGAACACAAGGCATCCTAAAATTGGAACCAGCTATACAAACAATGTGTCAGAGGAGAAAAGAAAAGTTACAAATCTGAAGCTCAGAAAGAAAATCGGACATTTATTTCAGTGCTAGCATTTTATATAATTTTTAATGTAAGCAAGATATGAGAGCTTTACCAAGATCACATCAGTATAAGTGACTTCTCAGAATTAACTCCATTCTATGTATGTTCCCTCTATTTTTAATACCTGAAGTATTCAAATCTTATCACTATATAATAGCATGCTCCATTTTGTAATCTTTATCACTTTGCATACTACACACACACACACACACACACACACACACACACACACACACACACACAGTTTCCATATTCTCTCAGAGACTTTCAGGAGGAACATGAATATAGAAGTTAAACTGCTTAGGTAGGAAAGAGTATATGGATTAAGCAGGAAAATTCTAACAACTAAGTAATAATAATGATGATAAGTAGAATTTTTCAAATTATGGCACCTAATCCCAACAGTAATCTTATGAAATAGGGCTATTGTTAACTCCATTTTAGAAATGACAAAAACAGGGGTTGAAGAGATTAGGTAAAATTTTCCTAAGGTCCTAGAGGTCTTATAGCTGATAAAGATTGAAATAAGATTTGAATCTAAGATTTCATGCTCCTCAGCTTCCTTTTCACCACTCTGCTATAGTATAGACATGTGATTGACATACAAAAATAAACAACATGCATGGGACTTATTTACTAACAGATTTCCCAGATCAACAGAGAGAGAGAGAGAGAGAGAGAGAGAGAGAGAGAGAGAGAGAGAGAGAGAGAGAGAGAGAGAGAGAGAGAGACAGAGAGACAGAGAGAGACAGAGAGAGAGATTTCATTCTAAAAGTCCATTCTAAAAGTCCTCTCGAGGTGAGGTGAAGCCTGGCTTATATATCAAATCCTTAACTGAAAACAAATAGAGAGCGATTTTCATTCTATAAGCAATATTTAGGAGTTTTCTTCTTTTATAGTATCTAAAACAGTTACAGTAAGGCAGTATTTCATTTAAGCTACCTTTTCCCTGGATATGCTGCATTTTCTTTCACGAATTTTTAAGCTAATTAATAAGATTTCTTCCATGCAATCCCATGCAATTACGTTAAGATTTTTCAAAAATTGGATTCTACTCTGGAAGATTTTTTTAAAAATATTACACTTAGCATATGCATCTTTTGGTCACCATTCATAATTTTTCTATTTTTAATAATCTAATAGTGAAAATTATGCTTAATTTGGAATAAGCCAGACAAATTGCAAATGGTGTCACTAAGGTTAAATGAAAATTTCCAGTGGTGACCATTTATTTCACCTGTGGGTAATTAAGTATATAACTTCAAAATAAGCCCTTTTGAAAATGGAAGCAGAATTTTTAATGGTAAAGTAAGAGATGACATCTTTATCTTAACTCACACTTTTAAGTTAATCAGCATTCTCCAAACTACCAAATGATATATCATTGTTACAAATTACAAATTAAATTCATTCTCAAAATATAAAATAGTGTGAGTGAAATTTATAGGATAACATAATACAACTAAGTAGTGGAAACAGTCCCAAATAAGAACCTGTATTACGTACATGTTGGAAATAAAAAGTTTATTTACTGATTAAATATTTAAGGCATCAACCCTTTTTGGCTTTTTATATTCAATTAACATATGGGTGGGGAGGTGGGGGGGAGGGTAATGGGTACCAAGACATGTGAAAGGGTATCAATGTATGTGAATTAATGCACCTTCTATCTGGCAAATATCATGTAACCCTTTTATTAATTACAATAAAAAATTTAAAAAAAAACATATGGGCCCCAACAGTTGAATTTCCCAAATGAGGTGAAGTTAAAATTGGATTTTTTGTAGTATTTCACAATTCATTTGATCCTTTATTAGTAGGTTTCAAGGTATGGAATATGACTTCCTGGACAAAAAATAGACTTAAGATTTTGAGAGATGCAAAATAAAGCCATGCGCCGGTGACTCATGCTCATAATCCTACCTACGCAGAAGACAGTGATTGGGAGGTGTTTGTAATGAAGAGGACCCTTTCTTAGATGCAGATAAGGTACACCAAAACTTCAAAAAGAGATCTTATACAATTATACCACCCCATTCGAGGGTTATCATTGCCACTCTGAATTATATTTATTCCCCTTCTACTTTATGTGGGTATAATTTAAAATGTAAATTTCTACATGAAGTATATAGAGCCTGATATTTTGATGTACATTTTCAAATAATCACTACAGTTGGGCTAATTGTGGAATGAGAACATTTAAGATCTATTCTATTGCATTTTCAAGTATACAGATAAACAAACATTAAAATACATATATTTTACTATACACATAGAAATGTAAAGTAGATATCCATCTCACTCAGTGCCTAGACATGGTGGCATGCATCTGTTATTTTGGCTACAGGGAAGCCCAATGGCTGGCTGCAGTGGCATATACCCATCATTTTCCGTGATATGGCAAATGAAAGTAGGATGATTACAAGTCAGGCCAACTTGGCCATAAAACAAAGCTTATCGAGAAAAAAAAACCAAAGCAAATTGGGACTGAGGATATGGTTCAAATGGTAGAGCACCTGCTTACCAAGCACAGGCCCTAAATTCAGTCCCTAGTACCCACCAAAACAATTCAATAAAATAAAACTTTCATTTGTACATGTATTATTTGAAAATCCCCCTGAAATACAAAATAAATATTATCTTCTCTGTCATAATTCAACTGATATATAAGATCCTACTAAGTTATTACAGTAAAACTGCAATACAATGCTATGTAATATCTAGCAAAAACCATTTTTCAGGCATTTTATAGCATCTTATAGTGACTTTTCATAGTTACTGAAAATTATATTGTTAATGTTTATTTATTAAACAACTTATTTTTTCAGTGTGGTTCTGAGCCTCATAACTACCCAGGAAATTTAGAGCATTATACATAGGATAATTGGCCTGTAAAGAAAATGAAGGACTTGTTCAAGGCCTACAACCACATAGGAAGTAAGCCAAAACTGAAAGCCATTTCTTAAAAACAAGTATCAGCTGGGTACCGATGGCTCACACCTATAATCCTAGCTACTCAGAATCCTTAGATCTAGAAGTACACAGCCAGAACAGACAAGAAAGTTTGTCTGACTTTATCCCCAAAATAATGAGCAAAAACTATGTCTAAAAATGTGGCTAATGTGGTAAACCTGATATCAGCCTAATAAATAACTTACATGAGCATAAGACTGTCATTTCAAACCCCACTACTACAAAAACATCAGTATTAAGTGTTTGAAGTCACTAATAATTTACATCATGCTTATTATATCTAAATAAAGTATTTTTGACATGTGAGATTGATCATTTGTCCTACAATATATTTTAATAGTTTCCCATTACTTTTAGAATTACAGACCACAATCATGCACGTTGAAGTCTTCTGACCTCTAGATGATGTATCCTCAGCTACTCATCCTCACATTGCCTCATACATCCTGTCTTCCAGCTCTTCTGATCCTTTCTGTCCATCCCTCCTATCACAGTGGCCCATGGCCTCTGCCACTAGGGAGCTGCTCAGTCCATGCCCAACCAAACAACTCTTCTTCTTTCAGTTTTCTCCCACTTGATGACTGCGTCAAGCTCACCTATTCTGTGCTCTAATGGTTCCTTATCCTTCCCTATTTTTGGCTCTATAGAAGTGGTTATGTGTGTGGTTATGTGATAACTGCCTGTCGTTCCCAATACAGTTTCTTACTTCAGGAAGCAGGAGTTCTATGTCTAGCTTTCTTCATCATTAGTCACATTTGTCAAACAAGATGCCCAGAACCAAATAGACACTATTCTCAATAAATAGCTTCTAAAAAACAAGCCTACTTAAATTTATGCTTATTGCTTATGACATGTAGTGATTTAGCCTTCCTTTTCAATAGTTCCATAGAGGTAGGAACTTTTTCACCCTGAATGAAGTCCTCTCTACAGGAATCCAAAGGACAGAGATTGCTATTGCTATGGATAGACTCTAGTTCCCCTGGGAGGTTTTTAAATTGCTATACTGGCAAGAAAGGCCAAAATGTGCCTGTAAGTTGCATTAGGAGTTAATCCCTCCACAGTTACTCTCTCTTCTGAAACTTAATCTCCTCTAGGTTCTGACCATCTGACAATAGTGATCTTTTGACCTCTCTGAAAAAAGCTAAATCTTTTTGATAGCTTGGGAATTGCCTTGTCTGTTTTTCAGCTGCAGCTTATTAAGTTCAACAAAAATATTTGAGTTGGAGAATCAGAACTTACCTGATCTACCAATTCCAGGAGTTATCTATCTCTTCATGGACTCATGACATTCTCAGAGTAGCATAGACCTAAATGGGATTATAATGGGGTGAGCTCTGGTGTCTCATTTCTCTAATCCTAGCTACCCAGGAGGCTGAGATCTAGGGATCGTGGTTAGCACTGGCAGAAAAGTCTATAAGACTCTTATCTCCAATTAACAGCAAAAAGCCAAAAGCAGATGTGTGGCTCAAGTGGTAGAGTACTAATCAGCCTTGAATGAAAAAGCCAAGAAAGGGTGTAAGGCCCTGAGTTCAAATTCCATTACTAATACAACAAAGCAGGTGGGATTATAATGCAACCCCATCCATAGCCAAGATCATGCTCTCACTGGAGTTCCTTTGAGCTAGGGCATTGTTCCATAAACTTTAAGTAGATCTGAGGAAGAACTTCATGAAAATTCTGTGGTAAAACAGTAAGAGAGGGTTGTGCCTCTCCACCAAGGTCTAGAGAAATAGGATGAGATGATGGGGGGAAAAAAGTGAGACTATGTGAAAACAGGAGTTAAAAGAAAGATAACAGGGAAGAAAACAACTAGAGAAAATAATGAAAATGGAAAAATTGGACACATGTGCAAATTGAGATAACCCAGGATATGACTCAGAAGAAGTATAGTTTAACAAAAACTACAACCAAAGAAAAACAAGAAAAATGAGATCGCTTTCCTGTTTTAATTGTTGTTCTCTTATAAATGGATAATTATTAAACAAAATATGAACTGGACTTGTAACAATGTATTATATATATAAGGAGTTCATTTTGAGATGAAATATGTGCCTAAAATATGTGTAAGTTAGATAAAAAGACTTGAAATGCAAAATGAAGCATACTTACATTTGTTTTTAAAGAAATCATATTGAAGAGCTAAGTAGATTCCTTCCAAAATGTTTCATTTTCCTTTTCTGTATTGGCTTCCACACAATGTGTTGACCCACACATCCTGATGTTACTGGCACATAAATCAAGTCTTTCATAAAAATCAGAAATAAAAAGTATATGAGTACAGGAGGTTCCTGATATTGGCAAATGCCCAAACTACATATACTCCTGGGATTGATCTAATATATTTTAACACGTCTATTTGTCCTTACCTCAGTAATGTTGGAAAAGTGCTACTATCCTTAATTTACATATAGTAATGTACTCTAAGAAGCAAAATTTTTCCAACAATTACTTTGGACTTGTCATGGGAGATGATGCCATAAGGTGTATAAACTCTTCCTGACCACCAATTTTTAGCCAACCAGTGACTAAAGCATTACAAGATTTGGAAAATCTGGCTCAGTGTATTTGTGACTATCAAGAAATTGTAAGAACCTCTGGAAGGATGTACCATTGCACTGTGTGATGTCTGAGCAGGAAACCATCTGGTCATAGGATGAGAAACTTGCCTGCAGCACAGATCCACGCTGCACCTCAGAAGATCTAATGCTGATCAACAATAACACAAATAAAAGTTCCTCACTCTTCCTATTCCCCCCACACACAAATATCTGAAATTGACAAACAATAGATCGTATTAGAGTAATCTTAACTGAAAAAGATGTCTAAAAGGAGGCACAATAACTCCCTTTCTGCCAGAGGCTGACTCTCAGGGAGGGGCTCCCAGAGCAGTCTTCAAGTCTGTTGACTTGTTTTTTCAAACTGTTAATGTAACTTGCAGCTACATTGGTTTGTTTTGTTGTTGTGACATGGTCTCCATAGATGTGCATTGAAATTGTGCCCAGCTGCACTTAAGCCAAGAACCATGCAATCTGGAGGTTGTGCAAGCAAGATTACAAGGCTCCAAGGTATCCAATGCCTGCACTGCTCATCACTTTGCTTACCTCGAAGCTCTGCTGGCCCTGCCCCACCAACTGAATACTGTGTTGGGACCAGATCCAAGTGCTGTAGGAAAATGTCCACATTTTCAAAGAAGGAATAGAGCTTTATCTCTAAATCACTACTTTATTTGCAAGTCAGGGGAATAGTCAAGGACATGTAGAACCAGTTTGATGATTTACTGGTTTGGTTTTATTCCTTTTGTTCACTTGCCCTTCTTCCTTTCAGTACATAGCCTAACTTGCTCATTTTCATTCCTCTCAGGAGTCCCTTGCCCTCATGTTTTCTTCAGCCTTTGTCTTTTTCAAAAAATACAGTTCTTAAGCCCTGTGGCTCATGTCTGTAATCCTAGCTACTTGGGAGACTGAGATCTGAGAATTTCAGTTCAGACCCAGTGTGGGCAGGAAAATCTGTGATACTCTTATCTCCAATTAAATCAGCAAAAGGCCAAAGGTGAATGGGTGGCTCAAGTACCTGAGAGCACCAGCCTTAAGCAAGAAAAATGTGAGGCACAAATATATATATTTGGCTAGAGGCACTGTTTAATAGTACCTGCACCGCCTAGTAAGTGTGTAAGTCTGAGTTCAAACCACAGTACTACCCCGGAAGGAAGGAAGGAAGGAAGGAAGGAAGGAAGGAAGGAAGGAAGGAAGGAAGGAAGGAAGGAAGGAAGGAAGGAAGGGAGGGAGGGGAAGGGAAGAAGGAATGAAGGAAGGAAGGGAAAGAGGGAGGGAGGAAGGGAGGGAGGGTGGAAGGAAGGTAGGAAGGAGGGAAAGAGGGAGGGAGGAAGGGAGGGAGGGAGGGAGGGAGGAAGGAAGGGCATTCACAACAACAGAAAATATAAATATGGGTCATCCAATCAAATTTTAATTTATGTTATCAACAGTTAATTTTCAGTGTAAATAAACATGTAATATTTGGGACATAACTATACTAAAAATTATACCAATACCAAAATTAGCTATTGTTTATTTGAGACTCAAATTTAAATGGTTGTTCAATATTCTATCAGCAGCTATGCACTAGAGTAGATGAAATGTGTTTTTCTACCTCTCTTGGGTATTGACTCAATTTTCATTTAAGTCTTCATAATGTAAGTCAAATGAAAATTTAGAGATTTTAGCAAAGACCAAAAGAAAAACTTACCAAGCAAATAATCACTCCTCATTGCAAGCCCTAATGAGCCACTTTTGGGGGGGATGGAGGGTAGAATTAGGGCCTATCTTATGCTACCAGGAATGGCCCCAAGCCACAACTGTAATCCTCTCATTTCTGCTTCCTTTGTGGCTGGGATGACCAACATGCACCACTATACCCAGCTCCCAGAAATCCCCCTTCTACTTTATTTCCTATTAGCATCAGTTAATTTTACAAGGGGATTTCAATTGGACATATACATTTATATATATACTGTACTTTGATTGGACTCGCCCCTGTCTCATTTCCATTTGTATACATGTATCTAAAGTATTTTAATTATATTCATTCTCCTTCCCCCTCTCCACTCACCCTGCTCATGTCCACTAGTAACAACATGCAACATAGGACATATTTCAACTTCCTATCATTCATTTTTAAAGTTCGTGCTAACAGTTAAAAGGGGGTTGGTGGTAGTATTTCATACATACATGTGAACAGTACTTAAATCAGATGGGTTCCCTCACTCTTTTTCCCTACTACTCACACCCTAGATTTCAGTGAGTTTCATTTTGCCATGTTCATCCATAGATGTGATACTCACATCTGTGTTATTCACTCTCCAATCCTCTTCCAACAGTCTGATAATCACAAACATGTCTAAGATATAGATTATGGAGCTTGTGTGTGTTTATGCATAGATTTATTTTTTTAATTTTTTTGCTAGTCCTGGGCTTGAGCTCAGGGCCTGAGAACTGTCCTTGGAGTTTCTCAAAGCTCGAGCTCTACCACTTGAGCCTCAGCACCACTTCCAGCCTTTTTCTATGTATTTGGTACCGAGGAATCGAACCTGGGTCTTCATGCATGCTAGGCAAGCACTCCACCACTAGGCCAACATCCCAGCCCCTAGATTTAATTTTTAAGTGTACCATTCACATATGCCAGAAAATAAGTGACCCTTGACCTTCTGAACCTAACTTTGCTTAACGAGTGTCATCCATTTCCCTGCAAACATAATTTTATTCTTCTTTATGAATTAATAATACTCATTTGTGTATGTATATCACATTTTCTTGATCCATTCATCATTTGTAAGGCATCTGGGCTGTTTCTACATGATGGATATTGTAAATTGTGCTGTGATGAATATGAAAGTATAAGTGCTTCCTTTGTAGCTGATTTTTATTCCTTCATATTAATGTGTAAGAGCAGTACTCTTTGTAGTTTCTTGAGGAATCTCCATACTGATTTCCACCAATAGTGTGGAAATACTCTTTTACATTTCCAACAATAGTGTGTAAGAGTTCCTTTCCTTCTGCTAGCACTGTTGTTGTTTGTGCTCTTGAAGGTAGCCATTCTGACTGTACCGAAAGGAAATAGTGCTATTTTCTTTTGCATTTCTCTTATGGGCAGTGAGATTGAGTATTTTGTCATATATTTTCCATCTAGATTTATCTATTCAGTTCAATTTCCCATTTATTAATTTAATTTTTTATTATATGAAAGTTTAGTTTTTTGAGCTCTCTACATATTCTAGTTATTAATCGTTTGCCATATACAGCTGGCAAAGATTTCCTCCACTCTATTTACTCTAGTATCTATTTTCTTTGCTGTGCAGATGCTATCAGTTTGATGCAATTCCATTTATCTATTGTTGTCCTTATTTGGTGAGCTATTAAAATTCTATTTTCCTATTCTTTCTTGTGATAGGTTCAAAGTGTAAGGTCTTATACCTAAGATCTTTGGTCCACTTTGAATTGGCATTACAAAGTAAGAGATAAGGAATCTAGGCTCAGTCTCTCAAGTGTGGATATCAAGTTTCCTTCATGCCATTTGTTGAAGAAGCCATCTCTTCTCCAATGTATATTTTTGACTGTTCTGTGAAAAATAAGATAGTTATAGCTACATGGATTTATTTCTGTGTCTTTCTATCCTGTTCCATAGTCTTTCTGTATAATTTTGTTCCAATACAATGTTTCTTGTTTCAATGGCT
The DNA here is from genome assembly GCF_031878675.1 of Megascapheus bottae. Taxonomy (NCBI): domain Eukaryota; kingdom Metazoa; phylum Chordata; class Mammalia; order Rodentia; family Geomyidae; genus Megascapheus; species Megascapheus bottae. The sequence continues at coordinate 45,929,481 of NC_143515.1, forward strand.
CTGCAGTTTAATTTGAAGTATTGTGATAATTCCAATATTGACTTTTTTGCTAAAGATTGCTTTGGCTAGTCAGCATCTTTTGTACTTCCATATGAATGTAACTACTATGATATAAGGGAAGTAATGATGTTATTAAATCTGTAGATTATTTTCGTTAGCATAGTTATTTTTTCATGCTATTACTTCTGCAAGTCAATTAACATGCCTGATATCTTCTTCAATATTCTTCTTCAAGGTTTTCATTATAGAGGCTTTCCATCTTTTTTTTTTTGCCAGTCCTGGGCTTGAGCTCAGGGCCTGAGCACTGTCCTTGGATTTTCTCAAGGCTAGAGGTCTACCACTTGAGCCTCAGCACCACTTCTGGCTTTTTTTCTATGTATATGGTACCAAGGTATTGAACTCAGGCCTCCGTGCATGCTAGGCAAGCACTCTACCATAACATCTTTTTGATTATGTTTATTCCTAGGTAATTTTTTTCCAGAACAGAGGACTAAACTCAGGGCCTTGCACTTGTCAGGCAAGGGCTCCTCTGCTGAGCTAAATCCTCAATCCCTTCCTCCATAATTTTTTAGGCTATTGTGAATGGAATTATTCTCCTGATTTCTTTCTCAGCATATTCATTGTTGATATACAGAAAAGCTACTTGTTTTTCTTTGTTGAATTTGTATCCTGCTATCTATCAAAAAGTATTTACCAGACCTTGAATGTTTGGCATGGACTCTTTAGGGTCCTTTTAGTATAGGATTATATTGTCTGCAAATAGAAATAATTTCACTTCTTTCCTTCTTTATTTGGACCCCTATTATTCCTTTTTTGCCAGTTCTGGGGCTTGAACTCAGTCCTGAGCACTCGCCTTGGGCTTTCTCAAGGCTAGAGCCCTACCACTTGAGCCACAGCATCACTTCGGACTTTTTTGAATCGAACCTGGGTCTCCATACATGTTAGGCAAAGCACTCTGCCACTAGGCCAAACTCCTGCCCCTCCTTACATTTCTGTTTCTTAGCTTATTGCTCTGGCTAGGAATTCCAGTAGAATACTGGACATGAATACCAAGAGTGAATTACTGTCTCATTCCTGGACATTGCCTCTATAAAAAGGTGAATGTCTGTGCTCCCAATATATAAAGCACAGCTTAATTCTTATCTGATTAGGATTAAGGCTACCGATCAATATTTACTTCAATCCACTGTGATTATTCATATCAATTGGTATTCTATTCTTCTAAATGGAGAAAATATTGTATTTCCAGCAACATCTCTCTGCCCTCCAATATCAACTCCCATAACATCTTCAGTGGACTAAATGCAAAAGTAGAGACAATGATTTTCCTAGGCCTCGGCTCACAGCTCATCAGCCGAGACTTTTTATATACCACATATACTGGACAGAGCCATGTATAATTTCAAATCTTCAGAAAACCTACAAAAAGGAATGAGGAGAGACAGAGAGGTGAAAATAATGGCAAAAAGGGAGAAAAACAAGAGGATAATGGAGCAACAGAAAGAATAAAAATAATTGATTATTTTTAAGCAAACAGAGTGAGGAACACACTTGGGCCAACCCCATTTGCATAGATTAGGTAATTATGTTAATTGAAGGCAATTAAGGCTGAGAAGGCTGTACAAGATACTAAGAATTTCAGAATTCATACTAACCTCTTTCTGGAGTCTTTAAGATCAGGTCTTGATACAGACTACTAAACTAAAACTTATTATTTTCTAGTCTCCCAGTGATTTAATCTCTATTATCAAATATACTTTTGGAACTTGAATTCAGAGCTGAGTAAAGGGATGGCTATGGATATAGAATATTTCTGCTACAGATGACATGTCAGCTCTGCTTTCGCAGAAGTGACTTCTTTCTGGCAGACCAAAGCACATAAAGTATTTCCTTCAACAGATCAGTTGTGGTGAGCTTCAAAATGCCTTCCTGAAAGCTTCTAGTGGTAGATGCTTGCCTAGCATGCGCGAAGACCTGGGTTTGATTCCTCAGTACTACATACATAGGAAAAAGCTGGAGGTGGGGCTGAAGCTCAAGTGGTAGAGCTCTAGTCTTGAAAAAATCCAAGGACAGTACTCATGCCCTGAGCTCAAGCCCAGGACTGGCAAAAAAAAAAAAAAAAGATACAGATAACTTGGGGTGTGATGACTCACACCTGTAATCCTAGCTACTCAGGCTGAGATCTGAGGATCACAGTTCAAAGCCAGCCCAAGCACTTAAGACTGTGAGAAGACTCTTTTTTTTTTAATTAATAAAAGGGTTACATGATATTTGCCAGATAGAAGGTGCATTAATTCACATACATTGATACCCTTTCACATGTCTTGATACCCATTATCCTTCCCTCACCCCCCCACCCCTCCACCCCCGTCTTGGTTTTCCCCCTTCCCTATCAAATTTCAAATAACCAAATACAAATAAATTCAATGTATCAGATAACAAAGTGAGATACTGTAACAATATGAGATACCCAAGGGACAGCAAAGGAGATGAGAGATAATATAGTAGATTAAGGACAACAATCATTCGTTATATGGCTTTTGTTTCAATATCCTGGAGGTCCTTTCAATTAGCTTCATACTATATGGCCTTATGTATCAAGATTTTGCTCTATTGCAGATCTCTGCTAGTAGAGCCCAAGGTTTCTACTAATTATGACAAATGAGGGAAACCATTGAGCCTAAGTTCCTTTGAGTCTGGCTTACTTCACTTAATAGGATTTTTTCTAAGTCTTTCCATTTCCTAACAAATGGGGCGATGTCATTTTTTCTGACAGCAGCATAGAATTCCACTGTGTACAATGGAATTGTTGATCCACTCATCAACTTGTTGATCCACTCATCAACTGAGGGACATCTAGGTTGGTTCCATATCTTTGCTATGGTGAATAATGCTGCAATGAACATTGTTGTGCTAGTGGATTTAGTATGCCCTAGATTCTGGATGGTTGGGTAAATGCCAAGTAGTGGGATTGCTGGGTCATAGGGGAGTTCTATGTTTAGCCTTTTGAGGCACTGCCATACTGCTTTCCATAGTGGTTGAATGAGTTTGCACTCCCACCAACAGTGTAGTAGTGATCCCTCCTGTCCACATCCCCTCCAGCATCTGTTGTTATTAGTTTTCTTGATCCTGGCCATTCTAACTGGAGTGAGGTGGAATCTTAGAGTTATTTTGATTTGCATTTGTTTTATGACCAGAGATGTTGAGCATTTCTTCATGTGTCTATAGGCCATTTTTGTTTCTTCTTCAGAGAAGACTCTCTTTAAGTCTTTGGCCCATCTTTTAATGGGATGGTTGTTACTTTGGAGATAGTTTTGGAGTGATTCAATTTTTTGAGTTGTTGATATATTTTAGATATGAGGCCTTTGTCCATTGTTTGGTTGGTGAAGATCTTCTCCCACTCTGTAGGCTTTGTGAGAAGACTCTTATCTCCAATTAACCACTAGAAAACCTAAGCTGAAGAGCTCAGGGACAGTGCCCAGGCCTGGAGTTCAAGCTCCCTGATGACCAAAAAAATAAAATAAAATAAAGATACAGATACCACTTTACTTGGCCTTATATTATTCTCTTTATTCTAAAATTTACATGATTTTCATCCTAAAATGTGAATACTTCTAATACTGTGTTATGTCATTATCTATGTTCTTTAGAAGTGATATTTCTTCTTATTCTCTTTTTAATTGAAAAAGTACTAATAAAACTATAGTATAACTCAGGACAGATGAGATCTTAGAATGAAGGAACCATGTAAAGTATAGAATTTCTTAAGAAGGGCTGGGACAGCTTGTCAGATCTCACATGGAGGAGGGGTACTATGCCTTAGCCTCATCTCCAACTGCACAAACACAATCGGGCTTCAGTGTGAAGCCCAGGTATCGGTGTTGTTTCAGTGTTTTATGTGGTCAAACACAGCTAGTTATGAACTCCTTGAAGACGATAAAGATCGGGGAAAAAACAAATTGGTGCTACTATTAGGAAAGACAACTGAAAAGTCATCACAGGGAACAGTACTTGGCTTTCCTGCCCGGCACCAGGCTTCCTTACTTCTGCTAGGCAATTTGCTGACACTCTAGCCTTCTAGCTCTTGCATGACTTTCACAAGCTCTCTAAGGCCCAAAGGAAATCACAACTAGAAAACAAAACCTCTGACAGGAAGAAACAGAGTATGCCTTTAGAAATCTATCATTGTCAACCCCAGTATTCCTATCCACTTTTTACATGTTTATAAAACGTCAAAACTAACAATAAATTCTAGTGTCCCCAAATTTCAGAGTATAGACTTCTAAAGCCAGATGCCGGATGAAGCCTTGACACCATGCCTTGCTACACTCAAAAACTGCTCAGGATCCAGGCCTGATACACTGAAGATCCAATGTGAAGTCACAGCCTATCTATTTGGAAATAATCATTCTCCTAATTCCAGCAGAGTTAGTTTTCTTTTGTTTCACATTTATTTATTCAAAGACTTCTAAATATATACTGATCTGTTGCAACAGCCTCTGGGCCTAAGTGTAATGAAAGCATTAATTAAAACACACAATTAGAAACACTCGGCAGTGAGCCTGGAACTGCATCAAATGATCTCTGCCACATAAGTATCAGTCAGAAAAGATAAAACCTCCCACTGGTGACCTACAACATGCCTGCCTGGCTTCTCTGAGGATTCCTGGCTTGTGCCGGGACGAATGTTCTCTGCACATGGATTCCCACACCCAATTAGTCTATTTCTCTCTCTTAACTGTTGAATTGGCACAGTCTCTACCTGCCCCTCCCTTCATCCTGCAGTAAGCTAATAAGGCATTTGCAGCATCCCTAGGATTGGCAGAAATCTTGGCACAGGAGTCTTATATAACAGTTAGGCCTTGGCAGAACACTGTCAGAGGGCTGGGTACCCTAGGCTAAATTGTGCTCTGTACATTATAGGCAGTGTCTGTCAAAGTTCTCTTGCTTCTCAGTACAGAAGCTGAAGTAGAATTCATATGGGACACACAGAGTTTCCTCATGTGAAGTTTTAGTTTGGGGTGGGGAAACCCAAAACCAAACAGAAGTAGTAAACTTTCTCTCCCTTGATACATAGAAAATTCTCTAAATTCCAGATTTGTTTACACAGCTAATTAAGCATGAACATTTTGAGTCTAGCGCAGGCCTGTTAAGAAGGAAGATCTTGTTCCATGCAGACAAGTTCTGTCAAGGACTTGTATCCTGTGAGAGATGTCATCAGCGGGAAATATGACTTTAATATAGCATGTATCCTTTTCTTAAAGGTTAACAAGTGAAATAAAAGCAAAAATAAGGCCTTGGCTCTCTTAGGTATAATTTTCCTACAAATCTTTCATGTTAGCAAAACAAGAGAAAAGAGTTGTAGAGAGTTGAAAGAAAACCATAATATATCAATGCCAGGTAAGAATAGGATTTCAAATGTGGTCAGATTGTATTATTTACTCTTTCACTGAATTCTGTATCATTTATTCTTCTTTGTTTTTCTTAATGACAAATATGCCGATATCTTATTACAATGAGGCTGCCACCAAAGCAAATAAAACTTCCTTTTATAATACAGCCAGACACAGTTACATCTCTACAACCTCTTTCTAATCAACCATAGTATATTTTTAAATAAATTTCAGATTTCATCAAACTGGGAGATTTCATGAGCTGCCTGCTACTACATTCTGAAGTGCCAGATTGGTACCTAAGAGGGGAAAAAGTAAGTTTTCTTCCCTCTTACCCTACATTCTGACTTCTCATGCTGAATTCAATCCCAGCTAATTAGTTCAAGAGCAAGCAACTTTAACAAAGATTTGGTATTTCTTTCCTGTTTCTGAGATCTTGGCTTTCGCTAAATGTAGCTCTCCTGTTACCCCTTTGCATTTTAAATAAGCCATTTTAGAGCATAGCCCTTATTTTTTCATTAATATATGCATCCCTTGGGGCCCCACTGAGGCTTGTGATGGCTCTCTGCCCACAGTCAGGGCAACAGAATGTCTGGTAGATCTGGCTTTGTCCTGCAATCGTCGTCCACTGTGCAGCCCCAGATGAATAGAGAGGTTGCAAGTCAATTTGCTCTGAAATCTAGGGTCCCTAGTACTCAGACATATATTCAATCTTACATTTCACTTAGATTCCTCCATTTGTTGAATCCTAAACATTCAGTGTTTTCTTTACTTATAGTACAATAAATAATTTCACAAAAGTCAATTTTTCAGATAACTGAAGATGTATGTTCAGGTAAGTGTTTGATAGAAATTCTATGTTAAATAGTTCTCTTAGGTTGCAAAATATGCTAAATGTATTTGGATTTTTGGGGGGTGGTGAGTTAGGGTCATATTTATAGTATAATATAAATACCCTAACCTCTATTACATAGGCTCATATCATAGGTTATTTCTTGGTTACTTGGAAAAGGTTTTATACTTTTTCATTTTGTTTCCTTCCTTAAGATCAAATATTAAGTGGTCACTTTACATTGATGTTCATTTATCAGCTATAGAAGGAAACTTTGAGTACATTGCTTTCATGTTGCAGAAGGCTAAAAAAATATACATAGTTCTGAGTAATATTCTGAGTCACTGCCTTTGTCTCTAAATGTTTTAATTATGTATTGGTGTCTATTCATGCCACACATTCATTCGGCATGTACTCTACTTGCTATAGGCCTCTGCAACTTAATTCCAACTCCTAATCTGTATCCCATGAGACAGACTACCAAAGAATTATTCTGGTATTTCACAGTCAAATTTAGTAGTTACCAATCTGTTCACTCTCAGATTTCTTTTCTTCTTGTATTTCTTGTTGCCCATCTGATTCCTGCACAACCATTTCAGTAAGCATTAAATAACCAATCAGAAGAATGAAATCAAGAAAAGCTCCTCAAGAAATCATTGAGGCAAAAAAATTAACCTGTGTAAACTTTCTGCTGTTTTTGTTTGATGGGAGGAAATGAAAATACATTGAAATTTGAAATTATTTAATCATTTTGATTTTCAATTTGCCTCTCATTAAAATGGAAGTGAGTAGATTGGCTAATCTCATCAAAGAATCTCCTAATCTTACATATAGCAACCTTCCCCCTTCCCCACAAGTAACTTCTTGATATGTTGGGACTAAAATTTCAGTAGCTGTTTAAAATGCTTGTCTCAAATGATCCAAGCGAAATTGACTTAATTTTGTGATTTGGATACAATATGTATTATAGGTATAGTCCTCAACTGATAGCACTACTGAGATGTGATTGGATGTCATATCCCAATACAAAGTTACTAACCTAATAGCTGAAAAAGCTACTAGGAGGTGGAATATAGTTGGAGGAAGCAAGTGAGTGGAGGCATGACTTTGAAGGATGTATTTCCAGCTAGCTTGCTTGCTTGCGCTCTCTCTCTCTCTCTCTCTCTCTCTCTCTCTCTCTCTCTCTCTCTCTCTCTCTCTCTCTCTCTCTCTCTCTCTCCTCCTCCTCCTCCTCCTCCTTCTTCTTCTTCTTCTTCTACTCCTCCTTCCTTCTCCCTTCTCCCTCTCCCTCTCCCTCTCCTTCTCCTTCTCCTTCTTCTTCTTCCTGCCCTCCCTTCCACTCTCCCTCTCTCTACCTTTTTCCTCTCACCCTCTACCTCCCTCTCTGATTCCTGAGTGATATAAGCAACCCACTCTTCCCTAGGCTTCTGCTGCCATGACATTTTATCTCATTTCATGCCCATAATAATGGAGCCAGCCGACCATGGGCTGAAACCTCTGAAACCATGAGTTAATAAACTTATCTCTAAGCTGATTTCTCTCAGGAATTTTGTCACAGTGACAGAAAACTGTCTAACATGCTCAAAGTATCAAAGAACTCCCCACAGATGAAAGCTCCTATTTAGCACTATGCTAAACATCATTATAGGACATTGGCACTTGCTGAAAAGCATAAACACCTCATTCTAGTTTGCTGACTTGAACGCAAAAAGCACTGTGCCTTGAGACCCTTCTCAGTGCTAGGCAAATTTGGATGATTGGATTCCCTGCCCTGTGATCTCTCATAGGTCACTCATGTTTACTCAGGAAGCCCTTTGGTCTTTTAAGGCATTTCCAAAACTTCCAGGAATCATTTTTCTTTTCTCTTTCTATTCAATGCTGCTAATTATCAGTAACATGGGTAGTATCAATCTCTTCTTTAATTTTTTTCGCCAAGTTGGATGTTTATTACCCAAACCCTGGGATATTACAAAAAGCTTATGAGATCCCCTGCTTTCGTTACAATGTGCATATCTCTCATATACTAATCCTTTAAAAGTCATATTTAACCCAATTTCAGATGGAATTCCACCTCCTCCATTAGGGATGGCATCTTCCCTAGCAGAGGGAAGTGATAAGGATAGAAGGAAAAAGGCAAGAAGAGACGTCTCAGTGCTAGAGTAAGTGTTGTGAGGCCAATAGAAAATCTGACACTACCAAGAAACTTTCTAAAAAAATAAGTTCTTTCCTTAATATGATTTTTTCCAAGTCTTTCCATTTCCCTATAAATGGGGTGATATCATTCTTTCTGATGGCAGCATAGAATTCCATTGTGAATACATACCACATCTTCTTGATCCAGTCATCTACTGAGGGGCATTTGGATATATTCCATATCTTAGCTATGGAAAATAATGCTGCAATGAACATTGTCATGCTAGTGGCTTTAGTATGTCCTTGTTTATGGACATTTGGGTAAATGCCAAGGAGTAGAATTGCTGGATCATAGGGGAGCTTTATGTTTAGTCTTTTGAGGAATTGCCATACTGCTTTCCAGGGGGGTTGAACGAGTTTACACTTCCACCAACAGTGTAGTAGTGATCTCTCCTAGATATATCCCTGCCAGCATCTGTTGTTATTAGCTTTCTTGATAATGGTCATTCTAGCTGGAGTGGGACGAATCTCAAAGTTATTTTGATTTGCATTTCTTTGATGGCCAGGGATGTCAAGCATTTCTTCATGTGTCTATAGCCCATTCTTATTTCCTCTTCAGAGAAGTCCCCCTCTTTAAGTCTTTAGCCTACCTTTTAATACGATGGCTATTTCTTTGAGGACTTGTTTTTAAGAGCTTCAGGTATACTTGAGAGCTGTAGGTATATTTTACATATGAGGCCCTTGTCTGTTTTGTGGCTAGTGAAGATCTTCTCCCACTCTGTGGGCTTTCTATTTAATTTGCTAGCTATATCCTTTGCCATACAGAAGCTTTGCAGTTTAATGCAGTCCCATTTGTACAAACTCTTTAATTTGTTGTGTTTCTGGGTCTTTATTAAGAAAGTTTCAACCTATGCCAAGAAGACCTAGCATATCTCCTACTCCTTATTATAAAGTTTTCAGGGTATCTGCTTTTACCAGAAGGTCTTTGATCCATTTGGAATTAATTCTGATGCAGGGTACAAAGAAGGATCCAACTTTAGTTTTCTTCAGATGCCTAGCCAATTCTGCCAGCATCATTTGTTGAAGAGGTTGTCTTTCTTCTATCCTATTTTTTTGGTTCCCTTATCAAAGCTTAGGTGGCCATAAGTCTGCAGGTTGATTTCTGGGTTTTCAGTTCTATTCCATTGGTCCTTAGGTCAGTTCTTGTGCCAGTAACAAGCTGTTTTGGTTACTATACCTCTGTAAGTGAGTCTAAAGTTTGATATTGAGATTCTTCCTGTGCTGTTCTTTCTACTAAGGATTTTTTTTGTAATATGGGGCCTTTTATTATTCTACATGAAATTTTAGATTGCCTCTTCTTTTTCTTTGAAGAATGACATTGGGATATTGATGGGTATTGCATTGAATTTGTAAATAGCCCTTGGCAGGATTGCCATTTTCACGATGTTAATTCTTCCAATCCAGGAGCATGGGATGTTTTTCCATTTCCTCAGTTCTGCTTTAATTTCTTTTTTAAAGTTTTCATTATGAAGGTCCTTTACATTCTTAGTTAATTCCTAGGTACTTTATTTGCTTTGAGGCTATTGCAAAAGGAATTGCTTTCCTGATTTCTGCCTCGCTCTTCTCATTCTTGGCATACAGTACAGCAGTTGATTTTTTGAGGGGTAATTTTTTTTTTTGCCAGTCCTGGGCTTGAGCTCAGGGCCTGAGCACTGTCCTTGGACTTTCTCAAGGCTAGAGCTCTACCACTTGAGCCTCAGCACCACTTCTGGCTTTTTTTTCTATGTATGTGGTACCGAGGAATCGAACCCAGGTCTTCATGCATGCTAGGCAAACCTTTAACCACTAGGCCAAACTCCCGGCCCCGAGGGGTAATTTTTTTTGCCAGTCCTGGGGCTTGAATTCAGGGCCCAAACACTGTCCTTGGGCTTTCTGAAGGCTAGTGCTCTACCACTAGAACCACAGCACCATTTCCAGCTTTTTTCTATGTACATGGTACTGAGGAATCGAACCCGGGTCTTTGTGCATGCTATACAAGCATTCTACTACTAGACCAAATTCCCAGCCCTTGAGGATTTTATACTTTGCTACCTTGCCAAAGTTTCGAATCAGCAACTTGGAGTGGAATCTATAGGGTTCTTTAATACAGAATCATGTCATCTGCAAAGAAGGAAAGTTTCACTTCCTCTTTCCCTATTTGGATCCCCTTTATGTTTGCTTCTTGCCTTATTGCTCTGTTCAGGAATTCTAATACTATATTAAAGAGGAGTGGAGAGAGTGGGCCATCCTTGTCTCATTCCTGATTTTACAGGAAATGGCTTTAGCTTTTTGCCATTAAGTATAATGCTACCTGTAGGCTTGTCATACACAGTTTTTATTATACTGAGGAATGTCCCGAATTCCTAGTTTCTCCCAAGCTTTTAGCATAAAGGGGTGTTGGATCTTGCCAAGTGCTTTTTCTGCATCACATGAGATAATCATGTGATTCTTGTCCTTGTTCCTGTTGATGTGATGAATTATATTTACTTGCGTATATTGAACCAGCTTTGCATCCTTGTGATCAATCCTGTTTGATCATAGCCCATAATTTTTTGATGAGCTCTTGAAAATGATTGGCCAGTATTTTGTTGAGAAGTTTTGCATCAATGTTTATCAAAGAAATAGGTCTATAGTTCTCTTTCTTTGATGAGTCCCTGTCTGGTTTTAGGATGAGAGTTATTCTGGCTTCATAGAATGAGTTTAGCAAACAGCCTTCACTTTCATTGTCACTGAAGAGTTTGAGGAGTATTGGTGTGAGCTCTACTTTGAATGCCTTATAGAATTCAGCTGTGAATCCATCAGGTCCTGGGCTTTTCTTGGATGGGAGATCTTATTGCCATTTCTATTTCATTACTTAAAAATGGGTAAGCCAGACCCAAAGGAATATAGGCTCAATGGTTTCTCTCATTTGTAATAATTAGTACAGATCTAAGACTCTCCTAGCAGATGATTACAATAGCTCAAAACCTATGTATATAAGGTCATATAAGATGAGACTAAATGAACTCTAGGATAAGGAAACAAGAGGTTTATCTTGTGTGGTTATTCTCCTTAATGTAGTTATTTCTCTTCTCTTTTTTGCCCTTATTTGGTTAATCTCATGTTGTTACTGTATCTGACTTTGTTACCTGGTATATTGTATATATGTTTATTTATTTTGAAATAGGAAACAGAAGGGGGAAAACAAGATGATTGGGAGGGGTGGGGGGAAACGGAGACAAAAACATGAGAAGTGATATCAATGTGTGAGAAGTAATGCATCTACTACCTCATGAATGTAACTGTAACCCCTCTATACATTATCCCAACAATAAAATTTTTAAAATTAAGTTTTTTAAATTGGGAAAATGAGGAAGAACTATGAAAGGAATGACATTGAGTAAGATGTATTGTCTCCTAACCTGACATATGGAATTATAACCTCTTTGTACAAAATAATTTAGTTTAGATATTCAATAGCCAGGCTAGATACCTGGGCTCCACACACAAGAAGCAAGAGAGCTATACTGAACAAATGTCCAAGAAAGTATGTTTCATTTCACCCCAGACAGTTTGAGGCAGAAGAGGAAAAAGCAAGTTTTAGTAAGAAAAAGTACAACAACCAACCTCCCTGCAGTTAGAAGGTACTAATTTGGAAAGCTCTCTCTGTTTTAATGTATGCATCCTTATCATGCAAAAACTACATACTCTAAATTCCCATACCCAGAACACACTGTTGTCAATAAGCATGTGATTTAAATGGTAATAAAATGTGTTCCCATGTTCTAAAAGCCATGTGTGCAGGAAACTATGAGAAGCTTATAACAACCTTGATTCTTTTCAGGCAATCTGGAAGCCATCTGCCTAGTTGAAGTTTAGGATACATTAATCAGAAAGTTTAGCATAAACACAAGTCCTCCCTTTTCTTAAAACTTCAGAGCAAACATTAACTCTTCTTTCTTTTATATTTGTGTTTGAACTCTAGGTACAAGATGAAGAAAAGTAGTAAAACAAATCTCCTTTCACCAAGATCCCAAATCCAAACTATGCTATGTTTTCATGCTATAGTGTTCATTAGTACTTGAAGTTCAACCACAGGGAGTGAAAAATTGATCTAGTTGTTTAGTTTCCCAACTTAAGAGATTTAAGCACACATGTTAAATCAATTTTTGAGCTTATGTTGTGATGTGTGACACTGAGAATCCCTTTTAAATGGTTCAATCTAAGAAACACTTTGCTAAGAATGTATTTTTCACTCAGTACCACATTTTTAAAGATTTAGGTTAAAATGGAAGACTATTAGACTAGCTTTGTGAATGCAATCATCTTTATTGACTGATTTATTAAGTCCTTTGAGTAAAGAGAGAGGGAAAAAAAGTGACAGTTAAGATTTACAAGTCATATACTATACAAAGTAGCCTGAAATTAGAGCCTTATTTTAAGTGCCAAAATAAACATCTGCAACTATAAAGAGGGCTACAATATTTTTCTATCAAAAAAAGGTGTCAGGTGTAATTTTGGAGGGTGTTGTTGTTTGAATCTGAAACGTCTCCACAGGTTCACATATTGAAGCCTAGGTCCCCATAGAATGCCACTATTTGATGAGGTTCTGGGAGCTTTTGGGTCTAACTGGAGGAAATAGGCCACTGAGGCATGTTTGGGGAACCACATCTTGCTCTGCACTCCCCTTTCTCCTTTATGTCTACCTTGAGGTACTAAGGACTGAGGACTGGAATCTCTGCAACCAGGAGCTAAAATAACTCTTTCTCTTTTTAAGTTTTCTTGGGTATTTGCCTCATCCACAGAAAGTAAATTAATCTCTGAGGATAACAACAAAGGAAAAGTTAACCACAGAAACTTTGTGAATCATCTAAATCAGAATTCCTCAATATTAGATAATTTCCAAAAGCTTAAGTGACCAACAGGTAATAGACAAGAGAACTTTTATGCGTATTCATAATGGAGTATTACTTATTCATAAAGAAATTAAAATTATGTCATTTTCAGAAAAATGAAAAAAACAGATAATTTCCTGGTATGGAACAAGGAGCAATGGCTCAAGTGGTAAAGCACTAGCCTTGAGCAAAACAGTCAGTGCCAAGTTCTGAATTTAAGTCACAGAATTAACACACACACACACACACACACACACACACACACACAAAATGGGTAATAGGGAATTGCAGATTATCTTAGATATGCATGGAACACTTTGAGGTCCACTGTACAAAAAATTAGTCTTTAAAAATATCAATATTTAACAAATGAAAATGTAACAGTATTAACTTCAAGAAACTTAGAAATTGTGTAAGAAATGCAATTATAACATCAACTAAAGCCAGGCACAGTGGCTCACACCTGTAATCCTAGCTACTCAGGAGGCTGAGATCCGAGGATCAAGGTTCAAATCCAGCCCGGGCACAAAAGCACCTGCGACTCTTATCTCCAATTAACCTCTAGAAAAATGGGAAGTGGGGCTTGGCTTAAGGGTAGGGACAACTCCTGGGCTGAAGACCACAAGGACAGCACCCAGGCCCAATTCAAGCTCCATGACCCCCCCCCACACACAAAAAAAAGATCAATTATATATGCCACATATATAACAACTATATTTTGTATTTTTTAACTTTACATAGTATACATATTAGATATTATATATGATTTATTCTATACATATTATTAGACATATAGTGTATTTATAGCATAATGTTTAGAATAAATTATGTAATTAACATATAGTATAAACTATATCATGTATAATTATAATACATACTATAAATTAGGCTATATACATATAAACTATCTATATACAAAATTATTATAATAAAATAGAGTCACTCAAAAACTGTAGTAATAGTATTTTAAAGGAATTGACTGAGGAAAGAAGATATAAAAAGGCCTAAATAACTAATATCTTAAAATGACAAATCACCCTCTATACATTATCCTGACAATAAAATACAATAAAAAAGATTAATTAAGCAGTAGCATTATATGCATAGTATTTTGATAGTAGTCATTATTTTAAAATAACTAAACTTTTTAAATGATTACCTGAGAGAATAGGGTGCATTCAGAAAAATGGGAAAGAATTTGAGGTAGAGAAGTTAAGAGAACATTGTATTTTACTATAAATCTCTTATCATGTGAAATTGCAAATTTTCAACTGTATGAATTTTTATAAAAGGAAAGAAAGTAAAAGGAAATTATTCCCTTAAAATAGATTTACATACATATTATAATACTATAAAAATATTTATGTAACCATAGGTCTGGGGGACTGTAACTATCAAAGACGCTAACTTGTCCCTTTTTTCATTATTCAAAGTTTACCCTCAGAATTAAAGTATTCTGGTTCAAGTCCAATCTGAGTAGGCATAATGAGCTCCAAAATTCTGGCTGGGATTAGTTCTTTCTCACCCCCTACCCTATGCCTCACAAGAGGTTGGATCACATTTTACCTATAATATTGAGGACTTAAGACACACCTAAGTGCCTTAATAAATCTTTTTTATTGTATTTTATTGTTGGAATAATGTATAGAAAGGTTACAGTTATATTCATCAGGTAATGGGTGCATTACTACCTTAGTAAATCTTATAGTACTTTGTGCATAACAGAAAATCTAAAATTCTAATTGTAGGTATGAGTGTCAAAACAAATAGATGAGAATAGGAAAATAATAATCAGTATCTTATTCATAAGAAGAGAAAAGAAAATATATCGTTCATGACATAATTTCAAGCATTTCCAAGAGTAAGTATATATGTTCATTATTGAATAATCCCAGGACTAAAACAAACCTGTTATATAACTCTTACTTTACCTTTCTTAATTTTTTAGTAATTAACATGGAAAACAAGCTGTTTTGTGGGCCACTCCACAGACAAATAGTTTCCCAGTAGAAAGGCACAGCAAATAAGCCCAGGCATGTGATGAACTTGGAAAACAACAAATCTTAACACATTTGCAGGTCAATTATTCAACTACTGAATCTGCAACATTAAATAGAAAAGATTCAGATGAATAAAGTTTTGTTACCTTTGCAGGCATTTGTTTTTCTTGTTAAGTTTGTTAGTTGCAGCTGCTCGTTGCCATGAGCATAAAAAGTGAAGACGTTGCCATTTACACTGTATATTTTTTTAATCTGGAAAACAAGGTTTTACTTACATAGCTGAGGTTTATCAACCACATGAACTCAGAGTGGGAGGTTTACACACAAATCGTAAATTTATTTGCAAAACCATCAATCTTGGATATTTTCAGATGAACTACAAAGTGGTGGTTCTTTAGAGAGATGAATGCTTTTTTTACTCTTTCACTGATTTTTCAGCAAATATTTTTTGAACATCAACTATGAGCTATATGCTATGTGCTCTAGGCTCTGTGCTATTACAAGTGTAAAACAAAGGACTTAGAAAACAGTAGGTTTGTTGGGTGATGATGTATTTAAATAAGCAATTATAAAAAAATGAGTTATGGCTTGGAAAGTACTTAACAGAAGCACTCCACATATCCTGGGGCTCAAGAGTGGCGACAATTTAAGTCAATGGAACTTCCTAAGAGAATAATTCTGCATAGAACTTGAGGAGTGGCTGGGAGTTACCCAGGCCATGGAGGATAGAGAAGAAGTTAAGGAAGGCCAGTAGGCTGAAGAGAAGCAGCATTACAGGAGGCTATTACAGTAATGGAAAGAATACACAGATGGTGGTGGCTTGAATGGTGGCAGTGTTGAAAAAGAGATGCATTGTGAGAGCTACTGTCAGTGGAGGCAGAATGGATAAGATTTCACAATTAGGTATAAGAGATAAGAAAGGAGAGGGAAGGAAATATGATTTCAGGTTTCTGTGGCAGCTGTTCTTTAGTGAGTGAGGGCATACGGAAGAGACAGGCTGGGAAAGAATATGTTGATTCAGAGTACATGCTGGTTTTCAAGTGGAGATCCTAGTAGGCTGTTGGACTTCTCAGTCTGGACTGCCCATAGAGATTTGGAAGTTACTATCTCAAAGCATACACTTAAAGCCACAGGTTCAAATCAGGTGACCCAGTGAAAGTCTAAGAGGGGGATGGGAATATTTCAGGACTAAAGACGGACCCTGGGGCCTACAAGGTGATGAAGAAAGAAGCGTGGGGAAGAAAAGAAGGGAAAATGAGGTCAGGGGTAAGGAAAAATAAAACAAAACAAAGCCAATACCACTTCCTCTTAGGTTTGATGTCTAGGGCCCTATAAATTGACAAAAGACAAATTAATAGAAGTGGCATCTAAATTTTATTTTATATGTAGAATATGACACAGACGACTTTCTACAAAAAAGTAGTAAGTAAAGAAGCAACTAATCCTGATAGTTTACACAGCATCTTGGTGGCAAACTATTATAAACTGAAGAGATGTAGAGACAAAGAAAAATGTTTTAGACTTTTTATGAGATTCAAACTATAGAAGGGAATATATAGAATAAACTAGTATAAAGAATTGTTTTAGCAAAATTAGTTTATGATTTCAGGAACAACTTCCCATCCTCCTCATGGCCATAACACTTTCCTAGGACAAAGGACTTATGCAAGTCATCACTCTCAGAAGTTTCTGCTTTTAGTCAGATAAGGGAAGTAGTCAGAGCTGAAGGTGTGGCTCAACTGGTAGAACACCTACCTAGCAAACACAAGACAATGAGTTCAACTCCCTATACTGGCACACATAAAAAATTATTCAAGTTGGAGGCATGGTTCAAGTGGTAGAACACCTACCTATCAAGCCTGAATTCTAAATATAAATACCAAAACTTCTCACTCAACAAATAGTGTGTGTGTGTGTCTTATAGAAAAGCATTACAAACACAAAAATCTGCATGTGTCTACTCAAGCAACTGAGAAATAAACTGTGGTACTCACTTCAGCAGCAAGTACACAAAAAATAAAGTAAGTCAACATCGTAGTGCAGGAAATGTGGTTATAAGTAGATGGGTCGGGTAGTACAAGATCTTACAGATGTTTGGATTCCATTCTAAAAGTAAAGGTACACATTGAAGGATAAAAAGAGGGAAGAGATCATTGGTCGCAGTGGCTCATGCCTGTAATCCTAGCTACTCAGGAGGCTGAGATCTGAGTATAACGGTTCAAAGCCAGCCCGGACACTAAAGAACGTGAGACTTGTCTCCAATTAACCACCAGAAAACCGGAAATGCTGCTGGGGCTCCAGGGGTACGGTGGTAGCCTTGAGCTGAGGAGTTCAGTGACAGCGCCCAGGCCCAAGTTCAAGCCCCAGTACCCACAAGAAAAAAAAAAAAAAGGAGAGAAGAGAGAATGATTATCTTACTTATGTTTTAGAAATACTCTGGCTAAGGGGCTAGGAGTGTGGCCTAGTGGTAGAGTGTTTGCCTACCATGCACAAAGCCCTGAGTTCGATTCCTTGTTACAACATACACAGACAAAAAAAAGTGGTAGAGCACAGGCCTTGAGATAATTAGCTCAAGGACAGTGCCCAGGCCCTGAGTTCAAGCCTCAGGAATGACAACATAAAAGAGAGAAAGAAAAGAAATACACCGACTGTTGCATGGACAGACTTGAGCAGAAATAAGAAAGCAATTAGAAAGCTATTGCCTTTACAGAACCCAAGATTCAGGGTGAGAGAGTGGGTAAAGGGGTTGAGTGCTTGTATAGCATGCACGGAACACTGGGTTCAATCCTCAGTACTTCCACTTAAAGAAAAAATGAATGCAAGATTTATTGAAAAATAATAACAGAAACTTCCTGTCAAAGTTATGTTCAAGCATAAAATGAAACCCCTACCTGCACACTTAATTGATGCTAATCAAAAATGTGAATAAAATCATATCCAAGAATTAAGAGAAGAAATTTCTTCACGTTACAAATTACTAGTGATATTGTATAATATATTATGATATTATATTATATACATTGGCTTATATAATTGTTTACATATTTAGTATCTCTCTTATTGGAAATGAGCTTAATGAGTATAGGAACTATTCATATCTCTGGGAGGAATTAACATGTCTATGGATTCTCAACAAGCATTTGCTAAACAAATGAATGAACCATATATTCAACTGTATTTATTTATATATTATTTATTTTAGCAGTACTGGGGATATCAAATCCAGGGCCTTACACAAGCCAAGCAAGTACTCTACCACTGTGTTCTGTCTGATTCTTTTGTAGTTAATAGACCCTTCTGTAAAGCAAGTCAGCATCTGCTTTCTTACAAATTTTGTAAGTCTGGAACATTATACATCACTGAGAGGAAAGAAAGAACAAAGCAAGCCAAATAAACTCTTGCACTGAATTTAATAATCTCAGAGAATGTAAATCCCAGAGAGATAGAACCCTTGGACATGTTCATTACATATTTTAATAAATAATAATAATTTTAGTTACTAAAACACTTGTCTGGGGTTTCTGGAACTGTATTCTTTTAGCAAATGATTAATAATTTTGCATTTTAAAATGGTATATTATGTATTCATCAAAGCATTTGAGTCAATAATTACTAGCCAAATTGGTTAGCATGACCTAAAAAATAAAAGGCTTCTACTCACTTTAGAAATAAAACAGTTTGTGGCATGCTCTGAAAAAAGCAAGAGAAATGGTTCACCCATCCATTCATCCCTTTCAAAGCTTTCTGCTTCCTAACCCCAGAAACCCTTTCAGAAGTAACTCTAGTAGGTCATCACTGAGTATTAAGATCAGAACATCAGCAAGTGTCTGACAACCTGTAACTAAAATAGCCCCTGAGACTGTATTCTCTGTGGTCACTAAAACAAAATACACAAAAGAGTGGCTTAAAATAAGTCGGTTTCTGGGGCCAGGAGTTTAGTCTAGCAGTAGAGAGCTTGCCTAGCATGCACGAAGACCCAGGTTCGATTCTTCAGTACCACATACACAGAAAAAAGCTAGAAATGGTGCTGTGGCTCAAGTGGTAGAGCTCTAGCCTTGAGAAAGTTCAAGGCCCAGGACTGGCAAAAAAAAGAAAAAAAAATGGTTCCTTCACAGTTTTTGAGGCCAAAATCAAGCTGTCTGATGGTTTAATTCAGTTTGCCTGGAGGCTGTAACATAAATCTATCCTATGTTTCTCATCTAGCCTCTAGGGATTCAAAGTCCTTGGCTTTCTTTGGCTTGACCATGTGTTACCCCCTCAAACTCTGCCTTGTTCTTTTCTTTTGTTTGGTTTTGTGCTGGTCCTGGCTTGAACTCCCGGTCTTTGTACTGTCTCTGAGCTTTTTTGCCCAAAGCTAGTGCTTTACCATTTGAGCCACAGCTCTGCTTCTGGATAATTCGGTGCTTAATTGGAGATAAGAATCTCACAGACATTCCTCCCTGGACTGTCTTCAAACCTCCATCCTCAGAACTCAGCCTCCTGAGTAGCTAGAGTTACAGTTGTGAACCACTGGTGCCAGTCTTTCTACCTTGTTCTCTTCTGTATCTTCTCTGTGTCTTCTCCCCTTCCCTTCTGCTCTAAGAACATTTACCATTAAATTAAAATCCTTTCTTATCTGATATGATTGCATCTGAACAACCCTAATAACATTTGCAAATATTATCTAACTCTTTTCACAAATGAGTTTACAGGTTGCAATTGGATATATTTTTTTTATTTTATTTTTTTGCCAGTCCTGGGCTTGAGCTCAGGGCCTGAGCACTGTCCTTGGACTTTCTCAAGGCTAGAGCTCTACCACTTGAGCCTCAGCACTACTTCTGGCTTTTGTTTTTTTCTATATATGTGGTACCGAAGAATCGAACCCAGGTCTTCGTGCATTCTAAGCAAGCACTCTACCACTAGGCCAAACTCCCGGCCCCAGCAATTGGATATATCTTACATGGACAAATCATTCACCCTACTATAAAGGCCAAACCAAGTTTAAAGTTTTATATATGTGTATTTTAATATACGTGTACTTTAATATATTTATGTACTTTAATATATATGCACTTTTGGGTAGACAAGGATTTGAATTAATATAACTAGAACAAGTTCCTACAAGAAAAGAAGAAAAGTGTTTTTAGTTTAGTTTGCCATGAGTCACAACTTTGGTGGCTTTTTTTCCCTTAAATAGATAAAGGGAATGTAAGTATCTAATTACTTATCAATAACAATGGTGAGATCCCTTCAAAGCAACCAAATTAAGAGGAGGGGACCTAACCATGAAACTGAAGGTGGAGAAAGTTTTACTGATGTTCTAGACATCCAGTCCTTTGAAGCCTGCTGAGTTCATGAATGCTTCCCTGGTGTTTCCAAACTCAGTGTAGAAAAACTTTCTCTAAAACTTGAGCTCCTTTCTAGATGAGGTACCTGACTAGCACCCCAAACCTGACTCTGGATTGACTACTTGTCTACTTTTTTTAGAGTGCTTGATACCAAACCACACCCAACCCAGGAAGAATCAATCTAGGCAGTTCAAAGTCAGAAACATGATCTCTTTCCCCAGTCATAAAGTCCCAAACCCCATCTCTTACCCTTGATGTATAGATGTACTAGAATGTCCCAACAACAGATGCTTGGACATTATCCAGAGCCCTTTCCTTTACATTCTCTCCAGCAATCCATTGTGATGTTAACAGCCAGCATTGGGTGACATTACAAGGCACACAAGGCAGGAGGAAGAAGCACTGCCAAGATTTTGTTCCTGTTTTTGCTGGTCTCTACTGTGTCTTTCATTGAAAAGAGCAGCTTTTAGAAAGTAAAATTGGCAGGGACACAATGTATCAATGGCCACTTTCAGCTTTGAATGGTACGGCTTTTCTGGGGTACAGTAGTTTAGAAGATTGGATTTCATTTCTGGCCTAGTTCATCACTAGAGTCAATATACATGTTTAAAATTGTGCTTTTAGAGATATTTTAAATGCTTACTTTATAATTTCAATGAAACCACTCTCAAGTTTGATATAGTACAGATTAATGACACTTCTCTAGTACCAGAAGAGCTATCAGTACTGCCTCATACCTTAGTGCTCACCTAAGGTATCCAATTAATCACACTTATGCCATAGTCCATCATTTTATATTGCTTAATTACTATTTCTGTTACTCATCAATCTACTCAGTAAATCCCCACAGAACAAATTCATCAAACCCCAAGGCTCTGAAGCAAGTCATTCTAATATTGCCAGAACCTAGCTTTACAAGTATCTGGGTTATAATCCTTCCATAAAAGATGGAAGGACCTGAGTAGATGATTGGGTCAAGAAGATGTGGTATTTATGCACAATGGAATTCTATGCTGCCATCAGAAAGAATGTCATCACCCCATTTGTAAGGAAATAGAAAGACTTGGAAGAAATCATATTAAGTGAAGTAAACCAGACCCAAAGGAACATAGGCTCAATGGTTTCCCTCATTTGTAATAATTAGTACAAACCTTGGACTCTCCTAGCAGAGAATTACAATAGCTCAAAACCTAGATATAAAAGGCCATATAGGATAAGACTAAATGAAAAGACCTTCAAGGATATGGAAACAAGAGCCATACAATGTGTGATTGTTGTTCTTAATGTACTATGTTATTTCTCATCTCTTTGGTTGCCCCTTGGTTATTCTCATATTGTTACAGTATCTTACCTTGTTATCTGCTATATTGTATATATGTTTATTTGAAATAAGATAGGGAAGGGGAAAACAAGATGAGGGGAAAGGGTGGGGGGAGGGATATGGGGACAAAAACATGAGAAGGGATATCAATATATGTGAAGTAATGCACCTTCTGTCTGGCAAATATAACTGTAACCCTTCTATTAGTTACAATAATTTTTTTAAAGATGGAAGGACCTCAAGATTCTAAATGGACAAGACAAACTAACCCTAAAACACACTTTACACAAGGGACTATTGTCTCTCTTCCTCCCTTGTAGACTCAAATCTGACCCATCTTTCAAGGTTCAGCTAAAATTCCAGCATCCTCCAAGAATCCCTCTTTAATTACATTTATTGCTAATATCATAGTCTACATCAATTATTTTATTCTACTCTTTGTGATTTCATTTATAAATATTAATTCAATCAGACTATAGATTTCCTTAGGATCAGTTTCATGTTAAATGATCTTTAGTGATAATAAATACTACTACTATTACTACTTATTATTGTTGTTGCTTCTTATGTACTGGTACAGTTGTTTATCCAGATTATCTCAAAGGATTGTATCAATAATCTTCAATGAAAGTACTTTTATCACCATCTTTAATTCACAGAGATGAAATTGCCCATATGCACACAACTAAAAAATTGTAAAAGCAGTACACAGACCCAAGTAGCCTGAGCCTAAAGCTCTAGCAACACTGACTAAACAACACTGATCTTTCTCAACATCCACACAGCCTGGCAGAGTGCTAATCAAATCATTTATTACCTATCTATTTAGACTGGATAGAAATCCATATTCTGCAGAATTGAAAGAAAAAGAACAAACATGTGGGTTTAGAGTATAATAAGGACAGAGAAAGGAAATAGAAGACAAAAAATACCCTGGTGAAATAGGTTTCCATATGACATCCCACTCCCCACCGCACCCCACCCCCATTTTTTTGGCCTGTCCTGGAGCTTGAACTTTATCTGGGCTTTGGGGCTGTCTCTGAGCTTCTTTTGCTCAAGGCTAGCACTCTACCACTTAAGCCACAGCACCACTTTCGGCATTTTTGAGTTGTTTATTTAAGATGAGAGTTTCATAGACTTTCCTGCCTGGACTCATTTCCAACTGAGATCCTCAGATCTCAGCCTCCCAAGTAGCTAGGATTACAGGTGTGAGCCACCACACCTGGCTGACATCCCTTTAAAAAAAATTAATGTAGGGCTGGGAGTTTGGCCTAGTGGTAGAGTGCTTGCCTAGCATGCAAGAAGACCCGGGTTCGATTCCTCAGTACCACATACATAGAAAAAAATTAATGTAAACCAACCTGTGGTGAGTCACACTATACAGACTTCATCAGAGTGTATACAGACGCCTATAGTATTTACAAATGCTATTCGTTAGGTAGTAAAGTTTTCGTTGCAATTTTTCCAGCACATATCCACAGTCAAAAAAAGGGGGTGTATTTGGTATTCTCATATGAAAATTCTTAACAAATAGAGAAAGGCAATTTTTCCTGACATGAGTTTTCTTCAGACAGTTGGGAAGATAGAAATGTGATATAGTTGTAAAATCCTAAGAATGTCTAAGTTGACATTTTTTCTTTTAAATTATTTTAAGTACCATTAAGTTAAAATGTTTACATTCATTATAAAAAATGCTGTTAAATCATATGCAAATGATTTAACACTGATTGCTGCAATTCAAATTGCACTTTTTTCTATATTTATATTTTCAATTTATTTTTTAATTTTTTCATATATTTTATTGTAATTATTAGAAGGGCTACATTATATTCATCAGATAGAAGGTGCATTACTTCCCAAACATTGACACCCTTTCTCATGTTTTGGTCCCCATTTCCGTCCTCCCACCCCTACCCCTCATTTTGTTTTCCCCCTTCCCTATCCTATTTCAAATAACCAAATAAGCAAATCGCACTTTTTAAAAAAAATTATTGTGTACATGGAAGAAAAAAATATATTGGTTGCTACCCTGTAATCTAAAGTTTTTTTTAATGAAAGTGTATGCAGGCCATGGTGTCTCATGCCTGTAATCCTAGCTACTCAGAAGGCTGAGATCTGAGGATTGCAGTTCAAAGCCAGATCAGGCACTGAAGTCTATGAGTCTCTTATTACCAATTAACCACTGGAAAACCAAACGGGACATGGTGGCTCAAGTAGTAGAGAACTAGTCTTGAGCTGAAGAGCTCAGGGGGCAGCACCCGGGCCAGAGTTCAGCCCCATGACCAACAAAAAAAAAAAAAGGAAAGAAGAAGAAAAAACAGTAAATATTATTTGGAATGGGAGAAAAATTTCCAAGAGATGGATATGCAGAAATTCTACTTCAAAAGAAAATATTGTCATATGAAATTCAAGTTTGGGGAAATTAACATTAGCATAGTAAAACTACAATGTTTGTTTTTATAACATAATGAAGTTATAGGACACATAATAGTAACTGGACCAATAGACAAGAACTAAAACATTTCTGATCACTTCAACACAGACTTATATACATCTCCTAACTCTCCTCTTCATGGATTCAATAATAACTAGATTTGCTGCCACTCCTCAGGGAAAGATGGAGCAAAAATGTAGGTACTCTAAATCTCCCACCAAATATGATGCAGCAAGATATGCCAAATAGTAGTAGTCTGTTTAGTCACAGCAGCTTTTCTAATATAGGGATGAGAAATAACTCACCTAGAATAACTTTTTACATTTAAAAATATTTCAAAGCTAGCCTAGGGGCCAGTGACAAATTCATGTAATTTCAGTTGCTCAAGTAGTAGAGCACTAGCCTAACAATCACCAACCCCAATACCTCAAAAAAAGGAGAATATTTAAAAGACAGAAAGACTAGGCAAAGTAGTATGTTTTTATATAATCTCAGCATCCTGCTGAGTTAGAAGGTCATGAGTACAAGGTCAGTCCACAGAAGATCTTGCCCTTCCCCCCCAAACAAAAGGTCATATTTCTATCCATAATGTATATTATATGTAATGTAATAATATAATATATTACATATAGAAATTAGATTCAATGTATCTCTACTTTTGTTAGTGAACTCAGGGCCTGGCCATTGTCCCTGAGCTCTTTTGCTCAAGGCTAGCATTCACTATATCACTTTGAGCCACAGCTCTACTTCAGGTTTTCTGATGATCAATTGGAAATGAGAGTTTCATGAATTTTCCTACCCCAGCTGTCTTTGAATCAAAATCCTTAGGTCTCAGCCTTTTGAATAGCTAGGATTACAAATTTGAGTCACTAGTACCGGACCAGATACAATGTATTTTGAGTTACTCATCCTTCATGTAAATACTGTAGTGGTCGGTCATCTTTATGTAAGCTGCCTGCATACATACCATCAATATTTTATGTTTTATTTTCGTGTATATATATTCATACAAATATATTCATGTAGAGAAAATTTTCACCAAATTTCAATGGTTATCTTTGGGAAATTAGACTTGATAATGTAATTATATCATTTGAATTTTTATAATGATATACGTATACTTTCACAAAAACACTATATTTGAATTCATTATAGGAAAGTTATGAAATCAGCCTAGGCATCCAAAACAGATGCATATAATTTCTATATGATACATGCATACACATACATACATACATGGCATACATACATACATGGCATACATACATAGTAGAGTATATTTTTCCACTATAAAGAAGAATAAAATCATGTCATTTTGCAGAGAAATGACATAACTGGAAATCAGTGTCTGCACCTACTATCTGGCAAAAGTAACTATAACCCCTCTATATATTACAATAAAAAATAAAAGCTTCCATAACAAAAAAAATCAGGTTTTCTCTCATTTGTGGGATCTAGATTTAAAAACAAACAAACAAATGACATTAATGTACTGTTTGCAGGAAGACTCATAAAAAGTGGGAAAGGGAGACTACAATGAAGATGGGGAAGAAATTGATTTAAGTACATTCTATACACTGGGAAAAAATAAAATAAAATCAATTGTAAAACTTTTAAAGCAACAGAAAATGTAAATAAAACCATACTTTGAAAAAAAGACACGTAGATTATTGTATCTGTTTCCCATTATGCCTTTGACTTATCTGTATTTTCAACTAGTTAAAACTAAAAGCTAGTAGATCATCGGACACAATTGAAGCCAATATTAGTAGTTATATATGCCTTCAGTAAGAGATGGAAAGACTAGGGTTTTGTGGAGAATGATAGGAAAATAGTGAAAAGACTTTAACTTCTGGGTTTGAATTGAGGGTAGAAATACCACCTAAAATGAAAGACCTATTATGAACAAAACCTATTGTGTTGATGTCAGAAACACCAATGATTAGATTTGCCTACTTCATATTATTACATAAGCCTGAAAATGACATTATCAAGGAGAAATAATATCAACTTATTCCTTAAATTTTGAGAATTAGGTACATTATTCAAAGAGTACATCTGCATAGATATATGAAGAATTATGACCATTATTTGCACATGCTCTCAGAAAATCTCACCTAATTATTAAAATAGCATTCAATATTTTGGTTTTGTCTGCTCTATATATTCTATTTTTTCTTAACTAAATATTGTCTTCAGAACTGAATTGGATCTTAGAGAAGAGCAGATTTGCCTCAGGTTCTTCATGCTGCATGAAAGAGTGCTGGTCTGGAATCATTTTTAAATTGTAGCTCTTTAAGAAAAGAATTTACGGCCGGGAGTTTGGCCTAGTGGTTAAAGTGCTTGTCTAGCATGCATGAAGACCCGGGTTCGATTCCTCGGTACCACATACATAGAAAAAAACCGGAAGTGGTGCTGAGGCTCAAGTGGTAGAGCTCTGGCCTTGAGAAAGTCCAAGGACAGTGCACAGGCCCTGAGCTCAAGCCCAGGACTGGTTTAAAAAAAAAAAAAAAGAAAGAAAAGAATTTACAATTCCTGTAAGCACATTAAGCTGAAAAAAAATGCAATCCTACAAATGATTCCTGTAGCTCTAATAAGTACAAATCATAATGCTATATATAGCCTGTTCTTGCAAAGATGCATAAAGTCTTTTTGATCATCATCATACAAATGTACAACATCCCAGTGAAGTAGTAAACAAATATCATGAGGATAGATCTGCAATAAGTAGCATATTCCAATAGAGAGAGACCTACTCCTATAGAGTTGAGAAGAAGTAGAACTTCTGTCTCCCAGATTTATATTCTCTCTTCTTCAGAAAAACTTCTTTAGTTCCAATCCTTATCCCAAAACCTATCTCAAGAGTAATTTATTTCCAGTGACTCTTACATTGGCAGAATTAAAGAACCTCCAGAAAAATCTGCTTGTATAGAAAGACTCATTCAGAAGAGTCTTTGCATTCTAAATGCAAAAATTCTTTGTTGATATCATATCTACTTTGTTTAAATTCTTATTCAACCCTTCTGTTTTCTATAAAATTTTCTTTAACCTATAATTACTATAGATACAAAATAGCTTGGGTTAGCTAACTTGTGCCATCTAAAGGCTACAGTGAGAACCTCTTTGACTTAAAAAAAAATTTAACATATCTATATCATACTTTCTACCAAATAAACTCAACACAACTTTTTATATGAGGATGAAATATAAAACAAACAATAAATGTTTAGACAGATAGTATTGAAATTATCTTATAGTAAGGTAAAAGAAAATGAAGAAAACTCTGAGTTCTAGTCTTTAAACTGTGGCTAATTGTGGGACCTTTGGCAAGTTATATTTTTCGTGAAATATGAATTTTAAGTACATTTTATTTTATTGTATGATATAATTTGCCTGAGGAGAGATGCAAATAGTTTGGAGGATCATTTCTTTCTTTTCTTCATTTTTTTTATTGTTGGGGTAATGTATAGTTATATTGGCCCAATAGTGGGTACATTACTTCTCATTTGATATCCCTTCTCCTGTTTTGGTTCCCATTTCCCTCCCTCTACCCCCTTCCAATCATTTTGTTTTTTCCCTTCCCTTTCCTATTTCAAGTGAACAAATAAACGTTTATGCAATATATCAAGCAACAAAATCAGATACAGTAACATGAAATTAATCAAAGGGCAAAAAAAGAGAAGAGACATGGCATAGTACATTAAGAACAACAATTACACAAGATAAAGCTCTAATTTCCATATCCTAGAGATCCTTTCATGTAGTCTCATCCTATATGACCTAGGTTTTGAGCTGCTGAAATCCTCTTCTAGGAAAGTCCTAGATGTGTACTAATTATTACAAATGAGGGAAACCATTAAGTCTATGTTCCTTTGGGTCTGGCTTACTTCACTTAATATGATTTTTTTCCTCGTCTTTCTATTCCATTACAAATGGGATGATGTCATTCCTTCTGGTGGCAGCATAGAATTCCACTGTGTTTAAGTACCACATCTTCTTGATCTAATTATCTATGGAGGGACATCTGGGTTGGTTCCATATCTTTGTTATGGTAAATAGTGCTGCAATGAACATCGTTGGACTAGTGACTTTAGTATGTCCTTGTTTCTGGACATTTGGGTAAATGCCAAGTAGTGGAATTGCTGGGTCATAGGGGAGCTCTATGTTCAGTTTTGGCAAGTCATCTTAACTCATAGTTTTTGTCTTTGAACATTACTTAAAAATAAACTAATAATGTATGTGTGTGCGTGTGTGTGTTGGTCCTTGGACTTGAACTCAGTTCCTGGGTGCTGACCCTGAACATTTTTGTATTCTTTCTTTCTTTAGGCTAGCACATAAGTCACAATTACAGGTTTGTGGTACTTTATTGGAAATAAGAGTCTCATAATCTCTCTCCCTCCCTCCCTCCTTCCCTCCCTCTCTCTCTCTCTCTCTCTTGCCAGTCCTGGGGCTTGAAGTCAGGCCTGGGCTTGGTCCTTGAGATTTCTCAAGGACAGTGCCACAGCACGACTCATAGCTTTTTCTGTGCATGTGGGACCAAGGAATTGAACCCAGGGCTTCATGCATGCTAGGCAAGCACTCTACCACTAGGCCATGCTCCCAACCCAAGTCTCACAATCTTTTTTTTTCATATATTTTTTATTGTAATTAATAGAAGGGTTACATTATATTTTCCATATAGAAGGTGCATTACTTCACATACATTGATACCCTTTCTCATATCATGGTCCCCGTTTCCCTCCCCCCCACCCCCACCCTTATCTTGTTTTCCCCCTTCCCTATCCAATTTCAAATAACCAAATACAAATATATCCAATATATCAGATAACAAAAGTGAGATACTGTAACAATATGAGATAACCAAGGGACAGCAAAAGAGATGAGAGATAACATAGTACATTAAGGACAACAATCACTCATTTTATGGCGTTGTTTCTATATCCTAGAGATCCTTTCATTTAGTGGCATACTATATGGCCTTACGTATCTAGGTTTTGCTCTATTGCAAATCTCTGCTAGGAGAGCCCAAGGTTTCTACTGATTATGACAAATGAGGGAAACCATTGAGCCTAAGTTCCTTTGAGTCTGGCTTACTTCACTTAATATGATTTTTTCTGTCTTTCCATTTCCTAACAAATGGAGCGATGTCATTCTTTCTGACAGCAACATAGAACTCCATTGTGTACAAATATCACATCTTGTTGATTCACTCATCTACTGAGGGACATCTGGATTGGTTCCATATCTTTGCTATGGTAAATAGTGGTGCAATGAACATCGTTGTGCTAATCTTTCCTGCTTGGGCTGGCTTCGATCAATGACCCTTAGACCTCAACCTCCAGTGTATCTTGGATTATAGGCATGAGCCACCAGCTCCAGTGTACAATTTTTACTCTTTTTTTTTGCTAGTCCTGGGGCTTGAACTCAGGGCCTGAGCACTATCCTTGTGCTTTCTCAAGGCTAGAGATCTACCACTTGAAGCACAGCACTACTTCCAGCTTTTTCTAGGTATATGGTACTGAGGATTTAACCCAGGGCTTCGTGAATGCTTGGCAAGCACTCTATCATTAAGCCAAACTCCCAGCCCTAATTTTTACTTTTATAAAATAAAAACAAAGTTACAAATATTTACCTGGAATTTAAGAAAATAGGTTAAAATAATTACTAAATTAAAAAAAGTAAAATAAATCTGAGAATTTTATAGTACATTTCATCTTTTCAAATAAAATATTGAAGTTCAGAGAATCCCTCTTGTGTGTGTATATGTATGTATGTGTATGTATGTGTATTTGTGCTGTATATAAACAGTGTGATAGACACTAGACAGCTTTCCATTAAGCTTTTTCCTCTTTCTTCCAGGCATACAGTGTGTACCCTTTCCAGACTCCTCATAGTTAGATATCAACTATGTAATCAAGCTCTTGTCATTAGGAAAGGCATGTGACCTTAAGATGGAAATTAAACCAGACAGCAAATCAGAATTCTTGTTTTGCAGCTTCAGTTCTATTGTCAAAAGTAAAAATGTCTTATTTACCTGGCATATTGTATATACATTTATTTGTTTATTTGAAATAGGAAAGGGAAGGGGGGGGAAACAAGATGATTGAGAGGGGCGGGGGGAGGGAAATGGGGACAATAACAAAAGAAGGGGTACCAATGTGAGAGAAGTAATGTACCCTCTATCGAGAATATAACTGTAACCCCTCTATATATTATAATAAAAAAAGAACATTTCCTTGATAAAAAAGAGTATCACTTAATATCCCCAAATCTCAGTGTTCTTTACCTCTCCCCTACTTTTCCCTCTCCTTTTCCTTTCCCTTCTGCTTCTCTCACACATTCTCTTTTATATAAGATATAATATAATATAATAATATAATATAGGTAGTTTGCATTTCCCTCTAGTTTAATAATTTCATGATATTCAAATCTGTCCCACCCCTCTCTCTCATTCTCTCTCTCTTCCTCTCTCTCTCTCCCTCTCCATCTGTCTCTGTCTCTCTCTCTATATCTGTCTCTGTCTCTGTTTCTCTTTTATATGAGGAAATAATGGACAATTTGCATTTTTCCTTCTAGCCCTATAATTCTATATCATTTCCATTCAGGTCTCTGTAACTTAACATCTGATACTTGGTCTTGCATATAAAATACAGATAATTCCACAACCTCCTTCTGTCACCTACTCCAATTATCTAAGTCAAAAGGGTCACTCCTGGTATTTTTGCCATATAGTGAAGTATATAATCAAAAATGCAAACAAAGCCAAACAGGACAGAGATGATCTGAGAACAGGTGTTATGGGGAGAATGTGGGATCTACAGACATTTCCAAAGAGCATCAGTAACTCATAAAAGCTACATCACTATCTCCTAGTAAGCTGTCTCTGGGAAAGGTAGTAGAACCTACATACAAAAGCCAGCCAAGAAATTGCTTTGTTTACTTATGTAAAATACTCATTCCTTGATCCTAACATTTTTAATATGTAAAAACTAGGGGGAAGAAGTGTGATTTGTGTTTCAAGGAAGAAATTGCCTATTTGTTTCTTGAGGGCCAGCATATAATAGATTAATGCACACATATGTGTGTTTAATTATATAAATTTATCATTCTAAACCTTCTGTCTCTGTGCTCAGGAATCCAAGTTACTGGAATCTTGTAAACAAATATGTATAATTTCTTAATAAGTTTGTAATATGTTTTTACAGTTTTTTTCCCAGAGGAATCACTCCTCCCTATAACTTACATTAATTCACTGATCCTAACATAATGCATACTACACAACCATTTCTCAAACACTACAGTCATGGAAGCCTACCTGTGGCATATGACTTATCCTATCTGATCATCATGAGTAGACAACAGAAGGGTTGACTACGAATTTAAGCAAACTAGAAGTGAAGTTAGTCAGGTACCAGTGGCTCATGCCTATCATCCTATCTACTCAGGAGGCTGAGATCTTATGATTGTGGTTTAAAGCCAGACCAAGCAGGAAAAGTGCTTTAGTCTCAATCTCCAATAAACTACTGAGAAAAGGTCAGACATAGAGCACTAGCCTTGAACAAAAAGAAGCTAGGGGACAATGTCCAGGCTCTGAGGTCCCAGGACCTGCATACACACACACACACACACACACACACACACACACACACACACACACACACACACACGCAGTTGGGTAATAGTACACATCTAGAATTGCAGCACTCAAGATACCAAAGAAGGCCGGGCATGATAGCTCACACCTATAATCCTAACTAATCAGGAGGCTGAGATTTGAGGATCAAGGTTCAAAACGACGGGGCATGAAAGGATGGACGGGAGACTCTTATTTCCAATTAACCTCTAGAAAATGGGAAGTAGGTCTTGGCCCAAGATAGGACAGTAGCCTTGAGCTGAAGAGATCAGGGACAGCACCCAGGCTAAGTTCAAACCCCATGACCTATCAAAAAGAGAGAGACAGAGACAGAGAAACAGAGAGAGACACAGAGAGACAAAGAGACACAGAGACAGAGAGAGAAAAGTAAAAAGATGATAAGTTAGTTCATCATGAGAAGGATGGTGAACATAGTTAGTTCCTGGCTATCCTGGGTTGCATAGCAATACTCTGTCTCAATCCCAACCCTGAAAAGGAAACTATTTTCCTATTTGAGTGTTTTTGTACTATTTGTAGCAGGAGCAAAACCACTGTTCTAATAGGCAAAAGGCAACTAATTTTTATCATCTATAGCATTGTTTAAACTCTGAAAATGGGAAATTGATTAATTTGCTGCAATTTTTCCAAGATAGTAGCAGTTAAAATAAAAACAAAAGAAGAAACTGGACTTGGTCATCACAAAATATCTTTCTTGAAAGCTTTGCAAAAGGTTCTAATGATATTACAAGGATGGCCATTACTTCTTTTTTTTTTCCAGTCCTGGGCTTGGGCTCAGGGCTTGAGCACGATCCCTGGATTTTCTCAAGGCGAGGGTTCTACCACTTGAGCCACAGCACCACTTCTGGCTTTTTGCTACGTATGTGGTACCGAGGAATCGAACCCAGGTCTTCGTGCATGCTAGGCAAGCACTCTACCACTAGGCCAAACTCCCGGCCCCTGGCCATTACTTCTTAAAAGCAAAATTATTTTGCAAATGCCAACACTGATTTTGTTGAAATTACTACAGCCACATGAAAACCCCACCAATCTTCCATGAATTAAAGCAGCCAACAAAGCAGCAAACCAAGCAAGCACATGGCAAGGCTTCAGTAAATCTAACTTATATTGGGAAAAATAATGACAGTTCAAGTTTGAAGGAACTCAGAGACAAGCTTTGTGCCCAAACAGAAACTCATTAAGCACATAGTGTACTAACCACAGTGTACCCTATAGGGATAAATTCAGAACTCTTGGCATTATAAGATGTTAGGGCTGGAGCACCTCTGAATTTCTTTTACAAAGGTATGAAAAACATGAGAGGCATGTCTCTGAACTGGAGCCAATTCATAAGGGTGTCATGCCCTCCTGTTTTGGCAAGAAACTGAAAAGCACTTTACTTTTGGGTGATTATCTGTACTAATCGTTTGATTTATTCTAATCCGAAATTCTGAAGTTCAAAAGTTAGAGATAAAACTTGGATTAATGAGATTGGGTAATGAATACCCTATTTCTAAATACAAGTTCACGTTGCCAGTTATGATCATTACAATTATTTCTCTTGCACCACCTAGCAAGATATACAGCAGGCAATATATATTTTTGCCAATAATCCATTGCAGAAGTCTGTTTTAGAGGGGCATTCGACATTGTTTAAGGAACAAACAACAGAGGTAATGATGTCTAATGGAAAAGCACAATAAAAAATATAATGTAAACTGTCAATTGAAATGCTAGAATAAGCAAATAAGTGATAAAATCAAATAGTGATGAAATCCATAAAGAGCAGGATAGGCACAAAAAGAAAACGGAGAAGGAAAGAAGCAGGTAAAAGGAAAGGAAAAGAGGACCAAGAATTTCCCCAAGTAATAGAATGTTTGCATAGCATGCACAAAGACTCGGGTTTAATTTCTCAGTATCATACATACAGAAAAAGCCATAAATGGTTCTGTGACTCAGTCTCACAGCTCTAGCCTTGAGAAAACCCAAGGACAGTGCTCAGGCCCTGAGTTCAAGCCCCAGGACTGGCAAAAAGAAGAAAGAGAAAGAAAGAAGGAAAGAAAGAAAGAAAGGAAGGAAGGAAGGAAGGAAGGAAGGAAGGAAGGAAGGAAGGAAGGAAGGAAGGAAGGAAGGAAGGAAGGTTTGGGGCTGGGAGTTTGGCCTAATGATAGAGTGCTTGCCTAGCATGCACGAAGACCCGGGTTCAATTCTTCAGTACCACATACATAGAAAAAAGCCAGAAGTGGTGCTGAGGCTCAAGTGGTAGAGCTCTAGCCTAGAGAAAGCCCAAG
The DNA here is from genome assembly GCF_031878675.1 of Megascapheus bottae. Lineage (NCBI taxonomy): Eukaryota > Metazoa > Chordata > Mammalia > Rodentia > Geomyidae > Megascapheus > Megascapheus bottae. The sequence goes on from NC_143515.1 coordinate 45,963,755, forward strand.
GACAGTGCTCAGCCCCTGAGCTCAAGCCCAGGACTGGGGAAAAAAAAAGGTTAACTGACATGTTAAATACCTTTGCACAACATAAACAGTAATAAAGTTATTTATTCATTTATTTATTTATTTAGTCAGCCATGGGGCTTGAACTTAGGGCCCAGATGCTGTCCCTGAGCTTCCATCTCTACTACTTGAGCCATAGCATCACTCCCGGTTTTCTGGTGGTTAGTTGGAGAGAGTCTCACAGACTTTCATGGCCCAGGTTGGCTTTGAACTGCCATCCTTAGATCTCATGAGTAGCTAGGATTATAGGCATGAGCCACCAGCACCGGGCAGACATGTGTAGCCAATCCTGGTGCTTGAACTCAGAGCCTGTCCTTGGACTTTCTTAAGGTCAAAGCTCTACCACTTGAGCCACAACACACTTCCATCTTTTTCTATGTATATGATACTGAGGACTGAAACTTGGGTCTTTGTGCATTTTAGGCAAGCAATCCACCACTAAGCCATACTCCCATCTCAGTAACAAATTTTTTTCTTTTTTTTTCATATATTTTTAATGTAATTAATAGAAGGGTTATATTATATTCGCCAGATAGAAAGTGCATTACTTCACATACATTGTACCCTTTCTCATGTCTTGGTCCCCATTTCCCTCCCCCCACCCCCACTCCACATATTGTTTTCCCCCCTTCCCTATCCAATTTCAAATAACCAAATACGCATATATCCAATATATTAGATAACAAAATGAAATACTGTAACAATATGAGATAACCAAGGGATAGCAAAAGAGATGAGAGATAACATAGTACATTAAGGACAACAGTCACTCATTATATGGCTTTTGTTTCCTTATCCTGGAGTTCCTTACATTTAGTGTCCTACTATTTGGCCTAATGTCTCTAGATTTTGTTCTATTGTAAATCTCTGCTAGGAGCGCCCATGGTTTCTACTGACTATGACAAATGAGGGAGACTATGGGGCCTATGTTCCTTTGAGTCTGGCTTACTTCACTTAATAGGATTTTTTCTAAGTCTTTCCATTTCCTTACAAATAGGGCGATGTCATTCTTTATGACAGCAGCATAGAATTCCATTGTGTATAAATACCACATCTTGTTGATCCACTCATCAACTGAGGGGCATCTGGGTTGGTTCCATATCTTTGCTATGGTAAATAGTGCTGCAATGAACATCATTGTGCTAGTGGATTTAGTATGCCCTTGTTTCTGGACGATTGGGTAAATGCCAAGTAGTGGAAATGCTGGATCATAGGGGAGCTCTGTGTTTAGTCTTTTGAGGAACTGTCATACTGCTTTCCATAGTGGTTGAACGAGTTTGCACTCCCACCAACAGTGTAATAGTGATCCCTCCTGGCCACATCCCCTCCAGTATCTGTTTTCTTGATCCTGGCCATTCTAATGGGAGTGAGGTGGAATCTTAGAGTTGTTTTGATTTGCATTTATTTTATGGCCAGAGATGTTGAGCATTTCTTCATGTGTCTATAGGCCATTCTTATTTCTTCTTCAGAGAAGACTCTCTTTAAGTCTTTGGCCCATCTTTTAATGGGATGGTTGTTTCTTTGGAGATTAATTTTGAGGTGATTCAATTTTTTGAGCTGTTGATAAAGGAATTTTAGATATGAGGCCTTTGTCCATTGTATGGTTAGTGAAGATCTTCTCCCGTTCTGTAGGCTTTCTAGTTAGTTTTCTAGCTATGTCCTTTGCCATACAGAAGCTCTGCAGTTTAATGCAGTCCCACTTATCCAGCCCTTCTCTGATATGTTGTTTCTTGGTCCTTGTTGGGAAAGTTTCAACAAGGTAAAAGCTGATACACTGAAAACTTTACAAGAAGGAATAGGAGACACTCTAGTCCTCCTTGGAACAAATATTTTTTTATAAAAAGAACAAAGAAGGAAGGAGAAGAGATAGAAAGGGCACAGGAACATAAGGTCAGAGAAAATGGAAAACAACCTTTAGTCGCAGAGTAAGAACACATTTGGAACCATCTAAAAATTAGCCTGTATAATAAGACAAAACAATCTTGGGAAAATTTTATCATTGAACAAAATGGTGAGACAAAGGGCAAAGGATGAACCAATGTAACAGCAATACACACAAGACCATATGTTGCAAATGAACTCTACAATTGGGGGGGGGAGGAGGGAAAGTGGGAAAAAAAGACATGGGAGGGAGTAACAATGTTCAACAAAAAATGTTGTCCCTATCTTATGTATGTAACTGTAATCCCTCTCTACATCATCTGGGCAATCAAACTAAATTTTTAAAAATTGTCATTGAATTGTTTTACATTTTTGTTATTTGGTCCTGTTTTAATTTTGTAAGATAAACTACATTTAACTGTGTTCATGAACTAGGTGATCCAAGACAGACCTTCTAAACTATTAATGTATAATTATATCTCCAAATGTTTCCTTAATTATCATTTCTAGTTAACAAAGTCAGTTTAAAGGTACTATTTTAGAATCATGTAAGTAGTAGGGAATTAAGTGGAATACCTAAGTTTTTTTTCCCTAAAGAAAAATACAAGAAATTTCAACAGAAGAGGGCACACTCTAAGTGTTGAGCAAACTTATTTTAGTCTTGTGTATAATTGGAGGAAAATTAGACTCATTCCTAACTGGTCCATTTCTTACAGAATGATTCTCACAGTTACACAATACTAAAGCTATCTGAATCATCAAAGCTCTAAAGAGAAACACTACAATAAGCCAATATAAAATACTGTAACATTTCAAGCTTTCTCAATGCAAATTTTGAAGCCAGCATTTCTTTTTTTTTTTCTTGAACTCTGGGCCTGGGTATTGTCCCTGAGGTCCTCAGCTCAAGTCTAGTGCTCTACCACTTAAGCCACAGCACCACTTCTGGTTTTCTGGTGGTTAATCAGAGAATCTCGTGGACTTTTGTGCCTGGGCTGGCTTTGAACCATGATCCTCAGATCTGTCTCCTGAGTAGCTGGGATTACAGGCATGAGCCACCAGCTCCCAGCTTGTTAATTAACTTTTAAAATTCTGTAATAGACTTGGCATTTACTCAATGGTCCAGAAACAAGGACATACTAAATCCACTAGCACAATGATGTTCATTGCAGCACTATTTGCCATAGCAAAGATAGGGAACCAAACCAGATGCCCCTCAGTTGATGACTGGATCAACAAGATGTGGTATTTACACACAATGGAATTCTATGCTGCCATCAGAAAGAACAACATCGCCCCATTTGTAAGAAAATGGGGAAAAAATTATATTAAGTGAAGTAAGCCAGACTCAGATGAACATAGGCTCAATGGTTTCCATTTGTCATAATTAATATAACGTTGGACTCTCCTAGCAGAGGATTACAATAGCTCAAAACTTAGATACAAAAGGCCATATGGGATGAGGCTAAGTGAAAGGACCTTCAGGATATGGAAACAAGAGCCATATAATGTGTGATTGTTGTTCTTAATGTACTATGTTATTTCTCATCTCTTTTGTTGTCCCTTGGTTATTCTCATATTGTTACAGTATCTTTCCTTGTTATCTAGTGTATTGTATATATGTTTATTTATTTGAAATAGGATAGGGAAGGGGGAAAACAAGATGAGGAGAGGGTGTGGGGGAAGGGAAATGGGGACAAAAACATGAGAAGAGATATCAATATTTGTGAAGTAATGCACCTTCTATCTGGTGAATATAATGTAACCCTTCTATTAATTACAATAAAAAAATAAAAATTAAAAAGTGTACATAGTACAGTGAGGCCAACAAGTCAAGGAATTATTACTACTGAAAATACACTTTATTCTACCAGAGGGAAACATAGAGGAAACACTGGAAGATGTAGGCATGTACAACTATAGACTGAATAGGACTCTACTTTCTCAGTAAATAAGCAAAAGTTGACAAATAGGATTACATAAAACTAAAAAGCTTCTGCAAATAAGAGGAAACAATTATCAAAATCAAGGGTGATTGCTGTTCTTAATGTACTATGTGAAGTTATTTCTTTTCTTTTCCTCTTAGGGTTTACCTCATGTTGTTACTGTAGCTTACTTTGGTACTTGGTATATTGCATATATGTTTATTTGTTTATTTGAAAAAGGAAAGGTAAGGGAAAAATAAGGTGAGTGGGAGGAGTGGGGGAAGGGGAGATGGGAGAAAAACATGGAAAGGGGTAACAATGCTCAAGAAGTAATATACCGACTACCTGATGATGTAACTGTAATCCCTCTGTACATCACCCAAACAATAAAATAAATAATAAATTAAAATAAAAGAGACAATCCAGAGAATGAGAGAGAAAGTTTTTATAACTTTGCCAGTTATGGATGCAGGGATAGGGAGCCCTTAATTCTTCCTGCCAAGGGCCCTTGAATATTTGTAACATCCTTTGTAGTCTATACAAAATTATCAGTAAAGATAGAAGCCACAGACAGCAGAAGAGAAATATACTAGAAGCATATATGTTTGTCCTATCATGCACCAAATGATTTTCCTTCTGGCCTTCAGGTTGGATGCTCCCACCCCCAAAAGGATTAATATCCAGAATATGCAAACACCAGAAGAGTAAATAATCTAATAATAAGTAGGCCAATGAATTGAACAGTTTTCCAAAGATAACATACAAACGGCCAACAAACATATGGAAAAAATATTTAATATCCTTTGCCTTGAAAGAAAAACAAATCAAGATGATTCTCAAAATTCCATCTCAGAATCTACTCAGTCAGAACAGCTACCATCAAGAAAACAAATGACAACAGATGCTGCTAAAGATATAGACAAAGAACCCTTACGAACTTTTGGTGGAATGTATACTGATCAAACTACTATGGAAATCAGTATGGAGGCTCCTGCAAAAGCTAAAAATATAACTGCTTTATTAACCTACCGATGTTATAGCCAAAGAAGTGTAAGTCAATGTACAATAGAGATATTTACACATCCATGTTCATGACAGCACTATTCACAGTATCCAAGCTATGAAATTTCCTTGGGTGTCCCATAACTGATGAATGAATAAATCAAAATGGAATATATATATATATATATACACACAATGGACTATTAGTCAATCATAAAAAAGAATGAAATTTCTTTCTTTGCAGGAAAATTAATGGAAGTAGAATATATAATCTTGAACAAGATATGCCAAAATTGTAAAGCCAGAATCTAGACCTAAACTGATGATGATGATGATGTTGATGATGATGATGATGATGGGACGTGAGAGTAAAAAGTGGAACCAGTAGGAGGGGGAAATGAGGGTACTGGGGGGTAAACATGATCAAAGTCTGCATATATGTACGTGTATTCCTGTATGTATGTATATGTACACACATACATCATATATATCTATAAGTAGCATAAAGAAATCAACTATATACTGTTTCAAAAACCAAGGAGAAGAGGGAACAAGATTAATACTGTAATAGAGTAGATAAGCTTGCTCAAAATACATTGTATACATCTGTGGAAATATGATGCAGCTCCTCTATGCTAATTTGAATTTTAAATAGAAAATATTTTTTAAATAGTTGCCAAGAAAAGGGCAACATGGACACACAGGGAACACTAGAGTTAGGAGACAAAAACCTCTATTGTGTTTTTTGGTTATTATTATTAAAAAGATGATGTACAGAGGGGTTACATTTACATAAATCAGGTCATGAGTACATTGTTTTGAACAATCTTCTCTTGTTTTCCCCCAATATTTTCCCTCTGGACCCTGCTTCCCCACAAGTTGTATAGTTCATTTTCAATATAATGCCTAGTGAATATCACTGATGCATTAGTTCACCCTTTATACAGAAAGTAAGGCAGGGTATGTAAGTAGCAGGTTTACAATTAGCTAGTTTGAGCTAAGTGTAGCAGCTCATACCTGTAATCCAAGCAACTTAGGGGCTAAGATTTGAGGATTGGGATTTGAAGCCAGCCCCTTCAGGAAAATCCATGAGACTATTTCCACAAAATAAATAAATAAAAAATAAAGCCAGAAATAAAGCTGTAGCACAAGGGGTAGGTAGAGCATGAGCCCTGAGCATATAAAGCTCAGGGACAGCAATCAAGTCCTAAATTCAAGCCCCCAAATACACACACACACACACACACACACACACACACACACACACACACACACACAAAATAATAACTAAAAGAATCAGCTACTTTAAAGCTGGGCGCGGTGGCTCACGCCTGTAATCCTATCTACTCAGGAGGCTGAGATCTGAGAATCACAGTTCAAAGCCTGCCAGGGCACTAAAAGAACAGGAGACTCTTATCTCCAATTAATATCTAGAAAACGGGAAGTGGGGCTGTGGCTCAGGTGTAGGGCAGTAGCCTTGAGCTGAAGAGCTCAGGGACAGCACCCAGCCCCATAACCCACCCCAAAAAAAAAAAAAGAATTGGCTAGTTTGAATAATTCCATTTTGACTGGGATCTGGTAGCTATTATCCTTGGTTGCCTGGTTCCTAGCCACTAGATGATTAGGACAAAATGAAGTATATCTGGTAGTTGAAGGTTTGGCTCTGGGTTTGATATACTCCAAGACAAGTCGTTTACTTTCTCTAGGAATTGGATATTCCTGTGCCATCAAGGTACTAGATATGAAACACAAGATATATGGAAAATAAAAAGACAAATTAACAAATCTTGATATAAATTCTTTTCAATGACCTCCAAAAAGAATCCAGGCTGTCAACAACATTGGTTTTGGCATTATGAAATACTAAGCAGAGAATCAGTCCAGCATTTCATCACAGACTTTTTATTCTACAAATGTGAGCAGTAATGAATGTATATTACCATGTTTGTAGTAATTTGTTACAGCAGCAAGAGAAAACTAATATATATGCCAAACCTTTTGGTGTCATGTTTCTAATTAACCCTCAGCATTTTGTACTTTGCAGAACTTTCCACCACTTTCACAATCACAATCATATGGAAAAAAAGCTAATTAGACAAACTATCTTCAGTGCCTATTTTTGGCAGGTTTCCATCAGGATAAATATAATGTGAAAATTTTAATGTTATCCACCAATAGAGCATGTAGGAAAATGAAATCAAGATGCGCTTAGTAAATTAATTTGAGTTATGGGGCTCAAATGCTTTTAAGGCTCTGGAAGATGTAGTGAGTACATACAGATCATTGCAGCTTATACTGTCCATTCCTGTTAGGCAAATGTACAGATATGTTAACCACAACTTCAGATCAAGATGATATAAATTCATACTTTGAGCCACTCCTCAATATTAAATAAGCTCATAGAAACAAAATATAAAATCTAAAAAGAGAATTTCTTAACAAATGTAATTATATTACAAAAAGTCAAACAGCTCTGCCCATCAGAAACAACACATTCATTCATTCATTCATTCATTCATTTAACAAGCTTTTAACTTAGCAATATAGACATTGTTTCCGAAAAGGGATACTGTGCTAAGCAACACAAAGTGTCTGCCCCTTGGAATTTAGAATTCAAAAAGAATTAAATACTAAGAGAAACAAACAGTAATAAACCAGGTTGTTGTAGCAGGCAAAAGCAACCAAGAAATCATGTCCTTAAGGGTAACTATCCTATGTGAAGCAGCAGTCAAGACTAGTATGGAAAAGGACTGAAAAGAGCTGTATCTTTGCATCTTCCACCCAGCTTTTTCAATGAACCTAAAATCTCTCTTTAAAAATAATACAATGTTGGGCTAGGCGCAGTGGCTCACGCCTGTAATCCTAGCTACTCAGGAGGCTAAGATATGAGGATCAAAGTTCAAAGCCAGTCTGGGCACAAAAGGACCTGAGACTCTTATCTCCATTTAACCTCTAGAAAATGGGAAGTGGGACTTTGCTCAAGGGTAGAGTGGTATCCTAGAGATGAAGAGCTCAGGGACTGTGCCCAGGCCCAGTGTTCAAACCCCAGGAACCACAAAAAAAAATTAATTTACTTAAAATAATACAATGACATAGTACATAAGAAATGAACAAGAAATAAAAATTAATACTTAATTTTTAACCTAGTAGATGAGATAATGGAATAGAGAGTTAAGAAATCAGAAGAGTACTAAGAAATTTATCCAGATCCCATTTCACTGAGATAAAGAATTACAAACACATTACTAAAAGCAAGGAAAATCCATTGGGAGTCTCCAACATACACTAATGGAATATCACAGAAATAACATTGAGAAAATTTACTCAGTGACATAAAAAAATCAAAATAAAAGGAATATAAAAATCTTCAGACTGAAGGTGCCTACCAAGTGTTACACAAGATGAATGGGCAAATTTGTCATATACTTTTTCCATTCTATTGTGAAATGCACACATTTATTTTTAAAACTTAGAAATCTAAGCATAAACTCCATATCCAAAACGCAGTGGAAACTGGATACCACTAATTCATACCTATCTAAAATCCTAGCTATTAGAAGGCTGAGATCTGAGGATGAGTCAGTCTAGCAAGATAAATCCATGAGACTCTTATCTCCAATTAACCAGAAAAAAAAAAATAGAGAGGTGGAGGCAGAGCTAAAGTAGTAAGGTCTCAGCCATAGAACATGACACTGAGTTCAAGCACCAGTACAGGCACAAAACAAGAGAGAAGTGGAAAGAGGGAAAGAGGGGAAAGAGGGAAAGAGAAAAAGAGAAGAAGGAAGGAAGGAAGGAAGGAAGGAAGGAAGGAAGGAAGGAAGGAAGAAAGAAAGAAGGAAGTCAAGCTCAAATAAATCTTTATCTCTCATTCTAGTCAGCTTTGCATTGGAGAGACATAACCAAAAAGAAGAAATTAAAGTAGGAGAAAATTGTCAACATTTATAGATAATAATGACTATAATAATTTCTTTTTTCATATATTTTTATTGTAATTAATAGAAGGATTACATTATATTCATCAGATAGTGTATTACTTCACAAACATTAATACCCCTTCTCATGTCTAGTCCCCATTTCCCTCCCCCTATCCCCGCCCCTCATCTTGTTTTCCCCCCTTCCCTATCCAATTTCAAATAACCAAATACGCATATATCCAATATATCAGATAACAAAATGAAATACTGTAACAATATGAGATAACCAAGGGATAGCAAAAGAGATGAGAGATAACATAGTACATTAAGGACAACAATCATCCATTATATGGCTTTTGTTTCTATATCTTGGAGATATTTATTTTCATGTCATCCTATATGGCCTTATGTATATAGGTTTGATCTATTGTAAATCTCAGCTAGGAGAGCCCAAGGTTTCTACTAATTATGACAAATGAGGGAAACCATTGAGCCTATGTTCCTTTGGGTCTGGCTTATTTCACTTAATATGATTTTTTCTAAGTCTTTCCATTTCCTAACAAATGGGGCGATGTCATTCTTTCTGACAGCAGCAGAGAATTCCATTGTGTACAAATACCACATCTTGTTGATCCACTCATCAACTGAGGGGCATCTTGGTTGGTTCCATATCTTTGCTATGGTAAATAGTGCTGCAATGAACATTGTTGTGCTAGTGGATTTAGTATGTCCTTGTTTCTGGACGAGTAGGTAAATGCCAAGTAGTGGAATTGCTGGGTCATAGGGGAGCTCTATGTTTAGTCTTTTGAGGAACTGCGATATTGCTTTCCATAGTGATTGAACGAGTTTGCACTCTCACCAACAGTGTGGTAGTGATCCCTCCTGCCACATCCCTGCCAGCATCAGTTGTTATTAGATTTCTTGATCATGGCCATTTCTGAGGTGGAATCTTAGAGTTATTTTGATTTGCATTTATTTTATGGCCAGAGATGTCAAGCATTTCTTCATGTGTCTATAGGCCATTCTTATTTCTTCTTCAGAGAAGACTCTCTTTAAGTCTTTAGCCCATCTTTTAATGGGATGGTTGTTTCTTTGGAGATTAGTTTGGGAGTGGTTCCATTTTCTTAGCTGTTGATATAGTTTAGATATGAGGCCTTTGTCTATTGTATTATTAGTGAAGATCTTCTCCCATTCTGTAGGCTTTCTAGTTAGTTTGCTAGCTATGTCCTTTGCCATACAGAAGCTCTGAAGTTTAATGCAGTCCCACTTATCCAGAGTTTCATTGATTTTTTTGTGTTTCTTGGTCCTTATTCAGAAAGTTTTGACCTGTGCCAAGGAGACCTAGTGTATCTCCTATTCCTTCTTGTAAAGTTTTCAGTGTAACAAGATTCGTATTTTAAGCTATGATGAAAATGAAAAGAAGTTTAAGTGGACAGAAAAAACACTCCATCTTCTACTGTATTTTAGTCATACCAAAGAATACTGAAAGCTACTAACATATGTAAAATAATCAATTTGTAACAAGAGGGAAACCATGGAAAATGTTTTTCTAGAACAGCATGATACTGACTTTAAAAGTGTTTCTAGTTTTAATTGTTTTCTAGTTTGCAGAATAACAGTATGCATATATATGTGTGTGTATACACATATATATTCTAGACTGAAATAATTAAAATGCATTTTCTATCTTTTTTTCTGTCTTTCTTTCTTTGCAGTGCTAAAAGTTGAACCCAGGACCTTGCACATATAGGCAAGTTCTTTACCACTGAACTATATCCCCAGCCACATACAAGTCCTATTTTCTTTAAAAAATACTTATTTTTTATTCAAATGTGAAAAGTCAAAACTGATGTGCAGACATCTGTTTCCAATCCTACTTATTTTGACAACTGTAAATGAGTAAACAAACCAAAAATAGTTTATTTTCCTGATCAATGTATCTCTTTAATACTAAATAAAGGAACTGAGCTTCAGATGAGAATGTACTTTAAGAAACAATTTCAATATTTAAAGAATGTTTTGCTTATGTTTGTAGGATATTACAAATTCAGACATGTAGTAGACAGAATATATATATTCATAACCATAAAAATTAAAAAGTAGTAATGCCTAGTCTGTACATCAAATATTCAAATCTACTCAACTAAAGTTCATAGAAGTTTCTACCACATTCAAGTGTTAGCACTAGGTAAACAGTTACTGAATCAGTATTCTACCATATTTGGTATCAGAATGATATGTCAAAATACAATGTCAATAAAATAATAAAAATATAGCTCAACTCTCCTAAATGTTTTCCATTCTACTAAAAGATGACCCATGCACCTCTTTCTTTCTTTCTTTCTTTTTTCTTTTTCTTTCTCTCTTTCTTTCTTTCTTTTGGGGGACTTTGGGACTTGAACTCAGCCCGGGTGCTGTCCTTGAGCTCTTCAGCTCAAGACTACCACCCTACCCTTGAGCCAAACCCCATTTCCCATTTTCTAGAGGTTAACTGGAGATAAGAGTCTCAGGTCCTTTTGTGCCCAGGCTGTCTTTGAACCTTGATCCTCAGATCTCAGCCTGAAGAGCTAGGATTACAGGCGTGAACTACCGCGCCCAACCCTACACCTCATTCTTAAAAAATAAAATAAACTGAAATTCTCTGATCTTCTGTTTGTTAAGAACAAAAACAAAGGCATATATTATGAAGACGAGGAGGGCAAAGAGGAATTATGATAAGAAAATTGTCAAGGACACAAGAGACTTAGAATATACAAAACTGGGGCCGGGAGTTTAGCCTAGTAGTAGAGAGAGTACTTGCCTACTATACATGAAGACCTGTGTTCCATTCCTCCATACCACATACATAGAAAAATCCAGAAGTTTATGCTAAAAGCTCTGGAGAAACTAGGAATCCATGGAACATTCATCAGTATAATAAAGGCTGGGTATGCAAACCCACAGCTAGCATTATGCTTAATGGTGAAAAGCTAAAGCCATTTCCACTAAAATCAGGAATGAGACAAGAATGCCCACTCTCTCCACTCCTCTTTAACATAGTATTAGAATTCCTAGCCAGAGCATTAAGTCAAGAAGCAAGCAAAACGGGGATCCATAATAGGAAAAGAGGAAGTGAAACTTTTCCTCTTTGCAGATGACATGATTCTGTATTTAAAGAACCCTATAGACTCCACTCCCAACTTTCTTGAGCTGATTCAAAACTTTGGCAAGGTAGCAGGGTATAAAATTAACCCTCAAAAATCAACTGCCTTCCTCTATGCCAACAGTGAGAGGAACGAGGCAACAATCAGGAAAGCAACTCCTTTTGCAATAGCCTCAAAGAAAATAAATACCTAGGAATTATCTTAACGAAGAATGTAAAGGACCTTTTTGATGAAAACTTTAAAACCCTGAAAAAGGAAATTAAAGCAGCACTAAGGAAATGGAAAAACCTTCCATGCTCCTGGATTGGAAGAATTAACATTGTGAAAATGGCAATCCTGCCAAGGGCTATCTACAAATTCAATGCAATACCCATCAATATCCCCATGTCATTCTTCAAAGAAATAGAAGAGGCAATCCAAAATTTCATATAGAATAATAAAAGACCCCGTATAGCAAAAACAATTCTCAGCAGAAAGAACAGCGCAGAAGGAATCTCAATACCAAACTTTAGACTCAATTACAGAGGTATAGTAACCAAAATGGCTTGTTACTGGCACAAGAACAGGCCTGAGGACTGATGAAATAGAACTGAGGACCCAGATATTAACCCCCAGACCTATGGCCACCTAATCTTTGATAAGGGAGTCAGAAAAATAGAATGGAAGAAAGACGGCCTCTTCAACAAGTGGTACTGGCAGAACTACTTAAGCACCTGCAGAAAACTAAATTTGGATCCTTCTTTGTCACCCTGCACCAGGATTAACTCCAAATGGATCAAAGACCTGGAGGTAAAAGAAGATACACTGAAAACTTTACAAAAAGGAATCATGTTGCTGCCTGCCACAATGACACATGACTTCGGAGGTGGACTGGGAAAGATCACAGACTCAAATAGCTGCAAGCAGAGGTTTTTATTTCTCTCTCCTTTCTTCTTTTTCTCTGCCTTTCTCCTTCTCTCTGTCTTTCTTCTTCTCTCTGCCTTTCTCCGCTCTTCCCCAGAAATCCTACACTATTTCTATCCTTAAGCAGCCAATCACAATAAAGGTCATCTGCACAAGCAGCAAACAAACACAGAAAAAATCTAGCGATCACACTCTATCCATGAGCATGGAAGAAACAAATCAACCAATGCAAAGAAACTTCCTGGTCAGCAAGTACTGACTCATTGGCGAGCTGCCAGGTGCCATCTTATAATCCTACTTCCTCAGGAGGCTGAAAGCAATGTCTCCAACAGAATCAGAGATATACTAGGTCTCCTTGGCACAGGTTGAAACTTTCTGAATAAGGACCCAGAAACACAACAGATCAAAGAAAGTCTGGATAAGTGGAACTGCATTAAACTGCATAGCTTCTGCAAAGAAATCCTGCCTGCTCCCAAAGAGCCCTGTGAGGCAATATGTTTTCATCCTGGTTCAATTTCATATAGATTCAATTTGCCTGGCATCTTTCTTTAGGATAAGATATTAATTCTAAAGATTTATATTATTAAGCCATATAATGAATGATTGTTGTCCTTAATGTACTGTTATCTCTCATCTCTTTTGCTGTCCCTTGGTTATCTCATATTATTACAGTATTTCTCCTGGTTATCTGGTATATTGTATATATGCGTATTTGGTTATTTGAAACCAGATAGGGAAGGGAGGAAAACAAGATGAGGGGCTGGGGTGAGGGGGAGGTAAATGCGGACCAAGACACAAGAAAGGGTATCAATGTATGTGAAGTAATGCACTCTCTATCTGATGAATATAATATGACCCTTCTATTAATTACAATAAAAATATATGAAAAAAGATTTCTATTATTAAAGTATGATATTATATTTTCATGCTAATTTTTCCAGGCTATAATATCTGGGCAAGAGCAGATACGTAAGGGAAGATGATAAGGAACTAACTACTTCCAGTCAGTGGATATCCATCCTTACCTTAACTTACAGTTAAGTTGGGGAACAGAGTCATTGCATAGGATATTACCTAAAGGCAAATCCTGTGGTATTCTGAAGGTGAAGTCCTTAAACAAAACCATATTATACAAGGCACTTGGAACAATAGAGTACCAAAGAACTTTATTTTCCTACTTCCACATTTATATCTTCAGTGTGTTTCAGTGTCAGAGGAAGGCTCACAGAATAATAATATTGTGGTATGTATGAGAAGAAAATAACATATCATAGTACCGTCAATATATTGTTTTTCATCTACAGGAAAGAGGCTGTCTCTTAAATTCTGTGCTCTGATTTCTGACTTCAAGTCTAATTTTCTTATACCTAATTCCTTATATATGCCATCATGTAGCAGGTCCCATATAAAATGTGACTACTCAAGATTATTCCACCTTAATACAAGCAATTAGGCTGAGGGCAGGAAAGGACCAAGAGAAGCCATCCTTGTGAATTTCTAAAATGAAAGCCAAAGCTTTCCTTATATGAAGTGTCAAGCCACCCCATGAACTAACATAGGATCAAAAGCCGATGGTTACCTGTTTAAAGATTACCCAGTTTTTCTAAGAGGGAAAAATGCACTGTACTTAGCAAAAGCTTAAATCAGCTTTTTAATCTAAAAAATTCTTTTTTTTTTTTTGCCAGTCCTGGGCTTGAGCTCAGTGCTTGAGCACTGTCCTTGGGCTTTCTCAAGGCTAGCACCTTGAGCGTCAGCACCACTTCCGGCTTTTTGCTATGTATGTGGGTTACTGAGGAATCAAACCTGGGTCTTTGTGCATGCTAGGCAAGCACTCTACCACTAGGCCAGACTCCCAGCCCCCTAAAAAATTCTTTTAAAGCAAACATTTCACACACAAAAATCATAATTTTCTTAGGTGGAACAAAAAGGAATAATAGGAACAAAAAAGAGAAATAAACCTAGCCTTATATAGGACATAAGTAATTAGAACTTTAGACATGGCTCTTTACCATTACTAATTGTTCTGTTATTCTGAGGGAAGAAAAGAAATGAAGCTAAGATTGAAAAAAATATATTCAGGATTGACTAAAGATTAAATAATTCTAGCACGGGTGGAGGACAGGATTCAGAAATACTGGAAAGCTTTGTTTTCCTCAGTTTGTATCTTGGAACGCTAGATCAGAAGTTGGCAACTCTAGATTAAACATCCTAACAGCTGGGATGAGGCCACCTCAAAAGTCAGGAATGAAAAAATGCTAGAGGAATAAACACAAGGAAATCCCTCAGGAAAACATATCTGGCCACTGGGTGGGTATCAGCTTTGTGTCATACTTGGTAGGCGCTGGAATTTTCTTCATTTAAAATAAAGACATATTTCCCTTTCAAAATGCTGTTTGAATTTTAGGTATTCATTACCCATCTTTCACAGAAACTTCAGCATTAAGTATATTAAGTATATTGCCCCTAAATCTTGCTTTTGAAGAGAAAAAAATGAATCTGATCTTCTGATCTGGGGTTAAAACATTTGCTAATAAGAGTCACTATAGGAGAAAAAAGAGAGAAATGGTTGATAATTTTCTCTAAGAAGATTGTTTCTTCCCGGTAGCTTACACCTGTAATTCTAGCTACTCAGGAGGCAGTTGGAATCCAGACCTGGCAGAAAGGTCCCCATGAGACTTATCTCCAAAATGAGAGAGCACTAGCATTGAGCACAAAAAAGGCTCAGGGACAAAGCCCAGGGCCTGAGTTCATGCCCCATAATTGCCAAACATATATATATATATATATATATATATAGAGAGAGAGAGAGAGAGAGAGAGAGAGAGAGAGAGAAAGAGAGACAGACAGACAGACACAGACACAGAGACACAGAGACACAGAGACAGAGACAGATTCTCTGCAACATCAATTACCCTGAAAAGCAAATTGTCCTGGGATATCTCTTGCTAGAAGTACTACAGCTACTCTACATGCATTCTGCATCACTTCTCTATGCCTCAGTCTACTGCCTTGGCATTCAACACTGTCATCTTTTCTCCTAGATTTTTTTGTATGGGTCATGGGGCTTGAACTCAGCCTGGGCACTGTCCCTGAGTTTTTCAGCTCAAGGCTACAGCCCTACCCTTGAGCCAAGCCCCACTTCCTGTTTTCTAGAGGCTAATTGGAGATAAGAGTCTCAGGTCCTTTTGTGCCAGGCTGGCTTTAAACCTTGATCCTCAGATCTCAGCCTCCTTGATCCTCAGATCTCAGCCTCCTGAGTAGCTAGGGTTACAGGCATGAGCCACCGTGCCCTGCACAGTTTTTTTTTAATGTAGAAAAAGCTATTCTTATAAAAGATATGTACATGAAATTTGGCCCTAAATATTTATACCTTTGGCTTTGCATGTATTGCCCTCTTCCCATCTTCTCATGATCTGTCATAGCCTTCATACAGTGTGAAAACTGAAGGGATTTAAAATATACAGGAAGGTGGGAACCTAACCCAGAAGCTGGTAGCCAAAAAACCCTACAAAATATTGATGGAACAAGTATCAAGGACAGAAAGACAATCCAGACAACAAAAGAAGCTTGAATGAGCTTTCTAACCTTAAAAAGAAATCCAGAAAAATAAAGCATCCATATATAATTTGTGCCTTTTCCTTGAAAAATAGTGCTAAAACAAGGGCCAATATCAAGGACAGAAAAGAGAATCTAATTAGGAAACTAAAAGATCAACTCCTTCTCTGAGCTTTTTAGCATTAAAAGGGAAATTCAGAAAAAAAAAACCTTTCTATGCAATTTGGGCCTTCCATCACTCCATTAATGAACAATTAAATACTTCTCTAAATAAATGCAGGAGAAAATATCATAAATGACTAATCTTGATTTGAAGTACATTGGCTAAAATATATTTGAGTTCAAGATATTTGTTTAAAATGTATTGTTACTGACTTCAGGACAGAAAAATACTGAGATGTGGCATTAAATGTTCTCTTTGAAAACTCTGATGAATCTATGCTAGCTACTGGACAGAGCTTTCTGGAAAAGGTAGATGAGAACTCCTTTAAGCCAGGGAAAGACTGTGTAAAGTATTTGAACACTGGCTTCTAATGTGAATTCTGCTTCTACTAGTCACTATAGCAACCATTTATAAAGCTTGGTTTCTCAGCTATAAAAATGGAGATAATATTATAAACTCAACAGAGTCATGAGGAGAATTAAATGAAATAGTATGTGTAATTCTGGCACATACAAAAACAAATAGCAGTAATACAGCAAATCCGCACCTAACTTTACTGATTACTAAGTGCCAGATGTAGTGTATACGGACTCCTAATTCAATCTTTACAATAATCCTATAAAGTACATGTTACTTGTAGCTATATTTCACACATGAGGAAACTGAAGTAAAATGACTTGCCTGTACTCCTGTTAGGACATAAAAGAGATAGGAATCATATCCAAGTGTTCTTGCTCATTCACCATGTAATTGACTGTAATTTTTCTATGACTATTTAGTATTGCTACTACTGATCTTTATTCATCAATACATCCCAAGTACTTAGCACAAGACTTGCATAATAGGCATTCAATAAATCCTCTTCAGTGGAACTTAAATTTTCAGAATTTCTTAGCACTCAGGAAGGCAATAAATGGATAATCTACTCCACCAAATAAGTTGTAGTAATATCCACCATACCAAAAGGCAAAATTTTTATTGATTTGTTTCCATTAATTTGTACAAACTGAATGGAAATAAATAGTATATAATCTAATATTCATGAATCTCATAAAAATAAACAAGGCAGTATCACTTATGAATACAGGTACAGCAATCCTCAATGCAAAACTAGCAAAATACATCCAGCAACATATAAAAGAACTGAGCAAGAGTGGCTTATCCTAGGGTTGCAAATTTATCATCCAAACATTACATGTAGCATTTATCATCCAAATATATAGCATTTTGTCATCTTTACTAATTTGAGCCACACACAACAGGAGATTGGTATGAAGATGAGCCTGTTTGCGGGCACCAGAAAAGGGCTCGCTGAGGAAGTCTGTCTGTCCTTGCCTATGGGTCATTATCTTTGAAGTAACTCCTGTAAAGTCATGAGGGCAAGGATTCTTTATGAAAAGTCAATCAACAGACACAGCAAAAGTACTAGCTATGAATTTGGGGATCACATAAAGACATGGGACTAATCCCTATAGACATTAATGGCTTACAATATAAAACGTGGCAACCATGAAAATCTAGATCAAGTCACAGTCACTTACTTAGAAGACCAAAAAAAGTACAAAAATAAAATCAACAAAATATTAGGTTGCAAGCTCTCTAAATACAATTAATCTTTATCTCATAAATGTTCTAATTGTGATAGTTCATAATTTCCTGTTTGTATTGAGAAACTCTCACTTTTTTTCATTTTCCAAAATAGTACAAGCAATCAGATATCAAACTTGCCATGATAATAGGCCTTAAAATATGCAAGCAGAAGATATGAAAGTGCTTTGCATTGTAAACTTAACCACATTTCAGAGTAAATATTATGTTCTTTTAACATCATAAGAGTAAACTAATGGCTCAGAAACAGCATGTGGGTTCTGACTAAATTAGAGTTACTATGGAAATGTGATTATTTTCAATTTCCTGACGCTTGAGGTTGATTTCAACACTGCAGTGTGCAGTGTTACCCATTTTGCTGCTAGAGTTTAGTATAATATAAGTTCATGCTGCAAATCAAAGTTATTAGAGACTTCAAAACCAGGATAACTATATTCTTCTATAGTCTTCTGAAAACTATGTTCATATATCACTGATGGTTCAATGAACCATCAGGCTTGTCTTTATTTTCCCAAGTTTTCTGGTTGATTCATAAACTCCAAATAATAGAATTTTCCACTATTTAATTCTGAATTGAGCAGAGAAATCCAATGATAAATCTATTTCTAACTCAAAAATTTTTCCCTTTATATATTTTACTTACCAGTATTCATCTGTAGACTAGTGAAACAACATCATTATATTGTGAGGATGCTTCCATCATTCCTGTTTCTCAGGAATAAATCAAATTAAATTTTAATATCTGAAATTTTAAACAGAAAATAATCAGAATTTTCCACCATGTTCCATATTAGATTCTTCCCTGGCCATCTAAAGGGAAATATTGTAGGTTTTATCACTATGAAGAGGACAATCTTTCATGACCTGACTTTTTAAAGTCCTTTTCAATAGTAGACAGTTCTATAAACTCACAACTTTACTTACCCCACTACTTGATTCTTTTTTTAAAGGTACAGTCATTTCACAGTCCATGCAAACTTTTTTTTTTCCAGTCCCGGGCTTGAGCTCAGGGCCTGAGCACTGTCCTTGGACTTTCTCAAGGCTAGATCTCTACCACTTGAGCCACAGCACCATTTCCAGCTTTTATCTATGTATGTGGTACCAAGGAATTGAACCCGGGTCTGCGTGCATGCTAGGCAAGCACTCTACCACTAGGCCAAACTTCCAACCCCATGCAAACTTTTGACAAGCAAACTTGCATAGAATTTTTAGTAGCAGAATAACTTAAATGATTTCTTTTCCTACTTAAGCTTCATCCCAATTACTCTACCAATTCTACCTTCTAGTATAAATATTCTCAAGAGTCTCTAAAATGTATTCATTCTAGCCTGAAATTAATGCCAAGGAAATGACATACTGTGAACCACCTTATTTCATTAAGGCTCCTAGAAACAACTTATAATTTCTTTTTGGAAAAGAAACAAACCTGGATTATATATGGACTTTACTATGGAAATATTTTTCAAGAATCATTTTTAGTGTGAGGAAACTTCCCTCCAGGGTATTCTTTTAAAAAGATTTATAGAGTTATACTGCACAGTACCTCTAAATTTAGCTTTCCAAATTTTGACCATGTAAGTAGTCTACTCAAAAATTTATCAATGATCCTTTCTCCATTGGCTACAAGGTAAAGGTCCAAAAAGGCCCTCCCCAATCTGGCTACAATCTCACTGTCATCTCTACTTAGAACTCTCTTCTAGGGAAAGGGGAGGGAGACATTAAAGGTTCTGTGCTGGGATATGATACATGCTGTATTATATGTGTTGTTATTCAGGAAAAACTATGTGTTGTAATTCAGTCTTTTTTCCATAGGAATTGTATTTAAGATTTTTTTGTTATTTCTCCACAATTTCATATTGGCTGTGTTATTAAAATGGGAAGAGTTGTATTCAGACATGATAGTGAAGAAAGTATAGCACCCAGAGATACTGGACTTGAGTTTGAATTTGTAGAATCTCCTTTGGAGGGGACTGTAAATGTATGTAAAGTATTTGGGCAAGAGAAGAGGATATATGTAAGTACTGAAAAATTTAAAATAGATCTTAGGGGACTCAACATATTTCCATTCCATTCTGTGGATCAGGCACACTGCTTGAATTATATCAATTCACATCTCTAGCTTTAAGCATATACAAATTTGTCTAAGATAGTCATTGTCATTCCCTGCCCCATCAAACAAACTTTGGTGAATTAATCTAGACCTCAGTCATCCCATAGGTGTTATTCCTTCAGCCTGTGGAGCTCAAGGATGGCATAATCAAAGAAGATCTGAGTTCTTTTGTTCAATGGCTAAAAAGAGAAAAGAATCCAGCATGGTGGACCACCTCCAAGATGGTCACCAAAGATTCCAGTCTCCTGATACTTAGACTTTTGAACGATCTCTCCCTGCAATGGATCATGCTTGGGAAAAGTTGATCAATAGAATAGGGTAGAAGTGGCATTGTGTCACATATGAGAACACATTATATTAGCTTTGTTCTCTCTCACCCTCTCTCTCCTCCCCCCTTCTCTCTTATCTTTCCTCCCTCCATTCTCTAAGTGGTTTCCATGTCATGGAAAAGTATAATAAAAGGCTCATATAACAAGGCCTCCACTACAGCCACATAAGTTAGCTTGGAAGTGGTTCTTTCACTCCAATCAAGTGTCAGTTTACCACAGTATGGCTTACATGTAGCTTAAGATTCTTTTAAAACTTCCTAACTTCATTTTTAGCACCTTCTTTCCTTCATACAACCCAGGCTTTTATGGCTAGGGCCGAAAATGGAAAAGAAAATAAAAACATGATCTACTTCTCTCTTTCCTATAGAGCAGTAGACCTCTGATAGGGGCTTGTCATAGAGATAAAGATAGAAAGAGACAAGGGTCTTCCATCAGTGCTAGAGTTGGGTTTTCTCTTGGCTGAGACTGATGATTAGCCTCTGTGTGGTGATTATCTTAACACTAGATCTTCCATCAGGTACTTCTGTAAGCATTCTGATGAGGGCTTCCCCAAGGCATGGTTTCCTAATATGGGAGTACATGTCCACCATGCTCTTTTACAGTCCTCAGTTGCTCCCCTACACATTATGCCCACAGCCTCTTGAATAGGATGCTGGCAATTCAGCTCAAACCTGGCTACCTCCCACAGTGGCTCTTTTACCCCTGGGAGGCCCTCCAACACCACAAAGTAGCTACTGGATCCTCTACTGCCTCACTTATCTTGACCTCATTATACCACTTCAATTCTTCATTCCATTATTCTTATAAGCACTATAATCAGATGGGCTGGTTTGGATGCTTAATAAATAAATGTTCTCTTCCCTTAGTTACAGTCTCTTTAGATGGCCCTTGGAACAGTGTCTCTGATTTCAAAGATAGAAACAATTATTGTCAGTAGGCCAAAGGCTCATGACAACAACCATAAGTCTATCTCTCCTTGTCTAGCCAAAATTTTAATGAGCATGGTATGAGGAGTGGGTGAGTCTCAGAAGATGATTAGGTGAATGAAACAGTTTATCTAATTTATTAGGTTCTAGAAGTTGTACCTTACTTCCAATATTCATAATGTGAGGCTTTTGGTACTGCTTTAATCTTAGTTTGGGATCTCAGTGGGTAACTTATCTACTCCATATTCTGAACTGTTAGAAAAAGAGAACTTGGTATGGTAGAAAGAAATGGATTATATTCTCTCCCTGTACTATTACTGTAGTATTTTAATTATCCATGTGCACAGTTATCATTTGTAAAATGAGGATATCAACTACTAATTGGCTTCATATATACACATGCTAAAAATAATCATACTTCTTTTCAGTAATTAGGGTGTATCCATAGAAAAGCATTCAGTAGAATAAACAAATAAATAAGTTATATCAACTTCTGAGAGCTGATTTATAGTCCTAGTTTGTCACATATATGTGTGAGGTAATAGAACCATTATAAAGGCTAAATATTATCATGCATGATGAAGGTTTAGCCAAAAAAGTAAGTTTTCGATTGGTATTATCCATCATTATCATTGTCTCCACAACCTTAGACAAGTTAAACTTTCAAAGTCTCCATATCCTCATATTTCAATTGAAAGTTCTGAAGAGCCTCTGAGATGATCTTATGTGGAAACAATTATAAATTTCCTTGAAAATGTTAAGTATTATCTCTGAGACAAAGATACAACGTATTTTCTTCTAAAAAGGCATTTACTATTTGATAAGGAAGAAAACAAAAATGCTTCAAAAGGGTGTGTTGAAGTCATTAATAAATAAAATCAGCAAGCACTATCTCATTTTATCCATGATCTCACAATTTCCACAGAGTAAGACTTCTTGTTATTACATTTTCAATATTTATCTGTTCTCCAAAGGGTTTTACTCCCTTGATGTGTACATTTCAAGTGCCTTCCCAGAAAACAAATAATAGACATCAATGGAAAACTACCAAAGAATCAACCACTAAAATTTAGTTGGTGAGATTATACTTATTTTCTTCCTTCCACCTACCTTTAAATATGAATACTAATGACATGACAAAGATATTAGCTCTAATTTGAAAATCATAAATACTGTCATATTTCTTACCTGTTGAATAAATATGTTGAAAAACCAAAGTTTTGGAGACCAGGAGTATGGCCTAGTGGTAGTGTTTGCCTAGCATTCATGACATCTTGGGTTCATTTCCTTGGTACCGCTTGCACAGAAAGAGCCAGAAGTGGCACTGTGGTTCAATAGGCAGAGTGCTAGCCTCAAGCAAAAATTGCCCGGGCCCTGAGTTCAAGCTCCAAGACTGGCAAAAAAAAAAGGGGTTTTTTAATAACCTAATTCATATTCATTTGTAAACCATTAAAAACATCTTGCCAATGAATATTTGAAAGAAACATAAACCTAAGTTGCTGTTGACACAATTACTTATTGTGATAACTGTATACAAAACTAAGCAAACTCTATATGTATGTTTTTAATGAATAAAATAATAATATATTTTGGCTGTTTACAATATTCAGAATCAAAATTATTTCTAATTATTAGTCTTGGAAATGGGAGATTATTTTGAGACTGAAATTCACAAGTGACACAAGCAAGCAAAGAAAATACCTTTATAGGGCTGGGAGTTTGGCCTAGTGGTTGAGTGCTTGCCTAGCATGCACGAAGACCGGGGTTCGATTCCTAGGTACCACATACATAGAAAAAAGCCAGAAGTGGTGCTGAGGCTCAAGTGGTAGAGCTCTAGCCTTGAGAAAGTCCAAGGACAGTGCTCAAGCCCTGAGCTCCAGCCCAGGACTGGCAAAAAAAAAAAATACCTTTTTAAAAGTCTACCAATGGGATTTATACACAATGGAATTCTATGCTGCTGTCAGAAAGAATGACATCGCCCTATTTGTAAGGAAATGGAAAGACTTAGAAAAAATCATATTAAGTGAAGTAAGCCAGACTCAAAGGAGCATAGGTTCAATGGTTTCCCTCATTTGCCATAATCAGTAGAAACCTTGGGCTCTCCTAGCAGAGATTTACAATAGAACAAAACCTAGATACTAAAGGCCATACAGAATGATGTTAAATGGAAGGACCTCCAGGATATAGAAACAAAAGCCATTTAATGAGTGATTGTTGTTTTTAATGTACTATGTTATCTCTCATCTTTTTTGCTGTCCCTTGGTTATCTCATATTGTCACAATATTTCACCTGGTTATCTGATATATTGTGTATATGTGTATTTGGTTATTTGAAGTTGGATAGGGAAAGGAGGAAAACAAGATGAGGGGCAAGGGTGGGGGGAAGGAAATGGGGATCAAGACTTGAGAAAGGGTATCAATGTATGTGAAGTAATGCACCTTGTATCTGGTGAATATAATGTAACCCTTCTATTAATTACAATAAAAAATATATGAGAAAAAAAGTCTACCTATGGGGCTGGGAGTTTGGCCTAGTGGTAAAGTGCTTGCCTACCATGCACGAAGACCTGGGTTCGATTCCTCGGTACCACATACATAGAAAAAAGCCAGAAGTGGTGCTGAGGCTCAAGTGGTAGTGTTCTAGCCTTGAGAAAGCCCAAGGACAGTGCTCAGGCCCTGGGCCCAAGGACTGGCAAAAAAAAAAGTCTATCTATATGTTTATATAGTCTTTTACCATGTCCATGTGAAAAGTTTTCCCACATATTATTTTAAGGTGCACAATCCCTGAGAAAGACGCAGAGCAAGTATAGTAAGAGAAATGAGTCTTAGTGAAGGTCAGTGAATTGCTGGAGATCAGAGAAACTAGCAGAGCAAAAAGGAGAATGTAAGTCTCCTGATCCCCAGCCTAGGAATTCTCCCATTCTAAAAGGCTACATCAATATTCCATGAAGTTATCTGAAATCTTGAGAGAACATCTCTCTCCTCCTGCCATTAAAATTATACAACGTTTTTTATTTACTCATTCAAAAGTTATGTGTGAAGACAAACTATGCTCCCAGTTGTATTTGTAGTTGACATGTAAATAGTAATCTAGAAAGCTTTTACTTCCCTGGATGTTGCAATTCAGTGGTAGAGACATACTACACACATAATCCCACAACTGAATGTATAATTTCCAACTGTGAGGAACACTATCCAGAACTATTAGAACATGCTTGGAAACTGTTTAACAGGGACTCCTCACTTCTGATAAGCATCAAGGATGGCTCAATAAAAGCAAAGGGGTATAGAGAGATGGAGCGTCCCAAACTGACATACTAAGCCAAGAGAATTAACTATAAAACAGTCTCAAAGCAGAATGAAAAGTTGGACTTGTTTTATGATAACAATTTTATTCAAGCAAATGGGGGAAATTCCAGCAGGAAATACACTAAACTATTAATGATGTTTTCTTCCGCAGAGGGAATGGCAGTGTTCATTTTCTCATTTATGCTTTATGGAATGTTCTAAATTATCCACAATGAAAAAAATATAAGCTTTGTAATCAGAGGAGGAAAAGTCAAAATCTTTCTCACCAGGCTCAGTGGTTCACACCTGTAATCCTAGCTACTCAGGAGGCTGAGATCTGAGGATCAAGGTTCAAAGCCAGATGGAGTACAAAAAGATCTGAGACTCTTATCTCCAATTAACCTCTAGAAAATGGGAAGTGGGGTTTGGCTCAAGGGTAGGGCAGCAGCCTTGAGCTGAAGAGCTCAGGGATAGCTCCCAAGCCGACTTTAAAAAAAAAAACAAAAACTTCCCAATCATTCCAGAAGTCCAGGAGCTAGAATGTGAAACTGAAAAGTTGACTTTTTCTCTTTGCCAGTGAAAGGAATTAATGTGTATCACAGTCTTATTAGGTGGCAAGCACTACCCCACATTGTTTTTTTACCTGTAATATTAATGGTAACTAACAACAGTGTCTCATTTTTACCACTTACTCTTTGATTGTATCCTTTTCCCTTATACTGACTGATGTAGATATTATAGTCTTGTTTTTAAATGAAAAGGAAAATAGAGTTCAAGTAATTGATTCCAAGTCAGACACCTATTATATAGGAAAACTAGGAGTAAATTAAAAGATTTCTAGCTCTAAAGGTAGGTAGTCTCAGAACATCTGTCATCCAGGTAATGAGATTGGAGATTTTTTCTATTAAATCTTACATGCAAGAATTTGAAAAAGGTTCAGGTTGGTGGCTCACACCTGTAATTCTAGCTACTCAAGAGACTGAGATCTGAGGATCACAGTTCAAAGCCAGCCCAGACATAAAAGTCCCTGTGAGACTTATCTCCAATTAACCACTCAAAAACTAGAAGTGGGGACTGGGAATTTGACCTAGTGGTAGACTGCTTGCCTAGCATTTACAAAGACCTGGGTTCAACTCCTCAGTACCACATATACAGAAAAAGCCAGAAATGGTGCTGTGGTTCAAGTGGTAGAGCTCTAGCTTTGAGAAAGTTCAAGGACAGTGTTCATGCCCTGAGTTCAAGCCCCAGGACAGGCAGAAAAAAAAACTGAAAGTGGTGCTGTGGCTCAAAGCACTAGCTTTGAGCAACAGAGCTCAAGGACAGCTACACCCAGGCTCTGAGTTCAAGTTCCATGACAGACAAAAAAAATTGTAAGGATGATCTTGATGAAATTGTTGAAAAAAAAGAGGATAGGATTGTGCTGGTAAGAGGTTAGGACAACTGTTAGAAAATATGCAGATTTTGCCAGAAACCACACAGACATCCAGGAATGGAGAACAATGGAAAGGTTATTGCCTGAGAAGGGATCGGGCAAGACCCCCACTCAGAAAGTACTGACTATTGTATTGGGTGACTTTTTATAACATGAGGGGTTTAGGAGATTCTGCTACCTTATATGGTCCTGGCTGACCCATGCTGCCTCAGGTGGCCTACAGGACATGTGAGGTTTTAGGGGGATCTGGCTATATGGTTTTAGCTCAACACTCAGGGACTATCCTCAGGTGAGGAGGATAGTAGCTAATTCTTTACTGCCTGTACTGAATGGGCCTGGTGCTGCCTAGGAAAAGAGCATGCTGAGCTGTGAGAGAGGAAACTATGAGAGAGGAGCCACTGGACCCACACCATCACATCAATAACTGTGCAGAGCAGGACTCATAGTGCCAGGAAATGCGGTAGATGTGCGAGCGATTTTGTCTGACTTACCCTTCATAACCATTATGAGATAAGTATCCGTATCACCCCTAGTTTGAAGGTAGGGAAACTGAGTTATAGTTAAAGTAACTTGCTCTGTGTTATACAGTGCTGTTTCTGGAAGTAAACAACTTGGGCACAGAAACTGTACACCTGCTCGCCTATACTAAATCTCCTAAATTCTTCACTTCTGTTGACTGCTATTTGTAAGTAATCTGTTTCAAAAGCTTCACCAAATAGACTGGAATCTCTATTCAGACTGATGAAATACCAGTTTCCTGTGGAAGCTGTCACATTCCAGCTATTTTGGGGGTGCCCAGAAGCCCCAGCAATAGTGTCAGCAGCAGTCAGTGAACTGAGCTAGAAGTCATTTTCATAGCAGCACTACCACTACCACTACCACTACCACTACCACTACCACTACTACACTCTCTTCCTTTAGGCTGATAGAGAGCACCCCACACCTTCAATGGGGCTGAGATTTTAAAGGTAAACACTTGCAGGTGGTAGTCACCTTATGATGTCACCTTACAAGGCCCATAGTCAATAACCACAAGGCTGAAATGACACACCGGTGGTCATAACCACTTGCAGGTCGTCTAGCAGGCTAAGCATTTTTTTACAAAAACAAAAACAATCTGGCAGCTAAGCCTTCTAGGTTGTTAAAGAAGCTTAACGCAAGTTGAAAAGAGGCTAAAAATCAGGTACCATAACAAAGACATAAGGAATAACTTCTGGTGTTTGGCAACGCAGTAGGATGGTTATGTCATAATAAATATCATATTTTATAAAAATCTAGAAGACAGGGGCCGGGAGTTTGGCCTAGTGGTTAAAGTGCTTGCCTAGATGCATGAAGACTCGGGTTCGATTCCTCGGTACCACATACATAGAAAAAAGCCGGAAGTGGTGCTGAGGTTCAAGTGGTAGAGCTCTAGCCTTGAGAAAGTCCAAGGACAGTGCTCAGGCCCTGTGCTCAAGCCCAGGACTGGCAAAAAAAAATCTAGAAGACAGGACCTCAAAGTTTTCAAATATATAATAATAATTTTTAAAGAAATGATAATAAACTGGGTACAAGTGGCTCATACCTGAAATCCTGGTTACTCAGGAAGCAGAGATTGAAAGGATTGTGATCATATGCCAACCCATCCAAAATATTTGAAAGGCCCTCATCATAACAGAAAAGACTAGATGCAGTGGTATGCACATGTCATCCTAGCTACAGTGGTAAACATAAAAAGGAGGATTGTGCATGGTCCAAGCTAATTGGGGCAAAAAGAGTGAAAACTTAAAAATAAGCAGAGGATGGCCAGGAGTTTAGCCTAGTGGTAAGAGTGCTTCTTTTGCATGCATAAAGGCCCAGGTTCAATTCATTGGTGTACCACATATGTAGAAAAAGCCAGAGGTGGTGCTGTGGCTCAAGTGGTAAGAGTGCCAACCTTGAGAAAGCCCAAGGACAGTGCTCAAGGACCTGAGTTCAAACCCCAGGACTGGCAAAAAATAAAACTAAAATAAACAGAGGAGCCAGGAGCCAGTGGCTCATGCCTGTAATCCTAGCCCCTCAAGAGGATCTGAGGATCACAGTTAAAAGCCGTGGGCAGAAAGTCCGAGAGACTCTTATCTCCAATTAATTGCCAGAAAATCGGAAATGGTGTTGTGGCCCAAGTGGTAGAGCTGAAGAGCTTAGGGACAATGCCCAGGCCCAGAGTTCAAGTTCCACAACTGACAAAAAAGGGGTGGGGGGACTTAAGGGCAGGACTCAAGTGGCAGAATACCTGCCTAGCAAATGCACTCTGAGTTCAAATCCTACTACTACTGCCAGAGAGAAAGAGAAGGAAAAAAGGGAGAAAAAGAAGAAAAAGGGGGAGAAAAGAGAAGAAAATGCTAATTCCCTTGATTTAACCAGAGTATGCTATATACATATGTTCTAAAAGGTCACATTATGCCCCATTAATAAATACACATTGATAAAAAGGTATATGCTTTCATACTTTTTATTAAAATTTTGCATTTCTCCATTAAAAACAAAGGGGGAAAAAGTACTTTCTCTTGACTTTAATTCACCTAAAAGTCTGAGACTTAACCTAGAGAAAGTCAATTCTTGATTCTTACAGAGATAGCTAGCCAATAATAGATTACTAAATGATAAATAACATCTAGGCTCTGGTTGCCCAAAAGTGTGGCTTCTGAAAACCAAATGTCTAGCCTAGTGGTTCTCAAGCTATAGTATACATCAGAATCACTCAAAGAAATTAGAAAATATTAATTAAGAACCTTACCCCAAGATATTCTGATTCAGGAAGTCTGAAGCACAAGAACTTACATTCAACAAGTTCCTAGGTAATGCTGATAGTATGAATGGATAACACTTTGAAGCTGGGCCCTGGTGGCTCACACCTGTTAAGCTAGCTACTCCCAACCATGGCAAGGCAGTTTATGAAACTCCTTTCTTAAATCAACCACCATAAAACCAGAAGTGGAAATGTGGCTCAAGTGATAGAGCATCAACCTTGAGCAATAAAGCAAAGGAACAGCAACTAGGCTCTGAGTTCAAGCCTAAGTACTGAGATAGATAGATAGACAGACAGATAGATAGATAAAATAAGATAAATTAAATGACAATCAGAACAGTTTGTACAGTTTAGTAGAAGGAAAGACAAGTGTCATCACCACTACTGTGAAACTGAGAGTCTTCTCTCATTCCAGACCCCTCACTCTATAATCCTGTTTTAGAACATGTAAATGATAGAAGGGAGAGCTTAAGACCAGTTGCTTTCAACCTGGAAGTACCTGATGAAAAATAAAACCATCATAAAAGCTTGAAAATATTATTTTTACTTTCTTTCTTTCTGGAGTCCTGATTGTAGTCATTTGGACAATACTTTTTAATCTGAAATAAAATAAAATATACACAAGATTTAAAATATTGGAGTTTCATTAGTGCCAAAATATCTACGTTTACCTACAAAAGTGAAGAGCAGAAATTTCATTTATAGTTAGAGTTACAATGGAAGGTCCTGATCTGAAGAGGTACATTAAGTAGCACCCGAGCGCCCTCTACTGTATACTAAATTCTCTACTGTCCAAAGGCTGCCAAGAGAATCCTAAAAATAAACGATATTTCCATTATATTTTATCCCTTTAAGGATAATAACTATCTTGTGTTTGGAAGACAAATACAAAGATAAAATGGTGGCTGAGAAAAATATTTATTTACTGAAGTGTATTTGTTCTTGTGCTTACCCTTGGTGTTTGTGAGGTGTGCTATTAGCAAAATTGGTGGGTTAAGAGCAAAGATGATGAAGAGGCTGGGAATGGATAAAGAGGCTAAGAGTGTGGTTTAGTGGGAAGAGTGCTTGCCTAGCACTCTGAGGCCCTGAGTTTGATTTCTTGGTGCCACATAAACATAGTAAAACAATTTTTAAAAATCAGATGATGAAGAAATTAATGTTCTAGAGAAAGTATAATTTAGTGAAAATAAAATGTGGTTTGCAGCTTTAATGAGATTTATGATTTTAGCATGTAATAACAATATAACTTGTATTCAATATTCCTTTATTGTTTAGAATTAGAAGTAATGTTATTAGTGCTTATCTAAAAAACTCTCTAGTGCCTAACTTTTTTCTACTGAAACAGTAGTTCTGATAATGCATTTTACATATTGAGAAGTATCTTAAGAATACTGTTGAGTTATACCAAATTGGCAATTTTTAATAAATAATGTTGGCTGACATAGTCGAGCTCAATGATAAGGAAAAGAAGAAATCATTGAATCTATATGATCAAACCTGGACTTGCCTTTTTTTCTCCAAACATCGTCCTTTATCATACCTCTCTAAGAGTGGAAAAGAGACTAAAAGTCTTATTTGACTTTTTCAGCTAACTCTACAGCTGAAACTCAATTGTATTATCTGGTCTCTACCTATTTTTCTAGGCTCATATCTTTCGATTCTCTTCCTCAAACATTTTCTTCCAGATACAATGAAAATCTTTCACTTATTTCACTTAGTTTTTGTGCATGTGCTGCTTTTGCTAAATTAACTTTCATACTATTATCCTTTGGTCAAGCAACTTTTCACTACCTCTAGAAAGCATTATCTGGCCGGGAGTTTGGCCTCGTGGTAGAGTGCTTGCCTAGCATGCACGAAGACCCGCGGTTGGATTCCTGGGTACCACATACATAGAAAAGCCGGAAGTGATGCTGTGGCTGAAGTGGTAGAGCGCTAGCCTTGAGAAAATCCAAGGACAGTGGTCAGGCCCTGAGTTCAAGCCCCAGGACTGGCAAAAAGAAAGAAAGGAAAGGGGAGAGGTTGGGGAGAGGGAAATAGGGACAAAAACATGAGAAGGGTTATCAATGTGTGTAAAGCAATGCTCCTTCTATCTGGCGAATATAACTGTAACCGCTCTATTAATTACAATAAAAATATATTTTAAAAAGAAGGAAAGGAAGAAAGAAAGGGAAGAAAACAAGCAAGCAAGCATTTTCTAGTATACCTCCTCACTGTTTGGTGCTGGTTTCTGAGCTCTGTGTTCCTTTCGCATCCTGTACTATGCCCATAATAGCAGCTACTGTTCCCAGTTGTATTTTATTGCACTCTATTTCTTTCATTCCCTAGACTTTAAAATGACTGTTGATTGCATAGACATAAAAACTTATGACTCTACAGGCATAATGTTTTATTACATAGATTAATATGTATCTATGATATACACCCTCAGCCTAATTTTAATTATGTTCTAAAATCTAAGTGCCAGTGATTGTATATAGAGATTCCCTTCTTGAATACTTGTTTGTTGAACACATCATTTGAAATATGATGTAAAATTCAATGTTAATAAATTCTTTAAATAAAAAATGGCTGTTGATAAGGATTGTGTCTATCTCAATTACTCCCATACATCTATGCTTAACACAAAGCCTGATACTTGGTAAGAAGTCAGCTGTTAGTAGTTTGGATGGGTAAACACATTGATGAATGAATGAACACTGTGATAAGTGTTGGAAACAAAAAGTATAATAGGTTGTCAAGACCACTCTTAGGATTCATATGCTACAAAACAACTATTTGGCTCATCATTGTGATTTGCCACAGCTAAAGGATACAGATTTAGATTAGTAAGGGAAAGTCAAGCACAAGCTTCTAATTGTCATCCCATGGAGAAGTTCCATGCCTGATACTTAATTCTCCAAAGTAACAATGTGTGATGGCATATGCAAAGTGTTGTCAACTAGGAAATTCCCATCTCTTCTTTTCAGGAATTAGGGATCAGTCATGTAAGCATAGAGCCCACCCATAACTACTTCATTACAGTTTCTGCCCTCTCACCCAGAGCTCAAACAAACACCATCCCACACATACATATGCACAAAATTCAAACATTCACTGAAACATTCTTCCTTAACTATCAAGGTATTTGATGGGAGATGTTTATTTTAATTTTAGTCTCTCTGTAGCCCAAGCTGATTTTGAATTTGAGATTTTCTTGCCTCAGACTCTCTAATGCTGAGATTGCAGGTCTGCATCACCTGGTAGTCAACAAAATGCTAAAATAATAAATAAGTTGGGAATCTTTTAGACTGAGATACTTGAGCCTTGAGTTCCTACCAGCAAACTGAAACTCAACTCAATAATATAAACTTCAAGCTTAACCTATAAGAAATCACCAGATAACTTCTAACTAGAGACTTTCTTTTTCAATAAACCAAATACTTTCTTTTACAAACACCTTTTAAATGTTTTCTCGGGAAAAAACAGTGAAGCCCTGAACAATTTACAGTCTGGCACTTCCCAATCTATGAATCCCTGTCTGTTCAAACAAATTCTTTTAAATTTTAATGAGCCTAATATTAACAAAAGTGACTGACTTTTATAAAAAATGAAGGATAAAACCAAAAATTTCCAAAAACAAATGCTCAGTGAAACAATCACCCCATTAAAAAGTGAGCTAAAGACATAAAGAGAGACTTATCTGAAGTAGAAATAAGAATGGCCAATAGACACATGAAGAAATGCTCAACATCTCTGGCCATAAAATAAATGCAAATCAAAACAACTTTGAGATTCTACCTTACCAGTTAGAATGGCCATTATCAAGAAATCTAATAACAACAGGTACTGGTAGGGATGTAGCCAGAAGGGAACACTGCTAAACTATTGGTGGGAGTATAAAGTTGTTAAAACTTTGGAAAGCAATATGGAGGATCCTCAAAAGACTAAACATAGATCTCCCCTATGACCCAGGAATCCCACATCTGGGCATTTACCCAAATGTCGACAAATGAGGCCATACTAAAACTACCAGCACAAACATGTTCATTGCAACATAGCTAGGATATGGAACCAACTCAGATACCCTTCAGTAGATGAATGGATAGAGAAAATGTGGCACTTATACACAATGGAATTCTATGCTACAATCAGAAAGAATGACATCACCACATTCGTAAGGAAATGGAAAGACTTGGAAAAAAATTTCCAGAAGAAATATTGAGGTATAACTATGTTATAAATGAATTATGTGATTTGTGGGTGGTGTGTGAGAGGAAAAAACTGGGAGAGAGCAAAGGAAGGGGTGACATTGTTCAAAAAAAAGTGTACTCATTACCTGACTCATGTAACAGTAACCTTCCTGTATATCACCTTTATAGTAACAATAAAAAAGTTTTAAAAATTTTTTAAAAAAATAAATATTGAAGTATAATGAGAACTATTCTTGAAAATTTTCATAAACACTTTTTATTCAAGTATTACTTTGTTTAGAGTCTAAGGCAGTAAAATTTGCTTTGAAAAAAACTACTGTGTTTTTTCATGTTTAAGTAATAAGAATGATGCATGTGAGAAACAGGGAAAGAAAAGAAAAGAAAGATTGCTGCAAGGTACATAAAATACAATTCTGCCCAAACAGAATTTTTATTTTTGAAAGCTATATAAAAGACTGAAAATATAACAAAATACTATGTAGCTCAGCATAGCTGAGCCACCATTCTTATAAGACTGACATACATACATAATCACAAGGAGAGATTTTAACCATTCCTGAAAATATTGCAGAGCCTTGAGCACTATATCTATATAAGAACACCATCTTAGAGGTAGCCTTGAGCTGAAGAGCTCAAGGACAGTGCCCAGGCCCAGCGTTTAAGGTCCACGACGGACCAAAAAAAAAAAAACAAAAAAAAAACCCACCATCTCTCTCTTTTTTTTGGGGGGGGGGGGGTCAGTCCTGCCTGGGCTTTAGCTCAAGTCCTGAGCACTGTCCTTGGACTTTCTCAAGCCTAGAGCTCTACCACTTGAGCCTCAGCACCACTTCCAGCTTTTTTTCTAGCATGTAGTACTGAGGAATTGAACCAGGGTCTTCATGCATGCTAGGCAAGCACTCTACCACTAGGCCAAACTCCCAGCCTCCACCATCTCTTTAAAAAAAAATCTTTTAGGGAGTGGGGGAGGGAAAGTGAGACAAAAACATGAGAGGGGATGTCAATCTTCAAGAAGTAAAATGAAAGGAACTCTGGGATAGAAAAACAAGAACTTTATCTTGTGTGATTGTTGTTCTTAATGTACTGTTATTTCTCATATTTTTTTGCTCTTATGGTTAATCTCATATTGTTACTGTACCTGACTTCATTACCTTCGTTACCTATTATATATATATATATATATGTTTATTTGAAATAGGAAAGGGAAGGAGATAAACAAGATGATTGGGAAGGGGTGGAGGGAGCGAAATGGAGACAAAAACATGAGAGGGGGTATCAATGTGTGAGAAATAATTTACCTACTGCCTGACGAATGTAACTGTAACCCCTCTATACATTATCCCAACAATTAAATATATATAAGAAGTAATGTACCCACTACCTGACAAAAGTAATTGTAACCCCTCTATACATTACCCCAACAATAAAATACAATTTTTAAAAAAATCTCTCTAAAAGGCTTGTAATGCTAATGAAGACAAGGATTATGATGTAAAGCTCTTGCATATAATACTTCATTTATTACCAACATCTCTACCTGTCCCTAAAGCCACATGTTTCAGACCTAAGGCACAGTAAGTGCATTTTAGTGTAAAACCTTAAGTCATTCCAAGACATCCATTGGGTCAACAATAAGCCAAAACCAAATGCATCGAAAATTTTTAACCTTAACCATTTTGTGTCAACTGTCTAAGGATACCAGAGAATATCAGATGAAGGAATAGTTTGCACATTCTTCCTGAACTAAAGTGAGCCTACTCTAAAATCAGATCGAAGTTATAGTTATTCTATGTTAAGAAACTCAGAGTAATTTTAAAGAGTAAGGAAAATGTCAATATGACCTGAAATTCCCATTAGCGTAATCAACAAAAGCAACTCCAAAGTCTTCTCCAAATATCAATGTACATTCATTACAAATAGCGAATCCAATTAATATAAACCATCAGTCAGATATAATTTGACTAAGCATGGAATGCAGAGTTGGCAGATTAGACTTTTGTGTTCAATTATTATTCATTCATTCTCATTTTAAAGAAATTTAGTTTGTCAGAAGGAACAAGGATGCCACTATCCTTAAAACAATTAACTAGCATGAATGTTATTAAATCATCCTAATATTCATTTAGTCAAAATACCACACATATAAACACATTCTTAAAAATATTGTTGTAAATTGATTCTGTTTAACACAAATATGTAGAACTTTCTCTGAGATAGCTTCTAACAAGGTTGAAAGGGATCAGGATTGTGGTCCATACAAGGAAATCCATCTACTAAGAAAAAGGACCACTATTGGTACTAACAAAGAAGTAAAAATAACAAAACAAAATTAAAAGTCATTTTTCAGTCTTTTACCCTTTTTTCTTTAAAGGCAGTGTACAGAGGACTTGCCATTTAACAAAGTAGTTTATTAATTCAATGCATCTTGACCAATGTCACCCAAAAGTAAAATTTTTTAAGGTGACAAAAGTAACAACAATCAAAACGTTGGTGGGAAACAGCATGACGGAAAATCCCATGAAACTAGAGATCTGGATACTTATACCAAAACAGTAATCTTGGAAATTAAGGGTTAACGCTCTATGGACAGAACCCTTTCTTATCTTTTATTGAGATGTGTGCCAATGGGCAGAAAAGGAATAAAGTGGGTTTTCCTATTCCTTACTCTCCAAAAAGAATGCAGCATCAAGTATTATATTAGCTTCCCTGTTGCTACCCTCCTAAAGTAATTTTGAGTTACCCAAATAGTCCAAAGGTATTCAACTGTTTTTGGATCTATGGAAGAATGGGAGGACATGTGCACTTCCTATACCAACAAACCTTAATTGCCATTCCAAAGAAGGAAAACATTGAACTAAGTAACTTGAGTGTAGGGGTGACAGATGAAAAAATAGGGAGAATGATGAAAGTGATGACATTGATCAAGACAGATTTTACCTATAACCTTGGTTATGGAACTGAAACTTTTTTCATACAACCAACAAAACATAACACGTTATTACTTTCCTCCAGCACAAATTGCAGGCCGACAATATCTAGTCATAGCTTTTTAAATGAGTCAATGATAATGAGGAACAGATGTTTTCATTTCCAAAATAAAAATGGATTATGGAACAGTCAGGTTCCAGCGGCTCACGTATGCCTGTAATTCTAACTACCCAGGAGACTGAGATTTGAGGATTACAGTTTGAAGCCAGAAGAGTCCATGAAACTCTTATCTCCAAATTAACCTTCAAATAGCCAGAAGTAGAGCTATGGTGCAAGTGGTAGAGAATTCATCTTGAGTATGAAGGTTCAGGGACAGCACTCAGGCTCTGAGTTCAAGCCCTAGGACTGCCCTCACCCCCCTCCCTCCACATCTCCTCAAAAAAGTGTATAGAATAAAAGATAAAAACAGAAAGCACAATTTTCTGGTGCTTTTTTTTTTACAATACATGAACATACATACTTGTATTAGTCGTGTGTGTGTGTGTGTGTGCTGGTCCTGAGGCTTGAACTCAGGGCCTAGGTATTATTCCTAAAGCTTTTTTTCTCAAGGCTAGCTAGCATTGTATCACTTGATCAGTGCTAGAGCTCCACTCTTCTTTTGGTTCATAATTGTAGATAAGAATCTCAGAGACGAATCTGCTGGGGCTGGCTTACCACAATCCTCAAATCTCCTGAGTACCTAGTTTTTCAGGTGTGAGCCACCTTTTTTAACTACAATAAAATACCAAAAGCAGAATAACTTTATAAAGAAAAGAGGTTTGTTTCAAGAGGCATAATCCTCAGCTCTAGCGAGGGCCCTCTAGGATCTGTCACATCAAGTGAGGATGAACACATCTCAGAGGCAAAGCCCAACTGGGATCTCCCAGTCCCTCTTAAAGGCTACTCTCAACTAACTAAAGACCACTCACTAGTTCTCTTTTAAAGGCTCCTTTCCCTTTCCCAATTCTGCCAACCTGGGACCAGTCTTTTTTCAACACATGAGCAACAGATTAAGGGACAGGCAACATTTTAAACTATAGCAATGCTCTTTTTGGTTGTTCCCAATACAGAATCCATACCGTACACAGTACAGCCTGGTATACATTATATATACAATCCTTAGGGCACTCTGTGCAATGACAATGTATACATAGTTGCCATAGATTATTTAGAACTGTCTTACAAGTTTGAAATGATTCCAAGAACTTACATAAGTTTGCAAGATGCTGTTTTTCATTCTGGAGTATATTTTCCCCTCCCTTTGAGAATGCAGCATCTTACCAGATCCCATCTGTGAGAACTGGAAGTGAACCACCCTCCTCTTGGGAAAGTTATGTCAAATCTTATCAGACCCTCCACGTGTAAATTACTGACCTCAACCACTGGACTTCACATATTTATAAAGCCAAGAATTTGCCTGACATTTTGAGAGCTTAGGCAGTGTCAAGGTTATATTCTGTTGACTATTTTTGCAATGATGGAAAACTGTGACAAGATGCACTCTGTCAGCAGCTTTGCACACAAAGCTTGGGCTATGACAGAGCACACATGGAAAACCATGAAGCTCTGCAGTCTTACCCACCTACACCAAATATGCAGATCTTCATTGTTGGTGGTCAGCCTAGTTTCCCTCAAAAACCACTCCTGTAAAGGGACACCTAAATTTTATCTGGACTTTATTTACCACATAGGCCTGTTTCATCCTAACTAGATAATTTTAGTGTGTGTGTGTGTGTGTGTTTGTGTGTGTGTGTGTGTGTGTGTGTGTGTGTGTGTGTGTGTGTACCTGTCTTAGGGCTTTTGGTAGTTTATTAAAGAGTCTCACAGTGGGACAGGAGTTTAGCCTAGTGATAAAGTGCTTGCCTACCATGCACAAAGACCCGGGTTTGATCCTGGGTACCACATGCATAGAAAAAAGCCAGAAATGGTGCTGTGGCTCAAGTGGTAGAGCTCTAGCCTTGAGAAAGCCCAAGGGCAGTGCCCAGGTCCTGAGTTCAATACCCATGACTGGCAAAAAAAAAATGTTAAAAATAGTTTCACATAACATTCCTGCCCAAGCTGGCTTTGAACCATAATCTTCAGATCTCAGCCTCCTGAGCAGCTGGGATTACAAGTGTACATGAACCATCAGCACCCAGCTTGGACAATTTAATTTTAACTGTTTGGAATACATTATGTGGTCACTGTGCTTCACCTACAAAGCAAATTCCCTATGAGATTTAGCCACATTTTTATCTCTGTTTAGGTATTATGAACTTTAAAAAAATCTTTCTATATGACAATAAACTGTACAGCTTGCTCAATCCTTTGATCATCTCCTTATTTCTACTATACACAGAAACTATTAGCTAAAAATGTCAGAAGCTCAACAAAAATTAATTCAAGCTGGGTGTCAGGGGCAAAGGCAAAGAGATAAAAAAAAGTTCAAGGCTAGGGCTAGGTGTTTGGCCTAGTGGTAGAGTGCTTGCCTAGCATCCACAAAGACGCAGGTTTGATTCCTAGGTACCACATTCATAGAAAAAGCCAGAAGTGGTGCTGTGACTCAAGTGGTAGAGCTCTAGCCTTGAGAAAGCCCAAGG
Source organism: Megascapheus bottae (assembly GCF_031878675.1). Lineage (NCBI taxonomy): Eukaryota > Metazoa > Chordata > Mammalia > Rodentia > Geomyidae > Megascapheus > Megascapheus bottae. The sequence goes on from NC_143515.1 coordinate 46,002,488, forward strand.
GCAATACTCAAGCCCTAAGTTCAAGTCTCAGGACTGGCAAAAAAAAATTAAAGATCAATCTGTGCTTTACATAGTGAGATTCTAACTCACAGAAACAAAAATTTAAAAATTGATTTACAAATCTGAAAACAACCCAACTCTCCATCAACTGATACATAAATAAGTCACATTTTCATCACTATCAATATACTTCATGATGTAACATTCAATCTATTGATACCATTACCACCCCCCTCTCATTTTTTGTCAGTACTGGAGTTTGGATTCTGGGTCTTTTGTTAGGATAATGCTGTGCTCTGTAAGCCATGTTTTCAGCTCTGCTTTGTGAAGGTTATTTTGGAGATGAAATGTACCAAACTTTTCTACCCAGAATAGCCTCAAACTACAGTCTTCCATACCTCCACCTCCTAAGTAGCTAGTATTATAGGCATGAACCATCATGATCATCAGATCACTCACTGTCCCTCGGTTTCATATTTGAAGCCATTTGTTTAACCCACAATTCATTATCTCACATTTATAATCACATCACTCTATTGTATAAATATGGTAGTCACTGTTTATCTGCAAAACATACTCTGGTGGATGCAGGAAACTGCAGATGGTTCTGAATGATTTTAAATAAACTGACTTTTGCTGGATAGTACATCTATCTATATGACAGATATAAACAAACATTTAAATTACTCCTAATTAGTAATTTCAGTGGACTTTTCACTCAAATCAAAAATTTTCAGCTTTAAATGCTTTTAAAATTATGGAGATCTTCTGATTTCTTTTTTATATAAACTTTAATGTGTTTTATTTTATCTACAATATCTAAAATGTTGCTACTTTGGCATGTAATTAAAGTTACTGAACTATTTTTCTATTAAAAAAGATTTTCAGCTTTTTACTTTATGGCTTTTCTTTGGCATATCTGAATGGCTATCCCCGCTACCCTTGTGCTTTGGGACCATTATTAAATAAAGCTAAGGTTACTTGAACACAAGCACTGCCATTCCATCATCTCAGGGAAACTAGTAGTCATGATGGATATTAAATGACTAGTAAGCATAGAGCATATGCAATAAGGACACCCTGGAAAAAGATGATTCATGTTCCAGGTAGGACAGAACAGGACAGGATGAGATTTCATTATGCTGATCAGAATGATATATAGATTAAAGTTTTGACTTAAAGTTATGAATTGCTTATTGGGGACTTTTTTCAGTGCTGGGAATCAACAAGGCCTCAAATGTGATCTATCATTAAGCTACTTCGCTAGCCCTTCTTTTTCTTTTTTTTGGTAGGGATACTTTGTAGGCAGCCCGGATTGGCCCCATACTTTCAATCCTCTTTTCTCTTCCACTCAAGTGCTGTGATTAAAGTCATGTGGCACCAAGCCTAGTTCAGAACTTTCCACTTAAGACTTTTAAAGTAGCGCTGGTAGTTTGGCCTAGTGGTAGAGTGCTTGCCTAACATTCATGAAGACCTGGGTTTAATTCCTCAGTACCACATATATAGAAAAAGCCAGAAGTGGTGTTGTGACTCAAGTGGTAGAGCACTTGCCTTTAGGAAAGCCCAAGGACAGTGTTCAGGCCCTGAGCTCAAGCCCCAGGACTGGCAAAAAATAATAATAATAAATAAAATAAAATTTGCAGGGCTGGGAGTTTGGCCTAGTGGTAGAGTGCTTGCCTAGCATACACAAAGACCTGGATTCAATTCCTCGGTACCACATATATAGAAAAAAAAGGAAGAAAAAAGCCAGAAGTGGTGCTTAGGCTCAAATGGTAGAGCTCTAGCCTAGAGAAAGTTCAAGGACAGTGCTCAGGCCCTGAGCTCAAGCTTAGGACTGGCAAAAAAAAAAAAAAAGACTTTTAAAGCATAGTTGTCCTCAGGTAACTGAAAAGTGGAAAGAAAAGCTTCAGTTATAGAGGATTACTGTATTCATCACTCCTTTGCCTCTCCTATATGTTCATTATCTAGTATTAGCTTGGATTCCCATAATAAAACACCATAGATTCTGTGTGTGTATGTGCTGTGTATGTATTTGTCACCTTTATTTTTCATGTAACAAAATGCCTCAAATAATCAACTTAAAAGAGGAGAGGTGAGGCCGGATACTGGTGGCTCATAACTGTAATCCTAGCTACTCAGGAGGCTGAGATCTGAAAATCATGGTTCAAAGCCAGCCCAGGTAGGAAAGTTTGTGAGACTCTTACCTCCAACTAACCACCAGAAAACTGGAAGTGAACTAAATATATAAATGCTCCAATAGTTCTAGATGAATGAATGCTGATTCTAAAGGTCTATAAAGAAAATTGACAGGTATGTTGAACAAAAGAAACATGAAGGAAATTAAGAAAAGGCTGAATCAAAGATGATGCCACAATTTTTTCAAGTGTTCTGATAAATATTTTGCATTATCTGTGACATTTAATCCTTACAAATTCTGTGAGATTCATCATATTGACCTTTTTAAAAAGAAAATAAGATGGAGAGGCTGGAGTTCAGAGAGATAGGATTGCAACCGCCTTAGATAAAATCAGAATCAGGGACTAATTCAAAATTTCTGCTCTAACCTGCTAAACAATACTGTCTGATTGAATACAACTAAATAGTACTTAGTGCATTCTGGAAATGCAAGTTTATGTTTGAGCTCTATAAATCCAAAGTTACATTGAACTGTGGCAAGGAGATTCTAATAGATTTGTTTTCAATGAAGGATCTTGAAATCATTGAAGCAACTCAAGGTAAAGTAAAAACAAACAGAGGTAAAAACTAACACTCCATACCCATAAACAAAGTTATTATGTCTTTTATCAGTATGGAAATCCCAAATCAGTAATAACCACTCATAAAAGCTTACCACAAAATCATTTGTCTGGCTCTTACCTCAATATTTTTTATTCTTGAAACTACATTTGTATTGGATTTTATGGTTATTTGATTTTTTAGAGCTGTGACCTTAAAAGAGAAATACAGTTTTTAAAAATGACCAGTGATTCACTGAATTAACTACTTAAAGAGTTTCTAACACATTGGCATTATAGAAGTGAGAAAACTTTATCCACCTTTAACAAGTTTTATCAACTTTTCCTAAAGGATGGTCTTCACTTTACAATTTATTCTAAGTATTAGCTTGCATTATACATTTAAGAACTGGTTTACAAAACTAATCTTTAGCCCAAAGGGCCAGGGAAATAAATTGCTAAATATTAACATTGGAAATGAAGATAAATCAGAAATGATGGTATGACACACTTAAAATTATAAGTTAATGGGGGCTGGGAGTTTGGCCTAGTGGTAGAGTGCTTGCCTAGCATGCATGAAGACCCTGGTTCTATTCCTCAGTACCATATACATAGAAAAAAGCCAGAAGTGGTGCTGAGGCTCAAGTGGTAGAGCTCTAGCCTTGAGAAAGTCCAAGGACAGTGCTCAGGCCCTGAGCTCAAGCCCAGGGCTGGCAAAAAAAAAAAAAAAAAAAAAAAAAAAACTTTAAAAAATTGTAAGTTAATGAGAAATAAAATTGAAATAGATTAACACAAGCCTTTGAAGAAACATTTGTTCTATGAAATGTATAAAATAGACACTAGAGTGAAAGGAGGACAGAGGTCACTCTTTCTGTTGTCATGGCCCATTACATAAGTGCCTAATTCCTTGTTCACAGAAATAATAATAATAATAATAATAATAATAATAATAATAATAATGTCTTGGCTGGGCGTTTGGCCTGGTGGTAAGGTGCTTGCCTAACATGCACGAAGACCAAGGTTCGATTCCACGGTACCACATACATAGAAAAAACCGGAAGTGGTGCTGTGGCTCAACTGGTAGAGCTCTAGCCTTGAGAAAGTCCAAGGACAGTGCTCATGCTTGAGTTCTAGCCCCAGAACTGGTAAAAATAAATAATAAAAAAAAAGGGGCCGGGAGTTTGGCCTAGTGGTTAAAGTGCTTGTCTAGCATGCACGAAGACCCGGGTTCGATGCCTTGGTACCACATACATAGACAAAAGCCGGAAATGGTGCTGAGGTTCAAGTGGTGGAGTGCTAGCCTTGAGAAAGTCCAAGGACAGGGCTCAGGCCCTGAGCTCAAGCCCAGGACTGGCAAAAAAATAAATAAATAAATAAATAAATAAATAAAAGTCTTGGCTTCTATTATTGCTTTATTTGCTTAGTGTTGTATTTACTAGTTAAACTTATTCTAAGACTTTCTGCTACTATCACACGCACGCACACTATCATTTATTTCTTGCCTTTCATTGACACATAAAAGCAAAGGTCAAAAAGAGGGCACCGCGCAATCACATCGCATTCTGGTAAGTTTGGCCCTCTCTGGTCCTCGTAGAAAAGGGCTGCGGTGGCCAGGTTCCGCTGTATTGCGGAAACGAAACTGCACCCGGCTCCGCCCCTGGGTTTATGGAGTCGGCCAATCAGGGAACAGCCCGGGCTGATCGCGTGCACAGGGACATGGCGGCCTGCAGGCAGTGCCGCTCATGCCTCCGGCTCCGGCCTCTAGCAGACGGGCTCCGTCTGCCCAGGAGGAATCGGGCACTCAACTATTTGCATGTGCGAGCTCTGTCGGCTAACACAGGGTCCCGAGCCGTGTCTGTGGACTTAGGCAACAGGTAAGAAAGAGCGTGCTGTGTTCTCCCTGTCTTTGCACTGTGATCTGGCCGCCCGGGTACCTTAATCTCCCTGGGTTAAATCCACAGCCTGCCCCTCTAACCTAAATTCCAAATCCCCTTTTCCGGGTTGGAGTCGACCTCCTCCAGCTTACTCCCTTCCCACCCTGTCTGGTGCCCTTTGCTTCTTGAACCTGCCTCTTCCTCTGCTCCGAGCTTCCGCTCTCCACCTGAGCTGGTCTGTCCCGCAGACATCCTTTCTCTTTACCCGTAGGCACCGCAGCGGGAATCTTTCCACCCCGAGTGCGCACGACCTCAGTCCCTGAAATCACCCTTAGTGCGGCCAGTCTGAGCCTGATTAGGAAGGGAAGGGAAATGTCAATTTGTTGAATGTCAGTTATATTTTGCACTGTATCTTTTTTAGCCTGTAGTAAAGGTACTGTATTACTCTCACTTTTTAGTTAAGGCTGCAGAGGCCGCATGAAAAAGTTAGGTGACTTTCTCAAAGCCAACAAAGCTAGTGCTGTGGAACTTGGTAGATTCTGAATTGGTGTTTCTAACAAAGCCTGTACTTTTCCTTAAAAACTAACTTTTTTAAACCTTCAATCTAAATCGTTTCAATAACTACTAATGCATATTTTATATTTCTAAATGTCTGATGAATGAAGCACATATTCAGTCCTAGGAAAAATTACTCTGGGAAAGATACAGTACTGAAGGATCACAAAAAATATATTTACAAACCCACAGCCTAATTTTACTTATGTTCTAAAATCTAAGTGCCAGTGATTGTATATAGAGATTCCCTTCTTTAATACTCATTTGTTAAATACATCATTTGAAATATGATGTAAAAATCAATGTTAATAAATTCTTTAATAAAAAAAATGTTTACTTGCAGCTTTCAATTGGTGACCCTTTCTTTTTTCCAGTCCTAGGGCTTGAACTAAGGGCCTGGCTTTCTCAAAGCTCGAGCTCTACCACTTGAGCCACAGCACCACTTCCAGCTTTTTCTGTATATGTGGTATGGAGGCATCGAACCCAAGGTTTTGTACATGCTAGGCAAGCACTCTACTAATAGGGACGCTCCTAGCACTTTTATATGGTGGTTAACTAGAAATACGAGTCTCATGGACTTAAGTGGCCTGTGCTGGCTATGAACCTCGATCTTCAGATCTCACACTCCTGATTAGCTAAGATTACAGGCATGAGTCACTGGTGCCCAGCTAAAAAGATATTGTTGGACCCAAGTTTATTAAGATTTTTTTTGCTATTGTCTTTTTCTCAGACTTTCTAGTTTTAGGTCTAGGATTCATTTAGAGCTTTTATTTTTTCATGAAAAACTCCCAGTTATTTTTTGTATAGCTGGATACCCCGTCATGCCAATACCATTGATTGAGAAGATAATTCATTCACCATTAAGTTGACTTGGCACTATTGACAAAAATGAAAGTGTCCGAAGTATTTAGGAGTTTATATTTTGTCCTGAAAGCAACAGGGAAATTTTAAAGGATTTTAAATGGAGAAATAATCCAGTTTGTGTGCTAAAAGACTACAGTAACCAACAAAGCAGGGAGTGAAAAGAGACTGAGCAGAGGCAGTAAATGGGAATTAATGTCTCATTTTTTGTTTTGTTTTGTTTTTGTGCCCGTCCTAGGGCTTGAACTTGGGGCCTGGGCACTATCCTTGTACTTTCTCAAGGCTAGTACTCTACCACTATCGCGTCTGGCTTTTTCTAAACAGAAAAAACATAAACATGTGGTACCAAGGAATCAAACCCAAGACCTTGTGCATGCTAGGCATCTCTACCATATCACTAGGCCACACTCCTGGCCAGGAATTAATGTTTCAGAAGGCAGTTTCTTTCTCCTTAGAAATAATTTCTTTTCAATAATGCACCGTCTATCTGGTGAATATAATGTAACCCTTCTATTAATTGTAATAAAAATATATGGAAAAAAAGAAATAATTTGTTTTCTATCTCCTCTAAATTACTCTTGAACCTTGGTTTTTATCTTGTTAAACTGCAAAATTAAATTAACCTTATACTTTTATGAATTCTCCCTGTATATTTTACTAAGATTTGATAGCCTTTAGTTTCTTATTAAAAAAAAAAAACTTAGCTTGTTGTGTACTAATCTGAAAATTATACTGATGTCATTTTGTTTTGAATTTTTTTTTATCAACAGAAAATTAGAATTATCCTCAGGAAAACTGGCAAGGTTTGCAGATGGCTGTGGTGTGGTACAGGTAAAATGTCCATGTTTTAGAATCTTTTTTTTTTCAGTTTATCTAATATTTTTCTTTTTTTTATTGTATTTAATAAAAGGGTAACATGATATTTGCCAGATAGAAGGTGCATTAATTCACATACATTGATACCCTTCCACATGTCTTGGTCCCATTACCCTCCCCCCCACCTCCCTCTTGGTTTTCCCCCCCTTCCCTGTCCAATTTCAAGTAACCAAATACAAATGTATCCAATATATCAGATAACAAAGTGAGATATTGTGTCAATATGAGATAACAAAGGAACAGCAAAAGAGATGAGATAACATAGCACATTAAGGACAGCAATCATTCATTATATGGCTTTTGTTTCAATATCCTAGAGGTCCATTCAATTAGCTTCATACTATATGGCCTTATGTATCAAGTTTTTGCTCTATTGCAAATCTCTGCTAGTAGAGCCCAAGGTTTCTACAGGTTATGATGAATGAGGGAAACCATTGAGCCTAAGTTCCTTTGAGTCTGGCTTACTTCACTTAATATGATTTTTTCTAAGTCTTTCCATTTCCTAACAAATGGGGCGATGTCATTCTTTCTGACAGCTGCATAGAATTCCATTGTGTACAAATACCACATCTTGTGGATCCATTCATCAACTGAGGGACATCTAGGTTGGTTCCATATCTTTGCTATGGTGAATAATGCTGCAATGAACATTGATGTGCTAGTAGATTGAGTATGCCCTAGTTTCTGGATGGTTGGGTAAATGCCAAGTAGTGGAATTGCTGGGTCATAGGGAAGCTCTATGTTTAGCCTTTTGAGGCACTGCCATACTGCTTTCCATAGTGGTTGAATGAGTTTGCACTCCCACCAACAGTGTAGTAGTGATCCCTCCTGGCCACATCCCCTCCAGCATCTATTGTTATTAGTTTTCCTGATCCTGGCCATTCTAACTAGAGTGAGGTGGAATCTTAGAGTTGTTTTGATTTGCATTTCTTTTATGACCAGAGATGTTGAGCGTTTCTTTATGTGCCTATAGGCCATTTTTGTTTCTTCTTCAGAGAAGACTCCCTTTAAGTCTTTGGCCCATCTTTTAATGGGATGGTTGTTTCTTTGGAGACTAGTTTTGGAGTGATTCAATTTTTTGAGCTGTTGATATATTTTAGATATGAGGCCTTTGTCCGTTGTATGGTTGGTGAAGATCTTCTCCCACTCTGTAGGCTTCCTAACTAATTTACTAGCTATGTCCTTTGCCATCCAAAAGCTCTGCAGTTTAATGCAGTCCCACTTATCCAGCCTTTCTCTGATTTGTTGTGATTCTTGGTCCTTATTAACAAAGTTTCAACCTATGCCAAGGTGGCCTAGTGTATCTCCTATTCCTTCTTGTAAAGTTTTCAGTGTGTCAGCTCTTACCTCGAGGTCTTTGATCCATTTGCAGTTAATTCTAGTGCAGGGTGACAAAGAAGGATCCAACTTTAGTTTTCTGCAAATGCTTAACCAGTTCTGCCAGCACAACTTGTTGAAGAGGCTATCTTTCTTCCATTCTATCTTTCTGGCTCCCTTGTCAAAGATTAGGTGGCCATAGGTTTGTGGTTTAATATCTGGGTCCTCAGTTCTATTCCATTGGTCTTCAGGTCTGTTCTTTTGCCAGTACCAAGCTGTTTTGATAATTATTGCTCTGTAATAGTGTCTAAAGTTTGGTATTGAAATTCCTCATGTTTTAGAATCTTTAACTCCCATTTACTATATGGGGATGAGGAACTAATTCTCATGTACCTTTTCTCTACTTTAACCCTGTTATATTCCTCCCCACTTTACCCCTGTTACATTAAAATAAATCCTTTCTAAAACTTTTTTTAAAAGTCCAAGTTTTAAATTTTTTATCTTAAAAATTGTGGAAATTGGTACTAAGTATCTTTATAACATAATTTAGAAATGTGGTAGTGTTAATTCTGATACTAAGATTATTTTTAGCATCAGAATCATGCCAAATCATTAGTTTAAAATCTGGATATTCTTAAACGACCTTTAAGATCTTTCAAACTTGGCCTTTTGTTGTATTCTGTTAATAGAATCAGTTGTGTTTTTCCAAAGAAAATGATTTCATTATTCTCTTCATAGTAATACTTGGAATTTTCATTATATAAAGTCTAAATTTCTTTATTAGAAGTAGAAAATAAGCTGAATGCAATTACTCATGTCTATAATCATTGCCACTCAGAAAACTGAGATCTGAAGATTGTAGTTTGAAGCCAGGTGGGGCAGAAAAGTCCATGAGACTCTTACCTCAAAATAACCAGCAAAAAGCCAGAATTGGAGGCATAGCTCAAGTGGTAGAATACCATCCTTGAGTGAAAAAGCTGAGTGAGAACAAAAGGTCCAGAGTTCAGCCACAGTACTGTTACATATAGTTACTTTGGGATTTTTTTTGTTGTTGTTTTTTAATGTAGAGAATATGTCTTGATTCATTAGTATGACTTAGCTATCAGTGAGCCTTTTCTTTTGTAAAACTATTAATCATGACCAGATAGAAAAGGGATCAAGATTGGACTACTTGTAAAGTATTAAGTTTCATTGTAATCCCATGAAATAGATCCCTTTTCTTGAACTTAAGTAGCATGAGAATTAATTCACTCAATTGCTACTATATGTGCAAGTCAAAAATATTGACTAATATGGTTGTTTATGTTTAAGTCAGGTGACACTGCAGTGATGGTCACAGCAGTCAGTAAAACGAAACCTTCACCTTCCCAGTTCATGCCTTTGGTAGTAAGTATTTGCTGATTTACCTGAACCTGTACCATACTTTTTATGTAGAATTTATAATATTTTTGTCTAGTCTTATGAATGCACGGTAACTTTGTACAAAAAAAGTATCTTCCTGAATTCTTTGCTACTGGGACATTAAAAGAATGTAAACTTGGGGCCAGGAACTTGGCCTAGTGGTTAAAGTGCTTGCCTAGCAAGCATGAAGACCCGGGTTCGATTCCTTGGTACCACATATATAGAAAAAGCTGGAAGTGGTGCTGAGGCTCAAGTGGTAGAGCTCTAGCCTTGAGAAAGTCCAAGGACAGTGCTCAGGCCCTGAGCTCAAGACCAGGACTGGCAAAAAAAAAAAAAAGAATGTAAACTTTTCATGCTAATAGTAAGCATACTTTAAAATTTACGGGTATATAAATTAGCAGGGTCAGTAAGAAATATATAATTACTTGGATGTTGAATAAGCAATGAATTCATGCCTTCATGGGTTTCTCTTCAGTATGAATCACTGTATGTTAAATGAAGAATTTGTTAGGATTATATGAGTTCTTTCTTAGAGCGATATGAAGTTAGATCTAATAGAGTTAATTCAAAAAAGGCAATGTTGGACTTGACCAGAGTAAGCTAATATGGGAAGTAGTGAGACTAGGTCTGGCTATATAATTACAGGCTTTTAAAAATGAATTGATTAAAATGTTTTTATAGGGCCAGAGAGTGGCCTAGTGGTAGAATGCTTGCCTAGCATACATAAAGCCATGGGTTTGATTCCTCAGTACCACATACACACAAAAAGCCAGAAGTGATGCTGTGACTTGAGTGGTAGACCTTTAGCCTTGAGAAAGCCCAAGGACAGTACCCAAGCCCTGAGTTCAAGCTCCAAGACTCCAGGGGGAGTTTTTACAAACTCTCCTTCTTCCAAGCAATATAAAATGCTAAAAGTAAATAAATTATCCTCTACCCATAGTCTAGAAGATGTTATTAGCAACATTAGGAAAAATACTATTTGTGTAGTAGGTCTAGGGATATAGTTTGTTACTAAATCACACAAACTTCATTTTTTTTCAATGCTATTTCAGGTTGACTACAGACAGAAGGCTGCTGCAGCAGGTAGAATTCCTACAAACTACCTTAGAAGAGAGCTTGGATATTCTGATAAAGAAATTCTTACAAGTCGAGTAATAGGTAAGGTATTAGTTTAAAGGTATTAATCTTTTCCAATGTGCTATTGTTAGTATCTCTTCTTTACCACCTGTGTTCTGCAATGTCTCTTAAATCTTCATTCACTTCATGAATGTCATTGGACATTAATTTCCTCTGTTCCCTCTCTCAAAGCTGGGATCCATGAGACCAAAAACTTTTCTTTCTTCACTGCCAAATCTCCTGTATCTGGTATACTACCTAGTGTAGAACAGACATTCAGTAAATACATCTTGACTGAATTAATCTCTGTTGATATGAATTCCACAGCTCATGCTTAAATATTTTCATTTTTATGTTCAGCATAATACCTAAAAACATTGTATCTATCAACTGTTAAAATAGTCTTGTGGAGGGGAGAGAGGGACACATGATATGGTTTGGTAATGGAGATTAAAAATAGACCTTAAGGGGGGAGGGAAACGGGTACCAAGACATGTGAAAGGGTATCAATGTATGTGAATTAATGCACCTTCTATCTGGCAAATATCATGTAACCCTTTTACTAATTACAATAAAAAAAAAATACTAAAAAAAAAAAAATAGACCTTAACTAAACAAGCTGTCTGTTCTACCAGGTTATCAATAGCCTAGTAATCTTCCAAATCTTTTTTTTTTCCTTTTTCTGGAACTCGTAGGAATTGAACTCAGGATCTTGGTGCTTGCTAGGCAAATGCCCTACCACTTGGGCCATACCTCTAGCCTCTTTTTTCTATTGGTTATATTCTAGGTAGGGTATCACTTTCTGCCCAGATCAGCCTGGGCTGTGATCCTTCTACTTGTGCTTTACTGTGTGGCTGAAGATAACAGGAGCACATACAACTGCACTCGGCTATTAGTTGAAATGAATTCTGTTGAACTTTTATGTCCAGGCTGACCTCAAGCCTTGATCTGTAATCTCCACCTCCCAAGTAGCTAGGATTATGGGCTTAGCTAACACACCTGGCTACTTTTCCAAATCTTTGGCATTCATAAATATTGTGGGACTATTTGTAGTTTGTATCTCTTTTACCAAGAAATGGGTAATTTGTGTATATTTGTATGTATTCGTCAGAAACAAAATACCAAGCAAGCAGTTTCTTTAGGTCTACTGTTAGTCCTAAGTCTCTTTCCTCTGCTTTGATATTAAGTCATGATCTGTATTAATTGAAACTTTGATACTTACCCATGTCATTCTTTTTTTTTTTCTTTACCACACATTGGGCTTGAATTCAGGGCCCAAGCACTGTTCTTGGGCTTTCTCAAGGCTAGAGCTCTACCACTTGAGCCACAGAACCATTTCCAGTTTTTCTATATATGTGGTACCAAGGATCAAACCAGTGCATGCTAGGCAAGCACTCTACCACTAGACCAAATTCCTGGCTCCAGCCATGTCATTTTTGGTCAGATCAGTCCAAGGTTTCTGTTTGTTTGTTTGGTCTTTTGATATACTGAACTACTAGTTTTATTAAGTGTTCTCAACTCTAAATCCAGTCTGTCAGAATTGTATAGTATATTTTTCTTTCTTTAACAGATCGTTCAATTAGACCTCTTTTTCCAGCTGGCTATTTTTATGATACCCAGGTAAGTTCTACTTTGTTTACAGATAATAATTTACTTAATCTCTATAATTCTTTCTAGGCCAAACATTGTAAATAACTGTGTGATGCTATTACATTTTACTTTAAGTCATTTATAAAAGGCAGTAATTTTAAAAAGCTGACATTGATCCATGCCAATTTGATCTGACACTCAGTAGATATAAACTAACCAAGATTGTTGGAAGCATCCCACATTCCATATAGGTAGAATGTGAAATGATAAAACCTTGAGGTAGTAAAGAAATGGGTGAATTTGAAAGGTCAGTGTGTTTGATTGAGGATCAGATCAGATGGCAGGACCTTGTATGAATAAAGACTAGATCAGTCAACACAAACAATTTTCATTATCTGTCTTTTTTACTGGATCCTCAAGCCTCTCAATTAGATTTAATACTTTCTGAGTCCTTTCAGTAGAATGATTCATATGATTAAATAATTTAAATAACAATTTTATGTATTTGCAATAAATATGCCTATAAGTATATCTTTACAAGGATGGTACAACCTCAAGGAAAGTATACTTTTAAGTATATAACATAGGGGCAAGCAATGGTGATCCCTTTTGCAATTTTAACTACTGAAAAGCTGAGATTGGAAAGATTGAAGTTCAAGGTTGTCACAGGCAGAAAAGATTGGACACACTGACCCAGTCCTGTTATCCTATTTTAGGAAACCTAACATAGGGAGATCATGACCAGGCACATGCCTAGGCCCAAAATGAGACCTATCTCACTTTGGAAAAAAAACAAAACAGGGCTAGAGGAATGGCTTAGCAATAAAAGCACCTGTCTGGCAAGCATGAGGCACTGAGTTCAAGTCCCAGTACTAGCAAAATGAAAAACAAAAATTCAAAACATAAGCACATCATTCACAATTGTAGTATGAAGTAGTAGTAGTAGTAAGTAGTAGTAGTAGTAGTATAAAGTAATTCACTAGTTTCATGTTTACTTATAAATGGATAATAGAAAATGTTCCTAACATTTATTGAATACTTGTCACTGCCTAGAATTGTAGCAAATGTTTTTTTTATACCCATATTTTTTTTATTTCTCATAAAAATAAGAGACAAGAGAACTTCCTTGGATGCAATGGTTTATACCTAAAATCCAAGGTATATGAAGGCAGAAATCAAGATCAAAATAGCCAGCATGAACCAAAACTTGAGATTCTATCTGAAAAATAAACAGAAAAGGACTGGGGCATAGCTCAAGTGGTGGAGTACTTGCCTAGTAAGCATGAAACATTGAGTTCAGATCTCCTATATTAATTTTTGAAATTAATCTAGAAACTTTGAGGACATTAAATGATAACCCAGATCAAAGGGGTTAGCTACTAACCATACAGTTTTCCTATATTTTAGGGCACAACGTTAACCTAAATGATAATCCTCCCAAATAAAGTATTCTTTCTTTCTTTCTTTTTTTTTTTTTTTTGCCAGTCCTGGGCCTTGAACTCAGGGCCTGGGCACTGTCCTTGGGCTTTCTCAAGGCTAGGGCTCTACCACTTGAGCCACAGCACCATTTCTGGCTTTTTTTCTATGTACGTGGTACTGAAGAATCAAACCCGGGTCTTCGTGCAAGCTAGACAAAACAATCACTCTACCACTCCCGGCCCTAAAGTAGATTCTTTTAAGTGCTTTCATTTTTTTTTCCTTTTACTAGGTCCTTTGTAATTTGTTAGCAATAGATGGTATTAATGAACCTGATGTCCTAGCAATTAATGGAGGTAAGTATGAATATCAAGATTAAAATTACTACTGTTAATTTTTCTAGAAGCAATGAAATATTTTAATTCAGTACTTTCCCTTTCCCCCCCTTTTTCTAAAGCTTCTGTAGCCCTCTCATTATCAGATATTCCATGGAATGGGCCCATTGGTAAGTTAATTTGAAAATTAAAACTAGTATTAGGTTCTTAATAAAAATAATGAGCATGCTATAACAAGGACACAGATATATTTGATCAGGCTTTAGGGAGCTGAATTAGATGGCATTCTAACATCCTTTGCAGGTCTTTTAAATGTTTTCATCTTTGCCTTGGGTTTTGTCTTAATATGTTTGGATTCTATTCTTAGATACTTTGGTTCTTTATTTTGTACTGGGAAACAATTAGAGTATACACTCCTTTATGATAAAATAAATATATGTTTGTACCTACAAACATGTTGTATTCACACAGTATATAAGGAATTCATCAAGGAAACAATTATCCAATATCCAAAATGCTAACTACATATATGGCTAAATTCTGGAGAAATAATGGTAAACTACATGTTAGCAATTCTGAGATTAAAGAGATAGTTTTTGCTTTCAGCATTGTTAGGGCATGAGTCAGGTGTTTATTTACAAAAGTGTTATAAGGGTATAACACTTTTGCTAAGAAAATGAGAAGGGCTGGTTTAGTTTTGTGGGTCCAGGTTGTCAAGAAGTGCTTCTCAAATATATTGTAGGGGCTGTAAGAATAGGATTGATTGATGGAGAATGTGTCGTTAACCCAACAAGAAAAGAAATGTCTTCTAGTACTTTGAATTTAGTGGTTACTGGAGCACCTAAAAGTCAGATTGGTAAGTAATTTAAATATCACATCTATTCCATAGTTCACATGAAAGTTCTGGCTTCTTTAAAAATGCACTTAAATATATATTTGGGGTTTTTGCTTTAAAGATGTTTGCTTTACTTTGTCTCATGCTTTGGCAGTGCCTTCCTAACAGGTAATGCTTAAAATTATATAATAATGCTTAATTTTGAGATATACATTGTGTTATTTATTTAAATATTCTATCTGATTAATCACTGTAGTTAGTCTCGCTTGATCTCCTCTGATTATAAGATGACTTCTTTTTAGTAAGTCGGAAACTATAATGAAGTAGAAAAAAACAAACTTTCATTAACTCTAAAAATGCCATCATTGTAGAGAAGAAAATCATGATATTGTTCCATTAATAGGAGGGAGACAAGCTTTATCATTTACAATATCTGGGTTTTGATACTTGCTTCTGCCACTTTAATCATCTCCTATGGTAGAACCTATGGCACATGATTTGCAAAATGATGACACTTTTGATTGTAAATGCAGTAAAAAAAAAAAAGTTCTGTCTCTGACTATACTGTGGGAAAATATCACTGTAGAGATGGTATTTTACTAAGATTTAAGGAAGCCATGAGTACCCGTTGATGCCATGTTATATTTTAGCATCTTGAAAACAGATGTGCAACTGTAATTTTATACTTAAAGTTACATTGTTCTAGTTCTTTGAAGATGAACATCAAAGTTTTCAAATTGAAATGAATGATACTGGTAGATATATCACTACAAAACAAACTTGGTACTTAACTGAAATGTTTTTTTTAGTCATGTTGGAAGCCTCTGCTGAAAACATCTTACAGCAGGATTTTTGCCATGCTATCAAGGTGGGAGTGAAATACACCCAACAAATAATCCAGGGCATCCAGCAGTTGGTGAAAGCCGTTGGCGTTACCAAGAGGACACCTCAGAAGTTGTCTATCCCTTCACAAGAGATTGTAAAGCATGCTTACAAGTAAGATTCATGGGACAACTGCCCATGTAATATTTCATAGTTGGCATTGTTTTAAATTGTTATCATACATATGCAATAAATCCATCATAAATATGACTAAAAAAGGATAAACCAACCCAGGCCCCTCGTTCACAGCATAATTGTGAAACTCAGATGAAAGGGGTAGGTAATTACTGGTCATAATTTAGATCATTTCTGTATCTTATAGAAAAATAAAGCATTAAGATATTTGCGTATCTAAGGAGACACTTGAATTTCTCAAAAAGAAATTAAATATAACCATGACTAAATTCTTAGTGATTAGAACAGTGCCTAGCACATAGGCAAGAACTGATTAATAGCGTGAATCTAAGTGAGAGTTAAGCGAATAAGAAAAAGGAAAGCCACAGTATCATGTGTATAAAGTAAATAAATTTGTGTACTACATTACAAGTAGTAAAAGATTAATAGTGATAAAGAACAGCATATATGTTATGCTTTATGAAATGCTTATGCAATTTATATATCATTACTATTGAATATTTGTCTTGTTTGCAATAAAAACTGTCATGTTTCAAGTATTAATTTGCTAACACTATTTGTACTTAAAATAGACTCACTAAGGAGAAACTATATGCAGTTTTTACAGATTATGAACATGATAAGGTAAGGTATACCTAAAGATTATCTTACATATTTGTCCCAGAATTACTTTTTTATCATTACTAGTGGAATTTTGTATGTGAATATTAGCCTTTTTTTTATATTAATCTCTAAACAGGATTAGGATGTAGCTCAGTGGTAGAATACTTGTCTAGTTTGTACAAGATCCTAATTAAATCCCCAGTACCTAGAGGTTGGAGTGGTGTGCGGGGAAGGGAGTAAGAATTTAACCTAAACACTTTCTTGTTTGCTTCTCTGTTATTTTTTGGTTAACTAAAGTAATATTAGTTTTTATTTCTCATTTATTTTGGCATGTGTGTTTGTTCTGGGGCTTCAACTCAGGGCCTCTTTCTTGTCCCTGAGCTTTTTTACTCAAGGCTAACATTCTACCACTAGAGCCATAGCTTCTCCTGTTTTTGGGGGGTTACTTGGAGACAAGAGTCTAACAGACTTTCCTGCTATGGCTGACTTCAAACTGTGATCCTCAGTTATAAACCTTTAGAATCAGCATTCATTCATCTGGAACTATTGAAGCATTTATATATTTAGTTCACTTCCAGTTTTCTGGTGGTTAGTTGGAGGTAAGAGTCTCACAAACTTTCCTGCCTGGGCTGGCTTTGAACCATGATTTTCATATCTCAGCCTCCTGAGTAGCTAGAATTATAGATGTGAGCCACCAGCAACCAGCACTGAGACTTAGTTTTAAGGAAATGTTCAAATACATATTTGAGTAAATTAGACAGATATCCTTTTATCTTTTAGAGAATGTTTGAAGTATTTATACAATTGGTTAAATAAAATAATTCGGAAGATGAATCGTCATCTATATGTATATATATTAACTAAGCCTTCATTTTGTTTTAGATCTCTAGAGATGAAGCTGTTAACAAGATAAGATTAGATACAGAGGAACAACTAAAAGGTGAATTATTTTTTGTTGGTTTAATTTTTTTTTTAAGTTGAAAACAAAATTTTATTTCAATAGTAAAGCCTCTAGGAAAATCCATTGGTCCCATTGCACCTCAGGTTTATCTTGTTTGTGATACTCATACATTACCAGAGGCCATTTCTTATGTTCAGGTTACCATAAAACACTTGAGAGAATACACTTAAACTTGGCATAAATTAACCAATTTGGTAGAATAAGGTTACTTTTAAGAAGCACAAGCCTTTAAAGCCAGTCCTGGGCTTGTGCTCAGGGCTTGAGCACTGTCCTTGGACTTTCTCAAGGCACTCTACCACTTGAGCCTCAGCATCACTTCCGGCTTTTTTCTATGTATGTGGTACCGAGGAGTCGAATCCAGGTCTTCATGCATGTCAGGCAAGCACTCTACCACTAGGCCAAACTCTCAGCCCCCTCAAAAATTTTTATAAAGATCAAAGGTATTCAGAAATAAGCCTGTAAAGTGTCTAGCTCCTGAAAGTATTTCATAAATATTAGCTTAAAATCATTTGGTAGAGATTTGAAATACATGTTTAAAAAAAAGAAAAGAAAAACAGTTTCCCCAGTTTGCAGATTTGAATAGCAGTTCTCAAGGCAAAAAGAGTAATAGCTCTTAAAATTATCAGTAAAAGTGTTTCATAGTATGGTTGACTAGAATTTGTCTCACTACAAAGCATTCTTATTCTGATATAAGGCAAACTAAATTCCCAGTAATAACTTAACATATTGAATATTTGACTTGTCTTACTTGTTTAAGAACATTTCATTAATCTGCTTGATTTGTGTGAGGACTATATGTTCAGAGTCAACTCCCTTAATTTACTCCTATAGTAATGCTGATTTGATCCTGTGTACTTTGGGGAAATCCTGTCTTTCACAAAGAAAAAAAAAAAATCCTTCATTTTGCTCTGTCTTTTTCTCTAGAAAAATTTCCAGAAGTTGACCCATGTGAAATAATGGAATCGTTCAATGTTGTTGCAAAGGACATTTTTAGAAATATTATTTTGAATGAATACAAAAGGTAAAGGTTATTTTTTTGGTAGACTTGAAATTTGAACTGTCTTTGCAAAGTGACAGCTTGCTCAAGGGGAAGAAAATGGTTTTAAAGTGAAAAGTGAGTAATTATTTGATAAATGGATACTTACTGAAGAAAGAATATGTGGATTATATGGCTTTAAGTTTCTTTCTTGGGCCTTGTGTATAGAATCATGACTTATAGCCATCAACTACACATCAAAATTACCTGCAGAGATGTTAACGACACCAGCTACTCTGATTCAGTGGTTCCTATGTTATGGCCTATATATTGTTTTGGGTTTTTGTTGTTGTTGTTGTTGTTGTTGTTGTTTTGTGAGTTGTGGGGCTTGACTCTGGGTCTGGGCACTGTCCCTGAGCTCTCCAGCTCAAGGATACCGCCTTAACCCTTGATCCACAGTGTCACTTCTGGTTTTTCTAGTGGTTAATTGGAGGTAAGAGTCTCCTGGCTTTGAACTGCAATCCTCAGATCTCAGACTCCTAAGTAGCTAAGATTACAGGCGTGAGCCACCATGTGTGGGCTATATCAGGTTTGTTTGTTTTTTTTTTAAGTTCTAAAAGGCATTAAGATATAAAAGTGGGATTAAAGGAACTTCTTAGTAAAGGTAAAGAGATACATGATGTTTCTGAATTCTAACATGGCTTGACCACTTTTTTCCTTTATTATTATAGGTGTGATGGACGAGATTTGACTTCACTTAGGAATATAAGTTGTGAGGTAGATATGTTTAAAATTCTTCATGGATCAGCATTATTTCAAAGGGGACAAACACAGGTAATATGTATAAAAAGCTACAATTGTTTAATTATATGATAGGTGCAAAGGTTTTATCATATAAACTATATTGTTTATTTCAAGATAATATCATTGTTTACCAACATCAAAATCCATTAATTTATGTATAGTGTTATGCTTTTTATACCTCTCTTTCTTACAATATTATTTAATTTTGCGAATCTTACAGGAACAAAATGGCGCTTTAATTTGTGTTTCCCAATTTACTAGTGAAGTAGATCTCATTAAATAAAAGCTTAGACTTATAATCTGAGCTACTCAGGAAAATGAGATCTGAGGATTGCAGTACAAAGCTAGCCTAGGCAAAAAAGGCCATAAAATTGTTATCTACAATTAACCACCAGAAAACCAAAAGTGGAGCTATGGCTCAAACTGGTAGAGCACTAGCCTTTGAGCATAAAAGCTGAAAGATAGGGCCCAGGCCCTGAATTCAAATCCCACAACCAACAACTCCATCCCCCTCCCCTTCAACAAAAAAAAAGCAGATGAGCTGGGCACTGGTAGCTCATGCCTGTAATCCTAGCTACTCAGGAAGCTGAGATGTGAGGATCACAATTCAAAGCCAGCCCTGGCATGGAAGTCTGAAACTCTTTATCTCCAATTAACCATCAGAAAACCAGAAGTGGCACTGTGGCTCAAGGATTAGAGCAGTAGCCTTGGGCAGAAGAGCTCAGCGACAGAGCCCAGGCCCAGAGTTCAAGCCACATGACCGACAAAGAAAGAAGAAAATAAAAAAAGCAGATGAGAAATGATTCTATATAAACTATACCTTAGGAGATTGTATACCTCCAGGGAACTTTTTCACATAGATTGTGTCTTCTACAGTTGTATAATGTACTCTGGATCAAGTGCATGCTTTGTGAAATTTCTGGCCTTATCCTTGGGCTCATTTTTTCTGTTTTATAGCTATATAATGCAGTGACTCTGGATCAAGTGCACTGTTTGTGAAATTTCTGTCCATATCCTTGGGCTCATTTTTTCTGTTTTATAGTTGTATCATGTAGTAACTCGGGGTCAAGTGCACCCTTTGTGAAATTTCTGTCCCTATCCTGGACTCGTTTTTTTGTTTCATTTTTTTCTATCTCTAATATAGTTTAATATATTTTTGCTGCTACTTTGGAGTCATTTCTTTTATGATTTAGACATTAGTCTTTTTCAGTAACAAATTTCCATCTTTATTGTTTGCCTCTAGGCTTTTTCTGCAGTAGATTTTTATATATGTAGAATAAACTTCAGATCTTTAGTTTTGATCCCCTTTTTTACTTTTGTGGGTTTTATAAACTTTACAACTTGGGGGGGGTATTGGATGGGGAAAAAGTGGGAGAAAATGAGGAAAGTGTAACACTGTTGAAAAAGAAATATACTCATTACCTTACTTATGTAACTGTTACCCCTCATATTGATTTTCTTTTGATAAGGAGTTATTCAAAAAATTGTTTTTATGGGATGCTGTCAAGATTTTTGTCTTCTTTGCTTTTCAGCAGTAAAACTAAGGAGGGTGTATGGCTGCCTTTTCTTTGTTATTATTCTGCTAGTCCCTGAGATTGTGTACTCTTTACCTTCTTTGGGAGATAGAACTCTTTGTTCCTCCTTCCCTCCCTTCCTTCAATTCATTAGGTTTTCTTTTCTCTTTTTTTCTTCTGTTTTTGCTGTGCTTAGTTCTTAAACATAGGGCCGTTTTGCTGTGCTTAGTTCTTAAATGTAGGGCCGAACTCATGTAGATAAGCACTTTACCACTAGCTACATGGCTCCCTAGTCAATTTCCATTCACCTGTCTTCATATTCATTAACACTTGACTTCTTTCAAGGTTGAGATAATGTTTTTCCTGTTCATTAATTTGTTTTTTATATCCTAGAATATAATTATAATAGCTGTTGAAAGTCTTTGCTAAACAAACATTTCAACTAAGGATCTGTCTTCAGCCATTCTTAGACTTTTCTCTTTGGAAAGAGTCTTATTTCTTGTTTCATG
Organism: Megascapheus bottae; assembly: GCF_031878675.1. Classification (NCBI taxonomy): domain Eukaryota; kingdom Metazoa; phylum Chordata; class Mammalia; order Rodentia; family Geomyidae; genus Megascapheus; species Megascapheus bottae. Next base: position 46,023,783 of record NC_143515.1, read on the forward strand.
TAGAGGGTATCTTGGACCTCCTTAGTGATACATTGTAGAATTTTAGTTATAATTCCCCAAAGAATATTGACTTTTTTTAAGGCAATTTATTATCTTAAAATTGTGTGGGGGGTACATCTATGAACTAGTTTATAGACTTTTTATATTCTTTTCCTCCCTAAGCTCTCTTAGTACAATGCTTTACTTACAGTCTATATGATATGAAAAGCTTGTTGGGATTATATACAGCTCAGATATTTATAAAATGAATAACTTTACTGTATTAAGATTATGACTAATTTATTTATTTATTTATTTATTTTTCCCAGTCTTTGGCATGAGCTCAGGGTCTGAGCTATCCTTGGGTTTTCTCAAGGCTAAAGCTCTACCACTTGAGCCACAGCACCACTTCTGGCTTTTTCTGTATATGTGGTACCGAGGAACTGAACCTGGGTCTTCATGCATGCTAGGCAAGCACTCTACCACTAGGCCAAACTCCCAGCTCCCTATGACTAATTTTTTTATAGAATGTTCATATCCTCATTGTTTTAAGAGTTCAGTGCATTCTTCAAATAATTTTAGTTTGGAGTGAAGACAAGCTAAACAATAGAATGTACATGATGCTTATGGCTTTTATCTTTCTGGTTAGTATATTAGAGTCTAATAACATTTTTTGTGTACTTTTTAGGTGCTCTGTACTGTTACATTTGATTCATTAGAATCCAACATTAAGTCAGACCACATTATAACAGCTATAAAGTAAGTTCTATGTTTATATTTAATGAATTTCAGTATACTGAAATTCAGTATATAACTGAAATTCATGGCATACTATTAGTCATTGTATTACTATTGCTAGTACTGAGATTTGAACTCAGGGACTCAAAGTTCTCTTCTTTACTTATTCAGATGGTGCTCTACCACTGTAAGCTATGCCTCAGCCCAGCTTTTTTGCTGTGGAGATAGGTTGATTTTGTACTTTAGTCCTCCAAATTTCAGCCTCCTGAGTAACTAGGATATAGGAGTGACCTGTCAGAACTTAGATCAGGATTGCTTAAGCCTTGTAAGCTACCTCAAAATTAAGCAACATAGCAAGTCCCTGTCTCAAAATAAAACAAACATTTCTTATTCATTTTCTAATTTCATGTTTCCTGTTTTAGGCCAACTGGCATTAATACCCAGTTGTGTTTTTAAAAATCTTCCTCTAAAGTTTTAATTGTGTAATAAATTTGTTTGTTTCTATAATGTCTTTAATATTATGCCTTTTGTTCGTAGTGAAATAAAAGATAAAAATTTCATGCTGCACTATGAGGTAAGGTCATATATTTCTCAGCATTTTATTGTGAAAATTTCCTAGAGAATAGCAAAATGTAAAGAACTTTACAGTGACTACCATGTATAGCTGGGTTCTTCTATCAGTTGATTGTGGGGTTCTTTTACATTTTATCATATATCTCTTAAGGTGGCATACAGAAGAGATTTGGATAGATAAGTAGACGCTTTCCAATACTTTATTTCCTGTCCTAAGTCATACATAAAAATTAAAGAAAGTAAAAAAAAATTATAGCAACAGTGTTATTTTAGTCAAGAATTAGACTTATTTACCTCAGTGGATTGGGCTTTTCAAATACCTCAGCAGACAGACAAATAATGTTTTCCTGTTAGCTCGTTTAAATGTTCCTGTTTATTCAGTTGATTGGTAGTAAAAGAGGTAAGTATTTAACATTGCTACTGTATTTGAAGTCATTGTATATAATTAAGCTTGTGGCAGATTTTTCTTACAACTTTCCTAAGGGACCAGAAGTAACAGATAGTACTTTTATTACTTAATCATATGCCATGAAAAGATATGCAAAAGTAGCAATCATTTTACTTTTGAGTAATACTGTTGGTTCCCCAGAATCCCAACATTTCAGTTTTATTGAGCCTGTTCTATCCTGCAGAGAACATATTATGTAAAAAGTATGTTATAGAATATCCACATGGATTATGAATCCTTTATAAATATCCTGTTCTAGTTGTTTTCATATGCTATAAAAAGAAGCCAGAGAAGAAATAAGTGCAGCATATCCATTGTCATGAGCTGTTAAGCACATGGGCAGATTATTATTGCATTTCTAGTTTACATCCAAGGTTATTTAGTTTGATCCATTTTTTACATTTTTGATGTTTCAAGTATCTTTTGACCAATACATTTCTCCTTTTCTTGATAAACTATCTGTGAATTCCCAGAGCCATCTGATCTATAGGTTCCCAACAGAGTGGTATTGCTCATCACACACTCATGGTGCAATTCTGCATGTTCCTCTGTCCTATTTCCTGCAAAGTGACTGCTAGATTCAAGGACTTGATTCATGCTTCATTCCTTTTTTTTTTTTTTTTTGCCAGTCCTGGGGCTTGGACTCAGGGCTGAGCACTGTCCATGGGCTTTCCTCAAGGCTAGCACTCTACCACTTGAGCCGGCTTTCTCTGTGTATATGGTACTAAGGAATTGAACCTAGGGCTTCATGCATGTTAGGCAAGCATTCTACCACTGGGTCACTTTCCTGGTCTCTCCTAATTCATTTTTTTAAGGTAATATACCTATGCCAAAACAGTTTATACCCTTTGTGTAAATAAAACCCTTATCAAAATAATCTGTATTTCTTCAGTGTGTACTTTTTTCTTTTAGCTGTGGGGCTTGAACTCCACCTGGGCAATGTCCCTGAGCTCTTTTACTCAAAGCTAGGCTTCCACTTCTAGTTTTTGAGTGGTTATGTAGAGATAAGAGCTCCTCAGCTCAAGGCTACCACCCTACCCTTGAGCCAAGACCCACTTCCAGTTTTTTTCTAGAGGTTAATTGGAGATAAGAGTCTCAAGTCCTTTTGTGCCCAGGCTGGCTTTGAACTTCAATCCTCAGATCTTAGCCTCCTGAGTAGCTAGTACTGCAAGCATTGAGCCACTGTCGCCCAGCTTTCCCTGGGATTTTTTGCTCAAGGCACAGCTCCACTTTCAGCTTTGTTGGTAGTTTATTGGAATTAAGAGTCTCACAGATTTTCCTGACCAAACTGGCTTCAAACTATAATCCTCAGATCTCAGTCTCCTGAGTAGTTAGGATTACAGGCATGAGCCATCAGCACCTAGCCAGAGTGTACTTTTTTAATGCGTATTTTTGTTGTTGCAAATGTATATTTTGTTACGGTAAGTAAACAGTATGGAAGTTTGAGGCAGCTTCTCATCCCTAATTCACTATCACACTACAAATAACTACTTTTAATGATGTGGTATATACATTTTTACAGCAGACATTTTCCCTATGTGTGTGTCTATGAATTTCTTTGTGTGTGTGTGGGGTGTGTGTGTGTGTGTGTGTGTGTGTGTGTGTGTGTGTATATATAATATAAATGTGCGTATGTTTCTAAACAAAAATTACATATATTATATTCTACAGTCTTATAGCTTATTGCATTGGTAATTCCTAGGCATCCTTCTATGTCGTGTGTGTGTGTGTGTATGATCCATGTTTGTGTTTATTTTCTTTTAAGTTTCCTCCTTATGCGACTAATGAAATTGGCAAAGTCACTGGAGTAAATAGAAGAGAACTTGGACATGGTGAGTACAGTTCTTTAAACTTACATGCTGTTCTTATGGACACATGGTACATTTTTAGTTTATCATTTTCTGTTCTCATTTAGGTGCTCTTGCTGAGAAAGCTTTGTATCCTGTTATTCCCAAAGATTTTCCTTTTACCATAAGAGTCACATCTGAAGTCCTAGAGTCAAATGGTATGTTAGGAAAATATTTCTTCCCTAACAGAAAGACCAGATTCCCTGTTATATCACAGCTTTTTCAAAGTTGTGTTACACTGTGTTCATTACTCTTGAGGCCCCAAGCCAACCCTATTAAAGGGGAAAAAAGTCACTGATCAAACTGTTATCTTGAATCTCTGTTCTTGGCTAGCGGAATGCTTGAAAAGTGCTATAAAAACCAGTATTTCTTTTTTGAATCTGTTTTAATAGCTCTGATTTGGATTCATTATTTCTTACAAATAAACCACAGAGAAAAACCAACTTGGATAATGTAGGGCCTAAAACAAGGGGATCCATTACATGGATTCACTATACCATCACTTTATCAGAGATACATAAATTGATACCACAAAAGGAAACGGGGCTAAAAGGTGAAGCTTAAATGACAACCATTCATGGAGTGAGATTATTATAAAGCAAGTATTTCTCTTTTGATAGGATCATCTTCAATGGCATCTGCCTGTGGTGGAAGTTTGGCATTAATGGATGCAGGTAAAAGAATTATATCTTGGGGACCAAGAGTTTGGCCTAGTAGTAAGAATGCTTGCCAAGCATGCATGAAGACCCGGGTTTGATTCCTTAGTACCACATACATAGAAAAAGCTTGGAAGTGGTGCTGTGGCTCAGGTGGCAGGGTGCTAACATTGAGAGAAGCCCAAGGATAGTGCTTAGTTTAGGCCCTGAGTTCAAGCCCCACAGCTAGCAAAAAAAAAAAGAATTACATCTTGGGGTGGAGTACTTGCCTAGAGTGAGTTCATACAGCTCTGGATTTGATCCTGAGAACTGGAAAAGAAAATACATATGTTATTTTCAAGCACAGTACATACATGCTAACATTATTTTAAGTGGCATTATTAAGTGGTCAATAAGAAATGTGATGGGGACTTGGTAAGACTTTTGGAACTCAGCTTTGATAATTGTCAATCTTAGAGAACACTATCCCTTACATTAGAAGAAATTTCAAGACTGGGCACTGGTAGTTTACACCTGTAATCTTAGCTACCTGGGAGGCTGAAATTGTAATGACTGGTTTGAGGCAATGGGCAGTAAGTTCACAAGACCCCATTTCAGCTAATAATAGCTAGATACAGTTGTATGCACCTGTCATCCCAGCTACTTGGAGGCTGGAGATTGGGAAGATTACAGTTCCAAGGCCAGCACAAACAAAAAACAGTCCGTGAGATATCATCTCAATAGAAAAAGCTGAATATGGCGGTGCACACTTGGCATCCCAGTTACATTTGGAAGCATAAGGAGAAGGACCACAAGCCACACCAGTTCAAGCAAAAATTACCTATTTCAACAATTACCAGGCAGGATAGAGCCAGTGCTTGGCACAAGTCTAGTCATAACTACTTAATGAGGCAGAAATCCCAGTTCAAGCCTAGTCTGGAACATGAATCCCTGAGCTCATGTCGCAGTATGACTAAAAGTAACCACAGCAAAAGAAGCTGGAGACTTGGCTTAAGCCCCAGTACCACCACTAAAAATGAATAAGTACTAACAGAATGACAAGTATTCATGTCACATACATTATTCTCAAAGCACTTTTTTCTTTTTTAATTATAGGAGTTCCAATTTCATCTGCTGTTGCAGGTGTAGCAATAGGATTGGTTACCAAAAGCAACCCAGAGAACGGTGAAATAGAAGATTATCGTTTGCTGACAGATATTCTGGCAAGTCTATTACCAGTTTCAAATATTTTATAATAAATAGTATAAATACAAGTCTGTTTGGTGGTATGTGCCTAGAATAATACTAGTACTATAAGAATAAGAAGGCCATGGTTCTTTTGCTTCTGATCACAGATTTTAAAGGATATGTTAAAAATGTATAGTATTATATAAGAATCCACAATGGCTTAACCTAGGACACATTTCTTTGTATTTGGTCTGAGAGGACATACTTTACCACTAAAGTTATATTTTGGAATTCTACAGTGACTATGGTTGAATTTCGTTTCAGTTAAAACTTGATTATAATTTCTTATATTGTTGAAGGGAATTGAAGATTACAATGGTGACATGGATTTCAAAATAGCTGGTACAAATAAAGGAATAACTGCATTACAGGTATTTTTAAAGTTCACTTTGTTTCATTTTAGCAATATTTAAAATAATGTCAAAAATCAATGGTCATTTATTATTCTATATTAGGCTGATATTAAATTACCTGGAATACCAATAAAAGTTGTAATGGAAGCCATTCAGCAAGCAGCAGGTAAGCCAGTTGCCTGTTTTCCTCTCATTTCTGCCTCATTTGTTAGGAATGACTATAATTCCCATTGGGCTTATTATATTGCTTTACAAAGTAGAATTTTTAGTACCAGTGGTTCATACCCATACTATTAGTTGCTAAAGAAGCTGAGATCTGAAGATCATGTTTCAAGGCCAGCTGAGGCAGCAAAGTCATTGAGACTCTTTATCTCCAATAAAATTCCAGAAAAGCAAGAATTTGAGCTGTAGTTCAAGTGGTAGTGCACTAGCTTTACACAAATAAAGCTCAGGCACAACACTTAGTCCCTGAGTTCAACCCCAACCCCCACCCCCCCACCCCAAAAAAAAACTTGGCAGAAAAAACTCACGTAACTTTATTTGGGTCAAGAAGTATTAATTATTGGACAACTAGCCAAACATTGCAATTTTTACAAATTAAGCAGCTTTCTAAGGTAGAATTTTTAGAAGAGGGTATATGAATGAACTTCAAGATAATTAGGATATGGGAAGCTTTGATCATTAAACCTAAAGAGAGAAACGTGCATGTGTGTGTATGTGTTGGGGGGTGGTTAGTCCTGGGGTTTGAACTCAGGGAAGCTTTGATCATTAAACCTAAAGAGAGAAATGTACGTACGTACGTGCGTGCGTGTGTGCGTGCGTGCGTGTGTGTGTGTGTGTTGGGGGGCGGTTAGTCCTGGGGTTTGAACTCAGAGCCTGAACTCTGCCCTTGGGCTTTCTCAAGGATAACACTCTACCACTTGAACTATAATACCACTCCTGGCTACTCCAGAGAAACTTAACAATGCAGCTACTCCATATCACATTTATCATGTGCAGTTATAACTTCCATATTTTTATCTCTTCTAGTGGCAAAGAAGGAAATATTACAGATAATGAACAAAACTATTGCAAAACCTCGAGCATCTAGAAAAGAAAATGGACCTGTTGTAGGTAAAACATCAAAATTATTACTGATTTCATCATAAACATAAACATTAATATATGAACTATTAATACTTTTTCAGTTTTTTTTCCCATACAAGTAAATACAAATATTTAAGTACCTTTAAAATATTTTCAGGGGCCAGGAGTTTGGCCTACTGGTAGAGTGCTTGCCTAGCATGCACAAAGTCCTGGGTTTGATTCCTCAGTGCCACATACATAGAAAAAAGCCAGAACGGGTGCTGAGGCTCAAGTGGTAAAGCTCTAGCTTTGAGAAAGTCCAAAGACAGTGCTTAGGCCCTGAGCTCAAGCCCACGACTGGCAAAAAAAAAAAATTTCAGGACCAGGAGCATGGCCTAGTGGTAAGAGTGCTTGCCTAGCGTGCAGGAAGCCCTGGATTGGATTCCTCCATACCACATACACAGAAAAAGCCAAAAGTGGTGCTGTGACTCAAATGGTAAAGCACTAGCCTTAAGCAAGAAGCTCAAGGACAGTGCTCATGCCCTGAATTCAAGTACCAGGACTGCAAAAAAAAAAAAAAAGTAAAAAATAAGCCTGGCATAGTGGCTCATGCCTATAATCCTAGCTACTCAGAGGCTGAGATCTGAGGATTTCGGTTCAAAGCCAGCCCAGGGCAATACAAAGCCTGGAGACTCTTATCTCCAATTAATCTCCAGAAAATGGGAAGTGGAGCTGTGGCTCAAGGGTAGGGTGGTAGCCTTGAGCTGAAGAGCTCAGGGAAAACACCCAGGCCAGAATTCAAGTCCCATGACCCCCAAAAAATATATCAATAAAAATTAGAAAAGGTTTTCAATATTGTTGATGTGTGGAAATGATAAATGTTTCAGTAGACATATATTTATCCTAATTTACATATACTCTGTTTATATGTATCAAATCCAGAGGGAGTTAGCCAGGCTGTGGTGACTCATGCCTATAATCTTAGCTCTTCAAGAAACAAGAGATCTGAGGATCACAGTGCAAACCCAGTCTAGACAGACAACTCTAAGAGATTCATATCTAAACAAGTAACCAAGAAAAAGCCAGATATAAGACATGGTTCAAGTAGTAGAGCACTAGCCTTTACCAGAAAAACCTAGTAAGAGCCTAAGGCTTTAAGTTCAAGCCCCAATAACATAAAAAAGTAAGGAAAAATACTTCCAATGTAGGAGCATGTTTACATTTTTTTTTCAGTAACTTTCACCACTTAAGCCTTTTCTATTTTATAGTATAAAAGGATTTGTTTTTTGTTTTTCGGGGTTCTTTTTGTCAGATGTGAGACTTGAACTTTGGGCCTGGGTGATGTTCCTGAGCTCTTCAGCTCAAGGCTACCATCCTACCCGTTGAGCCACAGCCCCACTTCTGGTTTTTCCAGTAGTTAATTGGAGATAAGTCTCACGAACTTTCATGCCTGGGCTGGCTTTGAACTGCAATCCTCAAATCTCAGCCACCTAGATTACAGGTGTGAGCCAGTGCCTGGCTAGTATAAAGGTATTTTTAAACAAGCCATATATTCATACATAGTTATATTTGTTCATAATGTATTTCAGAAACTGTTCAGGTTCCATTATCAAAACGAGCCAAATTCATTGGACCAGGTGGATATCACTTAAAGAAACTTCAGGTTCAAACAGGTAAGAGTTGTATGAAGTTTGGGTCTTATTAAAATACCATGTAAGTTTACTAGTTGATTTCTACTGTATTGCCCTGAAAATGCATACTTAAGAAGTGGAGATTGGGAATATTTGGTTCTAGGCCCGCCTGGGCAAAAAGTCACAAGACCCCCATCTTAATCAATACTAGCTGGGCATAGAGGTTGGAGCCTGTGATTCTAGCTACATAGGATGCTGCAATAGGAGAATCCTGGTATGAGACATGCCTGGGCAAAAACACAAGACCCCAACTACCTACAAAATACTAAACGAAAACTGAATCCTTTTAGCCTCTAATCCCACTACTTGGAAGACTGAGTTGGGAAATGACACATTAAAGGCCAGTCTCAAATACAGTGAGTCATTATTTCAAGGAAAGAACTCATCAAGGGTTTGGGAGGGGATTTGTTTTGTTTTGTTTTGTTGCCATTCCTGGAGCTTGAACTCAGGGCCTGAGCACTGTCCCGGAGCTTCTTTTGCTCAAGGTAGTGTTCTACTACTTAAGCCATAGTGCCACTTCTGGCTTTTTCTTTTTATGTGGTACTGAGGAATCGAACCTAGAACTTCGTGTATGCTAGGCAAGCACTCTACCACTAAGCCACATTCTCAGCCCCTTCATCACATTTTTTACATTTATATTTTTTTATTATAGAGAAGTTAAGCTTTACTTTGATTTAGTTTCATTTACTCTTTTGTTTAAAGAATATATGTAGAAATAGTTGGTTTTAATTTGCTTCTTATGGAAACAGTGTTTTAGGTTAGGACAGGAAGTTGAGTCACCTCAGCAAATTATTAAGTGTGAGAAACTAGAATAATTTTGCCCCTCATTCACCCATTCTTTCTAGAGGAAGAAAAGAAGGTAAGAAAAGTTGCAGAAAATTTTTTAATCTTAATTAAAACAGGCAAACTAGAACCTCAAAAATTAGCCCTGGTATGCTCAGACACTGGTTCACAATTGTATCACTAGGACTTTGTACAGTGCAGATGCCTAGCAGGAAGGTAATGTGTGCCTGTTGATGAATTAATCCTGTAATTCCCAAAGTGGTGATTAAGCAAAGTATAACCCTACCCATCTGCTTTTGAGGTCCCCACACACAGTTCTCACACTGACTTTTTAGACTAATCTCCAAATAGAATGAACAGATTTACTTTGATATATTTAATTGTGAAATTAAATGAATTTTTTCTGGTTGGGGGGTTAAATTATCTTTTTAAAAGGTGTAACTATTAGTCAGGTGGATGAAGAAACATACTCCATATTTGCACCAACACCTAATGCTATGCATGAGGCAAGAGACTTCATTACTGAACTGTGCAAAGATGATGTAAGTAAAGATTTTATACTAAGTGCTTCTACTGTTTTTTGTTTCTATTTTTGTTATGAACTTTACATCCTGTTTTGCATTTACAGCAAGAGCAGAAATTAGAATTTGGAGCGATTTATACAGCCACAATAACTGAAATTAGGTAATAGTATATTGGTTTATTATTATTATTATTTATTACTATCAGTATTAGTACATTGGTTTACAATCCCAGCTTAACTTCACATTTTTTTAGTTTTACTATGACATCATAAGATGTTGAGTTTATTAATCAGTTTTCCATATAATCTACTTTTTGTATGCCAGTTAGTAGATTTTTGATAATATGATTCTGTGGTTATAATTGTAACACATTATTCTAGCTTTTATTCTAGCTTAATTTTTTTCTAAAGAAAAAATTTTCTTCTATTGTAACTTTCAAAAAAAAGAATCTGGCCAAAAATAGACAAAGCCATTCTTTCTTCTTCATTGTTATAGTTGTCTTCTTTTAAAGATACTTAATGATTATCACACTTTCAACCTCCAAACCGTTTTTGACAAGTTAAAATAATCACATAATCCTATGTTTTTGGCCAGTCTTGGGGCATGAACTCAGGGCCTATGCCTTGTGCATGGACTTTCTCAAGGCTAGCAATGTACCACTTAGACAGCACCAATTCTGGCCTCTTCTGTATATGTGGTACTGAGGAATCAAACATGGGTGCTTGCATCTAGGCAAGCACCCTACCATTAGGTTATACTCCAGGCCCCAATATAATCCTATTTTTCAAAACTTATTAGAAATACTTAACATTTCAAAAATTTTGGAAATTATAAAGAAAAATGCAAGTAAATGTGTGTTGTAAAAGTTTTTCTTTATTTTTTGATTCATAATTACTGTAATTTCAGTTGAAAAGAATCTGAGAGAAAACCAAAGTATCTATCTGGACTGGGAGATATGGTTTAGTGGTAGAGTACTTACATAGTATGCATGAGGCCCTTGGTTTAATCCCCAGAATTGTAATCTAAAAAAGTATATTTTAAGTAATCTTATTTTTTGTAATTATAAAAACATGTAATGCAGTGGGTTCTGTAGGGTTTTGGGTTTTGTTTTTTTTTTACATTTTTCTCCTATAAAAATGTTTTCTTAGTAGATAAACTTGCTTTAAACAGGGTCTCTTTCCTTTTTTTGTAGAGACACTGGAGTCATGGTAAAATTATATCCAAATATGACTGCAGTACTGCTTCATAACTCACAACTTGACCTGCGAAAGGTAAAATGGATTTATGTGTTAAAATATCTACATTGAAATTGTTTAAATTAACAAGAATTGTGTGCTTTACAAAAATGGCAGGTACTACTGTAAAAGAGATTTACACTGTTATATGAATTATTTATGTTTCTCCTTCTGATTTCTTATTTTGTTCAGGGATTTCTCTCTTCCCCATACAAAGTTTGAACTGAGGGCCCTGTACTTTTCAGTTATGCCTCTCCTGTAGCTTTTTGGGGGGGGGGCTATTTTGGAGATGGACTTTTCTGCATAGCTTCAAACTGAGATGCTTTAGATTCTCAGCCTCCCCATTTAGCTACAATTACAGGTGTGACCCACCAACACCTGGCTTCCTAAGTATTTTGAGATAGAACTACAGAACAATTACTACAAATACCTACTGATAGCCACATTTTCCCAGTTTTCTACTGACCAACCTATTCTAAGGTAATTCTTGGAATATTTGTACATTGTCTTTATTATAGTCTATGCTGAAGATTTAAAAATATGACTATCAAGCTGGGCACTGTCAGTGGCTCACACCTGTAATTCTTGGTACTCAGGAGGCTGAAATCTGAGGACCACAGTTCAAAGCCAGCTTGGGCAGAAAAATCCCTGTGAGACACATATTCCCAATTAACTACTCAAAAACCAGAAGTGGCACAGTGGCTCAAGTGGTAGAGTGCTGGCCTTGAGCACAAAAGCTCAGAGATAGTACCCAGACCCTGAGTTCAAGCCCAACAACTGACTGGGGGGGCAGGGAGAAATAGGGATATATTACTATTTCTATCTATCTCTATATATAGAGAAAAATATAGAGAGATACACATACACACACGACTACCCAAGTAAAATCTATGAGGATCAGAGGGTAAAATAGTGAACAAAATTATTCAGCAAGTGAAGTGGGGCTGTGGCTCCAGGAGTAGGGCAGTAGCCTTGAGCTGAAGAGCTCAGGGACAGCACCCAGTCACAGAGTTCAAGCTCCGTAACCGACCAAAAAAAAAAAAAAATCTTAACATTTAGCCAGGCACAGTAGTTTATGCCTAAAATCGTAGATGCTCAGGAGGCTAAGATCTGAGGATTGCAGTTCAAAGCCAGCCCAGGCACTAAAGTCCATGAGACAGCAAACCACTGGCTATCCTAAAAGAGGATCTCCAGTTTGACAGGGTAGCCCAGGTGAAACTCAAACTCCAGTCTTCCTGCCTCAGCCTCTCCTAAGTGCTATAATTATAGGCATAGACATGTTCTACCGCACTAGATGTTTTGTGTGTGTGCCAGTTCTAGAGCTTGAACTCAAGACCCGAGTGCTAGCCTTGGGCTTTTGTGCTCAAGGCTACCATTTGAGCCACAGCTCCACTTTGGCCTTTTTGCTTGTTAATTGAAGAGTCTCACAGACTTTCTTTTTCAAGCTGGCAATGAACTATGATCCTCAGATTTCAGCCTCCTGAGTAGCTAGGAATACAGATGTGAGCCACCAAGCCCAGCAATACTTTTCATTTTTACACCAAATTCTTAAATATATAATGTGTTTCGTTTTTGCTGGGTGCAGTGGCTCATGCCTGTAATCCTAGCTACTCAGGAAGCTGAGATCTGAGGATAAAGGTTCAAAGCCATCCCGGGCACAAAAGGACCTGAGACTCTTACCTCTAGTTAACTTCTAAAAAACGGAAAGTGGGGCTTGGCTCAAGGGTAGGGCAGTATCCTTGAGCTGAAGAGGTCTGGAACAATGCCCAGGTCCAGGAGTAGGACAGTAGCCTTGAGCTGAAGCGCTTAGGGACAGCGCCCAGGCCCAGAGTTCAAGCCCCACGACCAACAAAAACAGAAAAAAAAAAGTGTTTTTAAAGGATGGTAGGATAAAAGAAATCTTGAGTTTGAGGTACTAGGAAAAATTATGAGTATTTGAATAAGCTTAGTTGGGGATTTTTTTCTCTATAACATTTAATTAAAAATATAAGTAAATTAAAATTGAGTTTTCTTTAATGGCAAGGTTTGAACTCATGACTTTGCATATGCTAAGCAGGTGCTGTGCCACATCAGTCATATTCCCTATCTTTTTACTTTATGTTCCATATAGGTCCTCACATTTTTTCCAAGCCAGTCTGGGGCATAATTTTCCTATTTACACATCCTACATATGTGGGATTAGAGTTACAGGCCACTATGTCAGCTTTTATTATTTGGGGGTGGGGAGAGGAAGGGGTCTCATGCATTTTTTGTGCTCCAACTGCAATCCTCCAAACTTCTTTCCTAAGTAGCTAAGATTAAAGGCATGATCCAGTTTCATTTTTTTATTGTTAGTGGCAAAAATCACAATAATGATAAAAACAGGGAGACTGTGCTTTTTGACAGAGATAAGAAAAAACTTAGGGACATTGTGCTTTTTGACAAAGATAAGAAAAATGAGTATCAATAGAAAGTTAAGTAAAGAATATGGACATCATTTGGGATTTTTGTTTCTCATTTATTTACTTATTTAGTGCTGAAGGTTGAACTCAAGACCTTTAAATTAAGCCCATGTTCTACCATTAGTCTACCACTAGCTCTTTTAAATGCCAACATAGTATTCAATATCAACAATAATTTTTAAAACTGCAAATAAATATATGTAACTTGAAGGTAGATGGAAATTTCCAGTGTTGGTAAGAGAAATGGCCCATTCTTATAAATGCAACATGTATACATTAAATGCACATACTCATTGTCAACAGTTACCTACAAGTTGCAGATTTTCAAAAATTTTTTTAACTTATTCTGAATGTCTTTTGAATCACTGTAATTACTAGAAAAATAAATATAACTGTTGCCCACCTGGGAAAATAATGTATACTTCCATAGACATTAGGCAATTATGTAACTAATATGTTGGCATATTTTCTTTCAGATTAAACACCCTACTGCCCTAGGATTAGAAGTTGGCCAAGAAATTCAGGTAACTATGATTAATCTTTTAACCTTAAAATGTAACTTTTACTAAGTTCAAAGAATAGAATGTTATTGATGTGCTTTATTTATATGCTGCTTTTTTAACCTTCAGGTTTGTTATTAGGAACTATCATATTATTATTAGGAATTTAGAGATTTAGAGTTTACCTAAAACAATATTCATCTTTACAGCTTAAAAAAAATAAATGTATTACAGGCTGTGCAAAGACAGACATATGAACACTGATAACTAAATTGTAAGCATTGTCAATTTAGTCATCATGTTAAGACTTTGTTTTTCCATATTTGACAGTAAAAGTGTTTAAACTGTGTAAGAGCCAGTTAGATAAAAGCCAATTTCAGGTGCAGGTTTCTGATAACAAATTTATCTTTAGCCCTTTTATAGTCCTTTATAAGTAAATGAAAGAACTCATTGCTAATCTAGGGTTTCTGGCGGCCATTCTGTTCCAGTTATACTTAATCATGACCTGAGTAACTGAGGCTTCTAGTTATTCCCAGTCTGTAGTCTCATTGTTCAAGTAGGATCCAGGGAAGGAGAACTAAACCAACTCGGCATAGGCTCCTTTTTTGTATATTTTAAATCAGAGGCGACTTGAAACTTGCCACATTTCCCTCTAACCTTTATTTTCCATAGTGAAACCAAAAAATTCTAGTGTAATAGGCCCTCAAGCATTAGTGAAAATCTTCATGACCTAAGCATAATCCTGATTTACTTTGTACCACAATTAGGTTGAAAAAGCCCTTGTTCAGAATTACTCACCATGACTTTGGTCTTCTAGTGTAGGGATCTGGAGAGAATAAAAGGCATAAATGAGTTTAACAGATTATAATAGAATAACTAAATGGTTGATGTCCTTTAATTATTTTTGTAATAACTACTTAGCCTAATAATCAATGATTCTGTATCATTTGTCTGTTTTCAGTGAACAAGTAAAAACAATCTGTTGCCTTACTTATATCTTGCAAATCGGAATGTCTTTTCATTTGGATGTCAGTCAATGTGTTGTAACTTTAAACTATTTTGTTAACACAGGTGAAATACTTTGGGCGTGATCCAGCAGATGGGAGAATGAGACTTTCTCGTAAAGTGCTTCAGTCTCCAGCTACAAGTGTTGTCAAAACTCTAAATGACAGAAGCAGCATAGTAATGAGAGAATCCATTTCACAGTCACCATCTAATTCTTCCCAGTGACTTATTTTTTTAAAACAATTCTAGGGTGATATTCCATTGAGCAAAATTTTAGTAGTGTCCTCTTAATTTGTAGGCTTGTATAAATATATTCAAATTATTTGTATTAAAATATTCATTTACATATGCCTTTTTATTTCAGTAGTAACCTATATTTTATTTTTACTTAGTTTATAAATCAATAATTTATTAAAGGTAAGCCATTTATATATCTTAAATTGCATCAGTAATGCTCAAATACCTAAAACACCAGATAATAGAAGTTATATGCAATCATAATGCATTTCTTCTATACCTTTTTCTTCCTCATATGTAGTAATGGCAATAATAATTAGCTCACTCACTCTTTGCTTGCCTACAACTATTCCACAAACTAGAACATTCCCTTTCAAAACTGGAACCTATTTGTTCAAAGTAATTACCAGAAATAATGAGTTGAGGGACTTAATTTGGCTTTTTTGTGTGCTGGTGCTTGGGTTTGAATACAGGGCCTGGGCACTGTTCCTGAGCTACTTTGCTCAAGACTAATGTTCTGGCTTTTTGGTGATGAATTGGAGATAAAAAATCTTATGGACTGTGCTGCCTGGACTGGCTTCGCATTTCCATCATCAGATCTCAGCCTCTTGGGTATGATTATAGATGTGAGCCACTGGTGCCCAATATGGCTCATTTATAACAGTATATTCCCTTTCAAGCTGGTCACAAAACTTTAACAGAGTTTAGTAAATCTTATAAATGGCATTCTCATTGGTATAAGACAAAACATAAGTATTAAGAAAAGGCAGCCTGAGAAAATGCCAAGATACTTCAGGGTAATTTTAAGAAGATAATGGAAAAAAATAAATAAAGAAAGAAGATAATGGGTAGATTTAGATTAACTTACATAGAAAGAGAAAGGTAGAATATGAAGGAACGAGAACTAGTTATAACTAGTGGTTTAGGCCTGATTGTAAGAATAACAGTATCTATGGTATGCATAGACTTAAAGGGGAAAAAATTGCTTTGAGGAAGAGGTGTCCCACTTAAATGTGAGTATGAAGTCATCGATATATAGGTGTTTTTTAGGGATAAAGTAAGCTAATTCTATATAGAAAAATTAAAATTTATATAATGTGAAATTTGAACTAAGGCCATATTTGAGTAAACTTTTAAGGGATGCTTATAAATGAAAAGACAAGCTTTAAGGTAGAAATAGTTTTATCGGTATATAAGTCAGTGAAGAGTTTGAGATATTAGACTTGAATCCTACACTTTGCTCTACAAAAGATAGGAAGCATTGAAAAGTACCCCATGTTTTATGAAACTAAATTAAGTAATTGACTACAAACAGTTCTTTTATATTGTGGCTATGAAATTTAATGTAATTACCAAAGTCTGGTAAGTTAGAATACAGGATCTTAAAAATAAAACCAAGTATAAAAATGTGTAATCATAATTTATATAGATAGAAACATCTTTCAAAACAACTTTAGAATAACTATATCACTATATGCAGATGAGGTGACATATAGAATTCATAGGATGAGTCTTAAACTTAGTTGTTTCAGAAATTAAACACAAGTATACAGCTAACACTGGAAATATGGATATAAAAGTCAAAACAAACAAGAAGCAACACTAGTACTCTGAATAGCTCTGGAGGTCCTAATCAGTGTGCTGTACTTAATAGGGAATGAGAAACAATTACGAACTATCTATAAAAAAAAGTTTTAAAATTGTTACAAAACTGCTTATAAGCCAGGCACTAGTAGCTGTAATCCTACTTAGGAGGATGAGGTCTGAGGATCACGGTTTGAGGCCAGCCTGTGCAGAAAAGTCTATGAGACTCTCCAATAAACTACATAGAAAAGGCCAGAAATGGCCTAGCTTGAGCACAAAAAGGCTCAGAGACATCACCCAAGCCCAGTACTGGCCAAAAGATTTACACCAATAAATGCAGTTCCATGGGAGGTAGAGGTTGTGAGGATTATGGTTCATAGTTCAAGCCCCACTTTATGCCAAAGGCATATACCAGTAACTGCAGCTCCTTTGGAGGTAGAGATTGTGAGAATTATGGTTCAAAGCCAACCAGCCCAATCAAACATTAGCAAGACTCCATCACTGGTGGTGCAAGTCTGTCGTTCTAGTCGTATGAGAGGCAGAAGTAGGACTGCAGTCCCAGGCTGGCTAACGTAAAAAATGTGAGACCCTATTGGAAAAATTAATGCAGAAAGGTAGGGGGCATAGCACAGGTGGCAAAGCACCTAACAAAGGCAAGGCACAAGTTGCTAAGTTTTGCTAGTACTACCCCCCCCCCCGCCCCAGCAAAGTAACGAAATAATTTGGGCTAAAAAGCAGTAACCATATAAGCATACTAGTATACATAGCTATCTTCTCCATGAGCTGAGTTGCTGTGGTAGGAGCTCACTTACCCTTATTCTTTCTTTTTGTGTGTGTGGTGAGGGCGGAGGGGGGAGGGTCATGGGGCTTGAATTCTGGCCTGGACACTGTCCCTGAGCTCTTCAGCTCAAAGCTACCACCCTACCCTTGAGCCACAGCCCCTAGTGATTAATTGGAGATAAGAGTCTCACAGCTTTGTGTTGTTTGTATTGCTCAGGCTGGCTTTAAACCGCTATCCTCAGATCTCCTCAGATCACAGCTTCCTCAGTAGCTAGGATTACAGCATGAGCCACTGCCCCCGACCCCTTATTATTATCTAGTTTCAGCTTCTTAAACTGAGCACTTTCAAAGTCCATTCCCAAATGCACTCTTCTGACTCTTCACAGTACACTCAATTTTCTATTCCTTTAGTATGTAATCTTTCCTTTTTCAAGCCCAGCAGTACCTACATAGGTTATGCTGAGATTTCAATCTTACCACTTCACAGAAAAAAATCAGAATTGTAGAACATGACTTCCTTTAGTGAGGGGGAAATGCTTATTCTTCCTAGGAGTTTCTGCAAGCTCTGAGGGTCCAGGAATATCTATAAAAACTAAAACACTAAAGGGTACCCATCCATGTTTTAAAAGCTTCATATTTTTCCTAACCAGGCCTTCATTGGATAGCAGAGGCTAGTTCTGTGATCAGTGCTAGTACTGCAGGAAATAACAGCCTCTTCATTGAGAGGTCCTTTGACTCAAGTTTAGCTGTAACTGTAAAGTGCCTTCATCTTCTCATTTGCAGTATGGAAAGTATTTACCTTAGTTGAGCATTGTTTTACCCTGTATCTTTCAAGTCTGAATTATTCTAGGCAACACGATTTCCTTTGATAAGTTTCTAGACCACTAGAAGTGAAATCTTCAGTTTCCAGAAGTCCTCTATTCCAGAGATGGAGTATAACCATTCCCCAAGTCCCATCTTACTGCCTCTTCTTTCACCACTCATTGCATCATGAGTGGATCAGTTCTGATCCTCAGAGAAGTAAATGCCAAGAAGGGATTATCATTGGCCCTCCATATCAAAGCAACTGCATTCACGCATTCAACCAACCTTAGATGGATAATACTCAAAGATTGCATCTATATGAATATATAGGCTTTTTTGTCACTATTCCGAAAACTACTTAAATAGCATTTGTATTTCGGTAATAATTATTAGTAATCTAGAGATTCTTTAGACGACTACTAGGTTATATGTAAGTATATGTTGTTTTATATAAGGGACTTGAGCATTCACTGATTTTAGTATTCACAAAGTTCCTGAAACCAACCTCCTAGTTACCAAAACAGACTGTGCATCATGCATGATTTATATTTATGTATGAATAATGTGTGCAATAGGATTGTATGTACTTTCTGAGGCCCAGGGCAAAAAAATATGCAAGACCCTGTTAAAAAAAAAATTTCAAGATGGTTGCAACAGAAGCCAAATGTTCGACTTCAGGTTTCATATTCAAGATGCTGGAATAGAGCCCAGCACAGTGACTCACACCTGTAATCCTAGCTACTCAGGAGGCTGAGATCTGAGCATCAAGGTTCAAAGCCAGCCCCTGCATAGAAGGACCAAGACTTTTTTTTTTTTTTTGCCAGTCCTGGGCTTGAGCTCAGGGCCTGAGCACTGTCCTTGGACTTTCTCAAGGCTAGAGCTCTACCACTTGAGCCTCAGCACCACTTCCAGCTTTTTTCTATGTATGTGGTACCGAGGAATCAAACCCGGGTCTTCATGCATGCTAGGCAAGCACTTTAACCACTAGGCCAAACTCCCAGCCCGGACCAAAGACTCTTATCTCCAGTTAACCTCTAGAAGACAGAAAGTGAGGCTTGGCTCCAGGGTAAGGCAAGTAGCCTTGAGCTGAAGAGTTCAGGGACAGCCCCCAGGCCAAGTTCAAACCCCATGACCCACAAAAAAAAAAAAAAAAAAAAAAAAAGCTGGAATAGCGACTCTAAGAAAAGTTTTTGCGTTACTTAATACAGAATTGTGAGTTCCTTTTAGTTAGAAGCTTTTAGTGTTGATTTTTAATGGATGCTTGAAGAACCTCTAGGGGAGGCACAGTAAAGTACATCAGCAATCCCAGCTACTCTGGAAGCGGATATAGGCTCATTGTTTGACATGGGCAAACTTAGAGACATACCTCAAAGATAAGCCTCCTATGGTATTAACACATGGTGATCCCACCCTGTAGGAAGGCAAAAGTAGGAGACTGTGGTCTCAGGCATGACAAAAGATAATAACCCTACCTCAAAAATTAAGGATGGAAGTGGTATAGCTTGCCTGGCAGTGTTAAGCAGAGTTCAATCCTCATGAGTATGGCCAAACAAAAAGGGTGGAGGGGAGAGGGGACTTAGGAAAATTGGCTGTGGTGCAGTTCTACTCTCAGACTGGAGCAAGCAGTTGGCCCAGGGCTTTAATCCTGGCTCTGGTCTGTCACTGCATCTTCCCCTGAGGTGAGGACTCTATGGAATGAAGGAATACTTGCTCCCAGGAATTCCTTACATTAAAGCGAAGCCAGTTTCTTCCCAGTACTCTTCCTAAGGTGGCTGTATGGAAGGAGTGTCGTTGGAGAACCCGGGCTCAAAAGTTGTCTAAGCTTTCTCCCACTCTACAAGATGGAAATATTTTCTAGCCTCAAAACATATTTCTCTACATTGCCAGTTATGTAGAAAGTCAAGTACATTTTCAGAGGTTCCCCTACAGAGTTAAAAACGATGACTCGAATTTCTGAAATTAGATTTTTTTTTTTATCATGCGCCTGCGCTAAGAAACTTCCACCTCTTCGTGTATTGCTGAAGTGTTCGCTCATGACTCATCTAGTCAAAACATAAGCACGTTTTAACAAGCCCAATGATAACTAATCACTACAAGTCCCAAAATGCACCGCAGGGTCAGCTTGCCCCCTGCGGGCCGGCTTTCCACCGCTCAGGCCTGAAAGACGAGTTGTACGTAAAGAACGCGCAACTCCACCGGCTGAGGCACGAATGACAAGAGGATGGCCGAAACGATGCTTCCTTCGCCTATTCAGTGCCCAAGACGGGAAACTCGGGACGCGCCCGCGAGTGAGCAGCGGGGCCGCTTGGTGGAGGGGGAAGGAGGAGTTAGGAAGGCCGAGACTTCCCTGAGCTCACCTGCAGAATGCCTCTCCCACATGACACACACGCGCGGTGTTTTCCACCGGGCGGAAACTTTCCAAGGCCAGCTACTACGGGTCTAACGGTACAAGGCTTGGGCGGGAAATTGAAAACTGTCCGCACACCGGCTGGGAGGGACAGGCAAGGCGCCCAGGCGTCTCGGCCCACGGCACAGTTCTGGACAGGGGCTCAACTGTAACCAGCTCCATAACGATTTTACCGGGCACCGCTTTGGCTACAGGGGTGCGACGTTCCCTCGTCCTCTCCCTCAGCCCCCGAGGCTGACCGGGTGAGTTTCCGTGGAGGACCAACATAGTGCCTTACATGTCTCTCCGGGAGAGTGCTCTTAGAGGATTCCTACTCCTCAGGTTGACTCCGCCTTTCCCCTCCCTCAGAACTAGTTTCCGAAGCTCCTAGAACAACCTTATAAGCAAATGCCTGACGATAGCCTGGCTCTTGCCGGGAAACCTCGCGAGAACTTCCCGCCCAACGGCGCAGGAAGGTGAGCAGAGAGCGGAGGAAGTCCTTCTTAGACCAGTCTCGCGTTACTTCTCGCACATGCGCCGATCGTGAAGGTTCCGGAAGCGCGTGCGGAGCTAGTGGTGCCGCGCGTTGGACTCTTCGGCCGCCGTAGCCCCTGCTAGGCCAGCCCGTGCGAGGTTGCTGGAGGAGGAAGAGAAAGGCACCGAGAGTCGGGTTACAAGATGGCGGGCCTGTAGTGTTACCGCGGCGGCGGCGGCGGCGGCGGCGGCGGCGGTGGGAGAGCGAGCGAGCTCTTGGGGGCCACAGGGAGGGAAGGGCAGGGGTGTGCGGGTGGTGAACTGAGGGTTAGCGGAGACTCCCAGCGGAGGGATCTCGGTGGCTCTTGTCACCCCTTCTCGCGGCCGAACCTTTGGAGCCATGGTGAACTCGGGCCTCTCCAGAGACGCTGCCGCCGCCGCCGCCGCCGCCACTACCACCAGCAGCACCACCAGCGCCTCCGCCGCCGCCACCGCCGCCTCCACAGTAGTCTCTCGAGAGTGAGGTGCACCGACTGGGCGAGCGGGGAGGCGGCGGCCGGAGCGGCGAGCACCGCAGTCACCATGTCGGACACACGGCGACGAGTAAAGGTCTACACCCTGAACGAAGACCGGCAGTGGGACGACCGGGGCACCGGACACGTCTCCTCCACCTACGTGGAGGAGCTTAAGGGGATGTCGCTGCTGGTTCGGGCAGAGTCTGACGGTAAGGTGGTGGGGATAAGGGGTCCGAGGCTGAGGTTTAGGCCCCGGGCCCGGGTTGCTCTCACAGCCACCTCCGGGGACAGCACGGTGGTCTGAGTCTGCCCTCCTGTATGATCTAAAAAAACATAAAACAAACTTGTAGGCTTCACCCTCCGTCAGATGCGGGTTCTCCGTTCCTCCGCCCCCCTTCCCTGCTAAGAATTTGACCCCTTCCTCTCCAACCCGTCCTCCTTTGTAGAGGCCCTGAGTGTGAGAGGGTGGGGGAAAGTATTCAAGATTGTGATCTCGCCCTGCAGAACTGATTACCACCTCCCCCACCCCCCCCCCGCCCAACAAACACACACACACACATTAGCTACAGTCTTAGGCATTCTCTGTGATAGTACATACTATGTAATGTTTGTAGTATATACACTTAAATACAGTTCAGTGAAACTTACCTGAGTAGCTTATAAAAAGAAAAACCGGGATTTTTAGCAATGGGTCTCACTATGTAAAGTCGGCAGGTCCTGGAGAAAACCAAAAAGGCACCTTTTCTTGGGCTTATTGCAGGCTGTTGCCACAGTACATGCACGCACAAGCACATCTTTAGTATTGGATGCCTCCAGGCTGCTTTTTATTGTAAGAGGGTACTTCAGAAAAGTGGTTACCTTACAATCTAAACAAGTTAGAACACCAGAGTAAATGATAAACTCGTATTCCATTGATGATTTTAAGAGTCATTGAATATTTTTGCAGTGTTTTTTTTTAAGCCTGGCAATGGTGGCTCCTGTCTGTAGCTCCCCAGGAGGCTGAGAGCTGAGGATCACAGTTGGAGGCCTGTTAGGGCAGGAAAAGTCTGTGAGACTCTTCAGTTAAACATCAGAAGCTGGAAGTGGAGCTATATTTCCAGTGTTAGACTACAGCCTTGAGCCAAAAGCTCAGGGATGACACCAGGCCCTGAATTCAAGCCCTAGGAATGGTACCAAAGAGAGAGAGAAAAAAGGAAATGTAGTAAAAAAAAAAAAAATCTATTAAAATAAAGCTGGGCTTGAAGTGGTCGTTGAGAGACCTTAAAGTTTTCATTTCGTTTCTTTTTTTTTCCCTTAGGGCATATCGATGGGGGGATAGGATAAAATCGAAAATTTAAATCTAAATTAAATATGAAGCCTAGATCTGGAAGAAATCGTGAATTTTAATACCTTCTACTGCTTCAAATGTTCAACTGGATGAAGAGACATGAAAACTTTCTTACTCAGAGTTTGCTGCTATTGTTTGAGACTTACATTACTTTTTAATCTTTCAGGATCGCTACTTTTGGAATCAAAGATAAATCCAAACACTGCATATCAGAAACAGCAGGCAAGTAGATGTTTATCTTTAATTTGAAAGGCTTCAACTGTGATCCTAAAAGTAGTAGTCAGAAGTGTTTTCCTGACAGAAAACTTTGGTTAAAAAAAGTTACAGGTGATGTATATTTCCTTTTAAATTGAAATGTCTAAGTTAACTATGTCATTTGTATCTTCCTCTGCTAAACCTTTTATTCTGAGTCACATTTTAAGAAAATGGCATAAAAAGGATAATAAAAACATCTTGTTTGTGGTGTGGGACTTGGTCATTGGATGCAAAAGAGTTTGAAGTAGTAACATTTAGGGGTTTTTTTTTTTAGTGTTGTATTCATATTATTATATGGATTTGTCACAGCTGTGTACATTGCCAGTGATATAACATCTTGTGTCTTCTTTGGGGAAAGAAATCTATATTGTGTTTTAACATGCCTATGTAATACGAAAATGGTAGCGGTTCTTTGACCTTTTTTCTGTGAATGTTACCATTTTATTATGAATTATATCTAAATTGGAAAGTTATAGAATATAATTAACACCACCGATTAGATGATGTTAACATTATGCCATGCCATGTTTGTTTTAAATCTTTTCCTGGTGCTCAGAATTGTTAGTAGAATTAATGCCCACTTTGTGTTCATTCCATTTTGTCCAAAATCTGCCCATTCTGTAGGTAAATGTAGTCTGAAAATTATTTCTTCTGGATATACTTTTATACATCTTCTGTACTTGTATATATCTATAAATAATAATGTAGTCTGTGTTTTTAAACTACACAGTTGATGCTGTATTCTAACATACTCTGAAACTTACATTTTTTTTACTCATTTTTCTGGAGATTTATTAATACTAACAATATAGACCAAGGTTTCTTGTTTTAATATTATGGTGATGTATATATGGCATACACCTATTAGACTGTATGTGTGAAGTACTTTCCTAATAAAAATCACCATTTAGGAGTTTAATTTGATTCAGATTTAATTTCTATGTGATAGTATTTAATATTTTCATTAAAATCTTAATGTTCACTTTTCCAAAGGTGGAGTTTATGAATGCATTAATTTTGGGGGTGTTCATGATTTTGAGTGTGTGGGTGTTTGCACGTTTTCAGCACATTCAACTCTACTCAATCTAACTTGACCTGAATGTGCGGCTCTGTGTCTGCTAGACAAATATTTTGCCTCCCACTTGAGCCATGCTTCTGTCCTGATCCCCAAAAACTTTATATTTAAACAAACATATTGGAAAGAGAAGAGAAAGATTATGTAACATTGTATGAAATGAGGTGCCTTTGTGTGTATGTCAAATTTGTAGTCTATTTAAAATCAGTTCCACTGATGTTAACTAATCAAATTACTGTTAATGCAGGTTTAGAATAAAAACTCCTGTTAGCACAATTGTGTTAATTGGGTTCAGGGAAAAAAATACCCCACCTGAAATAATTACAGAATAATAAGTAATGTTTTAACCCATGAAAAACTTTATGAAGAAGCAATTAAGACATAAACCCACACAAAATACTACGTGAGCCAGGTGCAGCAGGGTGCAGTTGCTCACGCCCATAATCCTAGTTCCTCAGGAGGCCAAGATCTGACGATCATGGTTCAAACCCAGCCTGGGCACTAAAGCCCATGAGACTCTTATCTCCAATTAATCACTAGAAAATGAGAAGTGGTGCTGGGGCATCAGGGATCGGGTGGTAGCCTTGAGCTGAAGAGTTCAGGGATATCACCCAGGCCCATAGTTCAAGCCCCATGACCCACCCCACCCCCCATAAAAAAAATGCTACCTGAAGGGCAAATTTTATTCCACAGCCTTGGAGAGTAGAAAATGAAAGTTCAGAGATAACAGTAAAAGGCAGGATCATTAAGAAAAACTTCAGTCTTAGTGTTGTTGAAGGAACCATTAATAAGAAATCTGCTGCAGAAAGTAATGATATTTGTAGAGGTTTCTTATTTGAGAGTTTGTGCTTGGTAAACCAAAGGGAATTTTGTAGGTTCTCCTAGGTTCCTAAAATGATGAATGAAAGTAATACTATGTTTAACAAACCAGGGTGACCTTATGAGAAATAAGGGAGGGGAGTAGGTCAAAATGTTTTGGATAGCAAGACCTATTATGATAATTTGATTTTAAAACATGAGAGCCCAGTAAATGACCTTGAAAAACAGAAGCAGAGCTCTAGTACATTTTCAGGAATGTATTATAATAGTAGGTGAAAGATTAATATAAAAAAGAGGGTTCAGGGGGCCGGGAGTTTGGCCTAGTGGTTAAAGTGCTTGCCTAGCATGCATGAAGACCCGGGTTCGATTCCTCGGTACCACATATATAGAAAAAAGCCGGAAGTGGTGCTGAGGCTCAAGTGGTAGAGCTCTAGCCTTGAGAAAGTCCAAGGACAGTGCTCAGGCCCTGAGCTCAAGCCCAGGACTGGCCAAAAAAAAAAAAAAAAGAGGGTTCAGGAGCCAGGAGTTTGGCCTAGTGGTAGAGTGTTTGCCTAGCATGCACGAGGACCCAAGTTCGATTCCTGGGTAGCCCATACACAGAAAGGGCCAGAAGTGGTGCTGTGCTCAAGTAGTAGATTGCTAGTCTTGAGAAAAGCCCAATGACAGTGCTCAGGCCCTGAGTTCAAGCCCAGAACTGGGGATGAAAAGAAAGCTCAGGCCAGGTACCAGTGGCTTACATCTAATAATCCTACCTACTTGGGAGGCTAAGATCTGAGGATCATGACTCAAAACCAGCCTGGGCAGGAAAATCTAGGAGAAGTAATATTTTGGCTTAAAGTAGTGAAGTGCTAGCCTCAAGTGAAAAAACTCAGAGATAGTACCCAAGCCCTGAATTCAAGCCCATGTCCTCACGTGTGTACATGCACACCCACAAAATTACAAAAGTACTAATGTTTCTTTTTCACCCCAAGCTCTGCTCATTCAGTTTTTCAAATTCTACCTATACAGTTTTCTGTGGTAAAAGCCATCTTCCTTACCACTTTCTTATATGTCTTCTAAGGGATAGGCAAATGTAAACAAATGTCACACAAATATTCTCACTTTAGATTGGCAACATAATCACATATCCTCACTTCGATTGGCAAAAATAATAGCATATTAGGGAGTGGCACTGTGGCTATGTCTTGGCCCACCCAGACATAAAAGCAAGATCCTATCCAAAAATGACACAGAGTGTTTAGTAGAGTACCTCCTAGTAAGTATGCAGTCCTGAATTGAAAACTCAAGCTGGGGCAGGTTATAATAAGGATTCTTGAACCTTACACAAGACCTGCTCCTTGAGACAGGTTTATCTCTATTTTTAACCCTTTTTCAAGATCATTCCTCTTTGCTTTGAAAGAAGACTTCAAATGTAAATTCCTATTTGTGTCTGGGATTTTGACTGGATCAGAAGAATGAATGTTAGGTTATAAACAGGAGAAGTATGGAAAAGAACCTCTATTACCTTAATTTATGTTTCATTGTGTATAACCATATATACAGTATACCAGGTAGCATTTTTTTTGCTAGTCCTAAGGCTTGAACTCAAGGCCTGAGCACACTGTACTTGAGCTTTCTCAAGGCTAGTGCTCTACCACCTGAACTATAGCACCACTTCCAGCATTTTCTGTATGTGTGGTACTGAGGAATTGAACCCAGGGCTTTGTGTATGCTAGGCAACACTCTACCACTATGCCACACTCCCTGCCCTTGTAGTCCATTCTTGGGATCTCTGAGATGGATTCAAGAAGAAATTGGGGTCTGCTTTTTTTTTTTTTTCCTATTGTTTTTGTTTGTTGGGTGTTGTTTCTGGGACTTGAACTCAGACCTGGGCACTGTCTCTGAGCTTTTTTGCTCAAGACTAGCCCTGTCCCACTTGGAATTCAGCCTCAACTTTTTGGTAGTTAAATCAAAAGCCTTACAGAGGCCTTTCAATGTAACTGGCCTAGAACTGTGATCCTCAAATCCTTCATCCTCCTGAATAGCTGAGATTACAGATAGGAACACCAGTACCTCATGCAGGATCTGGACTTTTTTTTTTTTTTTTTGGCCAGTCTTGGGACTTGAACACTGGGCCTGAGCACTGTCCTTGGGCTTTTCTCAAGGCTAGTGGTCTACCACTTGAGTCCACAGCACCACTTCTGGCTTTTTCAGTGTATGTGGTACCAAGGAATCAAATCCAGGGCTTCATTCATGCTAGGCAAGCACTCTACCAGTAGGCCACACTCCCAGCTCCCAGCCCCCCCGCCCCAATTTTTTAAATTTTTTTGTCTATCATGGGGCTTGAATTCTAGCCTGGACGTTGTCCTTGAGCTCTTCAGCTCAAGGCTACCGCCCTGCCCCTTGAACCACAGTGCTACCTCCTGTGTTTGTACTTTATCAAAATATATTTTTGTTAACATTTGGTAGCTGTGAGATGACTAACTGAAAGATACATGGTTTTCTGAGAGGAAAATATTTTTATTGTGAATTACTGTAGCCCAGCTGTTCTGCTAACAATGACCAGTACCTTAAAAGAGGTTAAAACAGTAGAACTGAATTTATTGGTTAGACTGATATTTGTACTCCTAGTGTTAGCTATTAGCCATGTGAGTGAAAGGTAATAAATAGCTCTTACATAGAGTTGGCACTCCCAAAAAGTTGAGTTATTGAAAGGGTAATTATAAATTAGATTTGTGAGCTGGACCCCAGTGGCTCATACTAGCTACTCAGGATGAGATCTGAAGATCATGGTTCAAAGCCAGCTGGGCAGGAAAGTCTGTGAGGGTCTTAGCTCCACTGAAAAGCAGGAAGTGGAACTGTGGTTCAAGTGGTAGAATACTAAGCTTAAGAAAAAAAGCTCAGGGGTAGTGCCTAGGCTCTGAGTTCAAGCCTCTACACTGGGAGAAAAAGTTATACTAGTTTGTGGGCTGGGAGTATGGCCTACTGGTAGAGTGCTTGCCTAGCATGCACAATGACCCAGATTCGATTCCTCCATACCACATACATAGAAAAGGCCAGAAGTGGTGCTGTGGCTCAAGTGGTAGAGCTCTAACCAGAGAAAGCCCAAGGACAGTGCTCAGGCCCTGAGGTACAAGCCCCCAGACTGGCAAAAAAAAAAAAAAATTGTGTTTATTGATATTAATGGGTGTACTATGCCCTAAGTATATATTAAGACTTAAAGATGTTAATTATTAATATGGAGCTATTGTGATTCAAACACTTTCAATTATTTTGCTGTTATATAATCCTTTTACATTTTAGTGTGGCTATAAAGTATTGTTATATAATACACTGTAAATTGAAGTGTACAATCAAAATATCTTCGGAGACCACTGTTTATGAAGCTCTTTTTGAAGCCAACTCTAAGAAGTGCCATAATGCTTTAGCCAATTAGAGAAGTATTTGGTGTTTTATTTTTTTTTCTTTATGTGAATTTTTTTTTTTTTTTTTTTTTTTTTTTGCCAGTCCTAGACTTGAGCTCAGGGCCTGAACACTGTTCTTCAGTTGTTTCAAGGATAGCGCTCTACCACTTGAGCCACAAACACTGCTTCTGATTTTTTTTCAAGATATGTTATACTGAAGAATCAAACCTGTGTCTTCATGTGCGCTACGCAAGCACTCTATTTCTAGGCCAAACTCCCAGTCCTGTATGTGAAATTTCTTAGTAAAACTTTGTTTGTAAAAACGGCTTTATTTTGATTCATGATGAGCAACCAAAGAACCTTGTAAAATTTTACAATGATAAACTGTAACAAATTTATCTTTCAAGGATAGCCAAGAAGAATATAAAACACAAGATTCCAGCTATTCTTATCTGATTACACTGATAATAAGTATTAATCTGAAGTCCATACTAATTAAAGGTATTTTTATTTGCTGGTTTGAACCAAAAAGTACTGGATTGTGTCCATTTTTACAACTTCGGCGTTACTAGTTTACAATACTTTTTTATATTTCTGAATGTCAGTGCATAATATTTTAAGTACTAGTGAGGTGAATAATAAGGCAAATACAAGATTTTTTGTTTTTTGGGTTTTTCTTTTTTTCAATGGGTCATGGGGCTTGAACTCAGCCTGGGCACTGCCCCTGAGCTCTTCAGCGCAAGTCTACCACCCTACCCATGAACCAAGCCCCACTTCCCATTTTCTAGAGGTTAATTGGAGATTAGAGTCCCAACAAGTCCTTTTGTGCTTGGGCTGGCTTTGAACCTTGATCCTTAAAAATTAATAACGTATTACATGTTGTATAGTATAAACGTGCAGTGTATTACTTACATTTGGCTTGGGAAATTGCTGATTGTTATTAATACTGAACATTGGGTTTTATTGCCAATACATTACCAAAAGATTTAAATTGCTGTATTGTTTCGCAATGTTAGTGGTTGTTCCTTGTGCTTATCAGAGTGCTTATGCACCTTTTTGTCACTTGCTAGCATATTTTAAATTCATTTTCTAGATAAATCTTTTCCCTTCTGATACTTTTTTTTTTTTTTTAAATAGGATACATTAATTGTTTGGTCAGAAGCTGAGAACTATGATCTGGCTTTAAGTTTTCAGGAAAAAGCTGGCTGTGATGAGATCTGGGAAAAAATTTGTCAGGTAAGATTCTTTTTTTATTATTTTATTTATGCTTTCACACTTTATTTTTTTTCCCCAGTCATGGGGACTGAACTCAGGGCCTGAGCACTGTCCTTGGACTTTCTCAAAGCTAGAAGTCTACCACTTGAGCCACAGCACCAAACCACAAACCAGCTGTTTGCTATGTATGTGGTACCGAGGAATCAAACCCAGGTCTTCATGCATGCTGGGCAAGCACTTTTACCACTAGGCCAAATTCCCGGCCCCATTTTTTTTTTTTCTTTCCTCTTCAGTAATGTGTATTACAATGTGGAGGGATAATATAGCCGTATGAAATTTTGATAACTTAAGCTAGGAAACTAGAGTCTCATGTAAACTAGGAAAGCACTCTGCTACTGAGTTATCTAACGAACATTGAAACTCTTGTATATTCTGCAATTAGTTCTTTCATTTAAAAATTCACAGGCTCACACCTATAATTCTAGCTAGATCTGAGGGCGGAGGTTCAAAGCCAGTCTGGGCACTAAAGTTCATGAGATTCATATTACCAATTAAGTGCTAGAAAATCAGAAGTTGTGCTGTGGCTCAGAATTAATACCTTTTCTTAGAAATTTTTGCTGAAATTTGTCTCTTGCTGTTTTTATTCAGATAATTCAGGAGGTTCCCAAGAACACTCAGGTTTAGTAATTCATTGGAAAGATACAACTCACAAAACCACTTAGTTTATTACAGTGAAAAGATACAGATTAGAGTCACCAAATGGGACAAGGCAGTGGTGCAAGGTTTGGGAGAGTTTAGGTTTCTGGTTGTGATTCCTTGTAGAATCATGCAGACAGCACTTTTGCCAGCAGTGATAGGTAACAATGTACATGGTTAGTATTGCTAACCAAAGTAGTCTATCCAAACATTTGTGTCCAGAGTTTTCATTGGAGGTCAGCCATGTAAGTTTGATTGATGTTGACCTTTAGTTTCCTGCATCTCTAGATTAGATGTTAAAAGTTAAATCTAGTCCAAGACCACATTTTAAAAAACAAAAGCAAAAACAGTCTGTTAGCATGAAATAGCTGGAATGGGCCAAGGTCTCCAGGTTTAGAGTCATTCTTATAAGACAGGATAGTCCCATGTATAGTAATTTCCTTTCAGGAACTAGACAAAAGCCACACCTTTTACTTTTTTTAATTTTTTGTTTTTTGCCAGACTTGGGGCTTGAACTCTGAGGGCCTGAACACCACTCTACCACTTGAGCCACAGCTCCACTTCCAGCCTTTTCTGTGTATGTGGTACTGAGGAATCAAACCCAGGGCTTCATGCCTGCGAGGCAATCATTATACCACTGAGCCAAGCTCCCGGTCACACCACACCTTTCTTTGGCAAAGTTTATCCCTTTGACAAGATGCTCTTGTATCAAATTAATCATATTTGTCTGGTTAGTGTTTCATTTATATGACAGTATCACTATAAATATGCCTAAAATTTGAAGATGCTCGTGTGAATTAGCCATATAACTAATCTTTTCTATAAAGCCATCACATAAATATTTTTCTTTAATTTGATGCTTCATTTTTATCCTTGATCTACTACAATATAATAATGGTACATAACAGTTTGGCATAGAAATGAGCCAACAATTGGTAAAATCAAATTCTTCTTGGACCAGTCTTTTTTTTTTTTTTTTTTTTTTTGGTGGGTCATGGGACTTGAACCCTAGTCTAGGCACTGTCCCTGAGCAATTCAGCTCCAGGTTACTGCCCTACCTCTGTACCTGGGTGTTGTCCCTGAGCTCTTCAGCTCAAGGCTTCCACTCTACTCCTTGAGCCACAGTGCCGCTTCTGGTTTTCTAGTGGTTAATTGGAGATAAGAGTCTCACAGTCTTTAGTGCACAGCTGGCTTTGAACTACAATCCTCAGATCTCAGCATCCTGAGGAGCTAGAATTACAGGTGTGAGCCATTATGCCCAGCTTGACCAGTCGTGTTTTGTTTAAGGAGGAAGGAGAGTTGGCTGGTTTGGTTTTTATGTCTTAATGTCTCCTGGTACAAGGGCTTAAACTCAGAGCCTCAAACTTCTAGTTGGCTTTTTCTGTATAAGACTGTTGCTCTACTTGGGCCATACCTCCAGTTACAGCTTTTTTTGCTGGTTAGTTGGAGATAAGACTCTTACCAGCTTTTTGCCCCAGCTGACTTCTAGTTGAAATAACTCACCCAGTACTGGCTACTAGAACCCAGCAAAGGCCAATTATTTTCTGTTGGCATTAAATCTTCAAGAGACTTCAATGAAATTTACCAGTACACTTAACCATCATGATCAATATTAGATTTGTGCTCAATAAAGTAATGAATCAATACCATGGTTTTGCTGTGTCATAATACAGTGATAGATTTAACCTAAAAAGTAAATATTGGGGGCTGGGAGTTTGGCCTAGTGGTAGAGTGCTTGCCTAGCGTGCACGAAGACCAGGGTTCAATTCCTCAGTACCACATACATAGAAAAAAAGCCGGAAGTGGCGCTGAGGCTCAAGTGGTAGAGTGCTAGCCTTGATCAAAATAAAGTCTAAAGACAGTACTCAGACCCTGAGCTCAAGCCCAGGACTGGCAAAAAAAAAAAAAGTAAATATTGGCATATTACAATACATCTACTCAGACATTTTAAGTCCCCCAGAACAATGCCATTCATCAAAGTTTACAGCCTCTCCTGTGCCCTAGTCTGAGAGAGTAAACGTGATTTCACCCGGCCAAGCATCTGGTGTAACTGGCATAAGTGTTTCTTGTTAACATCTTGTGTGCTCTATACTTTCTCCTCTCCATTATTCCCTATGCAAAATTTTCCGCTTTTAGAAGGAACATTAAGTTTGTTAATCAACCAGGATTAAATCAACATTTACTGCACAATTCAATAATTTATTTTGTAAGATTTGTTATTGCTGAGTATACATTGAGTTTCTCTTACTCTTGTGTGCTATTTTACAGAACTGTAAAATCTGTTTTACTTTTAACTCTAGACTGAGTTTATATTTCTCTGTTTTACCAATGATGTGTCGTATGGACACAAAGGAACTCAATTCCCAAGGCCCACTTAGGGAGTAAGCTTGATTGAGAATTTTAATTTTTCTAAGATCATTGCAAAATAGGAAGCCTATTAAGAACTCTGGCTTTTAAACAAGATGCTTCCAACGTAAGTAACTTCACTGAGTCAAAGAATTCATCTTAAAGGGGACAGAGTCAGAAATAACTTGATGAGTTAGGAAGGTGGCCTAGTGGTAAGAGTGTTTCCCTAACATTCAAAAATACCTGGGTTCAATTCCTTGGTACCACATACACAGAAAAAGATGGAAATGATGCTATGGCTCAAGTGGTAGAGTGCTGAGTTGAGCAAAAAAGCCAAGGGACAGTACCTAGGCCCTAAGTTCAAGTCCCACAAATGAACGGAAAAAAAAGAGAATAGAAAGGAGAGGAAGGAAGGAAGGAAGGAAGGAAGAAAGGAAGGAAGAAAGAAAGAAAACATGACTGTCCCAAAAAGAAAAAAAGAACGAACGAACATGACTGGCCCAATTATATCATGAATGATAGAAATGGAGGAAGTATAGAAATAGAAGAGTAACCTACAAAATTCAAATTGGTTAGTCTGCTTCATATCAGCTGAAGCATTTATAGTATCAAAGATTAGTTAACCTGAAGTTATAATTTGGAAATTGGTAGTGGAATATCTATAATCAGTTACTAAGTACTAAAATAATTGACTCTAAACTTGGTATATGGCAACCCCACCAACACATTTAATTAACAGTGATTGTATTACTAGTATTAATTCAGTAATTTTATTTCCAGTATATTTGAGTTTTTTGTATTTGAGGTTACCAGCTGTACTTTGTTTCTAGGTTCAAGGTAAAGATCCATCAGTAGAAGTTACACAAGACCTCATTGATGAATCAGAAGAAGAACGATTTGAAGAAATGCCTGAAACTAGTCATTTGATTGACCTGCCCACCTGTGAACTCAATAAACTTGAAGAGATTGCTGACTTAGTTACCTCAGTTCTTTCCTCACCTATCCGTAGGGAAAAGCTGGCATTAGCCTTGGAAAATGAAGGCTATATTAAAAAACTACTGCAGCTGTTCCAAGCTTGTGAGAATCTAGAAAACACTGAAGGTTTACACCATCTGTATGAAATTATTAGAGGAATATTATTCCTAAATAAGGCAACTCTTTTTGAGGTGATGTTTTCTGATGAGTGTATCATGGATGTTGTGGGATGCCTTGAATATGACCCTGCTTTGGCTCAGCCAAAAAGACATAGAGAATTCTTGACCAAAACTGCGAAATTTAAAGAAGTTATACCAATAACAGACTCTGAACTAAGACAAAAAATACATCAGACTTACAGGGTACAGTATATTCAGGACATCATTTTGCCTACACCATCTGTTTTTGAAGAGAATTTTCTTTCTACTCTAACATCTTTTATTTTCTTCAACAAAGTTGAGATAGTCAGCATGTTGCAGGTAAGCATCATAATTCTGTTCCATAATAATTTGATATAGTGTTCAAAATGATTTATTTGCTTTAAAAATGTACTATCAAGCATAGAGTATATAACTTCATCTTACTCCTTCGTACAGGAGAACAATTTTTCAACTTTTTTGTTGTACTGGGAATGAACTTGGAATCTTTAGTTTGCTAGGCAAACTACCACTTCAGCCACTCCAGCCCTTTTTGTGTTAAATCATTTTCAAGACAGGGTCATGTTTTATTCCTAGGCATGATCCTCCTATGTATGCTGAGATAACAGGTGTGCACCACTATGTCCAGCCATTGGTTAAAATGTGCCTCACAGCCTTCTGTATTTTAAAGCATGTATAATGCAGCTGTTGTTTCAAATATTTAAGAGGGCCAGTATTGGGTTTTAAACTTGAAGTCTTAACGTTGTCTAGGCAGGTGCTCCACCATTTGAGCTGTTGCCTGCCCTTTTGCTTCAGTTACTTTATGAAGCCACACACTTTTGCCTGTCCTCAAACTATGATTAGCTACTAAGTCCTAGAAAGCTAATTTTGCAGGTATGTGCTACTACACCTAGTTAATTTTTTAAGATGGGTTCTAGATTGATAACTTTATGTCCAAGTTGGCCATAAACTATGATTCTTCTGATCTCTGCCACTTGAGTAGATAGGAATTGAGAAATACTGTATAATTGGCAGAATATGATAATTGAGTTGTTGGCTGTATGAACTTGTAATAATGCTTGTTAAAGTTTTTTGCTGCTTGTGGTACTAGTCTGGACTCAGTTTCCTACATGGCTGTCTTTGTCATTTTCATATCAGTTAATCCATTTGTTGAGCCTATATACTTAATGAAATGCTGCTTCTCACAAAGTATATTATGTGGACCCCTAGAGATTCCTGAAACTTTTTAGAGAAATCCACTATCCTACCTTTTCTAGGTTTATGTCAGTGTGAAAATAGAATATTTTTCATACACTTCAGCCAAAACAATTTGCCACAGACAATTGATTACCAAAGAAAAATAAGAGAATGTACTTTTCTGTTAAGCATTAAAGACATTTGAGCCCCCCCCCCCCCGAACTATTCTTCCTAATTTACTTCCTCTTATTCCTCCTCCTCCTTCTTTTTCTTTTTTTGTGGGTCCTCCCTCAACTCTTCAACTAAAGGCTACCACCCTGTCCTCCAGCCAAACTCCACTACCCATTTCCTACAGTTTAATTGGAGATAAGAGTCTCAGGTCCTTTTATGCTGGACTGGCTTTGAAACTTGATCCTCAGATCTCAGCCTCCTGAGTAACTAGGATTGCAGGCGGGAGGCATCAACCATGCCCAGCTTTTTTGTTGTTGTTTTCTTTACCACTTATTGGGCTTGAACTTAGACCCTGAGTCCTTGGGCTTTCTGCCACTTGAGCCATAGCACCACTTCCAGCTTTTACTGTGTATGTAGTACCGAGGAATCAAGCCCTGTTCTTGCTAATAAGAAAAAAAGAAATGGATCATATAGTTGTTCTTCATACAAAATACTTACATAATGCCAGGCCCTAATGGCCCACACCTATAATCCTAGCTACTCTATATATACATATATATATATATATGGGCCGGGAGTTTGGCCTAGTGGTAGAGTGCTTGCCTAGCATGCACAAAGGCCCAGGTTCGATTCCTCGGTACCACATACATAGAAAAAAGCTGGAATTGGTGCTGAGGCTCAAGTGGTAGAGCTCTAGCCTTGAGAAAGCCCAAGGACAGTGCTCAGGCCCTGCGCCCAAGCCCAGGACTGGCAAAAGATGTGCGTGTGTGTGTGTGTGTGTATACAGATATATATATATGTGTGTGTATATATGCACATATATGTGTATATATTTTTTTTTTCTTTTCTAGGGCCAAGAGCGTGACCTTGTGGTAGAGTACTTGCATAGCATACACAAAGCCCTGGGTTAGAGTCCTTTTACCATATATACAGAAAAAGCCAGAAATGGTGCTGTGATTCAAGTGGTAGAGCACTAGCCTTGAGAATGCCCAAGGACAGTGCCCAGGCCTTGAGTACAAGTCCCAGGACTGGGGGAAAAAATAGAAAAAAATAAATAAAACTTTTTTAAAAACCCTTGATGCATTTTTTATAAGAAGCAAATGATTACCAGAATGTGTTCGTTTTGGAGCTGAAAGCCATTTTAACAATTATCCCTTCTTCCTTTTTATTTTATTTTATTTTTTTTTATTTGCCAGGCCTGGGTCTTGAGCTCAGGGCCTGCACTGTCCTTGGACTTTCTCAAGGCTAGAGTTCTACCACTGGAGCCATACCACCATTTCTGGCTTTTTCTATGTATGTGGTACTGAGGAATTGAACCCAGGTCTTTGTGCTTATTAGGCAGGCACTCTACCACTAGACCAAACTCCAGACGAGAGGCATTTTTAAGCAGCTCAATTATGTTTTCAAATTGTATGAGAAGGAAAGAAATTAAGATAGTTACCAATCACCAATTATTCAGCAAAAAACTAGAAATAGAACTGTGACTCAAGTGTTGAGTGCTGGCCTTGAACAAAAAACGCTAAGGGACAATACCCAGGACCAAGTATAGACCCTATAACTAGCGTCAAAAACAAATAGCAGGTGCCACTAGCTCATTTCCTAAAGGCCATGTGTATAATTCTGTGTAGAAAAATTTGGCTGGGCATTAGGTGTTTCCAGACATTCTTCTATCCATGTGACATGCATGTCTTTGGCTTTTAAGATGAATTTAATATGCTGTCACATGACTAAATGAAGTAAGTGAAAATTGATACATTTTATCTAATTGGATTATAAAAGGTACGTGAATCCTCTACCTAATTTCATATTGAGCAACTATACTTAGAATTGAGAAATTCATATTTTGTAAATTCCTTTGTATGGGGATTTGAGCCCCTGAGCCTCAAGTCTTGCTTAGCTTTTTTCCCTTCAAGGCCATTTGAGTTGGGTCTACTTCCAGCATTTTGCATAGCGCAGCATTTTCCATAGCCCAGCTTTGATCTACAGTCCTCAGATGTCATCCTCCATAGTAGCTAGGGTTATAGACATGTAATCACCAGAGCCATGCTTTGCAAATGGAATTCTTAGAAGCTGATAATGTGATTCTTTCCATATAAACAGCAAAGATTTTTTTCTTTTTTATGCCAGTCCTAGGACTATTTCCCAGCACCCAAGATTTCTTTCTCCCTAGATCAGAAATGATGGAGAGCAAGAATCTTGAATGTGTTTTTTTTTTCTTAAGATATTACATATGTTCTCACTAAAGTCATAAAGAAGTAAATCTTAAACTTGTCAGGAACAGTTGTTCAATTCTTTTCTTTTTAATTTGTTGTTCCTCTTTTTTTTTTTTTTTTTTTTTTTTTGCCAGTCCTGGGCTGGAGCTCAGGGCCTGAGCACTGTCCTTGGAGTTTCTCAAGACACAAGCTCTACCACTTGAGCCTCAGCATCACTTCCAGCTTTTTTCTGTGTACCGAGAAATCAAACCCGGGTCTTCATGCATGCAAGGCAGCTCACTCCTGGCCCTGTTCCTCTTGTTTTTAAAATTATTTTTACAAGGGGCTGGGAGTTTGGCCTAGTGGTAAGAGTGCTTGCCTAGCATGCACGGAGACCCAGGTTCGATTCCTCAGCACCCCACATACATAGAAAAAGCCAGAAGTGGTGCTGTTGCTCAAGTGGTAGAGTGCTAGCTAGCCCTGAGAAAGCCCAAGGACAGTGCTCAGGCCCTGAGCTCAAGCCACAGGACTGGCCAAAAAAAAAAAAAAAGTCCAAGGACAATGCCCAGGACCTGAGTTCAAGCCCCAGGACTGGCAAAAAAAAAGAAAAAAGAAAATTATTTTTACAAAAGAGTTGGCCATTCAACAAAGCAATTTAGAAATATAACGCATCACTCTGCAAGATATTTCTAACTTCATTTACTAATTGAATATGTAAAATATTCAAATGCTTTTTTATTTTTAAAAGAGGTGTTGTGATTCTCATTTGTAAAATTTGGTAGTTTTTTTGTTGATTTTGTTTTGTTTTTTTTGCCAGTCCTGGGCCTTGAACTCTGGGCCTGGGCACTGTCCATAAGTTTCTTTTACTCAAGGCAAGCATTCTACCTAGGATCATCAATGTGAGCCACTAGCAGCCACCTATATGTGACGTTCTTGTTTGCAGACCTCTGTTATTGTTACTCATGTTGGTAATACTAGGAAGCTATTTAGAGACAATATGTTATTTCAGTAGTGTATCTATAAATGCTGAATTCTGCAAGAACAATTTTAAGTGGAAAAATGTATTATGGGCCAGGCACAGTGGCTCACACCTGTAATCTTAGTTACTTAGCATGAGATCTTAGAATGGTTCAAAGTCAGCCTGGGCAATACAAAGCTGTGACACTCTTATCTCCAATTAATCACTAGAAAATGGGGAGTGGGGCTATGGCTCAAGGGTAGGACAGTAGCCTTGAACTGAAGAGCTTAGGGACAGCACCAGGCCCAGAGTTTAAGTTCTATAACTTCCCCCCACACACACACACACATATATTATGTGAGTTGGTGGTTTTTTCTTATGAAAATATTCTGAAAAACTCAGTCTTTAATCAAGAAAAGATGAAGATTTAAAAATGAGGGGTGGAGGGAATTTAAAGATGTGAATCAAAGCTGGGTGCAGTGGCTCACACCTGTAGTCCTAGCTACTCAAGAGACTGAGCTCTGAGGATCAAGGTTCAAAGCCAGCCCGGGCACAAAAGGACCTAAGAATCTTATTTCCATTTAACCTCTAGAAAATGGGAAGTGGGGCTTGGCTCAAGGGTAGGGGTCAAGGATAGCCTTGAGCTGAAGAGCTCAGAGACAACACCAAGGCCAGAGTTTAAGCCCAGTGACCCCCCCCCAAAAAAAAAGATGTGAATCAAGGAAAACATAGACTTCCTCATAAAAGTATCTGGGAAAAATAATTGAAAGGACAAATAAAACATCACCTATAGATCCATAGTTCATAATGTCTAAAAGACCATTAGGTAACTTTTTTAGATGCCATTGACTAATGAAACGGCTTATTTCTCAATGTTCGAGTACCACCTATTTGATGTCTAGTAGGAGCACCTGTTACACTTTCAATGCTGACACTTAGTGGTTTCCTTCATGGATTTTTTGTTGTTTTGTAGTACTGGGATTTAAAGGACCTTGAGCTTTCTAGGCAAGTGTTCTACCACTTGAGTCATTCCATACTTTTTGTTGGTTATTTTGCATGCCAGCTTTGAATCTATTTTCTTGATCTCAGCCTCCTGAGTACCTAGGATTAAAGGGCTGTTGTTGTTCTTGTTGTTGTTGTTGATTGGGAGAGTTTTGGACAGTATTTGAGTTTGAACCCAACTTTACATGGTGCATGTTCAAGCTGCCAGTTGAGCTATGTCCCCAGCCCTCAGTCAGTTTTTTGGTTTTGGGGCTTTTTTGCCGGTCCTGGGGCTTGAACTCAGGGCCTGAGCACGGTCCTTGGGTTTTGTTCTCAAGGATAGAGAACTACCACCTGAGCCACAGCACCACTTCTGGCTTTTTTCAATGTATGTGGTACCAAGGAATCAAACCTGGGTCTCTGTGCATGCTAGGCAAGCACTCTTACCAGTAGGCCAAACTCTTGGCCCCTCAGTCAGTTCTTTAAAGGGAGGTTCATAGTTTTATTATACTTATTACCAGAAATAAGTAATATAATCAAGTTTTGGGAAATGAGAGCATAAATATATCATGCACATTTGTTTTATGATGAAAGTATTACTGAATTTTAATGTTTTTATGTAATTATGACAATGTTGATAAAACTTGTAATTCTTATGTAGGAAGATGAGAAGTTTTTATCTGAAGTTTTTGCACAATTAACAGATGAAGCTACAGATGATGATAAACGGCGTGAATTGGTAAACTATTCCATTTTAAAAAATTGTTTTTATTTAGAAAGCTCTTAAGATGTTCTGAGATGCTTGTGTCCACTCCCATGAGGGATTTTGAATGCCTTATAAGTCCCCAAATCAAATAGAGAGCTCATATATAGACAGATTTATAAACTCATACATATTATAGTTGTAGGTAGTTACGTAATAAAGATGCTTTAAAGGGGGTGGTGCTTAAGGAAATGCTTCCTAAATAAGGGGTTTTTTTTGTTTTGTTTTTGTTTTTGTTTTTTGCCAGTCCTGGGCTTGAGCTCAGGGCCTGAGCACTGTCCTTGGACTTTCTCAAGGCTAGAGCTCTACCATTTGAGCTTCAGCACCACTTCTGGCTTTTTTCTATGTATGTGGTACTGAGGAATTGAACCGGGTCTTCGTGCATGCTAGGCAAGCAGTCACCACTAGGCCAAACTCCCAGCCCCTAAGTTAATGTTTAACTTTTTCTAAATTATAAGTTTTTCTAAATTATAAATCATTTTAGAGAAACGAATAGTGATAACTGTTACCAAAGGGTTCCTCCTTTCCTCAGACAGATTTGGAGATTTATAAACTAATAAAAAAAAATGCTGACTTGAAACAGTACAAGTCATGA
The DNA here is from genome assembly GCF_031878675.1 of Megascapheus bottae. Taxonomy (NCBI): domain Eukaryota; kingdom Metazoa; phylum Chordata; class Mammalia; order Rodentia; family Geomyidae; genus Megascapheus; species Megascapheus bottae. The sequence continues at coordinate 46,064,713 of NC_143515.1, forward strand.
AATGTAGTTTTTTATTAAGAACTTACTCAGTTTTGTGATTTGCAAAATGAGTATTTTAAACTAGCGAATATTTGATATTCTAATTTTTGAGATTGTGTTGAATCATTGTCAAAGCCACATTTGTGGAGGTGGTGGGTAAGCTGGTCCTGGGTCTTGACTGAGGGCCTGGGCACTGTCCCTGAGCCTATGTATCTTAAAGGTGAGTGCTCTACCACTTGAGCCACAGCACCACTTCAGGCTTTTATTTTTTGAGTAGTTTATTGGATAAGGAGCCTCACAGACTTTCCTGGCCGAGCTGGCTTCGAACCCTGATCCTCAGCTCTCAACCTCCTTAGTACCTGGAATTATAGGCATGAGCCACCAGTGCCCAGTTACAGCTACCTTTTATGACAGGATTTCTGTGCAGATGCTTATGTAACATTTCTGCACTGTGATGCATTTTAAGAGAATTGATGTTCAAGAAATAATTTAAATTTACTTTTAATGAGGTTCCGGTGTTTTGGGTTTTTTTTTTTTTTTAAGTGACTGAATTTATTTTTTATATGTGTATGTGTGTGTAGCCCAGTGAGACTGAACTCAGAATGGTCAAGCCTCAACTTCCTGAGTACTGGGACTATAGATAGGCTCTACCACACATGGTACTAGTGTTTTGGGTTTAGTTTTATTGTTTTGTTTTTGTTTTATTTGATTTGGGTGTTGTATTGGGCTTGAAATCAGGCCCTTACCTTTTCCCGTCAAGTAGGGGTCTACCACTGGGGCCGTAGCTCTTCTTCCTACATTTTTTTTTTTTTGCTGTGCTATTTTTTTTTATTAAAGAATTTATTAACATTGATTTTTTTAATATATTTTTTATTGTAATTAATAGAAGGGTTACATGATATTTGCCAGATAAATGGTGCCTTAATTCCCACACATTGATACCCTTTCACATGTCATGGTCCCCATTTCCCTTTCCCCCTCCCCCACCCCTCATCTTGATTTTTACATCATATTTCAAATGACATGTTTAACAAATGAGTATTCAAGAAGGGAATCTCTATAATCACTGGCACTTAGTTTTTAGAACATAAAATTAGGCTAAGGGTTTGTATATCATAGATACATATTAATTTATGAAATAAAACATGTCTGTAGAGTCATAGGTTTTTATGTCTATGTAGTTATGTTTATATTTCCAACATCAGGTCCATAGCATTGGGTATACAAATATTGAGTCCTCTCTCTTGTACTGTTTGGATCTAATTTCTTCCTACATTTTTTCTGATTAATTGGAGATACAAATCTCTCAGACTTCCATGCCTAAACTAGGTTCATGCTAGATATGATCCTCAAATTTCAGCCTTTAAAAAAAAAAAAAGTTAGAATCACAAGCATGAGCCTCCAGCACCAGCTTTGGAACTAGTTTTTAATATCAGTTTTCTGGTTTCATGCCGTGTTTAATGTAAATTTTGAGTCATCAAGATACTATGGAAACACAAGATCCTTTAGACAGGTATTCCACAGGTTTTGTGTATGTGTGTGTATGTTTCCATTTCCTAGAGTTCGTTTTGATAAATATGAATTTTACATGATCAGAGGCATCTAGGCATTGCACCTTTGTGTTCCTCTCCTAAGACTATCCTCCTTTGGTCTCACTGTGTGTGAATGCCTAGAGTCCTGTATGTTTTTTTTTCTTGGTTATCAATTTCTAACTGTAATTTTTAATATTTTAGGTTAATTTTTTCAAGGAATTTTGTGCATTTTCGCAGACATTGCAACCTCAAAATAGGGATGCATTTTTCAAAACTTTGGCAAAATTAGGAATTCTTCCTGCTCTTGAAATTGTAATGGTAATTATGTCTTTTCGTACTTGAAAATCATGGGTTTGTAATAGATTTATATAATGGGTGAGGAAGTATGGAATTCCATGTCTTAGTTTATTATTGACTTAATACTGAGTTGCCACAGAAGTTTCAGTTGTCACTTATACTAATTTGTAATATCAGTATGTAGCATTTGTGTGTAACATGGCATTAGGTAAATAAAAATCTGATTTTTTTTTAATGACTGCTGTTGTTCTGTGGGGATATTGTGTTTCATGGAAACCAATGGAGGGGCTAGTGGTGCAATATGAGATTAGAATATGGTTTTCAGTTTCGGTTACCTGAGTTTTACCCATTGGTGTATACTGTCTGAAATTTTAAAATGAGATATTTTAAGGTATTTATTTCTAACTGATAAAAACATGAAATAAACATAATCATTCATGGAAAGAAATAACTTTTCTAAACCAAAAAAAGGAACAAGTAGTTTCTATTCATTATCCAATGAATTCATTATCCAATTTTTTTTTCTTTTTCTTCAAGATCCCCCCTGCTTCAGCATCCTAACTGTTGATATAAGAGGCATACCCACCACATTGAATTCTGTGATGATTCTTAGATTTGAATTTTCCAGAAATTTATTGTAAAGTTTTTCTTTTCTTTTTTTTTTTTCTTTTGTGAGTCATGGAACTTAATTTCTGGCCTAGGTGCTGTCCCTGAGCTCTTCAGCTCAAGGCTGCCACCCTGCCCTTGAGCTGAGCCCTACTTCACTATTTTTAAAGGTTAATTGGAGATAAGAGTCTCAGGTCCTTTTTGTGTCCTGGCTGGCTTTGAACCTTAATCCTCAGATCTCAGCCTCCTGAGTAGCTAGGATTACAGATGTGAGCCACCGCACCCAGCTAAAGTATTTCTGTGGGGGGGGGGGACTAATCTGCAGGGTATCCCAAAATCATAATACTGATTATAAAAAGTGAATGTAAGAGTGGAGATATTTTACATTTTGTGAAATATGTATGTATGAATGTTTTTATATAGCTAAGTATTCAGGCTTTCCATTTACTAGGCAAACACTGAGCCATGCCCTCAACTGAAGAAATTACATATTTTGGTGCTAGGGATCAAGACCAGAGTATTTCACAGCTAGGAAAGCTATGAAAGATAATGATGAACAAGATCCTCACATGCAAAGATTTAATCCAAAGATTTAAGTAATACATGGGTTTGAAAAGGAAAGGATATGGCAATAATAATTTTTGTTATCTGTCTCTGAATAACTTAGCTTTCTTTTTACCAGGGCATGGATGATTTGCAAGTTAGATCAGCTGCTACAGATATATTTTCTTATCTGGTAGAATTTAGTCCATCTATGGTTCGAGAATTTGTAATGCAAGAAGCTCAGCAGAGTGATGATGTAAGTAATAATGTTGTTGATCTATGTGAATTGCCTGTGGTACACTGTTGATAAATAATACTCTTTGAATGAAAAAGTAAGGTTCAGATAGGCATGGTGGCTCATGCTTGTAATCCTAGCTACTCAGGAGGCTGAGATTGGTTTTGTTTATTTGCAATAGTGAATACCAGACTCAGGGTTTTATACTTTAGCAAGTACTCTGCCACTGATCTATGTCCTTAGTCCTGAGCTAGAAAGGGGTTTTAAAAATGTAGAGGCTGAGAAAAATCTGTGATTTAGGATCAAATGATACTTGACCTTGCTTGTCTAAACCTCTAAATTTAAACCTGAGGCTCAAACCTAAAATCATGATCTGTTAGAAGTTCTAGTGAGGAAGGGTCACTTATTCTTTTCCACTTCCCTGTAATCTGGGTTTGCTCTGCTTTTTATTTCTTTTGGGGTGGGTTTTTTTTGGTTTTTGTTTTGTTTTGGTTTTTTGTTTTTTTGGTTGTTTTTTTTTTTTTTTTTTTGCAGTGTGGTGTGTTTATTTCATCTTTTTCTAATTTTTTTGAACTTGGAGAAACAGCATGAAAATGGTTTTTAAGCTGTGTGTGTGTGTGTGTGTGTGTGGTGTGTGTATGAAGGATTCTGGTTTTGTTTTCATTTGGTGTTTGTCTTATATCCAAAACCATGTCTAACAGAAATGTTTTCTTGTAGGATATCCTTCTCATTAATGTAGTTATTGAACAAATGATCTGTGACTCTGATCCTGAACTAGGAGGTGCAGTCCAGTTAATGGGACTTCTTCGGACTTTGATTGACCCAGAGAACATGCTAGCTACAAGTAATGTAAGAAATTACTCTGCAATTTAAAATGTTCTGTCTAGTCAGTTTTAAGGTAGTTTTCTAATAGACTTTATTGTTGTTGCAGTTGTTTTGTTTTTTTGCCTGTCCTAGGACTTTAACTCAGAACCTGGGCATTGAGCTTTCTTCAAAGCTAGTGCTCTACCACTTGAGCCAGTACACGTACTACTTCTGGCTTTTTTTCTGTATATGTGATACCAAGGAATCAAACCCTGGGCTTCATGCGTGCTAGGCAAGCACTCTACCACTAGGCCTCACCCAGCCCAGTTATCTAATAGACTTTTGAAAAACAAAGTTATTTAATATTAGTATTCCTGGATTAAATCATTTGACAGCTTCTTTCTTTCTTTCTTTCTTTCTTTCTTTCTTTCTTTCTTTCTTTCTTTTTTTTGAAGGGGATAGGTTTTAGCAGTAGTAAGGTTTGAATTCATGGCCTCTGGTTGCTAAGGAGGCCCACTATCACTTAAGCCATACATAAAACTCTCTACTTTGGTTATTTTGAGGATATTATTCCATATTTTTGCCCGGGGGCCTAAGATCAAAGACATCCCAATCTCTACCTCTTGAGTGAGCCAAGATTACAGACATTTGTGATCATACTCCACCTTCTTCAAAATTTAATAGAACTGGGCACCAGTGGGCCGGTTATGATTACATGATCGTAGCTATTCACAAGGCTGAAATCTGAGGATCACAGTTCAAAGACAGCCGAGGCACAATAGTCCATGCGACTCTTACCTCCAATTAAATTTAAATTTCCACTTGTGGTCATTGACCTCTGAATCTTAACTTCCTAAAAATTTATATATAGTAATATAAATATAATTTAACACTACTGAACTCTGTGTTGTTGTTGTTGTTGTTGTTGTTGTTGTTGTTGTTGTTGTTTTGGGAGTTTTTTGCCAGTCCTGGACTTGAGGTCAGGGCCTGAACACTGTCCTTGGACTTTCTCAAGGCTAGAGCTCTACCACTTGAGCCTCAGCACCATCTCTGGCTTTTTTCTATGTATTTGGTACCAAGGAATTGAACCTGTGTCTTCGTGCATGCTAGGCAAGCAGTCTACCACTAGACCAAACTCCTGGCCTGAACCCTAGGTTTTAAAATGGCAAATAACAGTAAATTGAGCGTGCAATGCAAGTTTTCAACTATGGTCGTAAAGGATTTAAGAAGATTCCAGTGTATTATTACTTACTATCTCAATATAGAAAGGTCTTTTTCCTTTCTAAAAGTTCCTTACAGAAAGCGCATGTCAATGGCTCACGCCTATAATTCTGCCTACTCAGAAGACTGAAATTAGAGGATCAACGTTCAAAGTTAGCTCTGCAGAAAAGACTCTCATCTTCAGTTAATCACAAAAAAAGCCAGAATTGACACTGTGGCTCAAAGTCATAGAGTGTTAGTCTTGGGGGAAGAAGCTTAGTAACAGTGCGCAGTCCCTGAGCTCAAACCCATCACCAACCCCAAACATTTCTTTCAGAGAATGTGTACATTATTTTTCAATCGTTACTAATTTTGTTTGTAGAATTGTATAGTTTAACAACAACAGAAAATAAGCCAGGGGCCAGGAGTGTGGCCTAATGGTAGAGTGCTCCCCTAGCACAAAGCCCTGGGTTAGATTCCTTAGTACCACATACACAGAAAAGAGTGGTGCTGTGGCACAAGGGTAGAACGCTAGCCTTGAGAAAGTCCAAGGACTGCCCAGGCCCTGAGTTCAAGCCCCAGGACTAGGGTGGAGATGAGGCATTACTCTAAATTTCCAAAATACAATCTTTAAAATTTATAGAACAATTTAAAATTTCAGTTTTCTATTTAGGTGCCTCTTCAGCTGAGTAGTTATTCAAATTTAGATAGATAATTAAATCTGGCATTCAAAATTTTAGTTAATTTAGTTAAATTTTAGCTCAATAATTTGTGAGGTTGTTTTTTGTTTGTTTCTGTCAGTCATGAGGCTTGAACCTTGGGGCCCGATGCTGCACCTGAGCTTTTCAGCTCTTGAGCCACAGCGCCACTTCTGGTTTTCTAGTGGTTAATTGGAGATAGGAGTCTCATGATTTGAACACAGATCTCAGCCTCCTGAGTAGCTAGGATTACAGGCATGAGCCACTATACCCATCTTGGTTTTTGTTTTTTTGGGGGGGGGTGTTTGTTTATTTGTTTGTTTGTTGTTGTGCCAATCCTGTGCTTGAGCTCAGGGCCTGTGCACTGTCCTACTCCTAGGCCAAACTCCTGGCCCTTGTTTTTTTTTTTTTTTTTTTTAAGTAAATTTATAGTGAAAGAAGATGTGACATTGCCCTAAAGGGTTGTACTTACCACCTAAGTAACTGTAAACCATCTGTACATCACCCTTATAGTTACAATTTATTTTTAAAAAAATATGTAAGAGTACTAAAAAAAATTTAGCTCAAATGGACCGAATAAACAAACTGTACTAACTACAAAAACAGATTTAAGTAGTCTTAGGTTCTTTCTTGCATTATTTGACAATCATTACATTACAGTGAGGAACAGCCAACTGTGATGAGTATGGTTTATGTTATTCTGACTCACTTGTTTTTTCTGCATTTTGTTTTCCCTTATATACTTATTTATTTGTGGTAAGAACACAAAGCCTAATTTCAGCAATTTTCAGATTTGCAATAATACATTGCTGTTAATTGTACTCACAATATTGTAAAAATTAATTGATTGGTTTTCCATTGCATTTCAGATTACTACCATCTTTGAAATAAAGATACTGTAAATATCCTTGACAAAAATTTCATGATGCTATCTGATCTTTTTTGGCTTTCATTTTTATTAAACAGTAGGAAATACAGTTTGCATTTCTGTAGAAAAAGTGAAATATTTAAATTTTTCATTCTTTCATAGTATATACCTAGTTTTTTTATTTTCAGAATAAGTACCTGTTTTTGGTTTATGATCTAAATTGCTAATTCTTGAGGATGCTTTTTCAGAAGATTGTAAGGTATTCTTTCCATTTTTATTTGGTTTAGAAAACTGAAAAGAGTGAATTTCTGAATTTCTTCTACAACCATTGTATGCATGTCCTCACTGCACCACTTTTGACCAATACTTCAGAAGACAAAGGTGAAAAGGGTAAGTTTTCATCTTTTGCCTTCATTATTTCTGTTTTCAAAGATATGAAGTAATGCTAAAAGTAACAGACTTTCTACCTGGTACTTTATATGACTGTTGCAGATTTGAAACTGCATTACAAATCATAATTTTTTTTGTTTCTGACTGTATTTGGAAGAGTGCTATAGAAATATGCAAACACAAAACCAATATGTAGAGGGCTTTTATTATGTGTTAATTACATTTTATATATTCATTGCATGCATCAAGCTGGTAATTTCTGAACTATAAATTCTACTTTGACTGTATTCAAGTGAAATGGATACCTAAATTTATTTTTGAAGCATTCTGAACATAGATTCCTCCAAATATTCATAGTTGTATATCTAATTATGCAGTGATTTTAAGTGATATCTTACTATATTCAGCTTTGCCATATATAATTCTGTTAAGTTTTATCAGCTTAACAAATGAGTATACAACTCATTTGATGAAATCAGAAATATGGGAGTATATTAGAACATAAGCTACTATCTGAAAATGTTGGTAAGAAAAACTAAGGCAGTACATATGAAACTAATGTGATGTAGGCATATGCACCTGTATAATATCAGTTTCTTTCTGATTATATACTCTGAGGAGTGCTGTGCACTTGAATGGCCAGCAAAGCAATTTTACTGCATTGTTTCTGGTAAGAAAACCAAGTGTTTGCTAGAATACACTGTGGCAAGTAAAATAATTAAATTTCAGAGTATTAAATATATTTGAACATATAAATTTGAGTAGATATTCTAAATATTTTATTGCAGAATGAGTCCTTTGTTACAATTAATACTTCCAGCATACACAAGTATATAGATAATTATAAAATAGACATTTATATTCATTTGGCTTTATTAAAGCTTGCCATGTTTTTTGGTTTGTTATTTTTGCCAGTCTTGGGGCTTGAACTCAGGGTAGTCCTAACACTGTCCCTGAGCCTCTTTTGTTCAAAGTTACCACTCTACCACTTGAGCCACAGTGTCACTTTGTGCTTTTTCTATTTATATGCATGTGTTGATGCATATTAGGCAGGCACTCTACCACTAGGCCAAACTCCAGGCCCCTAAGTTATTTTTTTGTTGTTGTTGTTTTTAATAAAAAAAAAAAAAAAAAAAAAAACCACATGCAAAGATCTGGATTCGATTCCTCAGTACCACATACATAGTAACGCCAGAAGTGGTGCTGTGGCTCAAGTGGTAGCTCTAGCGTTGAGCACAAAAGTTTAGAGAGAGTGCGTAGGCCCTGATTTTTTTTCATATATTTTTTATTGTAATTAATAGAAGGGTTACATTATATTCACCAGATAGAAGGTGCATTACTTCCCATACATTGATACCCTTTCTCATGTCTTGGTCCCCATTTCCCTCCCTCCAACCTCCACCCCTCATCTTGTTTTCCCCCTTCCCTATCCAATTTCAAATAACCAAATATGCATTTATCCAATATATCAGATAACAGTGAAATACTGTAACAATATGAGATAACCAAGGGACAACAACAAAAGAGATGAGAGATAATATAGTACATTAAGGACAACAATCACTCATTGTATGGCTTTTGTTTCTGTATCATTTATATGTTTCTGTATCATATTTATTCTATATGGCCTTATGTATCTAGGTTTTGTTCTGTTGTAAATCTCTGCTGTAAGTCTTTCCATTTCCTTACAAATGGGGCGATGTCATTGTTTCTGGACGATTGGGTAAATGCTAGGCCCTGATTTTTAAACCCCAGAACTAAGCACCAAAAAAAAAAGAAAAGAAAAGAAAAAGCACTCGAAATATATAAATTATTACTATGTAAATTGAACAAGGACACCTCTGGAATTATTTAGAAAGGGAGAGTCGTAGAGTGGGTTACTGGAATATATGTAAAAATGTGAGGAAATGTAATAATGAAATCTTTGCAGTTGATGTAAGGTAATTTTAAATGATACTAATTTCATTTGAAAAATTGTTGATGTGCTAAGTTTAAAAAAAAAATCTTGCATGTTTTGTTGTAAATACTATTCAAAGACATGCCCTCGTTGTTGGGTAATAAGTAGAAAAACGGTAAAAGAAAATGTATCACAAGTATTACTATTCCCTATATTATCCTTGAACACAGGAAATAACCAATTAACTAAAATGTGATAGGAAGTATGTGTACTAAATTAAAATTGTTTTCTATCAGATATTTCAGAAGAAAAGATACATCAGTCTTCTAATTATAATCTCACTTTTTACCAAACTATATTTATTTCACATCAGCACCCAGTTCCATAAGAGATTACAAATAGAGAGCTGGGCATGGTGGCTCACGCCTGTGATCCTACCCATTCAGGAGGCTATCTGAGGATCACGGTTCAAAGCCAGCCTGTGCACTAAAGACCATGAGACTCTATCTCCAATTAACCACTAGAAAAGCAAAAGTTGCAGTGTTGCTCCAGGACTAGGGTGATAGCCTTGAGCTGAAGAGCTCAGGGACAATGCCCAGGCCCAGAATCTAATCCCCACAACCAACACAGGAAAAAAAAAAAAAAAAAATAGAAAAAAAAAAAAAAGAAGATTACAAATAGATGTATCATACTTGTCCAAAGTAACCAACTCTTGACAATGTTATGAAGGGGAAAACAAGACTGATTGACAATGTGCTTTATATATTACAAATTACGTGTAAGATTATTGCTGAAACAGCTTAATTTTTTTAAATTAGATGACCTAGATGGATCTAACAGAAACAACACAATTTGTCCTGGTAAGTACAAATTCTTTTTCTGTAAATTTATACCTTATTTTCTTACATTATTTTCAGGCAGCATTGTCTGCAAATTGAGATTTTAGTGGGTGGGGGGTGAGACAGGTTCTGGAGATACAGTTGGCTTCAAATTAAATGATCTTGTCTCTGTCTCTCAAGTGTTGGGATTACAGGTGTGTACCACTTGGTGTTTTTTGTTTTTCATTTTTGAATCTAGAAAACTAAGATCTGTTAGGTACGTACAGTATTGTGTTAGTTTATGACATTACACTTAATATTCTTCAATCCAAGTTGTATCACTGTTACTTCTGCTTATCAGGTATGGGCCTGGTGTTCTGTGCACCTTTTTTAGTGTCTTTTCTATCAATCTCATCAGATTTCCAAGAAACTGATTTCAGTTTGTTCATGGTTTAATATTTCCTTCCCTAAAGCATTTATAATAGAGGGTGTTTATCCATATGACTTAATCACGTTAAAATTTGATGTTCAGGCAGCAGTTCAAAATCGTTTCATGATGCCAGGCACCAATGGCTCACATCTATAATCCTAGCTACTCAGGAGGCCGAGACCTGGAGGATTGAGGCTCAAAGCCAGCTTGGGCAGAAAAGTTCATGAGACTCCATCTCCAATTAACCAGGAAAATGCCAAACTGGAGGCATGGCTCAAGGGATAGAAAATCAGCTGTGAGTGAAAAAGCCAAGTGAGAGCTGGAAGCCCTGAGTTCAAGCCCCAGTACAAGCACACACACAAAAAAATAAATCCTTTCCATGGACCAAAACTTCTTGGGTGGAGGGTGGGTAGTTTAAGTTGGCCACTGGGTATCATGAATTTATGCTTAAAATTATTTTGAACAGCTGAGTGATATTTTTTGCTTGATAGTGAAAGTAGCCAACAATATAATTTCCTTGATGTGTTTAAAGTAAAATATGTTTGTTTTTTTAAGAAATTTTAATTGATCCTAAACCTTTAGGCAAAAATTATGATATAGTTTCCTTCTACTGTGGACTCTTTTATATAAACTAATAATAAGCACTTATTTAGGAAACATTAACCAAAATTTTTCAATGCAAAGAAGGTTGTATTATCACATGTATAGATATATATTTAGTTTTTATTACTAAATTTTTTATACAAATAAAAACCTTACAAAATATCTGCTTAGGTGGTAACTGGCAATACATCTAGAGTCTGCTCAATAAAAGAGTAAAAATCTGCCATTTGTTTAATTGCTATAAAAAGTAGGAAATACAATTAATACAATTTAACTTTATTCTAGGATATTATGTTGTAATCTGTGATATATTGCAGTATTTATTTTAATGAAATTATTTTCTTTTGTAGATAATTACCAAACAGCACAGCTACTTGCCTTAATTTTAGAGTTACTCACATTTTGTGTGGAACATCACACATACCACATAAAAAACTATATTATGAACAAGGACTTGCTAAGAAGAGTCTTGGTCTTGATGAATTCAAAGCACACTTTCCTGGCTTTGTGTAAGTAATAAACTTAAATGGATGTTCTTTCTTTCTTTCTTTTGCCAGTCTTGGGGCTTGAACTCAGGACATATGCACTGTCTATGGACACTCTAGGCTCAAGGCTCTGACACTTGAGCTACATCGCTACTTCCGGCTTTTTCTGTGAATGTGGTATGGAGGAATGGAACCAGGGTTTTTGTGCATGTTAGACAAGTTGATAAACTGGGCGACACTCCCAGCCTCTAAATGGATATTCTTGTAAGAAACAGCATTTTTAGTAGAGATAAAAGCTGAAGTTGCCTATTTAGCTATGTGTATGCTATTATGAAAAGTCTTCTAATTTTGTTTCTTAAAGGGTTAAAGAGGCTCTTTTTTTTAGTGCTTCCTCCACCCACATATTATACATATTTACAGTTCATATTCAGTTTGTCCAACTTTTCTGCATTGGCAACATTTTGCTAATAGAATCAATTTTACTGTCTTCCATATGCTTCATTAAACTGTCATTTAGTAGTGATATTCAATCTTCAATTATTTTCATTCTGGTCCTCAGGCTTGAAAGCAAGCCCTGGACACTGTCCCTGAGCTTCTTTAGCTCAAGGTTAGTACTCTTATCATTCGAACCATTGTGCCACTTCTGGTTCTTTCTGAGTATTTTATTGGAGGTAAGAGTCTCTCTGGCTTTCCTATGCATGTTGGCCTCAAGCAACAATCCTCAGATCTCAGCTTCCTGAGTAGCTAGGGTTATAGGCATGAGCCATCAGCAACTGGTCTCTCCTTTTATTTTATGGCCTTATATAGCCAGTGTTAATTGCCTACAGTATTCTTGTTGATAGTTTTATTGATTTATATATTGGGTGGTACCAGGGTTTGAACTGAGTGCCTCACATTTGCTAAAGAATAAACTCATATTTTCCCCACAGAATCAAAATAACACTTTGTTAAGCAGTAAGATAACAAACTTGTGTGGTATTTCCAGATTGTATGCATTAATATCATCAGGTAAAATGATGACTGTGCTTATTCTTGCATCATTACATAGTTGTAAGGCTAAATCTTACTGAGCCCTAAGTGTTCTCACTTTCCCTTAATATTTTTTTTGAGTGGAGGGGTTGTTCTGTTTTGATGGTTGTGGGGCTTCAACTCTGGGCCTGGGCACTGTCTCTGAGGTCTTCAGCTCAAGGCTACCATCCTACCCCTTGAGCCATAGCTATACTTCTGATTTTCTAGTGGTTAATTGGAGGTAAGACTGTCATGGGCTTTAGTGCGCGGACTGGCTTTGAACTGTGATCCTCAGATCTCAGCCTCCTGAGTAGCTAGGATTACAGGCGTGAGCCAACCGTGCCTAGCATTTTTGGTTATTTTTAGATATGTGTTCTACATTAAATTAAAATATTTTCGTTCTGGATGACAATGCCTGTACTGATATTGTGGAAATCAAGGTCAAAGGCCAGGCTGCACAGTAGAATTAGATACCTCAGTGAAGAGCTGTGCATGTTGGTTTGCTGCTATCACCCTGAGAACCAGGCACCTAGGCAATCTCAGAAATATGGAGCAAATTCTGGGCTTGCCAGCACTAAGAGTGTCTTACATCGCAAGCCCAAGGCCCTAAGGTCAAAACCCGAATACCACCAAAAAAAAAAATTAGTACATATTGATTAGAATATTGGAGCATTGGTATTTTCCTGATAGATTGATTGCAGAGCTCTGCCATAAGGTACATGAATTTCAGGTATTTATATTTTACCAGGATAAAAGCTCATTTTGTGTGCCTGTCAATTCATTCACCAGTAGTGTATGAATATATTGTCTCACATTTTTATCTCTTACTTGTTTAAAAGTAAATTGATTCTCCTGAAACAAAATCAGATAATCAGTATAGCACTTCTTTCCACACTTGTTTAGTGTCACAGTTAACATACATTTGTACCTTAGATGGCTAATAAGAGATACAACTTCTTCCTTTAAGCAGTGTTGAAAGAAGAGACTAAGCTAGAAATTGGAATCTTTGGCATAGTGGTATTTTTGGAATAAATTAAGTGGAAAAGTTAGAAGTTAATAAGATATAAAAGATTTCATTTACCATGATCCTTTGTATTCCTTAAGAATGTTAGCAAGGGCCTGGAGGATGGCCTCGTGGTGTGCTTGCCTAGCACAACACCCTGAGTTGCATTTCCTGATACCACATACACAGAAAAAACCAGAAGTGGTGCTGTGGCTCAAGTAGTGAAGAACCAGCCTTAAGAAAGCACGACAGTGTCCAGGCCCTTAGTTCAAGCCACAAGACTGGCAAAAAAAAAAAAAAAAAAAAAAAACCACAGAAATGGATTTTAACAGTATTACTGAATTTATTAGTAAAAGGGATTTTTTTATGTGTATGCCTGTAGTAGGGCTTTATTTCAAGTACCCACTACTGATTGAACTATCTTCATTATATCCATCAGCTCTACTTATGTATTACTAGCATTTATACATTTTTATGAGAAGATACATTAATATTAGCTAATTCATTGGCTTATTCCTTGTAATTTTAATTAGGTGCTCTTCGCTTTATGAGGCGGATAATTGGCCTTAAAGATGAATTTTATAATCGTTACATCACCAAGGGAAATCTTTTTGAGCCAGTTATAAATGCTCTTCTGGATAATGGAACTCGGTACAACCTGTTAAATTCAGCTGTCATTGAGTTGTTTGAATTTATAAGAGTGGTAAGTTGATATTAAGGAGCTATGTAATTTATATATGATTATATGAAACAGAATGAGTTATATGGGGAGTCTTTGTAAGTAGAATAATTACATGTAAGTAATTTCTTCTCATTTTCTCCTGACTTCGTTTATTCAATTTTTTTGTGGGTCATGGGGCTTGAAATCAGCCTGGGTGCTGTCCCTTAGCTCTTCAGCTCAAGACTACTGCCCTACCCTTGAGCTAAGCCCCACTTCCCATTTTCTTGAGGTTAATTGGAGATAACAGTCTCAGATCCTTTTGTGCCAGGGCTGGCTTTGAACCTTGGTCCTTAGATCTCAGCCTCCTGAGTAGTTAGGATTATAGGCATGAGCCGCCACTCCAAGCTTCAGTGTATTTTAGAAGCTATGTCTAATAACTAAAATGTTAACTATCAGTCTCTTTTTATATTTATATTTGCCGCATAGCTACAGTTTAGTGATAGTAGGTTTTTTTTGTTGTTGTTGTTTTGCCAGTCCTGGGATTTGAGCTCAGAGCCTGAGCACTGTCTGAGCTCCTTTTGTTCAAGGCTAATAATCTACACTGAGCTACAGAGCCTCTGGCTTTTTCTGTTTATGTCATACTGAGGAATCAAATCCATGGCTTCATGCATGCTAGGCAAACACTCTACTACTAAGCCATATTCCCAGTCGTGATGTTTTGTTTTTCTTTTTGGAATCAGTATTGGGGATCAAATCTAGGTCCTAATACATGATAGATACTCTACCACTAAACCACACCCTAACCCCGTATTTTAAATTATGAGAATCTAAACATGAAATTTTCATTTCTTTTAACCCAGTTGTCCTACAAGGATTATAAAAATATCTAGGAAAAGGGAAAATTCCTTTGGTAGACCTTGCTATATGATTCATAAAAATTATGGAATCCCAAAATTTTAAGTGACAGAAACTAAAAAGTTAGATGCACTATTCAACCTACCTTTTCTTAGTTGAGGAAATCAAAACACTCAATTGATTACATTATCATATTTAAGAACCTTCAAATGCCCTAGTTTTATTTTAGGCAATAAAAAGAATTATCCTCAGAATATCTAGGATAAAATCAGACTTTTCTAGTCACCTCTTTTGTTTAATTTTCTAATTTTGTCTTTCACAAATCAAATTTATACTCATAACTTACTATTCCCATATGACGATTGCTTGGCTAAAGGGATCACTTACAAGAGTACGACTTTTTAAAAGGATGAAAAGATAGAAATATTACGTCTTTAATCTTACAAAAGAAGGAACAAGCCACCCCTGTCAATCTGAGGATTGGGGTCCCACGCCAGCCAGGCAGGAAAGTCTATGAGACACTATATCAAATTAACTACCAGAAGTCCAAAGTAGAGCTGTAAAGAAGAACATTGTTAATAAGCTCAGCATCTATATCCAGATGCATAGTATAATGTTCTAATGAATCAAGATTCACTTACATTCTAAACTTCATATTTCATTTTTCTGTAAAATATTAGTGCGAGACTGATGAAAATAAATTATAAATTTCATGACTGTCCCATTCCTTTGATTGAATCTACATTCTCTGGAAGTAAATTTGAAAGTTTGAATGCATTGAATCCCAAAATTTAACTTGTTTTTTTGTTCTGTATATATTAGTATACTGCAGGATTAACAATCTGTGTGCTTTGGATCAAACCACCCAACCTTTCAGAACCTCAATTTGAGGTTTTGCTTTTTTGTTTCGTTTTTCTTTTACATAGGGAGGTGTTGATTTTTGTGTAAAATGGTTATAATAAGATTTCATTCATAGAATTGTCAGTTAAGTGAAATTATATGTAATAAAACTTATTTGAATTGTAAGATGCTAACGAATGAAAAAGATAGAAGACATAAACTAAACCTATTTACTTTTCAAATGTCTTTATAGTCCCACAAAAGGGCTCCAGTGAATTGCTTCTCCTTTTTTCCAAGTTTTCTGTGGAGTTCTGGCATATATAAAGAAACTAGGACATTTATTTTTGGAAGGTGATTTTAAAAAATGTTTTTTGATCAGCTTTGGAACTATAAAATTTTTTAATTTTTTTCCCGTTACAAGCATTGTACTGTGTTTGAAATATAAATTTTGTGCTTATACAGGAAGATATCAAGTCTCTTACTTCACACATAGTTGAGAACTTTTATAAAGCACTTGAATCAATTGAATATGTTCAGACATTCAAAGGATTGAAGACTAAATATGAACAAGAAAAAGACAGACAAAATCAGAAACTGAACAGGTATTGTTTATTATATTTGTAGCCTACAAAATTGAATCCACAGTTGCCCATAGTTTAGATCTTATATGTGAAGTTTACCAGTAATTTTCTGTCACTGGATAGCATAGTATTCCACTAGAGGTAGGATATCTTACCTGCCCCAAATCCATTATATGATTAATAACTACTGTGTGGTAACTGAAGGTGAGCTTTCAGTTTATAACATCCAATTTATTTTGGAGAGTTCTCAGGTTGTTTTATGTCATGACTTTTGAAGTGCAGTAAACCATTAGTATCCACAGTTATATGGTTCTAAGGAGACCACCAGTTTATATCTATACCATGCATACTATATGTCTGAGTATTCCAGTGGAGTAGGTGACCTTATTGTCACACCATTACTGATATATACATTAATTCTGCTCACCAAAAATTAGATCTTATTTCATATTTTATTCAAACACTGGAGATGCTTAATACATTTTTCTCATAATACTGTCCAGCTTCCACAAAATTAAATCTAAAATTTTCACTGTCTCATTTAAGCATATTGAATGCCATTTTCAGCCTGGAAAATTACTTTTTATCATGCTTTTTATGAGGCATATTCACAAAATTAGGGACAAGGAAACATTCAGCTGATCACATAAATACAAGAGAAAATAAAATATAGGAGTAACTGGGACCATCTGTAGCATTCATTGAGCCACGCATTACACATAAAGGGATTATAAAGTTCTGATTTTGAGATTTTTTTTCTTTTTTTTTTTTAATGTACTTGGTCAGAACTTCATGAAATAAATCCATAAATAACATGGATTTACTATACACATAGTTAAAATCACTTCAGCTGTTTGCTGTACATCTTTTTCCCTTAAATATAATCTGATCATGAAAGCATTACTCAGTATTTGTGATATATTTCTTACAGTGTACCATCTATATTGCGCAGTAACAGATTTCGCAGAGATGCAAAGGCTTTGGAAGAAGATGAAGAAATGTGGTTTAATGAAGATGAAGAGGAGGAAGGAAAAGTGGTTCTGGCACCAGCTGAAAAGTCTAAGCCAGAAGATGATTTCCCAGATAGCTATGAAAAATTTATGGAAACTAAAAAAGGTATAAAACTCTTTTGCGTATAGTACCTCTTCTTAGTATATTCAATTTTTCAAGAAGGTCTTGTCATAGTTTACACAACATGAGAGACCTGAATTTTGTGCCTTATTTTAAATTTTTGGGCTGAGAATGTGGCTTAGTTGTAGAGCGCTTGCTGGCATGCATGAAGCCTTGGGTTGATTCCTCAGTACTTCATGAACAGATAAGGCAAGAAAGTGATGCTGTGACTCAGAAGTGGTAGAGCACGAGTCTTGAGTAAAAAAGTTCAGGGACAGCACCCAGCTCTTAAGTTCAAGCCCCAGGGCTGGCAAAAAAGACAATTGGTTTGGTTTGGTTTGGTTTTGCAGACAAGTTTTAGTCTGCAGCTCAGGCTGGCCTTAAACTTTGAATCTTCCAGCTTCAGCCTTCCAAGTGCTAGGATTTACAGATGTGCACTACCATACCTAAATTGTATATGAAAATCCCACTGGGTATTTTTATTTCTGTTACTGAGATCTGAGGATTGCAATTCAAAGTCAGCCCAGGCAATAATGTGTGGGAGATTCTTATCTCCAATTAACCAACCAGAAAACCGGAAGTGATGCTGTGGCTCAAGGGGTAGGGCTCAGGCCCAGAGTCCTAGCTCCACAACCTACAGAGAAAGGGGGGGGGGGGGGGAAAACTGTGGGGTAGGTTGTTAATAACAGACTATATAGGGCCGGGAGTTTGGCCTAGTGGTAGAGTGCTTGCCTAGCATGCACGAAGACCTGGGTTCGATTCCTTGGTACCACATACTTAGAAAAAGCCAAAAGTGGTGCTGAGGCTCAAGTAGTAGAGTTTTAGCCTTGAGAAAAAAAAAAAAATCCAAGGACAGTCCTCAGGCCCTGAGCTTAAGCCCAGGACTCGCAAAAAAAAAAAAAATAATAATAATAATAACAGACTATAGATCTGTAAAAACTTCATGAAGCATTCTACCTGTACTTTGTAACAGACAAAGTAACCTCAGAGAAGTGACTTTTGAGCATGGGTACTTACAAAGTGATCCTGAGGATCATGTTATAAAGTGAACACCTGTGGCTATAATACTAGCTACTCGTCAGGCCTTAAGATCTAGAGGATAGTGGTTCAAAGGCTGTCTAGGCAGAAAAGTCCATATGACTCTTTATAAGCAAAAAATTTGGTTTATATTCCTAGCAGCCAAGAGTATGGACTTGAACTTGAATTTTGTATTCTTGTTTGGCTTTTCCTCATCAGCTACAAGTGTCCAGCCCCTGGACTTATTTTGAATGTGACGATTTCTAAAGGCCTATATTAGAAAATTCATTTAATTGATTTATCATATTTTTCCCTAAAGTTGTTATTTCATTTGCCACTTGCTCTGGTTTAGGGTTTTTTGTTTTGTTTGATTTCCTCGTTTGCTTTGTGCATGTACTAGTACTAGGCTTGAACTAGAAGCCTGGGTGCTGCCCCTGAGCTTTTTCTGCTTGAAGCTGTTGCACTGTACCACTTCAATCATAATTCCCCTTCAAGCTCTTTGCTTTTTAATTGTAGATAAGAGTCTCATGGGCTTACCTGCCCAGATTGACTTCAAACCACTATCCTCAGATTTTAGCCTCCTGAGTAGCTAGAAGTATAGGCATGAGCCACTGGTGTTCATCTTCTATTTACTGTTTTACTTTAAGGCAGCTGGTAGCCTATTGATATATCCTAAGGCCCTTCTGGATTGTTTTTTAAAAATCTTCCTTTTTTCATTACATATTACTCTTACTGTTAAAAGAAGCAATAAGACTGCTTGAAATACTGCATCCACTGAACTCTACCATGCTGCTGAAAATGACATACAAAACTACAAGTAAAGCCAGGCTCAGTGATCTGAAGATCATAGCTCAAAGCCAGCCTAGGTACTAAAAAGTCATAATAATCGCCAATTAATAACTGAAAATGTAAATGGGGCTGTGGCTCAAAGGGTAGGGCAATATCCTTGAGCTGAAGAGCTCAGGGATAACGCCCAAGCCAAGAGTTAAGTCCCACAGCTGACCAAAAAATAAAAAAGCTACAAGTAACCAGATACTAGAAGAGATTCAACATGTATGCCATAAACAGATAAAGGAACCTATAATATTTAGAGAATAAAAAGATTAGGCAAGCTAGGCACCAGAAAATCAGATTGTCGTATCTCAGTGTGGTAGAGCAGTAGTCTTGAGCTGAAGAGTTTAGGAACAGCACCCAGGCCCAGAGTTCAAGTCCCACAACCAACAAAAACAAAACAAAAGACTAGAGAGTGCTTACTTACTGTCTAGAGAGTGCATATAGAATGTTACTTGCTGGCAATGACTAGTAGGCTTCAATAAGGAGTAAGGAATATAAATCAAATTGAAAGTCTAATGAAAGAGTCCACTAATGAATCCTTTTAAGTAACACAAGTTCAGGATTATAGCATAGGAGCAGCCAAAAAAATTACCTAGTTCTTAAGATTCTTTCTAATGTTTAAGACTTAAATGTATCACGCAGACTACAAACTTCACACTATACTTGTTACCTTTTAGAAAACAAAGGTAACATTTTATGCTTTTAATCTTTTCATATGCTTTGGTTTAGCAGTATTAATATAGGTTAAATTTTTTGCTTTTGCTTTAGCAAAAGAAAGTGAAGATAAAGAAAACCTTCCTAAAAGAACATCTTCTGGTAGCTTCAAATTTACTTTCTCCCACTCTGCCAGTGCTGCTAATGGAACAAACAGTACAAACAGTAAATCTGTAGTGGCTCAGACAC
Source organism: Megascapheus bottae (assembly GCF_031878675.1). Lineage (NCBI taxonomy): Eukaryota > Metazoa > Chordata > Mammalia > Rodentia > Geomyidae > Megascapheus > Megascapheus bottae. The sequence continues at coordinate 46,084,910 of NC_143515.1, forward strand.
CACCACCAAGTTCTAATGGGTCATCTTCCAAAACTACAAACTTGGCTACATCAGTAACAGCCACCAAGGTATGTGAAATAGCTCTGTACACACACAGATTTTGCCTTTTCTATCTGAAGCTGCTTATTGAATAATCAAAACAATGTCAAGGAAAAAAAATGGTTTGTCATTGACAGCTAACATTTACTTCAGGCTTATCTGGCTCACCTTTTTTTTTTTTAATTAGAATTTTCATTGGTTTTTATTATAAGAATTTTTGTTACTGGAACATTGTTGATGAAAATAGAATTTGATTTTATTCAGTTACATTTGCACAACTTCCAGCAACTGGGTTTATCATGAGCTGTCTTCTAATCATACAGACACACTGCTTTCATTGAGCACAGAATCTCAGTGTTAGTGCACAGGCCCGTAGTTCAAGCTCAGCACCAAAAAGAAAAGAATGCTAAACCATAGGTTAATTTACAGTATATATCTAGATGTAATTTATTCAAAAGGTACAAAAGTACTTAGCAACTTCCGTATAGTATTCCATATACAGAGATGGTTCTGAATCATTTTCATAAATATCAGAAGCATAACTTTTTAAAAATTATCTTGAGGAAATGCTCTACTAATCCAACAGAATTTAAGTGTATGATAACATATTCACACTGTAGACTACAAATACTTCTTTAATGAAATGGAATTTGATATAACATTGAAAGCTTCCTACATTATTTTTTTAAGTGAATTTGATTGTGTAAGTGTAGATGTAAAGTCTTAAATTTTATAGTCAGGTTTCTAGATACATCTAACAAGTGTGTAATCAGCTTCACAGAATGCATTTGATGAGTGACAGGCCTTTTTCCAACATTTTATATTTTGTATTTTTATTGTAAACATTGGAAAAATGTACATTTGCTTGTGATGCATATTTATATAGAAACTATAAATAAAATTCAAAATTAAATTGTGTAAATGAGTTCTTAAGACAACTTATTAATCAAAAGCCAAAAAAATCATTTCACATGTTTAACCACTTGGGATTGAAATATTTGTACATTATGATATACAGTCTTAAGCACAATTAAAACTTGTGTTGGTAACTCAGTTATCTTTACATATATAGATTGATACCTTTTATACTATAATTTTTTTCTCCTCAAAATCTGTTCGACCTAAAATTATATTAATAGTAGTGGCACCTAGTAGTACTTACTGAACACCATACTAATTACAGTACGAGAATGTGTTACATTTTAAAATACTTCAATGAAATCTTAAGTACTATAATAGGTTTTCAGATGAAGAAACTGAGATATAGGTACATTAAAACACTTCTACCACTAATCATGGATTTTTAAAAAATAGCATTGTAACTTGAAGTCACACTGCCATCAACATATTAAGGTGAATACAGTGGCTCAAACCTAGCTACTAGGAGGTGGTAGCATTCAGAGGATGATACAGTTTAGTGCCGGCCAGGCATAAATAAGAGTTTACAAGATTCCTTCTCTGTATAGGTATGGTGGCTTGCACCTGTCATCTCAAGGGCAAACGGAAATACAAAAACAAATAGGACTAAAAGAGTCCTCATCAGTATCAGGCCCAAAGCCAGACCCTAACTTTTCAAAGGGGAGGACCCCTAGCAGAGTAGTTCAAAAGGTAGAGCCTTGCCTCTTAGCAGTGAGACTTGAGTTCAAGGCCAAGTATACATACATTCTCTATACATTAACACCAGCCATACTGCCCCCTGCTAAAGATGTGTTATTTAGCGGAGCAAGAAATGGGACTCTTATAAGCATGTTTTAATAGACTTCCTGGTGACTTTAAGATGTTCAGAGGCCTTTAGTTGGTAGTTTTACTTATAATCCGGCTGTATTAATGTCAGATGCCTAAGTTCAGTAGATATGAAGCTCCTTGAGTTAAATTACCTTGTCCCTATAGAGATCGACAGGGTTTGAATTAGTGTTTACAGCAGCTCTCTCCAGATTGATTCAGAGACCCTACAAAGAGACCTCATATCTGAAGTGAGAGTGAGGGACTATTTCATCTCCAGGGTTCCTTTAAGCTTCCAAATGTTACGATTTTTAGTCCTGTTATTTTCCCCATTAGTTTTGGGTTTTGTTTTGTTTTTTTTTTTCTTTTGGGGGTTGTTGCTTTTTTGTTCAAGTAAGGGGTTTGAACTCAGGACCTTGTACTCTTTTTTTTTTTTTTTTTTTTCCAGTAGGCCTTTTCATTCATGACTAGAACTCTACCACCTTGAGATACCACCAGTTTAAGGCTTTCTTGCTAGTTAATGGGAAGATAAAGATCTCCAGTTATTTGTCTGCCCCAGCTACCTTCAAACTGTCATTCTCAGATGGCAGCCTCCTAAGTAGCAAGGATTATAGGCAGGAGCCATTGTGCCCAGTCTACAATGACATTTTGTTGAATTGAGTTCTGAAATTTCACTTGTAAAAATGTAAGAATATAAAAATTGGATTCTGAGTGCCACCAATTATGTACACGTTCATAATTCAATAGTTCCTTTATTTTGAGATATACATGATTTAGTAAAAACAGCCTCTATATATCCTTTCTAATGAGCTGTTTTGTGATAATGAGCCAGGGTTTTCTACATTATATATGTTACAGACACTTTTTTCATTCTTGAATAGGGGAGTTTGGTTGGCTTAGTGGATTATCCAGATGACGAAGAGGAAGATGAAGAAGAAGAAACATCTCCCAGGAAAAGACCTCGCCTTGGTTCATAAAATATTTGCTGGAAGACCCCCAGCATGTGGTCTTACTAAAATGCTGCAACTGTTCAATGAGCTGAAATTCTCATTCAGAAAGCTTTCTCACTTGAACCTATAAATATATACAAGGAATAGCAGACACAGTATATCACCTAGGAGTTAGTTGTGTAAGAAAACAAACTAGGCTTCCCAGGAACTTAATTGCTTGCTGGTAATTAAGGGGTTTGACTTTCAGGCTATCAAAAAAAAAATAATGGTTAAGTTATCTGAACCTGGGAGGTAGCTTTTCAACAAGGAAAGTCTCAGGTTTTGGGACGGTTTCGGGGAGGAAAGAGTTGATAAAATAATATTAATGCAGGGTTATTCCAGGGGGTTAACCAAACCAGAAAAAAATCTAAAGCTTCAGTTGCAAATCCAATAACATTACTTATATACTGGTGCTGGCATGGTGTTTTAATCAGTTGCCTCTTTTTAAAAGGAATTTTTAATGGAAAATATTGAATTGTCATATAAGAAGTGAAATCAAGTTATTGGGACCATTTTCTTTGAAGATTTCACAGAAATTCAGCCTTTTGGATATTTGGAGGGAAGTACACCCTGTAGAGTACATGTTGAATTCCCTGTCAGGAATTTCACTATATATTTTGACAGAAGTCAAGCGGAATTCAAAATGGATGGGCTAGTATTACATTAAAATCAGCACTTTTAGGGGATAACCACAGTCAAGAAACAGTACAGTAATAGTCCTCATGAGCCTACCTGGGATATAAGAGGATGTTTCCATCCACTTACCAGTACAGTCTTTTGTGAAAGGTAAAGACACTTTCTATTCTGTCAGTAAAATTGTCTCTTGAGATCTTCAGGCAGGTTTTAAAGTATAAAAGCTAATGTAAAGAATAGTGCTAAACCTAAAATGGCATTTAACATCTAGAGGCCATTTTGATTCATAAAGTTACTTAGGTATCATAATCACACACAGCACATGAAGCTTTTCCATATACAAAAAGGGTGTAATATGAAAGCTGCTTTTTTTAAGAGTAAAAGCACATTCCATGTACGTGAATGAATTTAAAATAATAAATTGAGGCAAACAGTTAAGAGGTTTTATTTTTAGAACAGCAATTTAACTGTAAATATTTTAATGTTAGTTTGCTCATCTATGATCTGAGATCATGCTGAGATGGAAAAAAAAATGTCCCCAAACTACAATTTAACAATGCACATTGGGAAAAATAAAATCTAAAAAATAGTAATTCCACTTATAGTCTTTAGATCACCTTTTGTAATGTGTTATGGGTCCATTTTCCCAGAGTAGCTTAAACTGAAGCAGTTTCCCCTGTTTGGAAATTTTGTAGTTAATTTTAATTTTGGCTATTGTTTGGAAAAGATGGGCTGTCTGTGTAGATATGAAGTATAGTTTTTTCCATAAAACAGATGTTTATTTTGTATTAAAAATACCACTGTACTTGTTTTACACCATTTGTATACATGTGGTGATATTAATGCTGAACTGTACAATTCAGGAATTAAAATGTGACCCTGTAATTCCATGGTTGATGCTTGTGTTTGGTTTGTTGTAAATATGTTCATTTCCATTTTGAGATAATGTCCATTTTATATTACCTTTGAAAGCCAATAAAATCCATAAAAATATTAGAAACCACTGAACAACCTAAACTGATGAGTGCCAATTCCTCATAGAACTATTCTCACCTCTAAATAAAATGTCCACCTCATAACACAATTAGGCCAGAATATCTGTAACCTACTTAAGTATCCCAGTCCTAAAATGCTTCATTGAGGGGATAAAGGAGTAATTATGTACCTTATGATAGGGTTCTCTGAAGAACTGTCAAATCTTAAAACTTACAAGTTGTCATAAAAACCTTAAGGTGGAAATGTTTTCTTAAAATACAGTATGACAGTCATGATTACATATATGCTTACAGAACAAAATACACATTGATTTGAAAGCACAAATGGGAGCATTCTAAGTTAGCTACTATCTGAAGTGACTATCCCTGAACAGTAACTGGACTGGCAAAAAAAAAAATGTATTTCAGTAATGTATCATCTTTTCTCAATGAATTAAGCCATAGTTCATTAAATAGCTTTAAAAGATCTACACATAAGTATCTAAAAACTTTTTAATAAAAACTTAGGTGGAGAGGGATTGAGGGAGGGTGAGTATGGGTGTGCATGTGCCAACCTGGGGCTTGAACTCGGCCTAGGCAGTATCCCTGAGCTTTTTTTCCTTTTATTTTTTTGCTCAGGAGCCACAGTGAATAAGAATCTCTTGAACTGCAGGCATGAGCCACCAAAACCCAGCTTAATCACTAGTTTTTATTGCCTCCCTACTTATGAAGCTAACAAATACAGAAAACTAGATTTTTTTGTAGGTTGAGCGTTGGAACTGTACTAAAATTTGCTAATTTGGTATCTTTTAAGTTTTTTGTTTTTTGTGGTTTTTTTGCCAGTCCTGGGCTTGGGCTCGGCCTGAGCACTGTCCCTGGATTTTCTCAAAGCTAGGGCTCTACCACTTGAGCCACAGCACCACTTCTGGCTTTTTGCTATGTATGTGGTACCGAGGAATCGAACCCAGGTCTTCGTGCATGCTAGGCAAGCACTCTACCACTAGGCCAAACTCCCGGCCCCTTGTTTAAGTGTTTAATTGTAGATTTACAGAGATAAAATGGACTTATAAATTTAACCTCAGGAGTGTCCTGTAAAAGAAGAAAGATTTGGTAAGCTTTAACAAACTAGAAAAAATAGGGACTAGAGATCTACACCCACTAGTTGGTGGCATTTCCTTCAACAGGTTTATATCTTTTGTTTTCAAAATTGTTTTTACAGAAAAGGTGGATATTTTAAGCCAGGAGTGTGGCCTAGCAGTAGAGTGCTTGCCTAGCATGTATGAAGCCCTGGGTTCAATTCCTTTGGTATTACATTCACGGGGAAAAAAAACAAGTACTGTAGTAGCTCAAGTAGCAGAGCTCTAAACTTAAGCCAAAGTGCCCAGGGACCGTGCCCAAACCACGAGTTCAGTTCCCAGGACTAACAAAAATAAAATAAAATAATAAAAATAGGTGGATGTTTTAACATTCACCATACCTGTTTTCCAACTCCTGACTCAAATGTGAAATGTGGACTCCACTTTACCACTCTCCAGAGATACTCTTCTGACTGAATTGCCACATGCTTGACAGACCCATGACTGCATCCATAGAGCAAGCACACATCATTAAAAATGAAAAGAATTTTCTGTAACTTCCCACTGTCTAGACTGCAGAATTTTAAATGAATATATTTTTTATACAAAATTCTATAGGATTCCACCTACTTCACCTTCAAATACTAACTTACACACTGCAGATCATATCTCCTACTTCAGGACCCGAGTTTACTGTTGTCCATGTATATGCCCTAAGAATCAGCTTAAAGGAGGTTTAGCCAGGGCTGGGAGTTTGGCCTAGTGGTTAAAGTGCTTGCCCAACATGCATGAAGACCCGGGTTCGATTCCTCAGTACCACATACATAGAAAAAAGCCGGAAGTGGTGCTGAGGCTCAAGTGGTAGAGCTCTAGCCTTGAGAAAGTCCAAGGACAGTGCTCAGGCCCTGAGCTCAAGCCCAGGACTGGTAAAAAAAAAAAAAAGACACCCTGTGCCTTTTCTTTGTAACCATTTTGGGGACCTTTGTCATTAGTCTCATGAAACCAGGGATCCCACCAATCTAATTTATAACTATAATCTTAGTGCATAGCGTATAAATGCCTGATGTGTCAAATTAGAATAATATACTATGAGCAAGTCTCTTTCCATACCCTCTTTTTTAAATTAAATTGAAATTTGTATCTAATAAAAGTTAACTGCCTTCCATATTGCCTTTCTACCACAGCTATTTGAAATAATATATATATTTGCATTTACAGAAGTATTTACTTCAGAGTAATAGTTTATGGATTAAATAATTTATTTTTAAGAAAATTTGGACTTCTGTTTTGCTATTTAATTATTACTTATTAATAACTTCTTCTTTAAGTTTCTCTGCAAGCAATCGCCTCCTTAGTAATGTTTGCTTCTCCTCTGCTGTCATTTCTGGTTTCTCTGTCATTTCCTTAAAGAAGAAAAAGAAAAAAATTGACTACAGTATACAATGAATCTACGAATCCAGAATTCCCTAAACATACTGCCCAAAAGAATAAAGAATTTTAAGGATACTTTTAAGAGGGGGGAGGAAGCTGGATATAGCTTCCCTAAATATAGCTATAGTTCCCCTAAATCTCTGTAAAACCTCTTTAGGAAAGCCCTCAAGAGGTAGTGGATGGGAAACAGTTCAAACTTTTTAGACAGTTAAATTTTTAGACAGACTAGATCAAAATTTTTAGTCAAACTACTAATCATTCTGAACTCAGCAAGGAAAGTAGAAAAATAATGCATTTATAATGAAATTGCTATTGTTATACCTCCCCAAATCCTTATCACTACTCTTAGAAAACACTTGGCTGGACTGGGAGTTTGGCTTAGTCACAGAGTGGCTTGTCTAGCATGTACATTCCTCAGTACCACACACATAGAAAAACTCAGAAATGGTGCTGTGGCTCAAGTGGTAAAGCACTAACCAAAAACACCCAAGGACAGTGGGCAGGCCCTAAGTTCAAGCCCCGGATTGGTAAAAAATAAATACTTAGCTGCTATTGGACTAGTCATTAATATTAATAGATCTATGAGCACAATTTATTGAAGTCATCTTACACACATGGATTTGGAGAATTTCATTTTTAGATGTACAAAGTGTGGTATATTAGAGCCAGCCATACCTCTACCTCGCCAGTAGGTTTTCCTTTCTGCTCCACATTGTGGATCTGCTTAGTCCTTAAATCTTTTCTCATTGAAAGCAATTTATCTCTCTTTTGCTTGAGATAATGTTCTCGTTGCCTCAGCTCTTCTGCTCCTAGTGCTGACAGACTCTAGGTCAAATAAGTAAAGGAATTAGGTAAATTCATGGCCACATAACAAGTGCAAAGACACTTAATTCCTCGATTGGTACCTACTGCAAGTTCTATTTACATTTTGGTTCAAGCAAGGCATGATTGGTGTACATGTAATCTCAGCCTGAGATATACAGTAAAGATTACTGTCTCAAAAAATAAAATAAGGCCAGGAGTTTGGCCTAGCATGCACGAAGACCCGGGTTCGATTCCTTGGTACCACATACTTAGAAAAGTGGTGCTGAGGCTCTAGCCTTGAGAAAAATTCAAGGACAGTGCTCAGGCCCTGAGCTTAAGCCCATGACTGGCAAAAAAAAAAAAAAATTGAGTTCAGATTCCTAACAAAAACCAAGTCTATGGCTGTTTTACATTGGTGCTTTCCAACACTGTCATAGTTCCTCAAAGTGGTGACTTTGACTTACTGCTATTGGTCCTTCAATGCCAGCATGTTCTAAACCAGGAATCTTCAGGCCTTTTTGTGTAAAGGAGGAAGTGTCAGAAAATGGTTCCATCTTTCTTGCTGACTGATTAGCAAAATTCACTTCTGGTAGTAATAAGATAATGAGACCAATTAGGACAAGTATTAACACAGACTTGAATGATCTTCCATTAGTATTTTCTCTCATAATCAATCCATGCATGTTCAGTACCTACCCTGCACCAGCCACTGGGAAAGGATAATAAACACAGTCTGTTGTAAGAGCCTGGTCTATAATAGTGATATTTCAACAAATACCAAGCTACTGCTGTTTGCACACAAATTAAAACTATGCTGTGATATAAAACAATCCAAATAAGCGGTACACTAATCCTTTACCAGTAATATAATTGTATTCCATACTTTTTCTCGCAGATAAGAACAGAGACTGTAACATCTCTATTAAACTACATTTTTGTTTTGTAGCACTTAATATAAGCGATTTTTGTTTGCAACTGCATATTGAAAGTAACTATAAACATACCAACACACTGACAAAAAGTAAAGGGTTTTTTGTTTGTTTGTTTTGCCAGTCCTGGGGCTTGAACTCAAGGCCTTTTTGCTCAAAGCAAGCACTTTTACCACTTGAGCCACAGCACCATTTCAGGCTTTTTCTGAGGTACTGAGGAATCAAACCCAGGGCTTTTGTGTGTGCTAGGTAAGCACTCTACTACTAGGCCATACTCCCAGCCCTCTGCTGTTGTTTTTTTTGGTTTTTTGGTTTTTTTAACTTTTAACAGGTAAGAAAATGAAAAGATCTCTAACACAAGCAGAACCTAAAAGCACTCAAGTCTTTCCAATAACTGGTGATTATGCAGAGACATGATTAACTTCTAATTACTCCTCTGAGCTATTTTTTATTATTATAAAATTAAAAGACAAGCCAGGTATGGTGGCTCCCTAGCTACTCAGGAGGCTAAGATCCGAGGATCATGGCTCAAAGACAGCCTGGGCAGAAACATCCACAAGACTCTTATCTCTAACTAATCACCAAAGAAAAAGCATGAAGTGAAGCTGGGGATTAAGGGGTTCAGCATTAGTCAAGCAAACAGCTCAGGGACAGCACCCAGGCCCTGACTTCAAGCTCTACCACTGACAAAAAGAAAAAAAGTCATGGATAAACACAATAAACTTAGGTGAATTATAAGGATTCCTTTTGTTTGCTTGGGTTTTGTTTAGTTTGTTTTTTGACAGGGTCTTGCTATGTAGCCCGGACTGAGCTAGAATTCACTATATAACCTAGACCAGCTTCAAAATCCCAGTCCTCCTGCCTCAGATTCTCAAGTGCTAGTAGTAAAGATGGAGACCCCCACAATTAGCAGAAATGTCTTCTAAAGTATGGAAAAACATAAGATCTAGAGTCACAATTTTACCATTTACAGATTTGGTGACCTTGATAAAATCATTCAGCTTCCTTGAATTTCTTGTTTTTTAAAACCCACCCAAAGAAAGAAAGCCAAGTACAGTGGCTCATCCCTAGAATCCCAGCTACTGAGATGATGAGACCAAGAGAATCAGTTTATTGTCAGCCCAAGCAAAGAAACTGGTGACACCGCATCTCAATAAAAACAACAGGGCATGGTGGTATATGCCTGTCATCCTAGGTACAATGGGAAAGTAAAACAAAAGATTTCAATCCAAGCATAGGCTGAAAAAAAAAAAAAGACTCTATTTCAATATAAACTATATAAAAAAGACTGGAAGATGAAACAGAGTGATGGGAAGAGTGACACTGATCAAGATTCATTGTACTCATAAATTGACATGTCAAGTTGACACGCCTTTGTACGACAAAGGTAATTTAAAAAATGTTAAGGGAACTGGGGATAAGATTCAGTGGTAGAGCATATACCTAGCAAACACAAGGTCTTGAGTTCAAACTCTAGTACCAAAAAAAGTCTAATCATAATATATACCTGACACCTGATTTTCAGAAAAAGGCATTTAAAAACACAGATATTAGCTGGGGGCCAGTGGCTCACACCCGTAATCCTAGCTACTTCAGGAGGCTGAGACCTGAGGATCATGGTTTAAAGCCAGCCCAGGCATGAAAGTCCAATGAGACTCTTAGCTACTCTTATCTCCAATTAACTTTTCCAGAAAACAGAAAACCAGAAGTGGCACTGTGGCTCAATGTGGTAGAGTACTAGCCCTGAGCTGAAGAGCTCAAGAGTTCAAGCCCATGACTGACAAAAGAAAAAAACACAAATATTCCAGAATAAAATGATTCAATTTTAATGTCAGTATTTCTTGATTCCTTAGTATTGGAGAGGGTGGGAGAGGGGGGTAGGAGGGGAAAGGTGGGCACAGAGTGTGGCCTAGTAGTAGAGTGCTTGCCTGAAGCCCTGGGTTTGATTTATGGTACTACATATACAGAAAAAGCCATAAGTGGTGCCATGTCTCAAGTGGTAGAGCGCTAGCCTTGAGAAGGCTCAGGGACAGTGCCGAGGCCCTGAGTTCAAGCCCTAGGACTGGCAAAAAAAAAAAAAAAAAATGGTAGTTCCAGCTACTTGAGAGGCAAAAAGTTATCAAGACACTATCTCAACAAATAAGCCCAAAGTATAGCAGCATAAACAATAATATATATAACCCACTATATGTGTATATATATACTACATATATTGTAAACATATATATTACATGTAATATAAGTACACGATTACATCTTCTATACTTTTATATGGGTCACATTTCCAAGTCACACTAGTCAAAAAACATGATCACTGAAAAACACAAGGGGCTGGAGGCAGGTCAGAACATTTAAAAACGAAATGCAAGCACTTGAGAAACAGGGATAGAGAGATCATAAAGAGACCAATCTCCTGTAATAAGTAGAACACACTGCCTCACACCTCCAGTCCTAAATACTGGGGAGGTAGAGATCAGGAGGATCATGATTGAAGGCCAGTCTAGGCATAAAGTTCATGAGACTCCATCTACTTGATTTGAGATACACTCATCTCAAACTAGGTAGATAAAGAAAATCATGGTCCAAGCCAGCACAGACAAAACAAGAGAACATTTTGAAAGAATAATGAAAACCAACTGAGCCCTGGTGGCTGAAACCTATAATCCTACCTACTCAGGAGGTTGAGATCTGAGGCTTATGGTTTGAAGCTAGCCTGGGCAGAAATGTCCATGAGACTGTTACCCCCAATTAACCACCAGAAAACCAGAAACGCGATCGAATTGTTAGAACACTAGCTTTGAGAAAAAAAAATCTCAGGGGCCGGGAGTTTGGCCTAGTGGTTAAAGTGCTTGCCTAGCATGCATGAAGACCCAGGTTCGATTCCTCAGTACCACATACATAGAAAAAAGCCGGAAGTGGTGCTGAGGCTCAAGTGGTAGAGCCCTAGCCTTGAGAAAGTCCAAGGACAGTGCTCAGGCCCTGAGCTCAAGCCCAGGACTGGCAAAAAAAAAAAAAAAAAAAATCTCAGCTACAGTGCCCAGGCTAATAGTAATAATAATAGTGCCAGGTAATAGTAATGATAATAACAACAATGGATGCCAAACCAAAGGGCTGGGTACATGGCTTCTGTAGTAGAGTGCAAGGCTCAGACCCCAGTAACACACACACAAGCACACAGGTACACACAAAGCCAAATAAAAGACTTAGGAGAATATTAAAAGTAGAGATTTGCCTTATACTTAACAAATTCATCCACTAACATTTCCTATGAGGATTCTCATCAATTTTGATTCCAAAGACAAAATTTCTGACTAGACAACTGGACAAATTCTTCTTCCTACCTTTTAATTCACTGGGAAAATAATTTATTCTCTTTCCAGGTTAAGCAACACCATGTAACTGAGCAAGAGAAAGAATACCAAATGGTGTGAGAACACATCTTGTATGCTACAGCTGTGGCCCAACAGGTAGTGGCTCCCTCAAAGAACTCCCTGCTTTCACATACAGACTTCATGTAAAAATATAAGGAGCTGCGGTGTAGCTCAGGAGTAGAGCACTTGCCTAGCATGTGTGAGGTCCTGGGCTCAATCTCAGCACAGTGGAATAAAAGGCAATCTGGACTGTGAAACCTTGTCACCCAAACAAAAATGGTGATAATACTTCAACTAAAACTCTTTCATAGATACTGGCAAGATTGCTGAAGGCTGAATTTATTTGTGATTATGATATACCTAAATGTATATGCCAGTGTACCTTAACAAGCTTACCTGGAGGTGAAGGTGAAGAATGTCTGCCCCTTCTTCCGTGGGAATTACTTGCTCTTGCAGTCTCACCAGTATGCACTGACAGTTCTTCTGTTTGAGACTCCAATAACTTCAAGATTCCATAAGAAAAATTATAACATTATATAAAACAATTTTGTCTAATTTTGACTAATTCACTACTTATAAGAATCAAAGTTGTTAAGAAATTACTGACTAGCATTATGACATTTTTACTAAGGAAAAGCATGAACATGAAAGAAAAAGTTAAGTCAAAGTCATTCTGTAATGACATTTGAATGAAAAAGCTCATATCATTCCCACTGCATTTAAAATTTTAATATTAAATGAAAAAAAAAGAAAGTACTGACTAGGCCAAATACCAGTGGTTCACACCTGTACCCTGGCTATGAAAGAGACTGAGATCTGACAATCACAGTTCAAAGCCATCCCAGACAGCAAAGTCCATGCAATTACCAAAGAAGCCAGTAGTAGAGCTGTCATTCAAGGGGTAGAACACTAGCCTTAAGCAAAAAGAACTCCAAAGACAGCGCCCAGCCCAAGGTGGCTCATGCCTGTAATCCTAGCTACTCCGGAGGCTGAGATCTGAGAATCAAAGTTCAAAGCCAGCACGGGCACAAAAGAACCTGAGACTCATATCTCCAAATCAACATCTAGAAAATTGGAAGTAAGGCTTGGCTCAAGGGTAGAGTGGTAGCCTTGAGCTAAAGAGCTCTCAGGGACAACACCCAGGCCCAAGGGTAGGGTGGTAGCATTGAGCTGAAGAGCTGAGGGACAGGGCCCAGGCCAAGTTCAAGCCCCATGACCCACAAAAAAAAAAAAAAGAAAAGAAAGACAGCTCCCAGTCCCTGAGTTCAAACATCAAGACACCCCATACACACACACACACACACACACACACACACACACACACACACACACACACACACACACACACAAAGATTCTATTTCCCCTAAATACTAAAGACGTTACTAGTATTTTCTAGCTCACAGTTTTTGAGGTATGTAAACATTTCATTTCAAAACATACAGTGCTAATGGTATCCAGTATGGTTAGGATTTAGAACCCAGAAAGAGCAGGTCCAAACCCAGGCTCCACTCTTGTTCGTCAAGACAACAAGAAATACTCTTAAAACAATAGAAAATTACTAAGTTACAGTAATTTTCACTGTAACTATATGACAAACCTTTGAAATCTCTCAAATAGTCACAAGTTGTTTTATTTTGATTTCTAAAATGGAATGGTATGTTTATTAAACCAATCTTGGAAGAAAGTCAACTAATGCTAATTCATATTTCCCTAGAAGAAAATCCTGTTACATATAGTTTAGATAATTCACATATCTAAATCATCAGGTTCTATGGGCTGAGTAATAGATGCATGGGTTTATTACTACTTTACTTTTATATGTTTGAAAATTTCCCTAATAAAAGATCTGGAAAAAGTTTCTTCCAGGAAAAAAAAAATCATCTATATCTAAAATGTAGTATTCAAGAATCCTACTATGGCCTCCCTATAAATCAAAAGGTTAAAACTATTGTCTTTTCATAATAATGTTGAACTAGTTTATATTCTGTACTGTTACGTTTAGAAAGCCCTAAACTAAAGAGCTCAGGGACAAGGGCCCAGGCCTTTAGTTCAAGCCTCACAACCAACTAAAAAAAAAAAAATAGGATGCTTGATGAACTAGGAAGCTATAAACTGTAACTGCTGAGGGGTTTTGTTTGTTTACTTGTGTTTTTTAGCATTTTGTTTTGAGAATTTTTTGTGAGGGGAAGAATAGCAGGGATGTTGTTGCTGCTGTTATTTTAGTACTAGAGATTGAACCCAGGGCTCATACTTACTACATAATGACTTTGCCATACATTATCTACCACTGAGCTGCATCCACAGTACCAAAAATCACTTTCTTTCCAAGAATATTTAAGCCAGACACTGGTGGCTCATGCCTAGGTACACAAGAGGCTGAGATCTGAAGATCGCCGTACAAAGTCCAGGCAGGAAAGTTAGTGAGACTCTCATCTCCAATTAACCCCCAGAAAACCAGAAGTAGGGCTATGGCTCAAAGTGGTACAGTACTAGTCTTGAGCAAAAGAGCTCAGGCACAGCATTCAGGCCCTGAGTTCAAGCCCCATGCCTGCCTTCCCGCCCGCCCCCCAAAAAAATAATGTTGAAAGTATGCTCTCTTGTACAAAAGTATATGCTCTCTGTACAAAAAAAAGAACAAAAATATGAATATAAATGTCTAGATTTGAACAGAAAATATGAACACTATGAGGAAGAATATAGCACACATAAGTTTACATGTTAACAGCAAAGAGAAGATAGGTTATAAACTTAACAAGATTAACACTGTAATATGCTTATTTTATTATATGTTCTATAGTACCTGTTTTGTTCTCTTTCTCTCCTCTTCTTGGTCATATTCCTCTTTTGATTTTCTGAAAGATACAAGAATAAGGTAGAAGAGTAAATTTTCTTATGTGATCAAAGAACAAATATTTAACCAAGAAATATGGTAACGTAAGATTACATTATTAGCAAGATCTTTCATCATAATTGAAAATAACCAAGTATCACTCTAAAGTAGCTTACAATCAAACAGTATAAGCATAGGCAAAATACTATGTAGCATAGCTAGTAACATAAAATACAGATTTACCCATTTCTTCAAGAACTAATAATGAACTCTAGCTGTAAAAAAAGATTTGAAATCCTAAAGCCACATTTAAATGGCAACTGCCATTATTATTAACACAGAGACATTACTCCCACTCTCCTGGTAACAGATGTTTCTCCTCTCATCCTGACTTGTTGAATAGCATTTGATTCTATGATACAGAATTCTTGATGCCTTGTTCCAAATCCTATTAACTTCTGCAGACTACTTACTGAGACAGTCTGAATTAGGGAAACCACTAAAGTTGACAGTTACACACATTTATATCTAAATTCAAGCTTTCAGAAAAAGTATAAACTCATTGTACTATAACCAATGCAAGTTCACTAGTCCTCTGAACCAAATATTTTCTTTTTGGTAATAGTACTGGGACTTGAACTCAAGGCTTCATGCTCTCATTTGCCTTGCCTGCTCATGGCTGACACTCTACCATTTAAGCCATACCTCCAGTCTGGCATTTTTCTTTTTAGCTGGAGATAAGAGTCAAGGACTCTTCATCCTAGACTGGCTTTGAACCTCAGTCCTTCAGGTCTTAGTCTCCTGAGGAACTAGGATAAAAGTTGTGAGCAACACTGTCAAACTTGAACCAAATAATCATACATTTAAATTTATGAATTCAAGCAATCTGTTTCAACTCCTAAGAACATGTTTCCCTACCCCAAAAGGTAGGATCTGGCACAATTACTCAAAGCCCATGATCCTAGAACTCCTGTCACAGTTTTCAACTGGGCCCATCCTTTTATCTACCATCCATCCTGGTCTAGTCTAAGGTGACATAAATGAAGGGAGGTATCCTTTGCCTCTAAACCTAGGACAGTCTCACAAGAGCTTTAAAAAGTCAGACACTACCAGGTGCTTGTAGCTCATGCCAATTATCCTAGTTACTCAGGAGGCTAAGACTTGAGGAACACGGTTCCAAGCAGGGTACTCTACGAGAATCTCATCTGCAACTAACGCCCAGAAACCCAGAAGTGGCGCTGTGACTCAAAGTGGTAGAGTGCTAGCCTTAAGCAAAAAGAGCTCAGGGACAGTGTTCAGGTCCCAAATTCACCACACAAAGCCAGCCCCAGCACTAAAGTCCTTGAGACTCATCTCCAATTAACCACCAGAAAACTGGAAGTGGCTCCAGGGGTAGGGTGGTAGCTTTGAGCTAAAGAGCTCAGGGACAGCACCCAGGTCCAGAGTTCAAGCCCCATGACCAACAAAAAAATAGCATGGGAGGAATGGCTCATTGGTATCATACCAACGTAGCAAGTATAAGGCCTTGACTTTATAGACCCTACTACTCCCAAAAACAATAAACCTAAAAGAAAAAAGGACTAGAGGCATGACTCAAGTGGCAGAGTGCCTGCCTAGCAAGCACAAAATTCTGAGTTCAAACCATTCCCAAAAAACATGTTAAGCAACCCTACATTAAATACCCAAATACTCAAATATTGCAAAAATCTTTGCATGCCAATATGATGTACAAAACGTTTCAGTCTCTGGAAGGTTTTGGATTTCAGACTTCTAATTAAGGATGCTTATTCCATAATAAGAGCTATGAGGTAAATGATGTAAAAACACACTTCAGTTTCCAATTATTTTGAGTAAGAACTATTCAGTGTATATGTACATGTTATAAAATGACAAACTATATTAACAATCTGTAGTAAAGAATCTAGCTATTTTACTGGCACATAATAGTTTCTGGTTAAAAAGCATATATGTATATATTATATTATTAGTTATTGAGAAATAATCAAAGAGTACCTAAGAACTTCTCTCAGAATTTTCATCTCTTCTTGTTCAAGATCACTGACCACATCAGACCCATCAGTTAAGCAGTCAGGTAGTACACCTGTTCAAAACCAAACATCATGAGAATATCAACTGAACTGAAAACAATTCTCTCTCCTTGTTTCTAGTGCAATAAGTATAAATTGGTTTACAACTTATAACTTTAAAAATATCTAAGTCTTCTCATTTTAACTATTATCTGATAGCTTGCATATAAGGGGATAAGCCCCACCAAAATAACCATAACTTTGCATACAAATATCTCTCAGCCCAGGCACCAGTGGCTCCTAGCTACTCAGAAAGCTTAGGAGGATTATGGTTTAAAGCCAGCGATACAAGAAAAATCCATAAGACTTCCAAATAACCAGCAAAAATCCAGGCTAGTGGCATGGCTCCAAGTGGTAAAGTATCAGCCAAGTATGCAAGCTGGAAGTTCTCAAAGCAAATCCCTTATCACCTCCCCCCACTCAAAAAAAAAAGAAATCTTTCAGTACTTTTCTTGGTGTTAGCTATTAAAAATAATATTAAGAGCCGGGCGCAGTGGTTCATGCCTGTAATCCTAGCTGCTCAGGAGGCCGAGATCTGAGAATCAAGGTTCAAAGCCAGCCCAGGCATGAAAGTCCATGAGACTTATCTCCAATTAACCTCCAGAAAATGGGAAGTGGGGCTTGGCTGAAGGGTAGGGTGGTAGCCTTGAGCTGAAGAGCTCAGGGACAGCGCCCAGGCCTAGAGTTCATGCTTAATGACTCACCAAAATAAATAAATACATATATAAATAAATAAGTAAATATAATATCATTATTAAGGACAAACTAGTAGTTCAATGGCAGGGTGCTTAGCTAATATGTATTCACTGCTGTAGCAACACAAAAAGTAAAAGGTGTTTGGCAAAATTAATTAATGTAAGTTATATCTTCTATAATCAAACAATATCTAAAGACATACCATTGAAATCACCAAGCTGAACTTAAGAATTAAATCGTGCTTTCCGTCAGGCTTTGGTGGCTCATACCTGTAATCATAGCTATTGAGGAAGTCAAGATCTGAGAATCAAGATTCAGAGCCAGGGGCCGGGAGTTTGGCCTAGTGTTCAAAGTGCTTGCCTAGCATGCTTGAAGACTCGGGTTCGATTCCTCGGTACCACATATAGAAAAAAGCGAGAAGCGGTGCTGAGGCTCAAGTGGTAGAGCTCTAGCCTTGAGAAAGTCCAAAGACAGTGCTCAGGCCCTGAGCTCAAGCCTAGGACTGGCAAAAAAAAAAAAAAAAAAAAAGATTCAGAGCCAGCCTGGGCAGAAAAGCCCATGAGACTCATTCCCAGTTAACCAGGAAAAAGCTAGAAGTTGAAATGGGCTTTAATTGGTAGAACACCAGCCTTGAGTGAAAAAGCCAAATGGGCCAGGCATGGTGGCTCATGTATATAATCCCAGCTACTCAGGAGGCTGAGGATCTGAGGATTGAGGTTCAAACCCAGAGAGACTCCAGTTAATCTCCAGTTAATCACGAGAAAACCATACGTAGGTCCATGGCTCAAGGGGTAGGGCAGTAGCCTAGAGCTGAAGAGCTCAGGGACAACATCCAGGCCCAGGGGTAGGGTAGTAACCTTGAGTTTCAGAACTCAGGGACAGTGCCCAGGCCCAGAGTCCAAACCTCATGACCCACAATAAAAAAAAAAAAAAGCCAAATGAGAATAAGAGGCCCTGAGTTCAAGCCACAGTTTCAGAAAAAATAAATTAAAAAATTAAAAAAAAGAAAGAAAATTAGCAGGATGATAATACTCTGTTCAAATAACACTTAATAATTTTCTTCACTACAACACTACAACAAATATTACTGATAAGGGGCCTTGATTACTATGTGCAATAAGCATAATAGGGAAATAGGGTAATAAAATTTCTATCCTTAGAGCATCTGTTCAGATATTGGCCTAATTATAAACCACAAAAGTTCTAACTTTGGCCCAAAGCAAATAAAAATTCATAGGAAATAATTTTAAACTTTGGTCTAATTTACCTTATTACTTTTATTTTCCTGATAAGCAGGAAGACTAGTAAGTGTTCCGTTTATAACTATGATAATTACATTCTACAGCATTTGAATAACATTGCTTCAGCTTTACTTTCCATTTCTTTTTTATTTTTAATATTCTTTTTATTGTAATTAATAGAATGGTTACATTATATTCACCAGATAGAAGGTGCATTACTTCACAAACATTGATAGCCTTTCACATGTTTTTGTCCCCATTTTCCTCCCCCATCCCCTCCCCTCATCTTGTTTCCCCCCTTCCCTATCCTATTACAAATAAACAAACCTATATACAATATATCAGATAACAAGATAAGATACTATAACAATATTAGATAACCAAGGGACAACAAAAGAGATGAGAAATAACATAGGACATTAAGGACACCAATCACATATTATATGGCTCTTGTTTCCATATCCTGGAGGTCCTTTCATTTAGTCTCATCCTATATGGCCTTATGTACCTAACTTTTGCCCTATTGTAAACCTCTGCTAGCTGAGTCCAAGGTTTATACTAATGATGACAAATGAGGATAACCACTGCGCCTATGTTCCTTTGAGTCTGGCTTACTTCACTTAATATGCTTTTTTCCAAGTCTTTCTATTTCCTTACTCCATTTTTCTTTCTCTTTCCTTTTTTTTTTTGGTCAGTTGTGGGGCTTGAACTCTGGGCCTAGGCACTGTACCTGAGCTCTTCTCAAAGCTAGCACTCTAACACTTACGCCACAGCACCACTTCTGGTTTTCTGGTGGTTAATTGGAGATAAAAGAGTCTAAGGTCCTTTCAAGCCCAGGCTGGCTTGAACCACAATCCTCAGATCTGAGCCTCCTGAGTAGCTACGATTACAGGTGTGAGCCAATAGTGCCCAGCTACTTTCGATTTATTTATCCACATGTGACTATGGAACTTTGAATCTGCTCTCAACTAGTTTTTATTATGTTAATCCTTTTCACACTTATATATGCCTTTTATATAAATATTTTGCTTTGAGGTAATTGTGCATTAATGTGCAATTGCACAAAAATAATGCAGTTTCTCCCAGTAGTAACATCTTGACAACAATAGTACTATATCATGACTTGAAACTGACATCTAGTACAGCTTACCAATCTGAAGTGCAACTTCATTAGGCAAAGATAAAACATTATTATTCTCCTGATAATCTTTCTAAGGAAAATGAAAGGAGTAAAGGAGGGAACTATGCAACAGCTTGAAGTACTCCAAAAATTCAAAATGATGTTCTAACTTCCATTTTCCTCAAATTTTGTTATCAAGACACGCACACACACACACACACACACACACACACACACACACACACACACACACACACCAAAAAAATCAAGAATCCAAAGCACTTCCAAAAAAAAAAATCAAGGATCAAAAGCACCTCCAAATTTTGCTTCACACAGAGACAACCTTCAGCCAGACTCTGGTGGCTCACACCTGTAACCCTAACTACACAGGAGGCTGAGATATGAAGCTCTTGGTTCAAACTCAGCCCTAACAGACAAATCAAGAGACTTTTGATCTCCAGTTAACCACTAAAAAGCTAGAAGTCGAGGTGTAGTGACCTAATACAGACTGAGAGTTGCAGAGTACCTGAGTTCAAAACCCAGTACCAAATCTGAGGATCACAGTTCAAAGCCAGTCCAGATGGAAAAGTCCACATGAGACTTTTATCTCCAATAAACCACTCAAAAGAGTCAGAAGCAGCACTGTGGCTCAAATGGTAAAGCACTAGCCTTGAGCACAAAGAATCTCAGGAACAGTGCCCAGCCTTGAGTTCAAGTCCTAGGACTGGTGGGGCGGGGGTGTTGGGGGGAAACAGTACTACCAGCACAGAAAAAAGGAAAAATTCTACTTCCAACAGCCCATTTTGAATATAATTGTCATGGATCTACAATATTTATCCTTCTGCCTAAATTAAGCAACAATCTTTTCTTTTTCTTTCTTTTTTTTTTTTTTTAAACCCACCCTTGGGCTTGAACTCAGGAACTGAACACTGTCCTTAGATTTTCTCAAGGCTAGAGCTCTACCACTTGAGCCACAGCACCACTTCCAGCTTTTTCTTTGTATGTGGTAGGAAAGAAGTGAACTCAGGTCTTCATGCATGCTATGTAAGTATTCTACTACTAGGCCAAACTCTCAGCCCCTTAAACAGCAATCTTAAATTCAAGTATTAAAAATTCTTAAAGAGAAATTTAAGTTTTAGCTCATACTTAAATGTAGGCAATTATTATACACTGTGGTTTGAGTGTAGCAATTTATTCTACACTATTCGCCATTGTCCCTTGACAAATATAAACCAGGTTGTAGGCAGTCACCCAGTAGCCATACTTAAGAAGCTTCTTAAGTCATTCTCAGCAGAATGACTCAATTGATTTAAACCAATCATAATGGTCTCATTCCTCCTGCCAGCTGAATTGAAAAACACAACTAATTCCAATTCTGATCAATAAAAACCAAAAGGCAATCTTCTGAAAGGCTTCCATCAAAATGTTGTCTTGTTAAAAAGAAATGTAGAGAAGAAAACATTACTCCATTTGACATTATTGAGCCTACATTGCATATAGCCAGAGTATAATCATGAGAGAAGATACTAAGAATAGTAGAGTACACAGATGAAAAGTATCCATCAGGGGTTTTTTTTGTTTTTTTTTTGGCCAGTCCTGGTCTTGAGCTCAAGGCCTGAGCACTGTCCTTGGACTTTCTCAAGGCTAGAGCTCTACCACTTGAGCCTCAGCACCATTTCTGGCTTCTTTTTCTATGCATGAGGTACCGAGGAATTGAACCCGGGTCTTCGTGCATGCTAGGCAAGCATTCTACCAGTAGGCCAAACTCCTGGCCCCCATCAGGGTTTTTTCTTTTTCAGAGGTAACTAGAGATTAACTCGGGGACTCACATTTGCTAGGCATGCAATCAACCACTTGAAACATGACTGTTGCCTCCACTCTTTCCCCCACTTGAAACATGACTGTTGCCTCCACTCTTTCCCCCACTTGAAACATGACTGTTGCCTCCACTCTTTCCCCTCCCCACAATCCATTTGTATTTAGTTTGTTTTGTACATACAGCCATGAACTAATTTTATCTGAGCTTTCCTCTGAGCAATATCCATCTATCTCTCTCTCCCTCTGGATTTCTTGTTATGTGAGATAAAATTTTCCAGCTACTGAGGCCATTCTCATTGGCGTGTTCTGTTACTGGCAGTCTGAAACATCTAATACAGGTTTTAAGTTTTTGTGCCTGTTTTATTTTTGCAGTTTCCAACTGTAAAACTAGAATCCACTGTCAGGATCACTATCAAATGAATCCTCTTTATCCCACAGGTCAGAATAAAGCATAGTCTTAAGAAGACTAAGTAAGGAATTTTAAAGAACTAAGTTCTTCCAAACCAATTTAAACCAAAGTAACTACACTGTGTGATGTAGTCTTCAGGGTAAAGGTGGTAATATCTCCTACACACAGACAACTCCATTTGCTGTAGAAAGTATCTTACCATTTTATGATGGGTGGTGGCTCTCACATATGTCTCTATTCAAATCAGACAAAAAAGAAAGGAGAATCCTCAACAGGAATTCTACAGCATCCTATAGTTAGTCTGAAACAATAGCAGCTCTATGGCATGTTCCACACCCTTAAGCAAATGTCAGGCCACTGTGGCTCAAACTTGTCATTCTAACTGGTAGGTAGAGATGATGGTTCAAGCTCAAACTGAGCCATAAAAGTTGGAAAGACTCAATCAATACTGGAGTGTAATGACATGCACCTATAACCCAATTTTGAGGGAAACACAAGGTTGTGTCAGACAACTTGATATGGGAAAACATAAGTAGAAGGATCACAGCTCAGACCAGCCTAGGCATAAAGCAACACAAAATGGAACTGAAAATGTGGCTCAAGTAGTAGAAAAGCCTGCCTAGCAAAAGTGAGGTCCTGAGTTCAATTCTCAGTACCACCAAAAAGAATTTTTTTTTTTTGCCAGTCCTAGGCTTGAGCTCAGGGCCTGACCACCGTTCTTGGACTTTCTCAAGGCTAGAGCTCCACCACTTGAGCCTCAGCACCACTTTCAGGTTTTTTTTCTGTGTATGTGGTACTGAGGAATTGAACCCGGGTCTTCATGCAAAGCATTTCACAACTACGCCAAACTCCTGGGCCCAAAAGAAAAATGTTTTTTCTTTCTTTTTTTTTTTTCTGCCAGTCCTGGGCCTGAGCTTAGGACTTCAGCACTGTCCTTGGACTTTCTCAATGCTAGAGCTCTACCACTTGAGCCTCAGCACCACTTTCAGCCTTTTCTATGTATGTGGTACCAAGGAATCGAACCCGGGTCTTCATGCATGCTAGGCAAGCACTCTACCACTAGGCCAAACTCCCAGCCCAAGAAAAAATTTTTAAATCAAATAATACAACTAAAAGTGTAGATTTCATAAAGGTCCCACTGCCAAATTAAGAGGTTATATGATATGGTGAAGACTAGAGTGATAGGCAACCTACTAAACAAAGAAAATATAAAACTTAAGACGATGTCAATAGAGCTAGAAATCTGAAACTGAGATGAGAACACAGATGAGAACTGAGATGAAAAGGACACAATACACTTACAAGTAGTTAATTAAAAATCTGATTATTTTGGTGAATCTGATTATTTTGAGTGAGGCTATCTAACGAAGTACAGGCACACAAAATAGAAACAAAGCAGAAAAAGCTAATGAATTTCAGCCTAGAGACAGGGAAAGATAAATCCAAAGAGGATCAATATTGAATCATCCTTCTGTTTTCTCTTCTACCTAATGGTACTCGCTGTGCAGTGGTTCTAAGTGTGGTCCTGAAACCAGCAGCGTCAGCCTCACCTGGAAACTTGTTAAAAGTGCAAATTACCACCAGGCACTGGTAGCTCATGCCTCTAATCCTAGCTTCTCAGGAGGCTGAGATTAGGGGTCACGGTTCAAAGCCAACTCAGGTATGAAACACTATGAAAAACTCAGTCTATGAAACACTTATCTCCAGTTAAGTACCAATATAACCAGAAGTGGATCTGTGGCTCAAGAGGCAGAGCTTTAGCTTTAAGCAGAAGACCCTCAAGGGCAGAGTCCAGGCTCTGAGTTCAAACCCCAGGACAGGCACCAAAAAAAAAAGTAATTGTCAGCTTCCACCCAAGACCTAGTAAATTAGAAACCAGGAACACAGGACAGAATAGTTATTGCTCTCAGTAGTAACTGTAACCACTCAAAAACACTAACTCTGAAATGTAAAATATTTCAAGCTGTACACTGTAAAACATCAATAAATTAAATGCTTGTCTGCTTTCTTTTTTTTGGCCAGTCATGGTGCTTGAACTCAGGGCCTGGGCACTGTCCTTTGGCTTTCCTCAAGACTAGAGCTCTACCACTTGAGCCACAGCACCACTTCCAGCTTTTTTCTATATATGTTGTACCAAGGAATCGAACCCGGGTCTTCGTGCATGCTAGGCAAGCACTCTACCACTAGGCTAAACTCCCAGCCCCTTGTCTGCTTTCTTTCAAATGTCATAGACGCACTAATAAAAAGTTTATGCTCTTAAAATTTCTCGCAGCAGCCAAACACAAACTTGAAAACAAAATGTGTGCAAGACAGATACATTTAAGGCCTTATTAGAATCAGTCAAGTTTCAAAAATCAAAAAAACATATTTAACACATAGATTTCTAACATCAACATTTTACCATTTCTCTCTTGAATTATTCGAATGGCTTGCAGCTGCATTTCAATGTTTTTCTGGACCATCATTGCTTTGAAGATAGTAAAATCTTCTGCTGCCAATACAGGCTGCAAAATAGCCTGTGGAAAAAGAATCAAATCAAATCATCTCCACTGAAAAACATGAATGCTACAATTATTTATGATTATGTGACACAAATGGACAACTGAGAGGAAAACTTTTTGAAACAAAGTCTCTATAGGTTGCCCAAGCTGACCTCAAATCCTTCTGCCTTCAGCCTCTCAAGTATGAGATTAAGGTGTGAACCACTACAACTGGTTAAAGACTTTACTCTGAAAGCTTTTAAGTAGGGTTAAAGTTTGAATACAATAAAAAATAATAATAATTAATTAAAATAAATTTAAAAAAAAAGAAGCCAGGCGCAGTGGCCTGTAATCCTAGCTACTCAGGAGGCTGAGAATTGAGGATCATAGTTCAGAGCCAGCTCTGGCACTAAAGTCCACGAGACGCTTATCTACACTTAACCACTAGAAAACCAGAAGTGGTGCTGTGGCTCAAAAGGTAGTAACCTTAAGCTGAAGCACCCAGGGACAGCACCCAGGCCCAGAGTTCAGGCCCCACAAATAATTAAAAAAAAAAAATTAAAAAAATAAGAATGTTTGTGAGGCCGGGAGTGTGGACTGAGGCCGGGAGTGAGGAATGAGTGCTTGCCTAGCATGCACAAAGCCCTGGGTTAAATACACAGAAAACACTGGAACCAGAAGTGGTGCTGTGGCTCAAGTGGTAATGTGCTAGCCTTGAGAAAGCCCAAGGACAGTGATCAAGCCCTAGGATTGGCACAAAAAAAAAAAAAAAAAAAAAAAACTACCAATTATATAATAACACCATCAATTACAAAATGCATTTTATTTTATTTATTTATTAATTTTTATTTATTTATTTTTTGCCAGTCCTGGGCTTGAGCTCCGGACCTGAGCACTGTTCTTGGGCTTTCTCAAGGCTAGCGCTACTACCACCTGAGCCACAACACCACTTCTAGCTTTTTTTCTGTGTATGTGGTACTGAGGAATAGAACCTGGGTCTTCATGCATGCTAGGTAAACACTCTACCACTAGGCCAAACTACTAGCCCTGCATTCTTATTTTGAATGCATCATCCTTGCACAAATTTTATCATCACAGAATAAAAGAAATGCAGTAACAACTTTTTCACTTAGTATTGGGATCAAAAAAAAATAATATTTTATATACTGAAAGTATTTATTATAAAAGTAATTGTTCTGGTTCTCTTGCTGCTGGTTAAGATTGATTAATCACCACCCAGATTAGGAAAAAGCAAAGCACACTGCTAATAAAAATGAAAGGAGAACTGTCACTGATTCAATAAACATTAAAAGGATAATGAAGAAATACTAAACAACTCTATACCCACAGATAATCTACACAAAAGTGTAGATTCCTTGAATGATACAATCTTCCAAAACTACACAAGGAGACATAGATAATATGAATGGTCCTACACCTATTTAAGGTGTCAATGACACATTCCTACAATTCTAGCTACTCAAGAAGCTAAGACCTCCAAAAATGAAGAGGCCAGCCAGGTGCTGGTGGCTCACACCTGTAATCCTAACTGCTCAGGAGGCTAAGATCTGAGGATCATGGTTCAAAGCCTGCCCAGGTAGGAAAGTCTATGAGACTCTTATTTCCAATTAACCAGCAGAAAACCAGAAGTGGTGATGTGGCTCGAAGTGGTAGAGTGCTAGCCTTGAGATAAAAAGCTGAGGGACAGTGTCCAGGCCCCG
Organism: Megascapheus bottae; assembly: GCF_031878675.1. Classification (NCBI taxonomy): domain Eukaryota; kingdom Metazoa; phylum Chordata; class Mammalia; order Rodentia; family Geomyidae; genus Megascapheus; species Megascapheus bottae. The sequence goes on from NC_143515.1 coordinate 46,111,281, forward strand.
AGATCAAGACTTAAGACCCCCCCCAAAAAAAGGGGGGAGGGGAGGCATTATTACACTTGACACCAATTGGCCAACAATTAGTTTAATAAATTGAAAATTTATTGACAGTGAATATTCAAAGGGAGATTCTGAACATTTTAGATGGGATATTATCTAGGAAATGTAACATCACAAAAAAAATAGTTACGAACCAGGTGCTGGTGGCTCATGCCTGTAAACCTGGCTACTCAGGAGTCTGAGATCTGAGGATTACAATTTGCAGCCAGCCTGGGCAGAGAAATCCTTAAGACTATCTCCAAAGCAGCCAGAAACAGAGGTGTGACTCAAGTGAAAAGCATTATTAATGAGCAATCAAGTTGAGTGAAAGAATGTGGCATTGAGTTCAAGCTCTGGTACCAAAACAAAGAAAAGCTGAATAGATAGTTCTTTCCATGTTCGGTAAAATTCACCAATGAACCTGCCTTGTTCTGGTGGTTTCTGTTTTGGGTTGGAAAGTGGTCTGTACATTACATATCTATCTAGGTAAGAGACGACATGCACAAAGCCAGGTGTATGGATACGTTTGAGTGGCCCAGAATACAACTGTATACAATATATTGGAGAAGTATAGCTAGACATCAGGGCTGGAAATATATTTTGGGTAACACTAAAGAAAATCCTCTCCCCTTGGCAAGGAATTAAAAATACAGTTAATTTGATAGAGAATGGGAAATCAAAGTAAATTTCTAAGAAGGCAACTTGGGCAATAGCAATATATCTCCATCTTCAACTTCTGAGCAACTGTTCTCACCTGTACTGCCTAAAATTATATATTAGATGAACTACTCCTTAGGCTATGCATGTCTAAGTGCTTAGTTAGTATCTTTATGCTTTCATTTCCTCTTTTTTTTTTTTTTTTTTTTTTGCCAGTCCTGGGCTTGAGCTCAGGGCCTGAGCACTGTCCTTGGACTTTCTCAAGGCTAGAGCTCTACCACTTGAGCCTCAGCACCACTTCCGGCTTTTTTTTTTTTTCTGTATGTGGTACCGAGGAATCGAACCCAGGTCTTCATGCATGCTAGCAAGCACTTTAACCACTAGGCCAAACTCCCGGCCCTTCATTTCCTCTTTATAGGTGAAAAGCAAGTAGTACCAATATGAGGTGTCAATTACCTAGAACATCAACTAATCTGAGTCTCAATAAATATTTATACATACACATTATTATCTATTGCAGCCTAATACAACAAAACTAGTAATAAAATAAGTTCCAAGAAAAGAAGTCCCTAAGAACTATAACTGTGGATCTATAAAATTAGAAAAGGAACAATTCCAGAATTATCAGAAACCTACATAATATCATCTGGATAAGCCTTGTAATCTTGATAGTTCTGAGTTCAGAAAGTTTATTTTTAATTTTCTCAGTTCATTAATTCCTCAAATTATCATTTCTCTAGGTTATTCTTTAAAAAAAGAATTCAGGGCCAGGAGTTTGGCCTAGTGGTAGAGTGCTTGCCTAGCATGCACGAAAACCTGGGTCCGATTCCTCGGTACCACATACATAGAAAAAAAAGCCAGAAATTGTGCTGAGGCTCAAGTGGTAGAGCTCTAGCCTTGAGAAAATCCAAAGACAGTGCTCAGACCCTGACCTCAAGCCCAGGACTGGCAAAAAAAAAAAAATTCAGATGTGATAATTATCTTTACACCTTTCACTGTGTCTAAAATATTACACTAAGCCAAATCTAATAAATGAAAATGAAGCCAGGGTAATTTTTGTCATACAATTATACATTCACAGAATAACACAAAGGCAAAAACCTGAGATGTATGTGTCTTTGCAAGAGGAGAAGTACATGCTTCTTGAAACTGATCTTCATTAATTCCAATTTCCTTGAGGTAATTTTCTAACAGTTTTTCAACCTAAAAAGAGAAAATTTAACTTTTAAACTTTACATAGAAAAATTCTAAATAAGTTTGTTTAAAGTCTAGAAAAGTAAGCGAGCAGGGCCGGAGCGAGCGGGGCCAGAAAGAGAAAGGGGCAAAAAAAAAAAAAAAAGTCTAGAAAAGTATAATCAAATACCATTTTGCAAATATTAATGTGCATTACTTATTACACAACAGTAATACTGTCACTATAAAGAAAACTAAAAAGAAGTGTTTAGGACTTGGGTTTGTTTTGTTTTTTTTCCAGAGAGTCTCATATGAAATTTATTTCTTCTACAAAAGAGTCTGAAACACGAAGTCAGAATCACAGTGAGAATAGAAAAGTTAAGATTATGAAGATTAATGTGGTAAAATTCTCTAAATCCCAAGGATTTAGAGGGTGTATGCCAGTCCTGAAGCTTGAACTTAGGGCCTAGGAACGGTCCCTCAGCTGTTTTGCTCAAAGTCTGTGTTCTACCACTTAAGCTACTGCCTCCATCTGTGTGGTGGTTAATTAGAGTTAAGGGGTTTTTTTTTGTTTGTTTGTTTGTTTTCCCAGTCCTGGGGACTATACTCAGGGCCTGAGCACTGTCCTTGGACTTTCTCAAAGCTAGTGGTCTGCCACTTGAGTCATAGCACCACTTCTGTCTTTTTCTATGTCTGTGGTGCCAAGGAATCAAACACGGGAATTCATGCCTGCTAGGCAAGCACTCTATCACTAGGCCAAACTCCTGGCCCTGGAGTTAAGAGTCTTATGCACTTCCCTTTCCTTTCCTACCCAGTCTGGCTTCAAACTGGGAGACTCAGATCTCAGCCTCCTGAGTAGCAAGAATTACAGGTGTGAGCCACTGGTGCTCAGAAGACAGACATTTTTAAGAATAAAACGACAAGCATACCTAACACTAACACTTTACCGAAGACATCTGCTACATAAGAATAAAATTTAAAGATTAAATACAAGATCCAATCTTTATCACTGTGGTAAAATTATTCCCTACATTCAAGAGTAGAAAATAATTTCATGGGCCGGGAGTTTGGCCTAGTGGTAGAGTGCTTGCCTAGCATGCATGAAGACCAGGGTTCCATTCTTCGGTACCACATACATAGCAAAAAGCCGGAAATGGTGCTGAGGCTGAAGTGATAGAGTGCTAGCCTTGAGAAAGTCCAAGGACAGTGCTCAGTCCCTGAGCCCAAGCCCAGGACTGGCAAAAAAAAATAATAATAATTTCATGTCTACTAAAATGAGATGCTCAGAGAACATGCAGTCCCTATAACTGGTAGTACTGTGAGGGTTAACTGGATTTTGTGAAATTAAAAGAATTTTAATGAAACAAAATACATAGTTTACACTTAAAACAGCAGTATTATTCCCCTAATTACCTCTAAAACTCAGTGAAAAGAAATACTCACTAGTTCTTTGTATTCCTGATGAATCTCTGTATAGGTCAATTTGCTTTCTTCTTCATCATCAAAAACTAAATAAGAAAAATATTACAGTGTAAAAATAAATCAATGGATTAAATGCAAATTTAAAATATATTTATATTAATATTCTGATAATCTAGCCCTTGAATTCCTAGCTTTTTAAAAAGACATATATATATATACATAAATATACATACATACATACATATATACATATACCTGAGTATGTTTTTGGTTTTTGTTTTTTGAGGTTTTTAAGGTTTTGGGGTTTGTTTGTTTTTTTTGCCGGTCCCAGGCTTGAGCTCAGGGCCTGAATACTCAGGCCTTGGGCTTTCCTCAAGGCTAGAGCTCTACCACTTGAGCCACCGCACTTGGCCAAACTCCCGGCTCCTGAATATGTATTATTATTAACTATAAACAAGTTTTTGCTCCTATTTAAGAAAACATTTAAAGCAAAACTATCTCCTACTTAATATTAAGAACTAACTTTCCGGCTGGGAGTTTGGCCTAGCAGTAGAGTGCTTGCCTAACATGCACAAAGACCGGGGTTCGATTCCTTGGTACCACATACACACAAAAGAGCTGGAACTGGTGCTGAGGCTCAAGTGGTAGAGCTCTAGCCATGACAAAGTCCAAGGACGGTGCTCAGGCCCTGAGCTCAAGCCCAGGAATGGCAAAAAAAAAAAAAAAGAAACTTTCCTTTCCTGGATTTTTTTCTTCTTTTGAGATGAGGTCTTACTATGATGTTCAGACTATTCCTGAACTCCTAAGCTCAAGTAATCCTTCCACGCTAGCCTCTTCAGTAGCTGAGACTACAGGACAACAATTTCTTCATGAATGTAACATTATTATATACTGAATCCTTTTATAACAGAATCCAGGTTCTTCTACTATACTGGAATTGTGCTGATACAAATTTTACTGAAAGTGACTAGGTAATTCTTGCTACCATAAATCAATGATAAATTAAAAATAAATACAACTTTTGAGTTGTTGAAGATTAGGGCTCTGCCACTTGAGCCAATGCACCACTTCTGGCTTTTCCTGTATATGTGGTACTAAGAAATGGAACCCAGGACTTCATGCATGCGAGGTAAGCACTCTACAGTAAGCCACACTCCCCATGCCATCCACCTATCTTTGTTACAGCACCTGCTACTTTGTGTTTTGCTGTTTTCCTGACTATTCTCTCCCACCACACTATAAACTTCTCAAGCTCAAAATATCATTATTCATTTTTCCATCCCCAGCTTCTATTCTAAAGACACTCTACTGACATGTTGATGTCACAACATTGTATAAAACTAAACCTTAAATTATCTGAGATAAAAAGCAACATATTAATAACCCAGGTTGTGAAGCTTTAAACAGTTAATTCAAGTGTCACTAATTATCTGAGATAAAAAGCAACATATTAATAACCCAGGTTGTGAAGCTTTAAACAGTTATTTCAAGTGTCACTCAGCATAAAACACACACATATTATATATATATATCATATATTTATTTGTTCTATATAACATATGTTTAGTAGCTATTGGCTACTCTATCCTGAATTTACTATATATAACACTGAACACAATTCATAAAACAGCTGTTTTCAGTTAATTCTAAAACAAGACATGTTTACAAGGCTGAGGATCTGCTTCTCTATAAATGTACACAATTCAGGTAAGTTATGACTGAGATGCAGCCACTTTTGACATTTGAGAATAAAATGATGAACAGTTCTTTTTCCATTCAATACTTGGTCTCTATGGTATAAATGGAATCAACGGATGACATAATTTCTTCTAAATGAGGCCAGGATTCCACATGCTTTATCAGTCTACTAATGGCATTTTAAACTCTTAAAATTGCTTTGTTCTTAAACCTCATTTAAGATTACTTATTGAAAGGACATATAGCACTAGTTATTTAAAATTTGACTATGACGATAAAATACAGTGAAAAGCTTCAGTGGTCAAAGGAAATCTCATCTTTACCAGATTCATGAAGTGTGAGGGAAGTCTTTAAAGATAATTTAGGAGTAGGAGCCTTATTTTTTTTTTTTTTTTTTTTGTGGGTCATGGGGCTTGAACTCTGGACCTCGGCGCTATCCCTGAGCTCTGCAGCTCAAGACCACCGCCCTACCCCTGGGCCTGGGTGTTGTCTTTGAGCTCTTCAGCTCAAAGCTAACCACCCTACCCTTTGGACAATAGCCCCACTTCCGTTTTTTTTAGTGATTAATTGTAGATAAGTCTCACTTTCTTCAGTGCTTGGCTGTCTTTGAACCTCGATCCTCAGATCTCAGCCTCCTGAGAAGCTAGGCTTACAGGCGTGAGCCACCGCAACCAGCTTGGAGTAGAAAACATTTGAGAGTTGAATCTTCCTTGAGATCGCCATGAAGTGACTCTCAGATCCACTCAAAAACCCACTCATCCTGGAGACACTGTTAGGCAGTATTTCTTCACAGAATTATGTTTCCCTGCAGTTTGCACCCACTCACCCCAGCTCTGTCCAACTGATCTTAATCCCTCCAACATAAGAGACATTCAAATGATCGATGGATTATTATTACCCAGCCTATCTCCAAGAAGGGCCTGGGAACTCCAAGAGTACACTGATCAGAACACCGCAGTGTCCAACCCTCAAAGGCGGTTACGGTGCGGCCTGTACATGCCTCATCTGTTCTGTGGAGCCTCCTCCTCGCCCATTTTTCTGGCATAACTGAAGAGTCAAAGAGCTCCACACGGGAATAGGGACAGACCCTGAGACCAGGGGCCACATGCCCTCTGAACCGTGTCGACTGCTGGTGTCGCTGAATTGTTTTTCTTTTCCTAGACTGATTCTACAGAGCCAAGCCGTGGGGATCCGAAGGGACTGGGTGACGCCCCGTCACTTCTCAAGTAACGGGGGAAGCAGGGAAGAGGCTGGCCCAAATTGTCCACCTGCCCCGAAATATGTGGGTTGGGGCGAAAGAAGGAACGTGGGATTCGAGTCTCAGGTTTTGAAAGCACGCTCTGGGAAGGAGGGGGCCGAGGGAGGGGGAGTCGTCTCCATTTTCAGAAGAAAACCGTCAGTGAATTCAATTCCTTCTATGTGACCAGCTCCAGACCCAGCCCACGGGGAGACCGTTAGGGGTCAGTTCAGGGCCTGGCTGAACTGTTTGGGGGAGGGGGACAGAGGTTTTTTTATTTTTTTTTTCTTTTTACCTTCACATTTCTGCTCCACAAAATCCAGGATGGGGATGGTCCAGTCTGGGCCTCTCAGGAACCCCGCGATGCTCTCCACCACCCATTCCACTTCGTCCTCCTCTTCCGCAGCCATCACACCCCTCCCCGCCCCCCGCGGGGCGACGCAGATCCCTAAGCCAGGCTCCCCCGGGGCCTGCTGAGGCCTTCCGGCCGCGGGAAACCCGGAGAGAATGGGGGAAGAGCTGTCCCCCGCAGTTACCAGGCCACCCCGGTAAAAAAAAAAAAAAAAATACTCCAAACCAGTTAACGTAAAATGGTCTCCATGGCAACGAGCGCAGCCGCCCCGAGCTACGACCCGGAAGTGAAGTCAGCTCCCCGAGCCTGCGCACTAGAGAGGGAGGTGCAAGGGGGCGGAGAAAGCCGGTGGGGAGGCGGGAGTATCCTTTGAAGGAAGTTTCCGAATGGCCAATTAGCAGTGGCGACTGAAAAGAGAGCTCTTCTTTCATTGGCTTGACGTTGGTAGAGCTGACAGAAGAAGTACAGCAATTGGCTAGTGATCCGAGGCGGGGTGCCAGGCTAGAAGTGGTGTGCGGAGGATGGGGCGAGGCTTCCTAGATTTTAGATCACGGTCGTAACCCCACGCCCTCCGTCACAACCATTTTCTGACCCACGGTGCTTATAATGCAAGGGTTGTCTAAAAATACAAAGTTGAACCACTATGTGAGGTTTTTCTCGTTTTTTTTTCTACAGTCACTGTCGGATAGCTTTATAGAGATAATTAAGGAGCCTTTCATGGGCAAAATCTAAGTTCAAAGTCGTTTAAATAAGGTTCTTTAGTGGTGTTTGGCTCAAGTGGTAGAGCTCTAGCCTTGAGAAAGCCCAAGAACAGTGCTCAGACGCTGAGTTCAAGCCCCAGGAATGGAAAATAAAACAAAACAATAAATAAGGTTCTTTATAACCAGACCTTACGTGAGCCTAACATTTAGGTCGGGGTCCACCTTGAACTGGGTGTTTATAGGCCATTGTGGAGGTGCTTAGAGCCCCAGAGTAACTTCCAGCAATCTGATATCTATTTATATATAAAGTAAGGCACTGTATGAGCAGCTATGAAATGATTTCACTTACTGTGTCTTCATCTTTTTTCACGAAAAACTGCTTTCTTTGCAACAGGTTAATGTATAAACCACCCCTTGGGCTATTTATAATGCCATGTGTGTAGGCAATATTTCTGAATACGAAGATCGTAAATGTGTAATGTTTTGAGTTGGAGCAAGGGATCCAAACTCGGGGCTTTGTGCATGCTAGGGGAGCTTTTCACCACTAACCTTCACGTCTAGTGGGGCTTGACTCAAGGGTAGGGCGGTAGCCTTGAGCTGAAGAGCTCAGGGAGGCGGGAGAGAGGACAGAAGGGAGGGAGGGATAAGAAAGAGAAAGATGGAAACCAGAAAGAAATGAGAGTCAAAGAGGGAGAAAGGAAAAAAAAGATGGAAAAAGGGAAAGATAGAAGAAAAAAATTTCTTCTTCAGGAACTAATTTTCTAAATAAAAAAATCAGACTATCAGACTTGGGTTACTTGAGAGAATAGATGTGGTTGGGAGAAATAGAGAATGACGATGGAAGCAGTGACATTGATCAAGATGCGTTGTATTCATAAACTGATACGGTGAATTAAATCCCCTTTGTACAACTACTCAAAGATAATTTTAATTTTTTTCAGTTTGTTGTTGTTGTTGCCAGTCCCGGGGCTTGAGCACTGTCCTTGGGCTCTAACCACTTGAGCCACAGCACCACTTCCAGCTTTTTCTATGTATGTGGGATGCAGAGGAATCAAATCCTGGTCTTCGTGCATGCTAGGCAAGCACTCTACCACTAGGCCAAACTCCCAGTACCTAATTTTTAAATTTTTAATGAAAAAATCAGAAGCATTAGAAGGTTATATCTGTCGTCCTAGCTACTCAGGAAGCTGAGACCTGAGTATCTGGTTTCAAAGCCAGCGTGGGCAGAAAAGTCTGTAAGACTTCCAATGAACCACCAAAAAGCTGAAGTCCGACTGTGGCTCAAGTGGTAGGTAGACTTGCAAGGCTTAAGTGAAAAAGTTCATGGGCATCACCCAGAACTGAGTTTAAGCTCCAGTACTGGCATAAATAAATATCCAGTTTATCTCACAATTTAGGTTACATAATTAAAATACAAATGAAAACAATATATATTAAAAATGTACAAAAGGAGCTGGGAGTTTGGCCTAGTGGCAGAGTGCTTGGCTAGCATGCACAAAGACCCAAGTTCGATTCCTTAGTACCACATACACAGAAAAAAGCTAGAAATGGTGCTGTGGCTCAAGCGGTAGTAGCGCTAGCCTTGAGAAAGCCCAAGGACAGTGCTCAGGCTTGGAACTCAAGCCCAGGACTGGCAAAAAAAAAAAATGTACAAAAGGGTTTCATTATGCCATGGAAATACCCATATATACATATAATGTTCCTGGATCATTAGTTTCCTTATCATTCTGCTACTCTTCCTTGTCTCCTCTCTTCCCCCCTGAAGACTGAACTCAAGATCTTATACTTCTTAAGCAAATGCTCTAATACTTAGTCACACCCCTAGTCTTTTGCTTTTAGCTTAGCTTGAGATAAAATCTCAGACTTTGGCCCTGGATAGCCTTAAGTCATAATTCTTCCATCTCTGCCTCCTGAATAGCTGGATTATAGATGTAGACCATCAGGTCAGGACTTTTTTTTTGCAATATGAGTTTCATTACTTGTTTGAATGCATGCATATAAAGTATTTCAGTTATATTCACTCCATCATCCTCTCCTCTCTTCTCCTCCTGCCTTTTCAAACAGTCCTTCTTCTAAATTCATATCATTTTTTTCAGGTCTAGGTTCTGCATTTGAGAGACAACTTCTAAGGTTTTTCTTTCACATTCTGTCTTTTTTCACCTAACAAATCTCCACTTTCATCCATTTTTCTGGAAATATTTATCAGTTGATGGGCAGAGATAGATTATATAGTTTGGCTTTTGTGAGTAGTGCTGTGATAAACATGGGTACACTGTTATCTAGACTGTTTGCTGACTTACATTCCTTTAAATATATGCCCAGGAGTGGCATAGCAGAATTATTTCATAATTCTATTTTTAGCATTCCTAAATGCTAAATTAAATTAGTTTCATAGCTTTGAAATAATTTCAGATACTTAGTTTGCACCATGATACTTTTGTTTTGAATCTATTTTTGTTCTGTTTAAAGATTGTAGGATTGGACATCTTAACAGATCCTTTGTATGAGAATTTAGAGTGAATTCTACCCTCCCATCAAGAATATGATCAAATGTCCTCCGTTGGAGAATGTTCTGACAAACTTCATTAGACCCCCTTCCCTCACCATGTGTGAGTTACAAATCTAAAATCCCAGACTTTAAACTTTACAAAAATGCAGGTGGACCAATACTTTGAGAATTTAGGTAATGGAAAGATGATGTTATTATCAGCTGCTCTCCACACACCCAGGGCATCCCATGGGGGCTTTAGAGCAGGCCTGGAGCAACTTTCTTCTTTCAAAGATCATTTGAATATAACACCATTCATAGGCCATATATAATTATCTGCTTAAAACTTAGCTTGTATATGGACTCTGGTGGCTCACACCTATAATCCTGGAGACTGAAATCTGAGGATTACAGTTCACATCCAGCCTGGGCAGGAAAGTCTATGAGACTTTTATCTCTAATCACCAAAAGGGCAGAAGTGCAGCTTTGGCTCAAGTACTAGAGTACTAGCCCTGAGCAAAAATACTCAAGGACAGTGCCCAGGCCCTGAGTTAAGCCCCACGATCAACACACTCACACACACACACACACACACACACACACACACACACATGTTAGCCTGCTAGGTTTGGTCAAATATTTAATTTCAAAAATGTTATTAGCTATTCATGGCTGGAAATGCACTTACTGGTAACCGGGCACTGTCCCTTAGCATTTTCACTCAACGCTGGTCCTCTTCCAGTTGAGCCAAACCAACCATTTCCACTATTTTGCTGGTTAATTGGAGATAAACTCATGGATTTTCCTGCTCTAGCTTGCCCTGCAATCCTCAGCTAGGATTTCAAGCATGAGCCACTGGCTAGAAATGCTTCTCTTTGAGGAGGTGTTGGAAATATATGATGCTAGCTGGTATAAATGATGTTGCTACTCAAAACTTCTTTTTCAGGTCTGTGTCAGTCCATCTAGAGCTCATTCATCATTATCTTTGTAATGATAAACTTTAAAAAGTATTGCTTATAGCAATAAGTTGTTTTGAACACAAATGGATATTCCAATGTATGCCTCCACAAAGTAAGAATGTGTGTGTGTACACAAACATAGATACACATGTGTCTGGGGCATGAACTCAGGGCCTAGATGCTGTCCCTGAGCTCTTTTGCTCAAGGCTAGCACTCTAATTTGAGCCACAAGTCCACTTCTAGCTTTGTGTGTGTGTGTATGTGTGTGTGTACTTAATGGAGATAAGAGTCTCATAGACTTTCTTGCCAAGGCTGGCTTTGAACTGCAATTCTCAGATTTCAGCTTCCTGAGTAGCTAGGATTATGAGCATACGTCACTGACACCTGGCACTTACATATATTTATGCAACTCAAGCAGTGAGACATAGTTGTTGCTAGCTTTTAGCTCACACTTTTCAGCTGAATGGTTTTCCCAGTGCATTACCAGGCACATCAGCTGCTTCCACATTGAACAATGTAGGAAAGATGTTTAATTCCATTTGTTTACTTTTCATGCCCTTGAATCTTTCATTTAAATGTCTCAATTAGTTTCTCACACTCATAGAAGGCTTTTGTCCTTCTAGGGGAGAAAATGCACCATGTTATTCCTTTTTAGTTGCACATCTCACAGTCTTAATTTAGCTTCAAAATCTCATGATTTCACATTTGAACACAAGGATCTAAGAAGCTGATTGGACACTGAAGCTTTGTATTTGGCGCTGAGAGGTATTTGATAATATCCACCGTGATCACATAGCCAACTAATGTCATTGAGTTCCCTGACATATTTTTCCTCATCTCCAGGAACTGCTTGACTTCTTTTCATAGTTCATAAAACCTTGTGAGTGTTTTCCTGTGACTGAGTGACAGCACTTCTCCTGAGAGGCTAGAATTACAGACATAAACTGCTGGCACCTATTGACCATTTATATTTTATTGGAGCAACAATTTTGTATTCCATATCTATTTTTAACTTTTTAATATGGAAATTTAAAAGGATACAAAAAATTATGCTTCAATAATTACATGTTTCCCAAACCCAGGCATTATGTCAATTTTAGATGTGATTGTGTCATTTAGCTCACACTGACTCAGATACTCATTTCTTACTTATTAACTACCCGTAAAGATTGGTACACTACTCAGGAGGCTGAGGTCCGGGAATTATGATTCCAAGCCAACCCCAGGAAGATGTCTATAGTATTGTTAACGCCAATTAACCACTAAAAAGCAGGAAATGGAGCTGTGGCTCAAGTAGTAAAGTGCTAGCTAAAAAGCTCAGGGACAGTGCCCTGACACAAATCCCAGAACTGGCACCAAAAAAAATTTTTTTTAAATTAAAAAAATTGTAAGCCAAAGAAGCAACTACAGCCAACTTTAGGCATAGTCAGAATAAATGTTGATGTTAATTGAGGCCACCAGATGGCAGTCTACTGAAAATAGAAAAAGAAGGCTGAGCCTACAACTACCAATAGCAATGTTTTAATTGAGAGAAATGTTTTATATTTTATTATCAGATAAGATATGTGTGTGTGTGTGTGTGTGTGTGTGTGTGTGTGTGCGCGCGCGCGCGCGCGTGCATGCACATGCATAAATTCAAGGCCTGGGTGCTGTCCCTGAGTATTTTTTGCTTAAGGCTGGTAGCACTTTTTTTTTTTTTTTTTTGCCAGTCCTGGGCTTGAGCTCAGGGCCTGAGCACTGTCCTTGGACTTTCTCAAGGCTAGAACTCTACCACTTGAGCCTCAGCACCACTTCCGGCTTTTTTCTATGTATGTGGTACCGAGGAATCGAACCCGGGTCTTCGTGCATGCTAGGCAAGCACTTTAACCACTAGGCCAAACTCTCTGCCCCGGCTGGTAGCACTCTTAACACTTGAGCCCCAGCCCCACTTCCTGCTTTTTGGTAGTTAATTGGAGGTGAGAATCTCATGAACTTTCCTGCCTGAGTTGGCTTTAAACCACAATCCTTAGATCCCCAGCCTCCTAAGAGGCTAGAATTATAGGCTTGAGTCACCAGTACTCAGACTAAAATATTTTGTTTTCTCTTTTGCTTTTTCTTATAAATTGTATTTTTTTTTTGCCAGCCCTGGGGCTTGAACTCAGGGCCTGAGCACTGTCTTTGGACTTTTCTCAAGGCTATCGCCCTACCACTTGAACCACAGAACCACTTCTGGCTTTTTCTATGTATGTGGTACCTAGGAATTAAACCCGGGTTTTTGTGCATGATAGGCAAGCACTCTACCACTAGGCCAAACTCCTGGCCCCAAAGGTTGTTGGTTGGTTTGGGTTTTTTTTTTGCCAGTTTTGGGCTTGAGTTCAGGGCTTGAGCACTTTCCTTGGACTTTCTCAAGGCTAGAGCTCTACCACTTTAGCCACAGCACCACTTCTGGCTTTTTTCTATGTATGTGATACTAAGGAATTGAATCTGGGTCTTCGAGCATGCTAGGCAAGCACTCTACCACTAGGCCAAACTCCTGGCCCAGATTGTATTATTTTTAAGGCCTCCAAAAATATTTTCATTTGAATTGCACTAAATCTATTAGAAACCTTGAAAAACATTAAGAACGTCATATTTATTTTGCCAATTGAAGAACATAATGTTTTACCCACTTAAGTTTACTGACCTAAGTTTCCATTTGTATCTTTCAAATAGTATTGCAGTTTTCCTCATAAAGATGGGTATCACTCATTAATAATTTAGTAGAAATTTGATTTTATATTCTAAGTGGAATTTTTATTATATTAAATGAATTGTTTTCAGTGAACAATTAATCTGCATTTTTATTAACTATAGTTGAATTTTGATTTTTTCTCTGCATTTTGTTAATCCTAATAGCCAAGAATAATTTTTTAATTTTTTGTTATGCAGTCATATCTGAAATTCTTTTGCTTTTTATTTTTGTTTCCACTTTTTTTGTTTGTGTTTTCACTATTTCATATTTTATTACATTGACTGTGAGTGACATTGCAATATACAATATTTGATAATGATAATAATGAGTGCATCTTTATCTTTTTGTTTGACATTTTTATTTGTAATAAATATTTTTGTTTTTAAATTTAATTTATATTTTTAAAAAATATAAATGGACATGGACAACAATGACTCAGGACTGTAATCTTATCCACTCAGAAGATTGAGATCTGAGGGTTCAAATCCAGCCTGGGCACAAGAGGACCTGAGACTCTTATCTCCAGTTAACCTCTATAAAACAGAAAGTGGGGCTTGGCTCAACGGTAGGGCGATAACCTTGACCTGAAGAGCTCAGGGACAGTGCCCAGGCCGAGCACAAGCACCCTGACCCACAAAAAAAAAAAAAAAAAAAAAAAGCAAGGGTCAAGTGGTGCCTGAAACTTTCAATTCAACTTCCAGTACTGCCTGTATATTTTTCTGGTATATTTTTATATTTTATGAAATAAATGTCATACATGTGTATTACACATGTATATGTATACCATATTTATATGTTTTATAAAATATATGTGTACATGAATAATATACATACTATATAATAGTATAGGTTAGAATAATGTGCATATTATGTGTATATTTATATTTCATAAAAATATGCTTACGTGTTCTCTGGCCATAAAAGAAATGCAAATCAAAACAACTCTTAAGATTCTACCTCACTCCAGTTAGAATGGCCATGATCAAGAAATCTAATAACAGATGCTGGTGGGGATGTGGCCAGGAGGGATCACTACTACACTGTTGATAGGAGTGCAAACTCGTTCAACCATTATAGAAAGCAGTATGGCAGTTCCTCAAAAGACTAAACATAGAGCTCCCCTATTACCCAGCAATTCCACTCCTTGGCATTTACCCAAACGTCCAGAAACAAGGACATATTAAATCTAGTAGCACACGATGTTCATTGCAGCACTATTTACCATAGCAAAGATATGGAACCAACCCAGATGCCCCTCAGTTGATGATTAGATCAACAAGATGTGGTATTTGTACACAATGGAATTCTATGCTGCTGTCAGAAATAATGACATTGCCCCATTTGTTAGGAAATGGAAAGACTTAGAAAAAATCATATTAAGTGAAGTAAGCCAGACTCAAAGGAACATAGGCTCAGTGGTTTCCCTCATTTGTCACAATCAGTAGAAACCTTGGGCTCTCCTAGCAGAGATTCACAATAGAGCAAAACCTAGATACATAAGGCCATACAGGATGACGCCAAATGAAAGGACCTCCAGGATATAGAAACAAGAGCTATATAATGAATGATTGTTGTCCATAATGTACTATGTTATCTCTGATCTCTTTTGCTGTCCCTTGGTTATCTCATATCGTTACAATATTTTACCTTGTTATCTGATATATTGTATATATGTTTGTTTATTTGAAATAGGATAGGGAAGGGGGGAAAACAACATGAGGGGAGGGGGTGGGGGGAGGGACATGGGGACAAAAACATGAGAAGGGGTATTAATGTTTGTGAAGTAATACACCTTCTTTCTGGTGGATATAATGTAATAAAAATATATGAAAAAATATGCTTATGTGTAATGGATATGTGTATATGTTGAATTTTATTGGGTGGCTTTTTAGCATTTATTTAGGGTTATTATTGGTCCTTGTTCATCAAAAATTACTTGTTCTTAGATTTTGAAAACTTGGTGTAAGACTTGTATTTAATGACCATTCTAAAAGGTACACGTTTTTCCTGTCACTGCAATTTGCTGTTGCTGTTTCCCTTTGTTTACATGCTTTCTATTTTCTTTGTAGTTTTTGCATCCAACCCCACTGAATTTTTGCTAGTTTGTTAAAAAAAAAAATGACTCAGTTTAAATGTTGGGCATGAACATTTCACCAAGCACAATTTGAGTAATTATATCAGTAAAATGGTCATGGGTTACAAAAAAAATGATTAAGAAGAGCTGGGAAAAATTATAATGAGAACTGTAAGAATAGAATCAGCACTTTAATATGGAAATTGCTTGTATATCATTCAGCAGCTTTTGAAAGATGAATCCATTTCACTGAATCCATTACTATAATTATACTTTAAACTTGCTAAAAATATACTCTTCAGTGTGCACCAGCTTTACATGCAGTCTCTACATCCAGATCCATTATTGGAACTTTAAAGATTCAGTAACATTGCTAAGAACAGTCTCGAATATGTTGGTTCTTTGTATTTCTGTAGGAACAGAGTGAATATACATTTAACAGGCGAGATTTCAAATGACCAAGTAAACCAAGCAATTTTGTCAATGAATTATCTTTAACAGATCTCACATACTATTTTTAAAGAAGTCAGAGCCGCCATTCATTTGAAGTTAAAGCTTCACCACTAATTAATTAATCTTCTAAGTCCTAATTGTCAGTAGTTAGAAAAAATGGCAACTGCATACTTATAAAAAGCCAAAAAGTAATTTAAATAAAATTGTAACTGGAGCCAAAATACTAAAAGCATTGAAATATCCAAGGCTGAATACTTAAAAATGTAAACTCAAGTTTTGAAATACATTTTCCTATCATGGAAAAAACAATGACTGTGCAAATGTGAAGTCTGGTAGTAGCATAACCAAAAGGGCTGAGAGAAGTGACTTCTGGAAGGAGCAAACAGACACCATTTCACTGATTTAAGTAACTAAGCGGTCAGTATGTTTCATCAGTATAACTTCATTACCTGGCTTTGCCAACTAAGAATATACAATTTAAGTTTGTATTTTTCTTAAGTAAATAGTTTGCTAAGAAAATAATATGATGTGTGTGCGCGCGTGTGTATGTGTGTGTGTTTTTTCTTTTTGTCAGTCCTGGGGCTTGACTAGTCTGAGCATTGTCCTTGAATTTTGTGCTCAAGTCTACCACTCTACCAATTGAGTCACAGCTCCCCTTCTGGCACATTGTAGTTAATTGGAGATAAGAGTCTCATGTACTTTCTTGCTTGGACTTATTTAGAATAGGAGTCCTCAGATTTCAGTCTCTGGAGTAACAAAGAATATAAACATGAGGCACTGGATTAATTACTTATATTAATTAATATAATATTCAGTCTTTTACATGATTACTATGTCACAACTTTTAGAATTATTGCGTCAAGTTCCCCCAAATTATAATTATTGGCATTTTTCCTAATGGCTTTAAGTACATTAGTTAACTGAGAGAGAAATGGCATCCTTAAATGGCATCATCTAAAACTACTGCATCATTTTTTGTCCTTAGTATCTTTCATAAAAAATCTACCTTTTTCATACTTATGTTATTTTGTGTTAATGCTAAGTATTAAATCCAGAGCTTTGTGTGTACTAGGTAAACACTCTAACACTAAACTATAATCCCAGCTCTGGTGACATACTTTACTTAAAGTCCCCAATGGGTTTATGTCTGCTACAATTGTAAATTTGTGGGTGGGGTCAGTATTGAGGCTTCCAGTTCTGCTTTTTGCTGATTAACTGGAGATGAGTCTCATAGCTTTTTTTTCCTACCTGGGTCAAACTGCAGCCTTTCACATTTCAGCCTCTGGAGTAGCTAGGATTAGCGATATGGGACTCAAGCACCTAACAGGATACCTTTTTTAAATTTTTTATTATTATTAATTTTTGCCAGTCTTGGGCTTGAGCTCAGGGCCTGAGCACTGTCTTTGGACTTTCTCAAATCCAAAGCTCTACCACTTGAGCCCCAGCACCACTTCCGGCTTTTTTTTTTTTTTTTCATGTATTTGGTACCAAGGAATTGAACCCAGGTCTTTGTGCATGCTAGGAAATTGCCTTTAAAATTGGAGGAAGGGAATACCACAATAAAAACTTTTCCTTTTGTCTAAGAGAAAGAATCAATGTGTTTTTTAGTGAGGAAAAAGAAATGTAGCTTACTAATTATATGTAAAGTCTTCTTTAAAATTGAAAATGAGTCACCAAAACTGCAAAAGCTACATAAATTATCATCCTTTAACATCTTAGACAACTCAGTGAAATGGCATAATAGTTTTGTCCCCAAATTAACTTCCCTTCTTATACCACTGAGGCCTACCCACAAGCATTGTGAAGGACTCACATTACTGTCATCTGATACCTAATATGCAATCTTTAAACTCCTACCCTCACCATTGCTCTGATTCATACAGTGCTTTGTTAGCACTCACTAGGGTTTTGTGGCCGGATTATATGACTCAAAAACGAGTTAATTTTTGTGGCATATTAAACATTCAACAGAAATGCTGAGCAGAACAATTGTAATGATAAAATGTGTAGATGACTTGCAATATTCCTTTGAAAATACTACAAAAAAAGCACATTTAATTTTAAATTTTAGGGTTTTTTTTAAAGTTTCTTTTTTTTCTTCTCTTTTTCTTTTTTCTTTTTCTTTTTCTTTTTTTTTTTTGTCAATCTTGGGGCTTGAACTCTGGGCTTGGGCACTGTCCCTGAGCTCTTCAGCTCAAGGCTACCACCCTACCCCTGGAGTCACAGCACCATTTCCTGTTTTCTGGTAATCAATTGGAGAAAACAATCTTCTGGACTTTTGTGCCCAGGCTGGCTTTGAACTATGATCCTCAGATCTCAGTCTCCTGAGTAGCTAGGATTATAGGTGTGAGCCACCAGGCCCATCTTAAATGTTAGTTTTTAAAGTGAATTTTAACAAGGTGCTCCTTACCTTACCTGGTAAGGCAAGTAACTAGTAAAGGAGACATTTCTTACTTAAAGTATTCCTTACCAACCTATATGTATACAGACATGGAATATCACTGTTTTTTTTTATTATTTGATGTGGGATAGCACTCTGAAATGCTCCTTCAGAGACTTTTTCTCCAGAATTATGAAATGATTTAAAATTATGAAAATTGGAATGGCTTACACACACACACACGTATGTATGGCTGGCTGGCTGGCTGGCTGGCTGGATGGCTGGCTGGATGGATGGATGGATTAAGTGGTTGTCTTTGTGTGTTTGTTTTTGTTGGTCATGGGATTTAAACTTGGAGTCTGGGTGCGGTCCTTGAGCTCTTTTGCACAAGGGTAGTGCTCTAATGCTTTGAGCCCCATCATCACTTTGGTCTTTGACCAGTTAACTGAGCTTAAGAGCCTCATTATAGCTTTGTGGCCCAGGTTGACTGATTGAGATCCTTGAATCTCAGCCTAGTAGCTAAGATTGTTGGCATGAGCCACCAGTGCCCAGCTTTGATTTAGGTATTTTTTAGATAAGATATTGAATTTTTCCCCAGGGTTTGTCCTTGGACTATGATCTTCCTAACTATGCCTGTCATAAAGCTGGTATAACAGGTATGCACCTATATGTCTACCTTGTTGGTTGAAATGGGGTCTCACAAATTTTTTGCCTATTGTGGCCTCATCTCAGGCTCCTGAATAACTAATATTATATGCCTGAATCACTATACTCAACTTAGAAACGTTTTTGACAAATAAATATATATATGCTGTGTATATAGTGTATATTTCTGCTTGTCTTTTGCTGTTCGTTTATTTCTGCTTTTTATTTTTTAATATTTTCCTTTTCCTTGACATCTTTTATTAATTACTCACTTTCTTTTCTACATTTTTTAGGTTTGTTTGTTGCATTTATTTGTTTTTTCCTTGTTACTATTTATAGCCAAAGCATCACTTCAAGAATTTGTACTTTGTTTCATTATCCCTTTCATTTAGAGGTCCTGGAGAGTTTTTTTTTTTTTTTTTTTTTTTGGTCAATTGTGGAACTCTTCAGTGCCAGGCTACCACCCTACCCCTTGAGCCACAGCGCCATTTCCAGTTTTCTAGTAGTTAAATGGAAATAAGAGTCTCATGGTTTTTGGTGCCCAGGCTGGCTTTGAACTGCGATCCTCAGATCTCAGCCTCCTGAGTAGCTAGGATTAAGCACCCAGCTAGTCTCTTACTTTCTAATGAGCATATACATTTAGAATGATGCCTTTTTAGGTGTTGGTAACAAGATTGTGAAGCTTAACAGCTAGATTTCATAATGTTTTGTTTTGTTTGTGTCACTTTTAGGACGTGAACTTGGGGTCTGGGTAGTGTCACAAGCTTTTCTTTCAAGGCTGATACTTCACACTTGAGCCCCACTCCTGGATTTTTAGTTATTAATTGGAGATGGAGATAAGAATCTCCCAGGCTGACTCTGAATCTGAAACCTCAGATCTCAGTCTCTTGAGTAGCTAGACTAAGGCATGAGCCACTAGCACTGGGATTTATATTATGTTTTTACACACACAACCCTCCCCAAATCACTGTGAATTGACAACAACAAATATTAATTAATCCTTCACTGTACATGTTGGGTACAATTCTATTCAGGAACACTCCTTCCAGAATATAGGCTGAAGGGGCAGCCCATTTACAGGATGGTCCAACCTTATGTCAAAATCACAGATACCTTTTAAAAAGCTTGTCTTGGTGGGGCACTGGTGACTCATGCTTGTAATCCTAGCTACTCGGGGCTGAGATCTGAGGATCGAGGTTCAAAGCCAGCCCTGGAAGGAAAGTCCATGAGACTTCTTTTTTTGTTTGTTTGTTTTTGTTTTTACCAGTCTTTGGGTTGGAATTCAGGGCCTGAGCACTGTCCTTAGACTTTCTCAAGGCTAGAGCTCTCCACTTGAGCCACAGCACCACTTCTGGCTTTTCTATGAATGTGGTACTGAGGAATCAAACGCAGGTCTTTGTGCATGCTAGGCAAACACTCTAGCACTAGGCCAAACTCCTGGCCCTCCATGGGACTCTTTTTTTTGGTGCGTCATGGGGCTTGACAGCGTAGGTCCCTGTCCCAGAGCTCTTCAGCTCAAGGATACCGCCCTACCCTTGAGGGTGGTATCTGTATCCTTGAGACTAGCCCCACTTTCCATTTTCTAGAGGTTAATTAGAGATAAGGGTCTCAGGTTCTTTTGTGCCCGAGCTGGCTTTGAACCTTGATCCTCAGATCTCAGCCCCTAAGTAGCTAGAATTTCAGGCATGAGCCGCTGTGCCCATTTCCATGAGACTCTTATCTCCAATTAATCACAGAAAAAGCCAGAAGTGGCATTGTGGCTCAAGTGGTAGAGTACGAGCAAAAAGAGCCCAAGGACAGTACCTAGGCCCAGAGTTCAAGCCCCAGGACTGGCAAAATAAATAAATATGTAAATGAATAAACTAAGAAATAAAAAATGTGTCTTCACCTGCACACTTGGTTTAGGTCAAAGCAAGTCAGGGGGTAAACTTAAGTGGAATGAGTTAGTGAACATTTCCCTGTCATGGGCAACAATTTGATCATATAATCTGCCCATGTTGTCTCACATAGTGCTGCTATTATCAGAATTGTTTATCCTTGCATCACTACCAATTCAAATTATATTAGTGTTGGATTATATTTCAGGCTTAATATATCCTTTTTCTTTCCATTTTTAAAAACTTCTCTAATCATAGTATAATGCTCTGTGCCTCCTTAATGCTTTTTGCTATAAAATCAGCTGTGCTGGTTATGTTTCTATATGTCATATTAGGTCTTACTACTGTGGATTATAATATGAAAAAATAGGTCTGGAAATAGAACTCAGTGGTTGAGTGTTTATCTAGCATCTGTGAAATGCTGAAATTAATCCCTGGAAAGAGAGGAGAGACTGATGTAGCTAGAAGCCTCTCCCCCCATCAGAAGCTGACCAGATAGGGTCACTTGGTCTCAGACTGTCAACCACTCAAACTGCAAGCTAAGAAAACCTCTTTCTTTCTTTTATACAACACCCAGTCTTAAGTACACTTTTATAAGAACACAAAACAGTCTAAGAGAATTATCAGTGCTTCCTATTAAGTGATTCCTATTACTATCAACTATGCTGCTGCATTTCGAATTTGGACAAAAAAAAATTTCACTGGCTCTAATCCCTTCAACACCTCACTTATAATCTCTCAGATACAGCAAAATGTCTCTATAGAGTTATTTATATTTATGCTTCCATTTTATCTTTGTCTAATCTCTCCTCAACCCATTCCAATCAGGTATTTATCGTTTATTCACAAAAGTGGCTTTAGTCAAGACATAATGAACAGAAGGACATAGAGGCTCACACCTGTGATCCCAGCGACTCAGAGATGAAGAGGTCCATGGTTCAAGCCTACCAGGCAAAAAAGTAAGGCTCCATTTCATCCAACATCTGTGCATGGTGGTATGTACCTATCATCCAAAAGTACGGAAAGAATCAAAATCCATGCTGGCCCAGGCAAAAACACTAGTTCCTATTCCCAAAATAACTAAAGAAAAAGGACTGGGCCTGTGGCTTAAATGATATCTCCTGTCTGTGGGATATCAAGTGTGGGCTGTGAGTTCAAACCCTAGTACAACCCAAAAATATGTAGGCTGTGACTTTCATGTTGACATATGCAAGTCCTCACATTTAACCCACTTGCAGCATTTCACAAATATTCTTGTTCTACAAAATATTTTATTTCAATCTGTTCATGTGTCACTGTATCAGAGAGGACTTCCTTGCGCATTCTGGCCAACTGGTCCCTTCTACTTCGTACTATCTATTCATCTCCAACTCTGCAATGTTAATTACTATATGATACATTTTAAATGGATTATTGATTGCTGTTGTCCCTTGAGAACAAAACAGTTAAGATAGACTAGATATTCAACATTATTGAAGAATGACATTCATTTGGGATGGGAAGCATGATGTTTATTTGAAAAAAAAAAAAAACCCAGAAGGGTCCGTAAAGTAGAGCTGAATAATGAAGTACCTTTAGTGAATTGACATAATGTCTGAAATTTTCTTTACTCAAGAATCAGTCCAAGATTTTTGGCTTGAGCAACTGAGAGGGAAGAGTTGTTATTTGCAGAGATTTTTGACAACTGTAAGAAGAGGTAGTTTTGCCAAGGATGAGAGTAGGAGGAAATAATGGGTTTGGTTTGCACATGTTAAGTTTGAGGCAAATATAGATAGCTCAGGAGAGACGTTGAGTAAGCATTTGGATATACCAGTCTGGAGTTCAGGGACGAGATAAACATCAAGGTATACATGATATTTAAAGCTGAGACTGGGTGAGAACATTTAGAAGATGAAAGCCTTTTTTATTTTGAGGACCTAGCCTACCAAAGCACTGCACAATTCAGAAGCCAGAGGATGGGAGAAGGAATGAGAAAAGATGAGGAAGGTGTGGCCAGCAAGCAAGTATGGTAACCCACAAGCTAAGCAATATCCCGGGGTTCCAAAAATGATTATATAATTAGAATCTCTAAACAATGAATATCATACAGTCAGCCTACACCAAAATGGATAACTGATATAAAATGCTAAAATGTTGTGGTAATGTTTTAGAATCTTTAAAATGAAATATAGGATACTATGCAGGTTATAATTTGAATAATAACTGTCTCTAGTAATAGCCATTTTAAGATTTGTGTCATATTATACTGCATAGTGTTGTTCTTTATCAGGAGTTTTTCTTGGGCTGGGAGTTTGGCCTAGTGGTTAAAGTGCTTGCCTAGCATGCATGAAGACCCGGGTTCGATTCCTTGGTACCACATACATAGAAAAAAGCCAGAAGTGGTGCTGAGGCTCAAGAGGTAGAGCTCTAGCCTTGAGAAAGTCCAAGGACAGTGCTCAGACCCTGAGCTCAAGCCCAGGACTGGCAAAAAAAAAAAAAAGAGTTTTTCTTCAGGGCCAATGTTTTAGTCTTCTTGTTGCTTGGAATATCAGCTGTCCTCTCACAGCTGTGCTCCCCCATTGAGCAATGCAAGAGATGCCCCTCCTAAAGTTACACCCCTACAGGACGCAGCCCTCATTCCTGTCAGATGACAGGCTGAGGGCAGGAATACATAGCCTGGCAGCTTTACCCTAATTTGCATTAACTTTGAAGGGTCATCTCCATACCCAGACTGGCCCCTAAGATGACTGGGGCCACGGAATCAGCTTCTCCAGTGTACCTCCCACCTTCCTCCTTCCACCTGAGAATTCATCTTTTATACATTGCTCTACCAGAGGAGGAACTGTCCTCCATTTACAAAATCATTCTAGATTTTTTATCCCTGTTTATATTCTTTATATGCTATTTTCTGTGAACTGACAGATTCAACTCCACTCCCAAATAAGCCTGGTATTCTATAATCCTCTTTTACTTTTCTCTTCAATGGGTTGAAACTTAATTATTGATTGATTGATGCTAAGAAGAGGGAATGCTGGACTCGATGGCTCAGCGCCTGTAATCCTAGCAACTCAGGAGGCTGAGATCTGAGGATCAAAGTTCAAAGCCAGCCGGGGCACCAAAGACTGTGAGACTCTTATCTCCAAGTAACCACTAGAAAACCAAAAGTGATGCTGTGGCTCAAGGGGTAGGGCGGTAGCCTTGAGCTAAAGAGCTCAGGGACAGTGCCCAGTCCCAGAGTTCAAGTCCCATGACCGACCTCCCCAAAAATGAGGGGAAAAAACCCCCAAAGTCCCCAGAATCAAGGGAAATTACTTATGATCTTATGAGCCCACAATTACCACACAGATGATATCTACAATGCAAAGCTCTTCCACTCACACAGGACTGGGAACAAACGATTGAAAAATGCATTGCCTGTGTTCACGCCTTAAATACTGAAGCCCTTCCTTCTTATCTAGGGAGGAAACCAAGAGCAGCAACTCCATCTCCAGATCATTTGCATTGTAGAATTTCATGTTGTTACTAATTTTAAAAGCCATCCTGGCTTTTTTCTGTCAAGCAGTTTGATTGTGGATTACATTCTTTCAACGACAGCTGGTGTATTCTAAATCAATTAATCAACATGCATTTATCAAACACCTGCTGTGTGATCAATGTCATTCTGGGAGAATTCATGCTGATTAAATTCTCTGTAAAACAATTAGAAACCTCTATCTTGTGTGTTGCTCTGCCCTCATCCCCACCCCCAATTCACACAAAAGCATCCCAAAATCAAATAAATACTTTTTATATTAATTTGCTGATTTGAATTATCCATAATATGAATGTGCTCCACTCTGGTGAGAGTTGATACCATCCAAACAATTATGGTTTTTCTGAGGTAGTTAAAGTAGTTTTGCATAATATAAATACTGTTGCATACTTATGTCCTTTTATGTACTTCCTTTTAAGGAAAGCTTTTTGCTAAGGTTTTTCCTCCATTCATTTAATGTTATTACAAGCAACAGGAAAAAAAAAAAAAAGCCAAACACATTAGTCTCTCTCATGGAATCCAAACAACTTGAACAATCAACCACAAAGGGCAAAAGCCAAGGAAACTCTGGGGACCGCGGCAACAGCTGCGCATAAACCTTCCCTTTGGAATTTTGCCACTAACATGACCCACTACTAAACCCCTCCAGTCTCTGTGTGTATCAGTTCAAATTCAAAAATGGAGAGGGGGTAGGAGGATTGGTATAGTGATGGGTAGAAGACTGCTGCTGCTCTAGTCAGGTGTGGCCTGGAGACCCAGTCCTGAACCACTCAGTATAGTAGCTACCAGCCACATGAAACTAGGCATCACTGGAAATGGGGCTAGAATTACTGGCTAGTTGATTTTTTATCTCCTTATTAATTTTAAAACTTCAGTAATACAAAATGTTTTTTCCATTGTACACCATTTTATTATTTCTCTTCTCTTTTTTGCCCTTTGGTTAATCTCATATTGTTACTGTATCTGACTTTGTTACCTGGTGTATTGTATACACATTTATTTGAAATAGGAAAGGAAAGGGGGAAAACAAGATGATTGGGAGGGGGGGAAATGGGGACAAAAACATGAGAAGGGGATCAATGCATGAGAAATAATGCACCTACTATCTGGTGAATGTAACTGTAACCCCTCTATACATTACCCTGACAATAAAAAATAAAAAATTTGATTTAATGTTAAAAAAGCAACACTAGAAAAATATGGAAACTGCAACATATATACCTTAATTTTCCCAATGATAACAATGTTTCTGATATAACAGTAGCTACACTTTTTAAGTAAAAAGAATAAGCAAATCTTAATTTTTAAATTTAAATTAATATTTTAAAATATTATCACATCAACATGTAAGCATTAAAAGTATTATTTACCTGGGAAGGTGGTTCACCAGCCTTGAGCATAAAGAGGCTCAGGAACAGTACCCAGGCCCTGAGTTCAAGCCCCAGAACAAGCAAAAAAAAAAAAATATATATATATATATATCATCTGAATTAAGGTATATTGCCAGTGTATACTATCTGCTCAATTTGGAGGATAGTTTGGAAATAAAGCAAAGGATCTAGTTAATGGCCATTTTTATTTATTTTTGTTTGTAACCCAGACTGGTTTCAAACTTCTGATTCCCCTGCCCCAGCCTCCTGAGTGTTGAGATTATATATAATCCAGTTCCAAATAAGTACAAAGGTTTCTGGGATAACAAAATATGAGCAGTTTGTTTTACTACTGAGGCATTATTTGTCACACACATTAGATCAGCAAGGGATATTGAAAACTGGGATCTCAGACTTTTAATATTTGACACTATAAATATGCATCTAACATTTATTGACATAGAAAGCCCTGTCCTTGGGAAGCTGAAAATGTAGCAGTAAGAAGAATGATAATAGACAGGCCATGATAAATGCTCTGAAAAAAATTAAGAAGAAAGACAATGACAGGAGATGCTCTTTATCTGGCTGATTAGGGAAAGCCTGATCAGATGACACTGGAGTAGAGACTGGAGTAATGTTAATGTGACTCTCAGGAAAAGCAATTCTTTGGGCAGATGAAATTAGTTTAGCATATTTATGGACCACAAAGGGTTCTGTGACAAAGAACAAAAAAGGAAGAAAAATAGAAAATTAAGCCTTCAAAACTAGGTAGGTATGAATGGAAGTCTTTGCATTGTTGAGAGCAGAATGAGAGAACCAACACTACAGTCTGGGATGCCATTCCTACTGAAAATGCTATTCCTGTTTCCTTTGGCTGCCTCTGGCTTCGCCCTCTTCTGAGGCATGCTGTCCTCTGGAGTTATGTGGAGGTAGAACTGCCACCCACAATAAAAGCAAAAGAATTTTGTTTCCTAGATTTCTTCGCATCCTGGATATCATCATTTGACATTAGTCCTGCCACATAGTCCTCCTCCAGACCTTGTATTTCTGGATCACAGACAGAAAGAAGGTGTCTTGCGTAGCAAAGCTGCAGCAGCTGAGTAAGCAGATAATGGCTCCATGTCTTGGGTCACCATTCCGTGGGTCCGGATTGGCATTGTAGGCTGTGGTTTTAGAGATCTGCATTTCTCATCTGACTAGCTCTGTTAGTGATTTTTGGCTAGTTTGAGGCCCTGGAGATTTCTGAGCCTGATTCTACCATCTATCAGTCCCCTTGATGCTTAAATCAGCCAGAACTGGTTTCTCTCATAACCAAGAATGCTTTCCTATAGGTCTTTGTCTTTTCTTACTTGGAAGGACCTCCCTTTTACAGGCTTGAACTCAGCCTGGGCACTGTTTCTGAACTCTTGCCCAAAGGTAGCGCTCTACCACTTTGAGCCATAGTGCCCCTTTCATTTTATGGTGGTTAATTGGAGATAATATAATGAAATTAAAAAAGGTCAGTTGACCCAAGGCTGGGTGGGGGTGTGTATGTGTCATGGATTCAGAGAATAGCAAAAACAGCAAGTAGAAAAATACGTATCTCACTCCAAGGTTTGTTTGCTTCCTTGTGCAAAAGATTTTTTCATAAAACTGTTGTCAGAATGTATTTTCCATTCTGAAAAAATAGAGCATTTGTATTAGTAATTTCCCCCTCCCCCAGGAAAAAAAAGAGCCTTATGGACTTTCCTGCCAGGACTGACTTTCACCTGCAATTCTCAGAGTTCATCTTCCTGAGTAGCTAGGGTTACAGGCCTGGGCCTCCAGTGCCCAGCTGGAATTTTTTCTTTATGTTTACTTTTACTTTTTATAGTTATTAGCCCACTCTATTTTATGAGAAATAAATGAATTGTGAAAAATAAATGTATAAAAATTAATTGAAAAAGCAAATTCAGAGATGTTTGTCTTCTAAATTAAATTGAATCTAAAAATTTTTCTAATGCTCTGAATAAAATGTTTAGATAAATAGTAAACACAACTACTTACTTAAGAGTATCCATTTTACTCATGATAAAAGTCTTTATAATATATAAGAATTTTTCTCAAAATTTCTTAAATGAAGTCAGGGACCAATTGCTCACAAATATATTCCTAGCTATTCAGGAGGCAGAGACCTAAAAGATCACAGTTCAAAGCCATTCTGGGTAGAAAAGTCTGCAAGATTCCATCTCCACATAACTACCACGTGTGTACAATTTTGTGTGTGTGTGTGTGTGTGTATGTGTGTGTGCGTGTGTGTGTGTGTGTGTGTCTGTGTGTGTATTGATCCTGGGACTTGAGTGTCCGGGCAAGATAATGCTCTACCACTTGAACTATAGCTTTACCTCCAGGTGTTTTGTTTTGTTTGTTTGTTTGTAGATAATTGAAGGTAAGAGTCTCATGGACTTTCCTGCATGGGGTTGGTTTCAAACTGAGATCCTCAGATCTCAGCCTCCTGAGTAGCTGGGATTACAGGGACATGGCAATAACTACTACTTTTTAAGCACTTAGCAAATTTCACTTATCTGCATAGATTTCATAGGATTGTCAAAACAAAACACCAGACTGGATGGCTTAAACAACAGAAATTTATTGCCTCACAGTTCTGGTTCCTAATCTACTAATTAGGGCCCACCTTAACAGCATTATTTTTAACTCAATGACTCCTTTCAGGCCCTTTTTCCAGCTATAGTCACATTCTGAGACACAGGGATTAGGGTTTCAACAAATGACGTATGGGGGCACAATTCAGTCTCACTTTTTCAAGATGAAAGGTTAAATAGGCTGCAGTCCCTAAAAGAGAGAGCAATGTGGTGAGTACTAACATGGAAATATTAATAATTAAGTAGTCAAGTGTCTTGAGAGTACATAGAAAAGAGGACTGACTCTGCCTTGGGAAGGAGCAAGAGGGAGTCAGAGAGTTTCCCAGAGATTTCACTTGAAATTATACAGAGAACAGGTTGACATTATTTACTTTGTTGCAACAAAGTGCCTAAATTATACATAAAGTTAGCAAATCAAGTTATAAGGATGAGCAAGTGCCTAGGAAGCAATAATGTGCTAAGTAAATATTTTGTTTCCAGGTAATAAGCTTAATTACTATATTACTTATTTTTCTAGAAAATTACTAAATGAAAAACTCAGTATATAAAATTGTCTTTGCTTATCAATTGTTAGACATTTAGGCTGGTAATATATTTTTCCCTCTTTGTTTTTTTTGTTTTTGTTTTGCCACTAATGGAGCTTGAACTCAGGGCCTGGGCACTATTCTTGGACACTTTTTGCTCAAGGCTAGCACTCTACCACTTGAGCCACAGAACTACTTCTAGCTTTTTCTGTATATGCTGTACCAAGGAATCGAATACAGGGCTTCATGCATGCTAGGCGAGCACTCTACCACTAGGCTACGCTCCCGGCCCCCTCTTTAATACTAGCAAAATATTTTGTTTCTTCTTGCATTACTCTTCTCGGCCCTTGCCTCTTTTGGTTTCACAAAGTAACATATGAATCTTGATGGTGGAGAGAAATGGAGAGAGGGATAAAAAGAAGAGTGTATCTTCAATGATAATCTTACTATCATACTGAAGATAAATATTATTGTGGCAGAGACTAAGGGAATATATACTTCATAGAGTTCTGTCATTGTATAGGTTGAGTATTAAGTTAACTTCATGTAAAACTCTTTAAAATTCTTTGGTTTTAATACTTAAAGTGTTATTCCCATTCATGAAGTCAAAACAGTGCTTCTAACCCACCATCCTGCCCTGCTTTTCATATATGAATGTGTGCGTGTGTGTGTGTGTGTGTGTGTGTGTATGTTCATGCCAGGATTTGAGCTCAAGACCTCAAGGTCTTGTTTTTTTGTTTGTTTGTTTTTTTTTAAATTCAAGGCCAGTGCTTTGCCAGTTGAGTCATGGCTACACTTCCTGGCTTTTTGTTGATTAAGCCCACACTGGCTTTTGATCTACCACCATCTTCCCCTGTACATGATTTTTTTTTTTTGTGCCAGTAGTGAGGTTTGAACTCAGAACCTGGGTATGGTACTGTCCTTTAGGGCTTTTTTTTTTTTTTTTTGTCAGTCATGGGGCTTGAACTCTGGGCCTGGGCTCTGTTCATGAGCTCTTCAGCTCAAGGCTACTACCCTACTCTGGAGCCACAGCCCTACTTTCACTTTTTTGGTGGTTAATTGGACACGAGTCTCACGGACTTTAGTTCCCAAGCTGGTTTTGAACTGTGATCCTCAGCTCTCAGCCTCCTGAGTAGCTAGGATTACAGGTGTGAGCCACTGGTGCCCAGCTTGGCTTTTTTTTTCTTTTAAGTCTTAAATATTACTTCATAGGTCTGACAATTTCTTTATGGAAAACTGAAAAGTATTTTTACTTTCTCTTAAATTACTCCATAGAGGGAGAAATGGGTTTTGTTGGCAAGTATCCTTCCCCCTAGAGAAGCTGGTTAGAGCATCTGATTGTTAGATCTTCTGTGGTTTCTGTGGCTCTGACTGTGATAATTAGATCAGTCTTGTAATGTATTAATAACTTATGTTGACAGAATATGACATAGGAATAAATCCCCACCACTACTAATTATTTTAGGAAGAATGAAATTGTTTTCTTTTGGAAGTTAAAATGCTTTTAATTTCTTGTGCTTCTTTCAATTCTTTTTCTTTTTCTTTTTTTTTTTCTGCCATTCGTGGGCTTGAGCTCAGGGCCTGAGCACTGTCCTTGGATTTTCTCAAGGTTAGAGCTCTACCACTTGAGCCTCAGCACCATTTCTGGCTTTTTTCTGTATATGTGATACTGAGGAATCGAACCCGGGTCTTCGTGCATGTTAGGCAAGCACTCTACCACTAGGCCAAACCCCCCGCATTCTTTCAATTCTTACTGCTGCGAAAACTACATCCTGTAGAGAATATAATAAAACTATCTATATATACCTAAAATGTGCCAAACAAATAACAGATGTTTTCTGGAAAAATTCATAATCACCATAGCTTATTGATAACTTGTGTTGTTTTTGTTAATGAATACCTTATCTCAAATATTAAAATACCACGGTCTTCATAACTGTCACAACTTGACTAGAAACAACTTGAAAAATACTTTGTTTTAAAATTTAGCAAGCTAAATGCAATGTGGTATTTTGGACTGCATCCTGGAATAGAAAAAGAACATTACTGGAAACGTTGTAATCCATAGAGTCTGGCATTTAGTTAATGACAATATACAAATGTTAATTGTCAGGTTTTGACAAATGAACCCAGGTTGCTGTTACCATTAGGGGACACTGGGTCAAAATTATGCAGGGACCTTCTGTGCTGTCTTTATAACATTCTATGGGCCTAAAATTATTCTGAAATAAAGCACTTCTTTTAAAAAGAACTTAGCAGTATGTTGAAGTCACACTTTCAAGCTAATATTTAAAGTTGGCTATTTTAGAAGTCTGGGTTAGAGTTGAGGTTCTGAGTGAAAAAACAAGACAGTAAAACTAAAAACCTGGGAACCAATGGTGCCTTTGTGTGAGAAAATTCAGAACAAGCAGAAAAGCTCTTGAGAATACCTATCTTGAGAATAACTTGGGAAGATAGTATTCACTAAATGCTAGTATAAGCCTTCAAATTAGATTTTAAAATCATATTGTTATAAAAAGAAAATATACGTATAAAGGATGGATTAACCCAGAATGAGTTCTATCCTTCTAAAAGTACTTATTTTTTGTTTGCCAGTCCTGGGGCTTGAACTCGGGGCTGAATGTTGTCTCTACCACTTGAGCCACAGCACCATTTCTGGATTTTTCTATGTATGTGGGACCGAGGAATCAAACCTGGGTCTTCCTGCATGCTAGGCAAGCACTCTACCACTAGGCCAAACTCCCAGCCACCTAAAAGTACTTTTGAAATTTAGACACTATATGTTAACTATTTGGAAGCTATCATAGACAGAAGCTATCATAGATTAAAGCTTGGAACTTGTTAAATATTACAGGATTTCTGATAGTGCAAAGATGGTAACAAACTCTTCCACTGATTTCCTGTTCTGACACTTCTTATTCTGCTTCCAATCACTTCATAATTTTTTAAGATTAAATTGTGAATCAAATAGTTTTTTAATCATAGTCTTAGCTTGGAAGATTTGTATTATAAAGTCCTAAATTATTTTTTAAAATAAAGAATAAATTGCTGCTGTAGTCTACTTTAGTATGTATTCCCACTCCTCTTTCTCCGGTAAACTTTGCTTACTAAGAAGTGGACATATGATCAGGTCATAACACAATACCCTTTTTTCTGAACAAACTGCCAAAGTAGGATAGTGCAAACATAGGCCAGGAGGAAGCCTGCTAAGCTTGGAAGCATCAATTTGAATGAAAGCTTACATGTCTGAAAGCAGAAATGCAAGAGCACACAGGGAAGCCCTTTTCTGCCTCTCATCAGCAGCTCTTAATCTCTGAAAGAGCTGAATTTTGTGCCCCAATCTGAAGGTAATACAAAAGAAATGCACGCGAGACTTGGTAAGAACCTACAAAATAGGGAACACTATTTACTTTGCCCCCACAAATTCTGTTGTTTCCTGTTAAATATAATTGAAATTCATACGTATGGAAAAACACTACCCACTGAGATACAGCTAAGGCACACGTTAGCTATTATGAGAGTAATGGGCAAAGCTGAGATCTGTTGCTAAGAGACAAACTGCAAGGCAGGGTAAGATCTCTGGTGTTGGTGACTAATCTATGAAATCCCCAGGTAGAAAGCTGGCAAAAATCCATTTAAGATCTGAAGGGAGTTATGTACTTCCAGAAACCTCTAACTTGGAAATAAGCCTGTTTCAAGTTTCTTTTTCTTTTTTTCCTTTTTTTAAAGCCTGCTCAGGCTCTATACTGGGACTAATAAGAAGTTGGTGGTTGAAGCAGTGTTACACAAGTAACATTTCCTCTTAATGTTTGCAGACCCATGTAGTAAGATTGACCAAAAAGTATTTTACTTCCATGGAAGCAAATTTAGATGAAGTTTGTTTTTGTCTTTCAAGACTATAAAGAGCCCAATTTCTATCTCACTTTTAAGAGGCAAGAGAATGACCCAGAGTTCTTAGATGTTAAGGCAATATGGTCACAGGACAAGACTGATTTGCCTCATTAGGAAATGAACTATATATGTAGAACTGTATATGTGGCTCATTAGGAAATGAACTGTATATTGTATTAAACTCAGTAAAGCCATTACTCAGTGGAAAAACACCTGCCTGGCAAACATGAGGCCCTGAAAAAAATCAGGACATTTTTGGAATTGCATGTATTTTCCAAAAGTGTAGATGATGACAACACATTTGTCTGGCATCAGGTTTTTTATTTCTCCATTACATACCTTTTCCTCTGGGACAGATGTATGCATACATCACAAGCCCACCCAATCATACGATTCCATTCCCAGGCAGTGTGATTTGTCTGGGGGAAAGCATGTAGCCCAAATAGGCTCTAAGACTCCATGTCTGGAACTGATTTTGTGATATTGGGAGAGAGAGGTCTCTTTCCACTGGGATTCCAAAAGCAGATGATGTAAATCTACAGCTGTGGGCAACCTACTTCTCTGGCAGCCTAGAAGATGGAAGAAAATGAGGTCACTACACAGAGGAGTCTAAGCTGAGATATTGGGGGAGGGGACAGGAAAGAGACCTGATGATGTAATTTCCTTCTGGGCCTTAAGCCAAATCCAAATTCATCCAATAACACATTCTGTGTTTTTTTCTCTCTTTCACTCTTTCCTCTAATTTGTCTCTTTTTAGTGATATTTTTTCTTTCTTGAATCAAAGTAGTCTGCATTTTTTTTTGGTTTTTAAATGTAAAAGGATTGCTGTCATCTAATCCCTGAAGACATTAAAAACTATATATTTCATTGCTTCCCAGAATATTTTAATAATTTTGGTAGCAAAATTATTAACTTCTTCACTATAGTAAAACATATCACATAAGGGACCATTTTAACAATTTTAAGTAACACAATTCAGTGGAATTAAGTATATTCATCATATTGTGTAACCAGAGACATCGTATCTTGAATAGTGTAATAAAGGAGAATAGAAATGGAAAGAGTCCACTCATTGAGTGTAAGCAACCAGAACAGGTTCCTCCTGTTCCTATCAACTCTGTGTGTGTGTGTGTGTGTGTGTGTGTGTGTGTGTGTGTGTGTGTGTGTGACAGTCATGACAGGCTTGATTCAGGGCCTAACGATAGCACTCTGCCACTTGAACCACAACTCCACTTTTTGCTTTTGGTGGTTAATTGGAGATAGTCTCACAGACTTTCCCGCCTGAGCTGACTTTAAGCTGCAGTCCTCAGATCTCAGCCTCCTGAGTAGCTAGGATTACAGGAGTGAGCCACCTTGCCCAGCTTTGATTCTTTGCTATGTCAGATTTCAAATACATGGAAAAGTGAAGTAAATAAGTAAATCATATAATGAATTTCCATCTACTTATTATCAATTGTCATCAACTGATATAATTGTCAATGTTTCTTAGTATTTCTTCTCTTTTCACACTACATAAATATGAAAGGGGCCAAACCAGTTTTGTCTTCAAGATAGCAAAGAAGGTATTAAAAAAAAGAAAAAAGTTGCCAGCCACTGGCTCATGTCTATAATCCTAACTACTCAAGAGGCTGAGATCTGACCATTG
Source organism: Megascapheus bottae (assembly GCF_031878675.1). Taxonomy (NCBI): domain Eukaryota; kingdom Metazoa; phylum Chordata; class Mammalia; order Rodentia; family Geomyidae; genus Megascapheus; species Megascapheus bottae. Next base: position 46,145,705 of record NC_143515.1, read on the forward strand.
TAGTTCAAAACTAGACCAGGCAGGAAAGGCTATGACACCTTTAGCTCCAATTAACCACCAGGAAGTCAGAACTGGAGCTATGGACCACAGTGTTCTAGCCTGAGCACAAATGCTCAGGGACAGTGTCCAAGTCCTGAGTTCAAGCCCCAGGGCTGCACTAGGAGGCTTTTGTCCCTCCCCGTGTTTCCCCTGCCTCTTATTCAAGACTGAGTTCCCAGTCAAATTTTTACTGCTACAGCAGGATTCTCAGCCAACTGGAATCACCTGGGAGCTTTAAAAAACTTTATTGCTGTCTGGGTCCTATCCCAAACGTTTTTACTTTATGGGTCTGGGATATAGTTTGGGCATCGGGAGAACTTTTGGTTGAAACTGTAAGAGCATTTAATTCTTTCTACTTTTTGTGTGTAATGCATTCATGAGCATGGCTTACATTTCAGAGAACAAATGCTCTGAGAACCGGCTGTTCATTTTCGCAGATATTTACGTAAGTATATAAACTAAAGCAGGGATTTAAAAAGAGAGCTAGTCAAGGCCAGAAATAAATTCAGGAGGCCATTCCAAAATCAGTGGAGTTACTGGTAATCGTACTGAGAAGGAACTTGAATGCTCAGGTGTGAGTAATGGGGACGGCTCCTGGGAGCTCTGCGGAGTCCCTGAGGGCTTTTGTCCAAGACAAGGATGTCAATGCCTCATATAGTCTGATTTAATTTGTCTAAGTCAAGCATTCTTAAACTTTAGAGTGCATCAGAAATCACCAGGGGCTGGGCGCAGTGGCTCACCTGTAATCCTAGCTACTCAGGAAGCTGAGATCTGAGGATCATGGTTCAAAGCCAGCCCCAGCACTAAAGACCGTTAGACTCTTATCTCCAATTAATCTCTCGAAAACGGGAAGTGGGTCTGTGGCTCCAGGGGTAGAGTGGTTGCCTTGAGCAGAAAGGACAATGCCCCGGCCCAGAGTCGGGCAGTACCCTTGAGCTAAAGAGCTCAGGGACAGCGCCCAGGTCCACAGTTCAAACCCCATGACCAAAAAAATTTAATCTTAGCAACTCAGGTGGCTGAGAAATGAGGATTGCTGTTTGATGCCAGCCCGGGCAAATTCAAGAGACTCTAACATCCAATTCAAGTGCAGCAAAAAGCTAAAGGTATCACAAGCAGTAGAGTGGCTAAGGGAGAGGGCAAGGCCCTGAGTTAGAGCTACCATACTAGGGTATGCTCACACAAGTATGCACACACACTCACACCACTACTATCACCACCACCACCAGGAGAGTGCAGGGGAACCATCTTCAGAATTTCAAAATCAGCCAGGCAAGGTGACTCACGCCTGTAATCCTAGCTACTTTGGAAGCTGAGATCTGAGAATCAAGGTTCAAAGCCAGCCTGGGCACAAAAGGACCTGAGACTCTTATCTACAATTAACCTCTAGAAAATGGGAAGAGGGCCTTGGCTCAAGGGTAGGGCAGTAGTCTCAAGCTCAAGGACAGTGCCCAGGCTGAGTTCAAGCCCCATAACCCCCCCACACACACACAAAAAAATTCAAAATCAGGAGGCCTGAGAGGGGATCCAATAAATAGCATTTTTAGCAACTTCCTAGGTGCTGATGTTGCTCAACTAGAAACATTTGAGAATGACTGACCTTAGGGCAGGACCAAAGCATCAGATTGTTGAAAAAATTTTTTCTAGGTAATTTTAATGTGCAGCTAGGGTAGAAAATCACTGCCTTATACCACTTACTTTCTAATTGAAGGAAAACAGAAAGTACAGAGGCCTCATCTTCTTAAATCAGGACACTTTAAATGAATGAACAAATGGATATCAGATAGAATCCTGGACAGAGCCCACAGAAATCAAACTCTGGGATAATTTTGGACTTAATTCCTCAATTTTATTTCTGCTTAGCTTCTGAATTTTACTTTTGTTCAGTATAAATATAAAATTAGGGAAAAAATCCCAAAAATACAACTCTGTACTTCAATTATGGATAGATCAGCTATCGAGAAGTTTTGCCATCTGTATGTCATAGGAACTTGTATATGTCCTGCTCAGAATCTTGCTTTGCTCTGGCCCTTTTTCTGATAAAATAGAATTTTTAATACATATAGCTAGTGCTTAAGATTATTTTCTCAGTACAAAGGATGAGATAGAAGAATACTTTTCCCTTCTGCATTAAAATATTACAGATCGTAGAACTGCCATTTATAATACAAGCAACACATAGAATTGATAATACAGCATTTGTATGACACACTGAAACAAGAGGAAAAGGCTATTTACAGCTAAAAGCAGCCAGCAAGGACAACCAACCATCCAAGGACAGAACAGTAAGTATCTAAGTTAACAGAATTAAGCAACTTGCTTAGAACACTCTAATGAAAAGTACTCAACTGCTTCATGTACACTTAGCCTTCTGTAATAGTCTGCAATGAAAATATCTTCAAGAACACATTTTTTTTTTGGCCAGTCCTAGGCTTGATCTCGGGGCCTGAGCACTGTCCTTGGACTTTCTCAAGGCTAGAGCTCTGCCACTTGAGCCTCAGCACCACTTCCAGATTTTGTCTATGTATGTGGTACTGAGGAATTGAACCCAGGTCTTCGTGAATGGTAGGCAAGAATGTCTTCTTGGGCTGGGAGTTTGGCCTAGTGGTAGAGTGCTTGCCTAGCATGCACAAAGCCCTGGGTCCATTTCCTCAGTACCATATTAACAAGAAAAGCAGAAAGTGGCAGTGTGGCTCAAGTGGTAGAGTGCTAACCTTGAGCGAAGGGGCAGTGTCCAAGCCCTAGGACTGGCATATATATATGTATATATATGTGCATATATATGCATGTGACATGTATATAATATATATATGTATTTATACACACACACACACATATATATATGTGTGTGTGTGTGTGTGTGTATGTAGGTGTCATTCCTATACAAGTTCCCTCTCTGAGCTTTGGCCTGACTCTATCTCTGATATAACTTTCTAACGACATACCACGAGCCTTGTTTTCTTAGCTCCATGGACACACGACCTAAAGGCCTCTCAAGAATCTTCCAGAAAGGATTGTATTATCTCAATTTATGTCACCTGCTCCCATAATAATCTTATGGAATGTTGCTGCCAGAAAGGCACTGTGTCTAATTCTAGGTCATTTGTCTTTTATTTTTCTTAGTGATGGAGGACTGTTAACCAGAAGAAAGAGTAGATTGCTCATTTTGAGCAATATACTTAATTGGAAGAACTGGAGATTATGAATGTGCCACTAGTGCATGGTTGACGTGTAAACTCATGAAGCACTCTACTTTTTATCTTAAGTGTTCTCATTATTTTAAAAAAGTAACTGGATGAGGTTAAGGACATGTTAGTTAGCTTGGTATTTCACAATGCCCATATATATATATAAAGTTATACACTTTAACGATACGTGATTTTTATTTGTCAGTTATATCTCAAGAGTGTAATGAGATCAAACTCCCCAAATCTATAGTTGTCATAGACTTCCTCAGGCCTTTCTGTTCTCTTTTCCCTCACTTCCTATATTTAGAAGCTTCAGCTTATGTGTGTTGGATGTTATGAAAAACTTTCTATATCTTAAGATTTTGATCCATTTCATATTCTGCAGTAGATGGAACCATGTAAAACAGCCTAAGAACTTGAATTGTTGTTTTTTTTTAATCAATCCTAGGGCTTAAACTCCTGTCCTAGGTGCTGTACTTTGAGCTCTTTTGGTCAAGGCTAGCATGCTACCACTTTGAGCCGAAGCTCCACTTCTGGTTTTAGGGTAGTTAAATGGAGATAAGAGTCTCAGGACTCACAAGAGCTCACAGCTAGGAGTTGCTTCAATCTCAGAAAGACTTTGAACTTGGGTTCTTGACCAACACTGAAACTAAAACACTAGGGGCTTGAGCCAAATGTATTTTTTTTCAATATGAGATGGCCATATCACATGAGGAGGCATGAACCTCTGAAACTGTGAGGTAAAATAAACGAACCCCTCCTCACTTCTTTGTTTACTGGAGGTATGTTGGTTAAAAGGACACAAAGTCTGAATAAAACACTGTGGGGTGGATCTGATTAAGTTGGCTCTAGAAGATTAAATCAGTGTTCTTTCTCCAAAAAAAAAGAAGAAAAACAAAGGAGTCTTAGGACTTTCCTGTCTGGGCTGGCTTTGAATGTCATCCTCAGGTTTCAGCCTCATGAGTAGTTAGGATTACAGGTGTGAACTACCAGTTCCTGATTTATTAAAAAAAAATTTGCCAGTCCAGAGGCTTGAACTCAGGGCCTGAGTACTGTTTCTGGGCTTTCTCAAGGCTAGAGCTATATCACATGAGCCACAGCACCACTTCCAGCTTACAAGGACTTGAACCAGAGTCTTCATGCATGCTAGGCAAGTACTCTACCACTAGGCCAAATTCCCAGCCCCACTTTTTAAATTCTTAAGTAACTTTTATAAGCAGATGGGGCCAACATTGACCTGGAAAAAAAAATGTCCATATAGCATGGTGGTGAATGTCACAATCAAAATACATTTCCATTTATTTAGTTATTTAGCCACTCCTGGGCCTTGAACTCAGGGCCTGAGCACTGAGCACTGTCATGGAGCTTTCTCCAGGCTAGAGCTCTACCACTTGAGTCACAGCACCACTTCTGGCTTTTTTTTTTTTTTAATGTATGTGGTACCAAGGCATCAAACCTGGGTCTTTGTGCATGGTAGACAAGAACTCTACCACTAGGCCAAACTCCCCACCCAAAATACATTTCTTTAATCAGTACTAATTTGGGGACTATGAAAGCCTGCTTATTTATACATCTAGTTACCATTTACAGGTAAGAAACACAAAGATTTCCCAGGTGAGTAATGCTATGATAAATTCTCTGTCCTGTAGATAATAAATGATTCAACAAATACCATATGTAGTATTTAGCTCTCAAAGGAGACCTACAGCCTAGTTGGAACACATGCTGTTTGCTGTGCCTACCGGAGGGTAGAATGAACAGATGGTGAGTAATAGCTCACCCCACATAGTGTCTGTCAGATATAAAATGCCAGGTCAAGTACTGACCGCATGCAGTGTAGACACTATTTTTCTACTTCTCTCAGTTACTAAGAAGCTTCAAATGTGAACAAGGGGAATAAATTGCAAGAGCATTATAAAACTAATACATTGTGATAGCATATCTGGCCATCCTGTTATGGTGACTAAGTTCATAGTCGTGTTAAGAATGTGTAGCAGTTGCAATTCTAAGTGTTCATGACAGGTGCAGTTAGCAACTTTTTATCAAGAAATTATATTATTGAATAGCTTCTCAAGAGGAACAAAAAACATTGCTCTTCTTATACAAAAGATAATGGCTATGAAGAGAAAGATAAAACTATATGATAAAAGTAGAACAGTAGTTTGGGCCAGGAGTTTGGCCTAGTGGTAGAGTGCTTGCCTAGCATGCACAAAGACCCGGGTTCAATTCCTCGGTACCACATATATAGAAAAAAGCCAGAAGTGATGCTGAGGCTCAAGTGGTAGAGCTCTAGCCTTGAGAAAGTCCAAGGACAGGGCTCATGCCCTTAGCTCAAGCCCAGGACTGGCAAAAAAAAAAAGTAGAACAGTAGATGATAAAATCATAATTCTCCTAGTTGCCTAGTTGGTTCAGTACTTAAGATACTAAAATATATTGAGTGTGCATGTATGATATAGTACTTTGCTAGTCAAAGAATGATATATGACCTGTAAAATCAGTCACCTGAGAACTTGTTGAAAATGAAAATTATTTACCTTTACCCCAGACATACTGAAACAGAAATTTTGGAGGGTTGATTCAAACGTTGTGTTTACAATCTTTCCAAGTACTTGCAGTGCATGCTAAAGTATGAGGAGCACCATTCTAACTGATGAAGGAGCAACCTGAGCAATAGGACCAGAGTATCTGGAAGGTTTTGATGCATATAATTCCCTTACTGCAAGCAGGCATCTACTGTTTGAACTACTTCTAATAACATAAAACCTACTTATTGGTTTGATTGGAAAAATCTAACTTTCCTTATCAGTTTTACTTTCTTTGCCAGTCCTGGGGCTGGAGAGTGCCTGAGCACTCTCCTTGGGCTTTCTCAAGGCTAGACCTCTGCCACTTGAACCACAAAACTACCAGCTTTTTTCTATGTATGTGGTACCAAGGACTCGAACCCCAGTCTTTGTGCATGCTAGGAAAGCACTCTACCACTAGGCTCAACTCCTGGCCTCCTCATCAATTTTTTAAGACATCAAATGGAATCTTTCAGGTTACTTTTACTTGTATTATACTACACCCTGTTACATGTAAACAATGCCAAACAACATGCACAATTATATGCTAGATGTATCTGCTCTATAATCTACATTGTCTAAATTGTATTTTTCTTTTTCACTAGTTTTCATAATCTGGAAGGTTGGAATTTACTTATGTCAGTTAGTATTGGGGCAAGCTCCTTTCAGCATATGTGGTAGCCAAAGTTGCATAATTGACTCTGTATCATTAAAAATAAGCTGTAAGAGGCTAGGCATTGTCGCACATGCCTTTCATCTCAGTTATTTAGGAGTAGAGATTGGGAGGATTGAGGTTTGAGGCTACCTAGGTAAAAAGTAAGCCAGACCTCATCTTAATTAATTAATAGGCTGGTATAGTGGCACATACCTATGATGCTAGCTATACTAGAGGCTATAGTTAGAAGGATCATTGTGATGCACGTCTACTCTGGGTGGAAATGTGAAACTCATTCTAAAGAAGAACCAAGTAACTGGGCACTGGTGGCTCAAGCCTATAACCCTAGCTACTCAGAAGGCTGAGATCTGAGGATCATGGTTCAAAGCTAGCCTGGGCAAGAAAATCCATGACACTCTTGTCTCCAATTAGCTACCAGAAAACTGGAAGTGATGCTATGGCTCAAAGTGTTAGAGCGCTAGCCATGAGAGAAAAACCTCAGGGATAGCACTCAGGTTCAGAGTTCAAGCCCCATGACTGAATAAAATAAAAAGCAAAAAAATGGAGCGTCTGGTTCAAGAAGTATAGGACCTGCCTAAGCAAACACAAAGCCCTGAACTTAAAACCCCAGTATCATTAAAGAGAGAGAGAGAAAGAGAGGAGAGAGAGAAGAGAGAGAGAGAGAGAGAGAGAGAGAGAGAGAGAGAGAGAGAGAGAGAGAGAGAGAGAGAGAGAGATATTAAGGAGAATACTATGAGGTGAGGAGGACAGATGGATAGAAGAGGAGGCTAGATGGATGGATGGATGGATAGATAGATGACAGATAGGATAAAGATTTTATAGATACGGGTGAAGATAAGAGTGTACTGAAATGAGACCAGCCTAACGCTAAAAAGGAAGAAGAGGGAAGTAACGGAATAGAGTGGAGGGGGTAAATTTGTTCAAAGTACAACTGTGTTTACTATATAAGTACCATCATGAAACCCTTCCTATTACAAATGAATGATACCAAAAGAAAAAAAAAGCAATGAAGTTGTAGGAAGATAGGTTTTTTGGTAAATCTTTTAATCGTTAGTATACTGTTAGTATAACAATAAATGTATCTAAGTCAGGAAAGAAAACCTTTCTTTAGGACCGTGTCACCCTTTCCTCGCCCTCTTCCAGATTTTCCCTCCTATTCCCATCCACAAGTTCCACAGTTCATTATCAACATAGTGAGTACCACTGGACACGTTGTTCCCGCTTTTCCCTCCATATCTGTGCCCCTGTTTCCCTCCCAAATGCAAAAAAAAAAAGAGAGAACAAAAACAAGGTAGAAAAAAGGAAGGTAGAGTTTGAACTAGTGATTAATCATCACCAACAATTATTCAGGTAGTGTATATTATAACCACCGTTGTGTCTTAGGGGCAGTAGGATATAATGCACTAAGTCACCTAAGAGACAATCATCATATAACATCTGGCTAAGGAGAAAACATAAACTTGGAAACTCAAGACAATTTCAGAGGCTACAAGATATAGCCTTTGGTACCATGTGACTAAATGCAGAAGTAGTGGAAAATGTAATGAGGAGGAGATCGCTGGATTGATAGGGAAAGGTCTCCTTCCACAGAGACTTAAGCATCTCTTCCTGAGCGTAAGGGTAGAAGTACCTGCTCTAGGAAGGGCCCTGGGCAGATGCTGGAGAGAAGGTGGAATTAGAGCTAGATTTTGAGAAAGGCAATGCAAATGGAAGAAACAGAATAAGCAAAGGTTTGATGGGAAAAGTTGATACAGCCAGTCTGGTAATTCCCTCCTTGAGAAAGTCCAAGGAAGCATGAACCATGATTGACCATTGGCTAGCACCTGGGTATGTAGCTGTTGAAGGGGTTTTTTTTCTTACATGTTAGTATAGCTAATTTTGTCACCTATACCTGATGCAATGGATCATGGCTTACCATTTTGTTCCGACTGCTTGAATAATCATGGAGATTGACAATGTGCATCTGGTTTCAGTGTTAGAGTTTCTGAGTTTCAGTAGCCATGCACAGTCCTGCTTCATGGCATGAGCTTTTGGACCCAAAGACAAAACTAGCTTTTTCATTGTTTCCCCAGACCCCCTAAATATTTGGTTAGAATAAACTTTTAACGATGACTATCACCTAATTTAAAGCCTTTTGAGTCTCGCTGGTGAGCTGTCAAACTTTGGTGGTCATAGGATCCCTGAAACATATGGCACATGAAAAGATAAGCCCCAATGAAATTTACTTAGATAGAAATAATTATTTAAGTCCAGTGAGGGAAAGTGAGTTTTTGGTTATTAAATCTACTCAAAGGATACAGAGGTATTTGATGTATTGCTATTTAAAATTTCCTGTGGGTTTGAAAACTTTTTTCAAAATTATAAATTTGTAGACAAAATCATACTCAGGAAATATTAGGGTTTAAAAACTTGCTTTCTATGTATTCATAATATTAATTCGAATTCAGTGTCATCCCAAAGAATAGAAGTTTGATATATTGTTTACTCAAAATTGTTTGTCATGTTTGCACATGTATTTTCTTTTACCTTTTGACTGAATTCCTGTCTTGGACAGATGGAGCCCTTGAGTCCGTGGGCTGGAAGTAGGTATTAGGTTGTGGTGAATGGAGCCAAAAGAATAATTACCAGGTCAGTTTCCTATGGAGTTTCTGGAATAGTAGTGCCAGGACCAATAGTGTGAGGTCAGGATGCCAAACTGAGACAGAACAATGAGAGATGAAGCTTTAATTCAATTCTGTTGGGTTCAGCAGAGAAAACAATCCTGTCACACTGAAATAAATCCTTGCTAAAACTTAAAAAAACTAATCTTAACTTCTTGATGTTTTTCCTCCCTTCTTTCCCTCTTTCATCCTTCTTTCATTTCTTTCCTTCATTTTTTTCCTGCACTTCTCAGTTCCTTTCTTTTTCTTCCTTCTTCATTTTTCTTTCCTTCATCCTCCTCTTACTTCTTCTTCTCCCCATCCCTTCTCTCTTGTACTGGGGATTGAACCATGACTTGAACATGCTAAACAAGTACTCTACAGTTGAACCACACATCCCAGTTCCTTAATTTTGTGTTTTGTTTTTGAGATAGTATCTCCTTTTTGTCTGAGCCAGCCTCAAGGTAAGAGGACTGTGGTCTGAGGATGCCTTTGGCAAAACACTGAACACTCTATCTGAAAAATAAGATAAATGGGGTTGGGGGTGTGTCTCAAGCGGTAGAGCAATTTGCCTTGCAATCTGGAGGCCCTGAGTTCAAACTCTAGTACTAAAGAGGAAACTAGAACATCTTGTAATTTCCAAAACTAAGTTCTTGGAACATGATGGGGAAATGTTGAAAGAATACAAGAACCAAGCTGGGCACAATGGCTCATGCCTGTAATTCTAGCTACTCAAGAGGTTGAGATCTGAGGACTGCGGTTCAAAGCCCAGCACTAAAGTCCGTGAGACTCTTATCTCCAATTAACCAGTAGAAAACTGGGACTGGTGCTATGGCTCAAGGGGTAGGGCAGTAGTCTAAAGCTGAAGTGCTCAGGGACAGTGTCCAAGGCCAGAGTTCAAGCCCCATGACCAAAAAAAAAAAAAAACCTATAGGAACCAGTTTGAAAGAGGCCCCAAATCTGTGACAATTTAAGTTAAAAAAAAATAGTAGATTACAAAACAATATTATAAATCCGTAGTGACAAATTAATTAAATTGGATGAATAAATTGGTAGATGTATAGGGGAAGCTCTCCTTATAAAAGAATTCCAGAGGGCCGGGAGTTTGGCCTAATGGTTAAAGTGCTTGCCTAGCATGCACAAAGACCCGGGTTCGATTCCTTGGTACCACATACGTACAAAAAAGCTGGAAGTGGTGCTGGGGCTCAAATGGTAGAGCTCTAGCCTTGAGAAAGTCCAAGGACAGCGCTCAGGCCCTGAGCTCAAGCCCAGGACTGGCAAAAAAAAAAAAAAGAATTCCAGAAGATAATAAATATTGAAGAGTTGATAGGAGAAGAAACATAGGGTTTGAAGTTGGCAGACACTTCAGTAGATATGGCCTGGGTCAGAAATCATTAATGGTGTTAAAGTTGGTAGGCTACAATATGGAGAAATGGGATTTTGCATAGTATCAAAGTCTTCCAGAAGACTTGATAAGAAAGAAGAAAAATAATGTTATAGTAGAGAAAACTTGCAGATCTTACCCTCAGCAAGTGAATAGAGTTAATACCCTCAGGAGAATCAGTATCAGTGCCTGCTGATACAATGTGTTGACAAGTCTACAGTATGACTACTGGGATGTCCTTGCCAAAATATAGAATCTGATTGTAATTAAAATATAGAATCAAATTTTAATTATCAGATAAACCCCAATAAAGAGCATTCTACAAAAGTACTGATATTATGTCCAAGTGTCAAGGTTTTGCAAAACAAAGATGAACAAACTACCCCAGATTAAAGGCCCCTTCCAAAAAAAACGAAAAAAACAAGATAAATAAATGCACTATGTGATTAAGGACAGCACTCTGGTCCAGAAAAAAAATGATGATACAGTGAAACAGTGCAAAAAATATTGAATCTGATCTATAGATCATGTAGTTCTACTAGATTGCTTTATTGTCTTTTAAAAATAGAGGGACAAAAGGGTAAACAAATGCAATACTAGAATTCCATACTGAAAATGAACTACACAACTTGCGGGTGAGATGGGAGAGAAAACCCTGGAGAGGGCGAGGGAAGGGGTGACGTTGTCTAAAAGGAAATGTATACTTTACCTTACTTATGTAACTGTAACTTCTCTGTTTTTTTTTTTTTGCATTTTCAAATAAAAATAATGAAATTATTTTGCTGTGATTATGTAAGATTTAACATTTGGGGAAGTTAAGTGAGGAGTATGGGAAATTCCTGGTACTATTTTCGCAACTCTTTCGAAACTGAATTTATTTCATAATGAAAAGTTAAATATATAAATATATATAGTTGTTCACAAAATTCAAGGCTGCCTTCTTCTTCTTCTTTTCTTCTTCTTCTTCTCCTTCTTCTTCTTCACCAGTCCTGGGGCTTGAACTCAGGGCCTGAGCATTGGCCTTCGGCTTTCTCAAGGCTAGAGCTGTACCACTTCAGCTGCAGCATCACTTCTGGCTTTTTCTGTGTATATGGCACCAAGGAATCGAACCCTGGTCTTTGTGCTGTACATGCTAGGTAAGCACTCTACCACTGGGCCACGTTCCCAGCCCTTCAGGACACTCCTAAACATGTATTAAAAATAGATATTGTCTTTGTCTTGTTTTACAGAAATGCAACTGTATTATAAATGGCTGTCTTTACTTCCACACAACAATTGTAATTCTTTTTTTATTTTGGTGGAGAGGGGGTACTGGCTCATCTCACAATGACTATTTGCTTTCTCCTCCTTAGGGCGGGGCCCCAGAAAATGGTGTCTACTGTATCACCTGTGGACATCTGACTTTAAGCCAGGACCATCCAATTCTTTGTGTGAGGAATTTGAAGTTGAGACCATAATGTATTACTCAGGCTATACTACTTTCTCAAGAGAGAATAAACCATAGATCATAAAAGAATGTGTATTTCAAAATCTTGTAATTCATGCTGCCAAAGTGTGCTCAAGAAAAACTGTGCCAGTTTATACCTGTTAGAAGCTTATGAAAGGGTTTTTTCCCCTTTTCCCTGCTATTCTACTCCCAGCCAAATATGTATTTTTAATTATTGTAGCTTTAAAATGTAATATGGCTGGGCCGAGAGTTTGGCCTACTGGTAGAGTGCTTGCCTAGCATGCACGAAGACCCGGGTTCGATTCCTCGGTACCACATACATAGAAAAAAGCCGGAAGTGGTGCTGAGGCTCAAGTGGTAGAGCTCTAACCTTGAGAAAGTCCAAGGACAGTGCTCAGGCCCTGAGCTCAAGCCCAGGACTGGCAAAAAAAAAAAAAAAAATATATATATATATATATATATATATATATATAACATGACTTTGATATCTAAAAGGTCAGGTTTCTCTTATTTCATCTTTTTGAAATTCTTATTGACTTGGATACATTTAAGCATTTTTACTGAAAAATATCCATGAAAAAAGTTCCTATGAGTTAAACACTGGGAGTATTTAAGGGAAAATAACATATGAGATTTCTTTTAGAATATGCTAGCCAAAAGGGGACAACAGTTTGGGATGGGAGAGATGTAAATAGATTTTTAAAATCAGCAGAAAAGTGATAACTATTGAAGCTAGATCACGAGTTTATTATGCTATTATCTCTACTTTTATGTATATTTGAAGTGTTTCATGCTAAAAAAAAGTAAAAGTTCTCATCAATATTTTATTTTACAGGTAGATTAAGTTGTTATCACTTAACATAACTACTATATAAAATCTGGCTCATGATATTAAAGCTATATTTACTTATTTGCTTAATCTCCGATTACATATAAAATAGTTTCAGAATTGCTAACTCATTCCCTTGTGAAAAACAAATTTATTAGCTAGAGTACAATATTTGTGCACAGTTCATTTTGTCTATAGCCTTAGGAGTCTATAAACTTCCCTATAAAAGGCCGAATCGCAGATAGTTTCAGCTTTATTTGTTATATGGCCTCTGTTGCAACTACTTAACTCTGTCACAGGAGTGTAGAATCAGCCTTGGCAATACACAAATGCTTGAACATACTGTGTCAAATACAGCTTTATTTACAAAAATAAAATCCTTAGCTCAGATGCCTTGATTTGTCAAGTAATGCCTTATACTGAAGGCTGAGTGTGAATGTGTATAATCCTAGCTACTGCTCTGGAGGCAGAAAGCAGGATGATTGAGGTTCAAGTCTAGAACAGACAAAAACTTCCCAATATCCCATTCTTAACCATTTTTTTTGGCCTGGTTGCTGCTACCTGTTCCAACCTGGGGGAAATATAAATATAGGGATCTTGGTCCAGGAGAGCCTGGGCAAAAAAGCAAGACTATCTCAAAAATAAGTAGAAGAGCTGGAGGTATGACTCAAGCAGTATAACGCCTGTCTATCCCTAACTTTACATCTTACTACTGAAAAAAACAAACCATTAAAAACAAAACAAAACCAAAACAGAAAAACAGGAAACCATCTTACTGAAGATGTTATGACCCAAATTTACTTGGATCAGTCCCTGTCTTTCCTAATCCCTTCAATTTGGTGGTTTTACTCATTTGTAATGTCATTGAGTTGTTTTATTACTGTTTATGTTCTTTGCTCAGTGCATCTCACATTCTAGTTGATTTAAAAAAAATTTTTTTTCAAAGCTGAGGACTGAACTCAAGACTCAGGGCCTTGCATTTGCCAGGCAAGTGCTCTTCCACTGAGCTAAATTCCCAACCTCTTAAATTATTTTTTCAGCATGTGAAACTGAACTACATCCCATGGGCAGCTACTTGTGCTTTCAGTTCTATTCTAAGTAAGACAACATGAGAATTGGCAATCAATAACCCAGAAGTCCTCACCAGAAACTGACCGTACTAGCACCCTGTCCTGAACAGCTTCCAAAACTGTGCCATTGTTTATAAGCCATCCTCTCTATGATAGTGTTACAGCAGCCCAAACTTAAGACAGTAGTCAAGATAATTGGCCTCTAGTTTAGTCTTTTCCATTCTCCTCCTCTTCTTTCTTGTCCTCCTCCTTCCACACATAAATACATACAGATTTTTTAAATTCTCTCTTCATTCTTTCATAATGCATAGTATCCTATAAATGCCATTTTACACTTTGCTTTTTCACAGGTAATAATGTAACCTGTAAATCAGTTCGTTTTTTCCATTTTTTTCCTTGACAGCTGTATAATAGCTCTTTCTGTTGCTGTACAATAGTTTATTCAATTATTCTAGCAAGAGCTACTTTTCAATTATATTTAGTGCTTTAAAAAACCTTTATAGGCCGGGAGTTTGGCCTAGTGGTAGAGTGCTTGCCTAGCATGCACAAAGACCTGGGTTTGATTCCTCGGTACCACATACATAGGAAAAAAACAAACAAACCTTTATAGAGGGGCCAGGAGTTTGGCCTAGTGGTAGAGTGCTTGCCTAGCATGCACGAAGACCTGGGTTCAATTGCTTGGTACCACATACCTAGAAAAGAAACTAGAAGTGGTACGGTGGCTCAAGTGGTAGAGTGCTAGCCATGAGAAAGCCCAAGAACAGTGCTCAGTCTCTGAACACAAGCCCAGGACTGGGAAAAAAAAAAAACTTTATAGAAACACAGTCTACACATATTCCCTTATAAGATTATGTGCACATATCAAATTGTACAAAACAAAACATACAAGAGCAAACCAGCACCCAGATAGAGAAACATTATTAGCATCCCAAAGTCCCTTTTGTGCTGCCTTCCTGCTTCTCCCTCCAGCCCCCCAGAAAATTAAACTATGTTACATCTAAGGATAAAGAAGGTTTAGTTTTGTTCTTTACATCATTGGAGTTACTTAACAATGAACTCATTTGTGTCTGGCTTCTATCATTCAACACTATATTGCAAGAATCAGCTCTGTTGTTTGTCAGAGAACATTCTTTCTTTTGATTGTCAGTGTTCTAGTTACTTTATTCATTTTATTTTACTGTAGATGGTATTTGGATATTCCCAATTTAGAGCAACTACAAATAGTGCCACTACAGTCATTGCCATTCATACAGTCTTTGGGTAGACATAGGTACACATTTCTTTTGAGTAGTTCCTAGGCGTGGAATTACTACATTGTAATCCATTTGGAGTGGGGTTTCTTTTTGTATATACTGTGGAACAGTCTTCCAAAGTATCAATTTACACTTGCACCAGCAATATGAGAGCTCTGTTGGCTTGGATCCTCATCATTTGCTATTTTCATCTTCTAGTTTCAGGTGGGTGTCTAGTAGTACAACACTGTGATTTCAATTTGCATTTCCCCCAATGACTAATGCAGTTAAGTATGGTTCCATATGTTCACTAAGTATTTGGATATCTTTTTTTTAAATATGAAGTGTCGTTGAAATCTTTTATCTTTTTTTCCTCTTAAATAGTCTAACCTTTGAAGGAATTTTTAATGTATATATTCTGAATGCAAGTTGTTTTTTCCCCAACCTCTTCTGAAGTAGGCATTGAACCCAGGGCCTTGAACTTGAGAGGAATGAGCTCTAGCACTTGAGCAATCCCCCCAGCCTGTCAGGCTTCAGGCTTCTTGAATTTTTTTTTTTTTTTTTTGCCAGTCCTGGACTTGAGCTCAGGGCCTGAGCACTATTCTTAGACTTTCTCAAGGCCAGAGCTTTACCACTTCAGCCTCAGCACCACTTCCGGCTTTTTTTTTTCTATGTATGTGGTACTGAGGAATCGAACCCTGGTCTTTGTGCATGCTAGGCAAACACTCTACCACTAGGCCAAACTCCCAGCCCCCTGAATTTTTGTTTTTAAGACAGGGAGGGACTCCCTAGCTTTATCCAGACTAGCCTCCCACCACCACATTTACCTGCAAGTTCTTTCTTAGTGTCTTTGGTCAGATTCCACAGATGCTATCCCCAAGATAAGGATTCTAGTACAAGTGAGTTATTAGGAATGTGATGCCTGGAGAAAAAAAACATGGGAGTATGAAAAGTAGGATGAGAGAGCAGAGCACAGCTGTGGCTGTAGCCACAGTGAAGGTAGCTCTAGCCTGGTCTCGGATTGAATCAAGCCAACTGAGCTTTCAGGTTTCTGATCCATAATTTGGATACAGCCTACAAAATGGATGAACTTTGGGTGCAGCTCAGTGTAAAACACCAGACATAGCTGGGCACTGGTGACTTCCGCAAATAATCCTAACTGCTCAGGAGGCTGAGATCTAAGGATCATGGTACAAAAGTCAATAAGGCTCTTCTTTTCTTTTCTTTTTTTTTTTTTTGTGGATCATGTGGCTTGAACTCTGGGCCTGGGTGTTGTTCCTGAGCTCTTCTGCTCAGAGCTACCACCCTATCCCTGAAGCCACAGCTCCACTTTTCATTTTCTATTGTTTTATTGGAGGTAAGAGTCTCTCGTTCTTTAATGCCCAGGCTGGCTTTGAACCTTGATCCTCAGATCTCAGCCTCCTGAGTAGCTAGGATTACAGATGTGAGCCACCACACCCAGCAGTAACTCTTATCTCCACTGAAACTACCATAAAAGCAAGAAGTAGAGTTGTGGCACAAATGGTAGACCACTAGCCTTGAACAAAAAAGGCTCAAGAACAGGGGCCGGAAGTTTGGCCTAGTGGTAGAGTGCTTGCCTAGCATGCATGAAGACCCAGGTTCGATTCCTCGGTACCACATACATAGAAAAAAGCCAGAAAGGGTGCTGAGGCTCAAGTGGTAGAGCTCTAGCCTTGAGAAAGTCCAAGGACAGTGCTCAGGCCCTGAGCTCAAGCCCAGGACTGGCAAAAAAAAAAAAAAAAAAAGGCTCAAGAACAGCTCTCAGGCCCTAAGTTCAAACCCTAAAACCAGCACAAAACAAAACAAAACAAAAATCCACAAATGGATAAGTAAATATTGCAAAATTCCTTTTATGTAAAGCATCTAAAACAGTCAAGTCTACAGAGACAAGAAATAGAATAGTGATTACTAGAGGCTTGAAAATTATTGCTTAATATGTACAGACTTCATTTAGGATGATGAAAGAATTTTGGAGTTGGGTTAGGGTGGGGTTCTTATTATGGTGTGAACGTATTTAATGCTGCTAAAATTGTATAATTAAAATTACTAAATTCTACCTTATTTATATTTTGTTCTCAAAATTAGAACACACATTCTCTAGTTTAGGACTCGGTATGATATTGAATAGAAGTGGTGTTAGAATATCTAAGTCTTATTCTCAAGTCCATGAAAAATTTTTGAATTGTATCATTGTGTCTTGTGTTTTCTCAGGCTGTTTTTTTTTTTGTCAAAAATCAATTTCAGATTAAGGCTCTTTGCTTTTATTACTAATTTAGTCAGATTATGTTTTATTTGAATCAGCAGTAATAAATTACCTGAAATCTTTAAAAATACATTTTTATTGTAATTAATAGAAGAGTTACGTTATATTCACCCAATAGAAGGTGTATTACTTGTCGGACGTGGTGACTCATCATGATTTGTATAAAACATGTTACTGTTCCTTTTGCTTTCTGACCTCCACACTGTGTTTTTTTTATTTTTTTATTGTAATTAGTAAAAGGGTTACATGATATTTGCCAGATAGAAGGTGCATTAATTCACATACATTGATACCCTTTCACATGTCTTGGTACCGATTTCCCTCCCCCCCCACCCCCCACCCTCCACACTGTGTTTTATTTTTGTTCTTGTAATATACTTTGTCTAATTCTTCTTCCTATTTTTTTAGTCTTTACACATGTATAGGAACTCAATTTCAATATAATATATGAATGAGTTCAATCCCAACAGTCAATGTGCCCACAATAGAAAACCTCAGTTTTGGTGTGCATCTGGGAGTCTAACTATGGCATGTGTTTTTACAATACCAAACAGAACAAATACTGTTTCCAGGAAATCAAAATACCATCAGCAAGTGAAATATGAGATAATATTCTTGAGAGTAATTTCTTTTCCTTTCTGCCGATAGAGGGCAACATGATCAAGTTGCTACACTGACAGCAATGTTCACAGCCTCTTGTCTCCACAAAGCTCAAAAAAGTCAGTATTAAACCTAGATAAACAAAAAGCAAGGGCTGGGAGTTTGGTCTAGTGGCCTGGGTTTGATTCCTTGGTACCACATACATAGAAAAAAGCTGGAAATGGGGCTGTGGCTCAAGTGGTAGAGCATTATGATCCTTGAGAAAGACCAAGGATAGTGCTCAGGCCCTGAGTTCAAGCCCTAGAACTAGCACAAAAAAAGAAAGAAAGAAAGAAAGAAAAAAAAAAAGCAAGCAAGCAGTGCAAAGTTGAAACCACAAATCTTTAGTAGGAGGAAGTCCTGCCTGTAGACTCTCTTCATAATCTTCCTAGTATACTGTGGCTAGAATTTCTTTTCCAAAAGATAACAGCAAGCATTTCTCATTGAGAAAAAGAGAGAGAGAGAGAGAGAGAGAGAGAGAGAGAGAGAGAGAGAGAGAGAGAGAGAGAGAGAGAGAGAGAGAGAGAGAGAGATTCAGTTATTTCATACTGCTTTCCCCTAAGAGATATAAAGGTCAAGAGCCTTAGAACAGTTGGGTTTCTTGATATATTTTTAAGTTTTATAACTCACTATTATCCATCTTTGATAACTGCATTATTAACCTATGTAAAGCTACTTGTAGTCTCTCTCCCACCTTCAATGTAGTATATATTTCTTTCCCCTTCCTCTCCCTTTCCCCCCTCCTCCCCCTCTCTGGCGATAGTAATACTTGAAGTAAGGCCCTCACGCTCATGCTTCCAGCCCGGTTTTCTTTTGATTATTTTGCAGATAGTCACACAGACTTTTCTGCCTTGGGCATTTTTGAACTGAGATCCTCCAGATATCAGCCTCTTTAGTAGTTATGATAACAGCAGTAAGCCATCCAGTCCTGGCTTATACTATATACTTCTAGTTTTCAATGCTTTGCTTCTGTTTTTCTTCCTCCTGAATTTTTTTGTACATCCTCTCCCACTAAACACCTATTTTCCATGTAAATCCAAACTCCTCCCACCCTCCTTTCCTTCTTTCCTTTCTTTCTTTCTTTGTTTCTCTCTTTCTTTCTTTCTTTCTTCCTTTCTTTCTTTCGCCCTTTCTCTTCTTTCCTTCATTCTCTTTTCCTCTCTCCTTTTCTCTTTCTTTCTTTCTTTCTTTCTTTCTTTCTTTCTTTCTTTCTTTCTTTCTTTCTTTCTTTCTTTCTTTCTTCCCTCCTAGAAAATGTACAATATATACACAGTGGAATTTTATGCTTCCATTTGAAAGAATATTACCGCATTCATAAGGAAATGGAAAGTCGTGGAAAAGATTATATTAAGCAAAGTAAGCCCACCCAAAGAAACATAAGGTGCATGATTTCCCTCATTTGTAGAAATTAGAATGTGCATAGGCTACAAGTAAACAAAATGGATGGTAAAAAAAATTACATGTGGATGTGAGAAACAGGACTCTAGATATTCACACAGTGAGACTAAAGGAGGATATTTTAGGAGAGAATCTCAAGGGGTCAATAGTTATGTGCATATGATCATATAAAATGATGTTTTTTGAAACGAACTTCAAGAAATGGAAACAAGAGGTTTTGTGTTTGTTTGTTGACTTTTTGTGGTTTTATTAAAAATTTCCCCCCACTTCTGTCACTTTTTTATTTCTTTATTCTTTGTCTTATGTGTAAGTTTGGGGGAGCACAGAAATGGTGGGACAAATGGTGAAGTAACTCAGCAGTGAGTCTCACTAGACACTATGTTGAAAATGAACTAGACAACTTGTAGAAGAGGGTGGGTTGGGAGGGAAAAACTGGGAGAAAACAAGAGGTGATGCTGTTCAAAAATAAATGTATTCATGGGCCGGGAGTTTGGCACAGTGGTAGACTGCTTGCCTAGCATGCATGAAGACCCAGGTCCCAGGTTCCATTCCTCAGTACCACATACATGGGGTGGCTGGGCCCACGCTGTAATCTCGATAACTCAGGAGGCTGAGATCTGAGGATCTCGGTTCAAGGCTAGCCAGGAACTAAAGAATAGGGGACTCTTATCTCCAATTAACCACTAGAAAACGGGAAGTGGCTCCAGGGGTAGGGCTGTAGCCTTGAGCTGAAGAGCTCAGGGACAGCACCTAGGCCCAGGGTTCAAGCCCCATGAACAACCCCAAAAAAGAAAGATGGAAATGGTGCTGTGGCTCAAGTGGTATATCTCCAGCCTTGAGAAAGCCCAAGGACAGTGCTCAGGCCCTGAGTTCAAGCTCTGGCTTGGCAAAAAATAAAATTCAATAAATAAATGTACTCATTACTACATAACTGTAACCCCTTTATACATCACCTTCATAATAAAAAAGAAATGAAGTTTGCTCAAGTAACAGTATATACTACACTGTTTGATAGCAATTTGTAAATCTTTAGCAGACTATAAGACCCTAGAGGGTTCATATATCTTTTTAAAAATATACCAGCCAGGTGACAGTGGCTCATGCTTATAATTCTAGCTGCTCAGGAGGCTAAGATCCTAGGCTTGCAGTTCAAAGCCAGTCCAGGCACAAAAGTCCATGAGACTCTTACCTCCAATTAATCAACAGAAAACTGGAACTGTAGCTGTGGCTCAAGTAGTATAACAGTACCCTTGAGCTGAAGAGCTCAGGAACAGCACCTAGGCCCAGAGTTCAAGACCCACAACTGACAAGACAAAACAAAACAAAAACACCAACTTAACAGCCATCAACATACACACATACAAAACAAAGACTTGAATTGTGGATTTGTTCGTTTGTTGGGGTTTTTTGTTGTTGTTGTTTTTCCAGTCCTGAGCTTGGACTTAGGGCCTGAGCACTGTCCTTTGGTTCTTTTTCTCAAGGTTAGAGCTCTACTACTTGAGCCTCAGCACCATTTCTGGCTTTTTTCTATGTATGTGGTACCAAGGAATTAAACCTGGGTTTTTGTGCATGATAGGCAAGCACTCTACCACTAGGCCAAACTCCTGGCCCCAAAGGTTGTTGGGGTTTTTTTTTGTTTTTTTTTTTTTTTGCCAGTTTTGGGCTTGAGCTCAGGGCCTGAGTTTAAAGAAATCCTGGTAACATTAGGCCACTTGATTTTTAAGACCAATGGAATTCTACTTTCCTATCTCTCTGGAGACAAGGATTATCTGAGTACAGTGTGTGTACTCAGTATACTCAATAACCAGCTCCAGTCTCAACTATGCCTGTGTGTGGAGGTTAGCATTCGAGTGGGCAGTGAAGAAAAGAGGGAGAAATTCCTTTTGTGATTCACCACAGAATGTTTTAAAACACATGATATATATATAATAGTAAGTAGACACAGATGATATTTTGAAGAGGTGATCATTGCAATACCATCTGCCGGGTTTTTCAATTGGTTAAAAAGAAAAAAGGAAAGAAAGAAAGAAATTACTTTGGCAGGATTTTCTCTTCACAAAATCATGTCGATTTTTGCCAATTCTCTGTAATATGATATGCCTTTTGCAAATTAAGAGAAAAATGCTTTCACATTGCACATCAGGAAAAATATGGCCATTGTCCTTATGACCTTTGTGAAAAAATATGTACATATGTACGTATTCAAGCATAAGTTAGGTAGGCTCATGATAATAAAGACTGAGACAGCTGATTAACTAATTCGAAATTGTCAAATTCAAAAACTGTTTGTGACTACCATAATATAATTGACAACACTACTGCTATAACTCAAAATAAAAAGAAGGATGTTTAGCTTTCACATTTAGATCAGGCTGTCTTCTGGAATCAAAAAAGATTTGATTCAGACCTATGAAGCCTGTACACTAAAAATTTCCACGAAAGGTGTGTATGAGTTTGGGAAAAGTCAGAATTATGCACAAACTTATTTGTCCATATTTAGAGACAAAATCTTCACACAACTAATGTGCTGTGAAACATAGGCAATGCAGCTGGTGCTCAGAAAAAAATAACTTGGTTGGAAGATTTTATCCATTAGTACTACCTCAACCAGTGCCATGTATCTACTACGTCATTTTCACTGTAAATTTGGAAGAGGCTAATTGAATTTTACTCAATAGAAGTAAAGGGCATAAAATCTAATTCATTATTTGTTTTGCTTCTGTCAAAGAAGTTGATGAGTAGGCAATTCAAGATGGGTATACCTTCTAAATAAATTTTCATGAATGGGTTTCAGTAAAAGTTGGTTTGTATGTAGCACTTCAAGTTTCTGTTGTGAGAGGGAACACAGAGAAAACAGTCACAACATTAGTTTGTTGTTCCTTTATAAAATAATGTCTATTAATCAAGTATGGTAGTACATGTCTGTCATCCCAGTACTCAGGAGGCGGAGGCAAGATCACAAGTTCAAGGCTAATCTGGCTACACAGTGCGACTCTCTCATAAAACAAAACAAAATGTCTTTTACAAAATTACATTTTCTACCTCTTAGAAATCAGATTATTTGCTAGGCACCAGTACCTCCTGCCTGTAACCTAGCTACTCAGGAGGCTGAGATCTAAGGATTGTGGTTTGAAGCCTGTCTGTGAGATTCCTATCTCCAATTAACCACCAGAAAAAATGGAAGTGACATGGTAGCTCAAAGTTGTAGAGAGCTAGCTTTGAGTGAAAAACAAAAAACCCAGGGATAGCACCCAGATCCTGAGTTCAAGCCCCATGACCAACAAAAAAAAAGAAAAAGAAAAATCAGATTATTTAAATGAATGCTATGAAAAAGTAATTACTGGGGCCGGGAGTTTGGCCTAGTGGTTAAAGTGCTTGCCTAGCATGCATGAAGGCACGGGTTCGATTCCTTCGTACCACATACATAGAAAAAAAGGCGGAACTGGTGCTGAAGCTCAAGTGGTAGAGCTCTAACCTTGAGAAAGTCCAAGGACAGTGCTCAGGTCCTGCGCTCAAGCGCAGGACTAGCAAAAAAAAAAAAAAAGTAATTACTTCAATAGATTTATTCATTCAACTGATATACATTGTGTATATACAATGTGTAATATTCTATGCTTCATTAACAGAAAAATGTCAATTTTACTTTTTCTGTGGTAGTACTGAGGATTGAACATAGAGGCTTACACTTGCTAGGCAGGTGCTGTCCCACTTAAGCCATGCCCCCAGCTCCATATTATAGGCACACTGCATGCCACAAATTTTTAGGACAAGTAGCTAGTATTCTGATCGTTTTTGTTTTTTCATCACTCTGCTAGAAGTTTTAAGCCTCTGTTACTCTGAAAAGAATTGTTACTTGGTTTGGTTATCAGAAGATCTAGAGAAATCCTGTTAAGTATTAGTCTTACTTTCACAGAAAGCCCTGAGCTCAGTCATCTTTTGGAGCTTCCTGTCCCAATGTCATTTTGTTCTCCTCTGTACTCCAAAGATGACCTTTATAGACTGCTTTTCCTGCTATTTTCCCTGCTATTTCATGTGAGACATTGGCCAGAAGTATGAGTTAAAACTCAGGCATTCATTTGTCATCTTTGTGTGTCATAATTATTGCAGTTGCTCCATGACCCATGACACACCTCCCGAGCAGGGGCTTCTTTTCCAAAACACCATGTCTTTCAGAGTTCTTGTGACAATTTCTTCTTCTTGCTCTAGGAATGAGAATATTCTCTGCCATTTCTCATTGTTGGATACTTTACCACCCCCTCTTGGTGTACCCACACCTCTCTAAATCACCCTTCCTTCTCCAGTGAAACACCTTAAGAGTGCCTGTTTCCTGTTAGGGCTCAAGAAAATGTCAGTCTTATATTTGGGGGAGTGTTTTCAACAACACTGTGATGAGAGACTGAAAGCAACTTGAACTTCATTTGATACAATAGACTAACGGAATTCAGTTTCCAAGCAACTTTCAGAACATAACTACACAGGTTATTTTAGCTATTTGTGAAGTTAATTAAGGGAATGTTAGTCCTGTTTTGTTTGAATCCAGTGCATTCAACTAGTTTAAAGGTGACCAGCTATGGCCTTGGGGAGGGGAAACTAGACCTGTTATCTCTAATTTGTAAATAGAGTTCACAAAACCAAAAGACTAGTCTATTTTCTATTAGAGTGGAAGAGTTGAATACAACTGGGACTCAACCATCAGGATGTTTAGAGAAGTTTGTCAATCTCTGAACCAATTCATTGAACAGAAGTATTTTCCATCTTCTTCTATCCTCCTTTAGATACAATCTTTTAAGCATTTTGTGTGCTCCATTAGGCTTATCTTTAACCAGCAGCTCAGTAGTGAACAATGGAAACAGTGAGAATGCTGGGACAAAGCTAGAGCTAGAACTTCAGATCTGCTCTAAACTTAGACCCCACTCTTTTGTGAGATTTGTCAAGTTTCAGGTATGGTTATGAATATTGGGATCTGATTTTTTAAATGTTCACTTTGTGGTCCTATACACATAATACATGATAATCATTTATTAGAAATGTAATCAAATTCTATTTAGTATTGATTGATTAAAACCCAGGATCATTGCTATATTTTAATGGTCTTATGAAAGTAATACAATTTATTGAAATATGAAAAACTGCAGCAACATAGTTAACCTCTATACATAGTTTTTCTTCTTTTTTTGCCAGTCCTGGGCTTGAGCTCAGGGCATGAGCCCTGTCCTTGGACTTTCTCAAGGCTAGAGCTCTACCACTTGAGCCTCAGCACCACTTCTGGCTTTTTTCTATGTATGTGGTACGGAGGAATTGAACCCAGGTCTTCGTGCATGCTAGGCAAGCACTCTACCATAGGCCAAACTCCCGGCCCTTCTTTTTCTTTTTTTTTTTTTTTTGCCAGTCCTGGGACTTGAACTCAGGGCCTGGGCTCAAGGCTAGCACTCTGCCACCTAAGCCATAGCTCCACTTCTGGCTTTTCTGTATATGTAATACCCAGGAATCAAACCCTGGGCTTTATGCATGCTAGGCAAGCACTCTTCCACTAGGCTACTCTCCCAGCCACCACAGTTCTTTTTGTGGGTGTGTACCAGTCCTGGGCTTTGAACTCTGGGCCTGGGAACAGTCCCTGAGTTTTGTGCTTATGGCTAGCACTCTACCAGTTGAGCCATAGCACCACTTCTAGTTATTTGGTGCTTACTTGGAAATAAAGAGTCTGGATTCAAACTGCAATCCTCAGATCTCAGCTTCCTGAGTAGCTAGGATTACAGCCATGAACCACCAGCATCTGGCTTACATAGCTTATTTTGAAGTTTCTTCTTCGTTACTGATTTTTTTCAGTTATGACAACAAAATATTATAATAATAAAATAATTTTAAAAATATGAAACATGGCTAGCTTTCATTTTAGCAATCAAAGGTAGAGCTTTAGTTTACAAAAGTAATAGAATAAAAATGAGTCTGCGATGGATGCCAGTGGCTCACGCCTATAATCCTAGCCACTCAGGAGGCTGAGATCTGAGGATTACAGTTGAAAGCCATCCCAGGAAAGAAAGTCTGTGAGATTCATATCCAATTAACTAACAAAAAACCAGAAGTGATATTGTGGCTCAAAGTGATAGAGTGCTAGACTAGCACTGAAAAGCCTCAGGGACAGCTCCCAGACCCAGAGTTCAAGCCCCATGACTACAAAAACAAAAACAAAAAATGAGTTTGGCCAGGCGCCTTGCTCCTTGGTGCCAGCTTATGGCTATAATCCTAGCTACTCAGAAGGCTGAGGTCTAAGGATCATAGTTCAAAGCCAGATGGAACAGGAAAGTCCCTGAGACTCTTTTCTACAAATGTATTTGCTTCTCCATCTTTAAGGTTTCCATTTGCTTAGTATCTAACCATTGGTAGCAACTATTTCATAGATGTGAGGAATAAAAGAAGAAAAACAAACACAAAGACTGAATAGACAATGAACACTCCTTCCCTACAAACGCTATTGTACCTATAAGTGACCAATAACATATGAGACTGTTTTGTGTCATACTGTAGCATCATGGGTACAGTACAGACCAGGAAAATAAACATAAATAAGAACTTATACCTAGAGGCACTTCTGGCCTAATAGATAGCCATTGACAAGGGGGACCAATCAGGTCTTCACTCAATAAATACTCATTCTTTCAGATTATTTTAATGATCTCTGTATTGCTAGCATGTAGAAAATAGAAGCATTGGATTCAAAGGGAAAGATACTATTTACAAAAGAAGATAAGAAAACTGCTAAAGTAAAATGAAACTAAACACTTAATTGTTAAAGTTTGTTCATTCTGTTGCACTTCTCAAGAGCCTGTGTGTATCATTTTATCAAATAATTAAGTTAACATGAATTAGACTAACTTAATTAAAATATTAACACTGTATTAAAACACTACAATTGTATGATCATTTACATCAACTGTGAAGATGTCATTTCTTTAAGAAAACATCAGTTTATGTTTAGAATATGCCGTTCAACAAATCTTGGCCAATTATAACACATTTTTACAAGAT
This sequence comes from Megascapheus bottae, assembly GCF_031878675.1. NCBI lineage: Eukaryota > Metazoa > Chordata > Mammalia > Rodentia > Geomyidae > Megascapheus > Megascapheus bottae. The sequence continues at coordinate 46,172,114 of NC_143515.1, forward strand.
TTCCATCAAAATGATAAAAGTGAAAAACATCTGAGTTCAGTAGCCTATACTTTCAGCTACTTGGGAGGTTGAGGCAAGAAGATCACTTAAGTCCGAGGGTTTGATGTAAGCCTGGGCAACATAGACTCCATCTCAAAAGAAAAATATTATGTAATTTTTTGTTTTGTTTTGCTAGTCCTGAGGCTTGAGCCACAGCACTACTTCCAGCTTTTTCTATATATGTGGTACTGAGGAATTGAACCCGAGTTTTCATGCTTGTTAAGCAGGCACTCTACCACTAGGCCAAACTCCCGGCCCCCTCCAATTTTTTTTTTTAAATAAAACATTCTTGGCATTGGGCTCATGCTTGTAAATCTTAGCTACTCTGAAGGCTTAGATCTTAGGATTTCAGTTTTAGGCCAGCCCAGGTAAAAAGTCTGTGAGACTCTTACTTCCAATTAGTCATCAAAAAGCCAGAAGTAGAGGTGTTATAGTGCCAGTCTTAAGTGGAAAAAGCTAAGGGACAGCACCCAGACCCTGAGTTCAAGCCCCAATACTGGCACAAAAGTAAGTAATTAAAAATAGTTTGGGGGCTGGGAATTTGGCCTAGTGGTAGAGTGTTTGCCTAGCATGCATAAAGATCTGGATTCTTCGTACCATATACATAGAAAAAAGCTGGAAGTGGTGCTGAGGCTCAAGTGGTAGAGCTCTAGCCTTGGGAAAAAGAACCCAGGGACAGTGCTCAGGCCCTGAGTCCAAGCCCAGGACAGGCAAAAAAAAAAAAATAGTTTGGCTATTGAAAAGGATAAACGCTATTATATGCTCATTGAAAAATAGAAGATTATATATGTTATATATAATATATTCCTTTAAGATTTCTTTTGGAAAAATATTATAAAGACTTGAGAAAGAAAATATCCTGAAGGCAATTTATTTTTATAAACTCATTGTCCTGGGGAAAATCATTTGGCTCTCCAATTTCACTAGTAAGAAACACTCTCTAGTTAATATCTCCTCAAGATCATTAGTGAATTGGAATACTTTTCAGAAATTGCTTTGCTATGAAATTGGTTATGGGTTTGGATCTTAAATGTTCCCCAAAGTCCATTTGCTAAAGGGTTGATTGCCAGCCTCTGCCACTACTAGGGGCCTTTAGGAGCTCCCCACGGAAGTAAGTTAGTTAGCGCTTTGTAGATATGCCCTGGAAAGTGATACAGAGACCCTATGCCCTTCCTTATTCTCTGCCTGGTGGATGGCAGGAAGCCATACATTTTTTTTGTTGCACCATTCACTCTCTGCCATGGTGTTTTGCTTCTCCACAGGCTTGAAACAGTGAAGCCAAGAAGTAATGGACTGCAACTTCTGAACCCATGAGCCAAAATCAACTCTTCTTCCTTTTACGTTCATTATTTAGGTAGTTTTTCATGCCATTGAAAGCTAACACAGAGCTCTTGTCAAACATTGGGATTTAAAAAAAAAATTTTGTTTTGAGGCTAGCCTCAAACCCTAAATCCTCCTTGCCTCTGGCTAATTGTAACTGATCATCATAGTTGAAGGAAGACTCTTTGATCTATTGCCCAAGAGTGCCCACTGCTTGCAAAGTACTGCCTTATACACAGAGTTAAAAGATGAACTAAAGAGGCTCATTCAGGAGAACAGCATGTAGGTAAAAGCTTGGTATCCAGAGCAAGTTCCAGAAATAAAGTGGAGATTACTTAGATACTATGTAGACACAAAGGGAAGGAGGGCTCAACTCATGCTGAGGCAGAATACTTCACAGAGAGGGGATATTTGAATCCTGAGGGATGAGCAGGACTTGGCTAGCCAGCAGGAAAGAGCTTTCTGGCAGTGTTTTAGGGCACAGGTGTGTGGAATATAATGGTCAATTAGAGATAGTTCACACAGGGAAACTGAAAAAAATCAACAGATACTGGTCCAAAGAGATGATTCCTTCTTTCTTTCCTGTCATCTCTTTACAATTTTCTTTTCCTCTGTCTGATTGAGATACAGGATAGAGCAACAAGTCCACTGGTCTAAGTAGATGTGTGGTAGGAAGTGCGTATTTTACAGCTCAGGAAACTAACCCTCAAGCAAGATAAACAACTTGATTAATTTTGATTTCTCACTTTTGCTTTCTATTATGTTTTTCTTTAAATGATTTTGAATGATTAAAAACATATGCCTTTTGTGTACTTAGGTGGTTTTGAAGACTTATTCTTACTCAATACATCCAAAAGGCCATTTTGAAAAGTTTATGTTTTTCTCCTTTTTGCTATTCTTCCCCACTCTTTTGTGCCCTCCTTTCTTCTCTTCTCCTTTTCTCCTTCTTCCCTTATCTCTTTCCACATCAGGTGAGTTTGAAATCTTATTCAATACATCAAGAGGACCATATTGAGATGTCCGCAAGAGAAAGGATTTGTTTTTTATTCTTTCTCTTTTCCTTCTCTTTTTTCATCTTTCTTCCCTTTTCTTTTCCTCCCTCCCTCCATTTGTCTTTCTCTTTTTCTCTCTCTTTTTTTCTTTTTTTGAGACATGACTCACTATGCTGTCTAAACTGGCTTTTAATTCTTGGGCTTCACCAAGCTAACTTACTCATCTTGCCAAGTAGCTGGAGTTATAGGTACACACCACCATGTTCAGCTAGAGAATGGATTTGCGGAGGACGTTGAAAATAGATTTCAAGAACCAGGAGTTTGCTTGCCTAGCATGCACGAAGACCGGGGTTTGAGTCCTCGGTACCATATACATAGAAAAACCAGAAGTGGTGCTATGGCTCAAGGGGTAGAGCTCTAGACTTGAGAAAGCCCAAGGACAGTACTTGGGCCTTGAATTCAAGCCCCAGGACTGGCAAAAATAAATAAATAAATAAGAAAACAAAAAAAAGAAAATAAACTTCAAGAGGTATTGGTGAAAGTTCTTAAAAAAAAAAAAGCAACAAAAAAGAACTATGTAACTTGCCTGGCATAGTGGCTCAAACTCGTAATCCTAGCTACTCAGGAGGCTGAGATCTGGGGATCAAGGTTCAGATCCAGCCTGGCCACAAAAGGACCCGAGACTCTTATCTCCAATTAATCACTAGAAAATGGTAAGTGGGGCTTGGCTCAAGAGTGGGGCGATAGCTTAGGGACATCGTCCAAGGCCGAGTTCATGCCCCATGACCCACAAAAAAACAAAACAAAGCTATATAACTTACATTTCATATATTCAGCCATAAGATGTGTGAAATTTAATGGCTTTTAGTATATTCACAGAGTTATGCATTTATCTGAAAGAGATTTTAAGATATTTTCAGGGCAGAGAGTTTGGCCTAGTGGTAGAATGCTTGCCTAGCATGCAAGCCCTGGGTTTGATTCCTAGGTGCCACATACACAAAAAATAGCCGGAAGTGGAGCTGTGGCTCAAGCGGTAGAGTGCTAGCCTTGAGAAAAACCCAAGGACAGTGCCCAGGACCTGAGTTCAACTTCCACCCCCCCCCAAAAAAAAAGATTGTATGTTCGGTTTCTCAAAAGTAAATACTCATTTTTCTCCCGTCTTACCCAGCCCTAAACAACTAATTTTTCTTTAAAAATCAGCTGATTCTGAACATCTTACATAAAATGCAATCATACCATGTATTGTCCTTTGAGACTAATTTTCACTTAGGGTAATACTTTCAGGGTTCATCAGTGTTGCAGACTTTCTCAGTAATCCATTGTTTTATTACCAAATAATATTCCATTGCATGTATAAATCACATTTAATTCAGTTATTCATCAGCCAGTGGGCATTTCTACTTTTTTGGCTATTATTATCAAAGTCTCATTCCACTAATATGTTTTAGTTATTTTTGTGGTAGGAACGTATGACTGCAATTATTCCTATAAATCTGTACTTGAAAGTATTTGTCCCCAAGAGATCTGGTTGAGGGTAAGTGTATCACCTCCTGTTGTGTAGATCAAGATCAACCATGGTAGATAGGGGTATCTCTGGTACATGAAGAGTGTCATAAGTGTGGAATGGGTGGGGAAGTGAAATATTTATTTTGTGATTTCTAAGTGGGATCATAGTCTACTCCAATCATTTCATTTTGTATGCAAAGAGAACTGAGCACATAACTTAGACCTTAACCAGAATGGTATGGCTTTGCTAAAGTCCCTTGCTGTTGGATATGTGATGTGTGTGTGTGTGTGTGTGTGTGTGTGTGTGTGTGTGTGTGAGAGAGAGAGAGAGAGAGAGAGATAGAGAGAGAGAGAGAGAGAGACAGAGACAGAGAGAGAGAGACAGAGACAGAGAGAGACAGAGAGAGAGAGAGAGAGAGAGAGAGAGAGAGAGAGAGAGAGAGAGAGAGAGAAAGTACTCAGAGTTTGGCATTGTCTCTTAGATTTTTCTGCTCATGGCTGGCACTCTACCACTCGAGCCACATCTCCGTTTTTAGATTTTTGCTGGTTAATTAAAGATACGAGTCTTTATAACATCCCCCACCACTGTGAGGGCTGACTTCAAACTGTAATCCTCAAGTTCCAGCCTCCTAAATAGCTAGGATTATAGGTAAGACACCAAGCTCAGCTTTCTTGTTGAATTTTTAACATTCTGAGAAAAGATGAATGGAAAATGACTACAATATACAAAACAAAAACACTTAAAGAACTTCTGTGGCATCTCTTCCTAAGTGAAAGGAGGATAGGACAGTTTGGGATTTAATCTTACAGGACATTACAATTCAAAGACTATTTAATTGTGTATAATGTACAATCCCTCTTTTGCCAGACAGAGAAGTTTCCTGAATGTACTCTTGAGATATTATAAAACATTTCTAGGACTGCTGTTAAAGTAGTGAACTGTGCATTGCTAGTTTTTCAAAAAGTTCCTGCAGACCTCAGTCTCGTCTAAAGTTTCCTGTTTTTAGAATTAACTCCTCATGTTTCTTTGTTGAATGCGTGTGTGTGTGTGTGTGTGTGTGTGTGTGTGTGTGTGTGTGTAAAAGCTAAAGATAGATCAGGAAGCATCTGAGCCCATCTGGTTCTAGAGGGGAATCCAGATTTCTATGAGCGATGAGTACTAAATGTAAATTGGGTAAACAATGCTACATAAATGTACTACTTTGGGGCTAGCCTTTCAGTCACCATTGTCCAAAATATCTGTGACCTGCTGTACTTGGTGTTAACACTTTCTGGGTTTTTATCTCTGAATGGTAAAGGTTGGTCTGTCTTAGGATAAATGCCAGTTTAGACACAAGTAGTTCCATGTTGTTTTGTAGGTTTCTGTGGGATTACAAAGGAAAGTAAGTATGTCAGGCATTGAACTGCTTCCCTCTTGGTGCCTGTTTTCCTTCGGCATGTCATTGGCCAAATGAACTGTGATTAAGAGTCATCCAGAAGGAAAAGATTGTTAGCAACCAGGATGAGTCAAGATTGTGTACATGCCAGGGAATATAAGGCTTTGTCTGCACCACTAGTGCCACATCCTAATTTAAAATAAGACCATTTTACAAGGGTGCATTTTCTTCTGTGCATCAAAACAAGATCGTTCCTCTTGTATGGAAGAACTGAACTGAAGAACTCTTGAACTGCAGTAAGAGAGAATGGGTTTCTTGCCCCCCCCCCCCCCCCCCCCCCGCAAAGATTCCTCATTTGGGAGAAATAATGATAAAAAAAATCAATAACAATAACAAAAATGTTGCTGTTAGCTGAAATTTCACCCCAGCTATTGTTCTCTCAGTTTTCCATATAAAGACAGAAAGCTCAGAGAGGTTAAGGGATGTGCCTAGGCTCACACAGCTGGTAAATAAATCAAGCCCATTCCAGAATTAGGCTCTCAACTACTTAAGAAACTATTTTTTCTTAGCTCATGTTATGATTTAAAACATCCTTACTGTTCATTGAAAATACATAAATACTCAAAGTAGATATTTTTGTAATTGTAAACACAATCCACACAGTAAAACTACATGACTATATTTATTTTCTCAAAAAGTGTTTTATATGCTCATTTCATCCTTGGAAAAATATTTTTATTTTCTTTGGAAACAAGGAGTAACTTGATTTTGCTAGGGACTGCAAAAATTATTTTGATGGTTCCAGTGGTGCAGAGCACAGAGCTTTATGACAGATGTGCAATTGTTTGTCACTTGACTCGAATGGTTTCCAAATATATTCTCCTTGTAGCTCTTGATTTTGCTTGGATATTTTTCAATAGCTAAATAGTAAAAAAAAAAAAAAATCACGGTCGCTACTCAGAGAATACCATGCTGAAAGATAGTTTTGGTTATTTAAAATCCCACTATTTTTCCCTAGCGACTTTGAGGAACATTTATACTTCAGTAAACTGTTTCTTTCTTTCTTTCTGGAAAAGGAGTCAAAGAAAACAAACAAAAACCCCGAACCCAAGTTGTGCCTCAAGTCTCTTTAGCCATTTGCTGCAGTCCGGTTTCCCATTCCATCTTTGCTGGCTAAAAAGCATGCTTCCCAGATCCGATCAAACTGTCTGAAAAAAAGGCGGTCTGCATCCCTCATGTTTAAGGAGCAGGGGTTTTCGTTCCTTTCCTCCACACATCAAAGAAGGCACTCGGGGAGGAAATAAGCCATAATTAGGCATGAGCGAGCGAGCAGACTGACCCCCCCTCTTCTGCCTTGCCCATCCCCCTCAGCCCCCCTCCCATTCCCACCCCGCACCCCCTCCCCGGGGCCCTGGCAAGCGTTCCGGGAGCGAGCGGGGCGCGCCGGCCACCCGCAGCCGCCGCAGCGCTCGCGCGTCGGAGACTGGGCGGCGGCGGCTGCGGCGGCTGCGGCGGTGGCAGGGCCGGACCCGGGCCCTCGAGAGCGCGCGCTCGGGAGCGCGCTCATGCAGCGGTTTTCTTCTCCCACAATCCAGAGGCAGCGGCGCGGGAGGGGCGGGGCAGGGAGGCGGGGTGTGTGTGTGTGTGTGTGTGTGTGTGTGTGTGTGTGTGTGTGTGTGTGTGTGTGTGTGTGTGTGTGTGTGTGTGTGTGTGTGTGTGTGTGTGTGTGTGTGTGTGTGTGTGTGTGGCGAACCGGCGGAAGGATATCGGCGCGGAGGGAGCCGCACGCTCCCTGGGTCCGCAGGCTGGCGGGCGCTGGTTGGACGGCGCGGAGTGGGGTGTGCTGCGGCACTGCGGTTCCGAGGCCGTTACTCGGGCTCCTCCAGAGGGCAGAGCGGGAGGCTGGAGCGCGGCGCTGATTTTTGTGCCGAGGGCTTTCCCAGAGGCGCCGCTGAAGAGACTGGCGGGGCTCTGGCCAGCCCGAGGGCTAGGGACACACACCGAACCCCCCAGAGCGTCCTCCGGGAGGAGAAAAGGGGCGGCCGGCGAGGCGAGGCGTGAGGGCCACAGAGGGATGGAGGCCGCCCGGGGGGAAGGGGAGAGCCCTGCCCGGGGGCGCTGAGGGGGCTGCGGACAGCGGAGGCGCGGCGCCCGCCGCCGGGGGTCAAGCGCAGCCGGGAGGCTGGGCCGGAGCCGGGCGGCCCCTCGGAGTCCCGGGGACGTAGTTTTCCACTCCGCCCGCGTTGGGTTTAATTCCTGGCGGGGCTGTTGGGCTGGTCGGCTGCCTCCAGAGCTGCGCAGCCTTGAGGGGCTTTTTTTTTTTTTTTTTTTTTGTCTGGCTGCTCCGGCTCCCTTTCCCCTTCCTCCTCCTCCAGATGCCTTTTTTCTGCCCCTCCTGGCCCAGCACAGAGGTTTGCAGCGCCGGCTGCGGCTCGCGGGGGTTCCCGGGGACGTTCCCCGGGATTTGGGCTCCCTGCCCTCGGGGGGTTTCGAGGAGGGAGATTGCCCCCCAGCCCCTCGATGGGATTTTCCTGGCTGGTCGAAATGGACTTTCATTGATTTCTTCTTACTTCCTCAACGTGTAGCGACCAATTCCCTAGGCGTATGTGTGTGCCAGTTCCTTTTTCCCCCCCACTTTCCCCCTTCTTCTCTCAAACACATAATCTGTGAAAATGGAGAACGAGATTTTTACTCCCCTTTTGGAGCAGTTCATGACCAGCCCCTTGGTCACTTGGGTAAGTAGGATGTCCTTTATTGTATGTTTGGCTGGGTTATTTGTGGCTTCCGTGATGGAGGTGGGCGTTCACGCCGCGGTGATCCTTTCTGTTCTAGGTGAAAACGTTTGGACCTCTGGCTGCAGGAAATGGGACCAGTCTGGACGAATATGTGGCTTTGGTGGATGGGGTATTCTTGAACCAGGTCATGCTCCAAATGTAAGTGTTGTCTTCTTTCTTGTTTTGTTTTGCTTTTCTCAGATAACTTGTTCTTTGAAAAAATAACATCATGAGCTTAAGAGTCTTAGCGTTTTAAGCTCCTAATCTGGTTCTTTGGTCAGAAAAATTGAGTTGTTTTAAGAATTGGATCTGGAAAGGAGTGTTCATGGTAGATGCCCAGCCCATTTATCACAACCTGTAATTTTATCTGTTACAAATTAGAAGCTTGAACTTTTCATTCTGCCTGCCTTTTTTTCTTGTCATTTATTGTCTTCAGTGTTGAAATTCAAAACACATTGTGTCTTTGATAATTTGGACAAATAAGAGAGGAAGAGAAAAAAAAAATAGCCTAATTTCCTTAAAGAAGGGAAAGACCTTATTACTGTAAAGTTATGTGTGTTTGAAACAGCAGTGTTGCATATTAACCTTTGTGTCTTAAGAATAAAATGGCATGAAATTTGAAACTGATGGGGCAATAACAGATTTCAGAATCAAGCATTTCTAGTAGATGAGGAAGATTTTCTGTACAGCAAATAATTTAAATAACCTATAATAAATTTCCTTAGATAACTTACTGTGTTACTGATAAATTATTAGACTGTTTAATATTGGGTGAATTGTTTAGAGCTCTTTTCAGATATTTATATAAGTAACTTAAATCTTGGCAACAAGATTAGTGAATTACTAGGCAAATCTTTGTTTCTGTTTTTTTTTTTTCTTTCTCTGTACTGGGGTCTGAATTCTCATGCTTACTTACAAGGCTGGTGTTTTACCACTAGAATCATATCTCCAGCCGGCGTTTACTGGTTATTTTAGAGATGGAGTCTCAAGAACTTTTCTGTTTAGGCTGTGTTTGAACTGTGATCTGGATTTCAGCCACCTAGGTAGCTAGAACCACAGATGTAAGCTGCCAGCCCTTGGCTAAGCCTTTGCCTTTTATGACAGATTTTATTGAGATGTATTAAATAGGAACCTGTGTTTTTGAAATAGGAATTGAATATTGAGATCATGTTGATAGCTGAATCAATGAAAAACTACTCCATTTTATTGTAAAGTATTACAGTGTGTATATACTCTTATATACATCAGTGTAGGTTATCAAACTGAATAGTACACTTGTGCCTAAAATAATGTGTATGTAGTCATATTTATGCTGAATAGAGCCTGATTACAAGGTAGTTTGTGACTTTTGAAGACATTCCTATCCTTTTATATATGGGAGAAATTTATACATTATAAATATTTGCTAGAGAATAAATCTATTCTGCTTTAATATCTGTACATATCTCCATTCAGTTTTATGAAAATTAGTTTGATTTTTCTATGCAAAAGAGGTTAGATGTCAAATTCATAAATAACTGTTCCCTGAGCTCAGATATTTGTGCATGTTTTTCCTATTCATGTTGATCCCACAGGGAAGTATTATTCTATATTTTTTCAGAATTTTTTTTTTTTTTTTTTTTTTTTAGTTCTGGGGCTTGAACTCATGGGCTAGCCACTGTCCCTGAGTTTTTTGCTCAGGAATAGTGCTCTACCACTTTGAGCCACAGCACCAATTCCAGTTTTCTGGCTGTTAGTTGGAGGTAAGATTTTCACAGGTTTTCCTGCTGGGACTGGCTTTGAACCTCTGGTCTCAGATCTCAGATCTCATATTTCTGAATAGCTAGGATTACAGGCCAGTGCCACTAACCAACTTCTGGCTAAAAACATGTTTTTGATAGGCATCCAGTTTTTGTATAGGCATCCAAAAAAAAAAAATACTATCTCATTGTACATGTGTATATGTGTTTGTATATATTTTTTTCTTAGAAAGGAAACTAAAGTGTCAACATTATTTTAGGTTTAGTAAATATATTTTAGTCACCCATGGAATTGTTTTTTCTTTGAAATATCCTGCTGGTTTCTAAGCAAAATGGTAGAGTCATGAAACAATATTTTAATGATGAATTCTAATATTTTAATAAAAAACAATGAAAAATATTAATATTTAGGGGATACCCACGACAGGAAAGGTAGCCAGTATGATGCATTCAGAATTTTACCTTGTTTCTTTACTTGCTTTACTTTCTTTACTTTTAGAAAGTCTGAATTAGTAAGATGAATCCTATTTAAAAAAAAAAAAAAGAGAGAGAGAGGTGGGGGGGCCGGGAGTTTGGCCTCCTGGTAGAGTGCTTGCCTAGCATGCATGAAGACCCGGGTTCGATTCCTTGGTACCACATTTATGGAAAAAAGCTGGAAGTGGTGCTGTGGCTCTAGTGGTAAAGCAATAGCCTTCAGAAAGCCCAAGGACAGTGTTCAGGCCCTGAGTTCAAGCCCCAGGACTGGCCAAAAAAAAAAAAAAAGAAAATATTTTATTTTCTACAGTAGTAAATTTTAGTTGACTGATACTTTTTCAAAAAATATATTTTAATCTTTTTTAATCCTAGTAGTTGTCTGAATGCTAACAAAAATGTGTCAGCTTGTTTACACTTTTGAGCACATTTTTATATTTTAAAAATACACAAGTTTATTTTGGAAATGATGTTCCAAGTGGTTTACCAGGTTGTTTTTTGGCGCACTGGTTGTTTTCTGAACCTCAAATCTACTTCTGTGTTTTCAGTTCTACCTCTCAGTTTCTGTAGCTTTTTTTCTGTCTTCATTCTGTTCTGAATAACCTAAATAAGTTAAGGGAAAGGAAATTAGGGGGAAAAAAGTAAGCTTTTGCTTTCTTAAATAATTTTCTAGAAACAGTCAATACAAATTTACTTATACGAATTATTTAAGTGGTAAGGCAACAAAAGAATCGATAATTTTTGAAGCTATATTTAACTACTTTGAAATTATTAGGATTTCTGTTACGTACTTTACTCAGATGATTGATTTAACGGTACTTTATTAAAGTGGCCTTTGGAATACTGTACCTTCAGGTTAGTTAGAACATAAACGTCTTTGCTTAAGTAATTTCTGTATTACATTTGTTATAAAACCATAAGTGAGAACCATTTGTAAATGAAGCTACTTATGCTTTTCTTTATTGTACTTGTATTTGAGGTTTAGTAAACTTTTTGGATTTGTAGATTTTAAAAAAATCAAATCTGAGCTGGGCTCTGGTGGTTCAGGCCTGTAATCCTAGCTACTGAGGAGGCTGAGATCTGAGGATCACAGTTCAAAGCCAGCCCAGGCACAAATCTTGAATTAACCGCTAAAAAACTTGAAGTGGTTCTGTGACTCATAGTGGTAGAGTGCTAGCCTTGAGCACGAAGAGGATCAGGGACAGCACCCAGACACTGAATTCAAGCTCCATCACCCCCCCCACACACAAAAAAATCTGGAAAAATTACAGATACTATTTCTTTAAATATGTATATGTGTGTATGTATGTGTGTATATATATATATATATGTACTTTTCCTTTTTTTTAGAAGTCCAATTACATGTGTATTATGTTGTTTGAACTTGTCTTAAATTTTACTGATAATTCTTTTTTTTTTTGCCTTTCTCTTCATTTCTTTAGTCTACTGAGATGCTTCCATGTTTATTAATTTTTTGTTCTGATATGTTTAATTTACTGTTAGTCTCTGCAGCATGCATTTGAATCTGTAGAAATTAGTTTTTGTGGACTGGGAGTTTGACCTAGTGGTAGAGTGCTTGCCTAGCATGCATGAAGACCCGGGTTCGATTCCTTGGTACCATGTACTTAGAAAAAGCCAGAAGTGGTGCTGAGGCTCAAGTGGTAGAGTTCTAGCTTTGAGAAAGTCCAAGGACAGTGCTCAGGCCTTGAGCTTAAGCCCAGGACTGGCAAAAAAAAAAAAAAAAAAAAAAAGAAATTAGTTTTTGTGCATTGTTTCCTTGGCTTCTTAAACATATAGAATACAGGTATAGGGGGCTTATAGTCCATGTCTACTACTAGTTCTGTCTGTATCATTTCATTGAAGTCACTTTGATTTTTCTCCTCATTATGGGTTGTATTTATTGTCTTGCTCTTGTAGGCTTGTTAATTTTTATTTGGTGTCAATGTTTGAAATTCTGCCTTGTTGTTGGTTATTGGGTTTTTTTTGTTGTTGTTTTTTTTTTTTTTTTTTTTTTTTTGCCAGTCCTGGGTCATGAACTCAGGGCCTAAGCACTGTCCTTGTACTTTCTCAAGGCTAGAGCTCTACCACTTGAGCCTCAGCACCATTTCTGGCTTTTTTCTATGTATGTGGTACCAAGGAATTGAACCTGGGTCCTTGTTCATGCTAGGCAAGCACTCTACCACTAGGCTAAACTCCTGGCCCTATTGGTTATTTTTATATTCCATTGAATGCAGAAATCTTGAGCTTTGTTCTGGAATGTAGTTCAGTTACTTTGAAAGAGTTTGGTCCATTCAGGATTTTGAATTTTCAAGTTTTGTTAGGCACTACCACTTTGTTGCACTAATCACTCTATTTATTCCATTGAAGCAAAACCCCTGTAGTAATCTGGCTAATTCCATTTCATTTCACAGAGTATACAATGCACTGCCTAAGTTTCCTCTTTGTTTTTGGCTTAAGAACTATTTCAAGTCAGTAAGCTAGTACAGTTCTTGTTTTTTTCTTTAATCTATAAGAGTAACTGCCTTATTGCCTAACATCCAGTGTCTTGAAAAATGTTTAATATAGTTTGTCTTTTTTCCCCTAGTTGTCTCAAGAGTGTATTTGATTTTTATTATTCCATCATTGAAAGAAGTACAAATCTGTTTTACACACTTTTAATTGATTTTTGCCCTACTAGTCTTCTGTTACTGCTTGATGTGACTTAGACTTTCATTATAGAATCCTTACAGTAGACTCTTTTTCATCTAAAACATGTATTTGAATAAGAGTATTAATTAAGGGACCGGGAGTTTGGCCTAGTGGTTAAAGTGCTTGCCTAGCATGCATGAAGACCCGGGTTCGATTCCTCGGTACCACATACATAGAAAAAAGCTGGAAGTGGTGCTGAGGCTCAAGTGGTAGAGCTCTAGCCTTGAGAAAGTCCAAGGACAGTGCTCAGGCCCTGAGCTCAAGCCCAGGACTGGCAAAAAAAAAAAAAAGAGTATTAATTAAGTTATTCAGTCCATTGCTGTCATTTTGTAATCAGACTCTGAAAATGAGGAGTTGACCTCAATGACTTTTTTTTTTACAATGACTTTTTTTTTTTAATGCTTTTGAAGCCTGTTCACTGATTTAGGATTTACTATATTGAGAAGTGAATCTTAGATTTCATAGAATAGCTCCTTGCAAGGGTTGGGGGGGAGGGAGGTGGGAGGAATGCCCCTAGGAACTTGTGTTGAGCCATCTTTAACTAATGGGAAGGAGAAGCTATTCAGAGATCTTGGACTATAGGCCTGCCATTCTGTGTGCCGCAGGGCATTTTCCTACTTCAACAGAATAGTTATATATATATAGGGGCTTGGTAATAGTGAAGCAGAAATGATCCTTTTTCTGTTAGAGAAATCATTCAGTCTTGTAGCTGCTGTTGAGTATTACTTGTGAGCTTTTAAGGTACTTATGTACATTTATAAAAGAGTGTACATTAAAAAGAGTGTTATTAATACTAAGCAGCTTAAAATATGAATGGTTTAATATTAACAGTGTTAATACAGAAAAAATTATTATCAGAACAATGTTTGAAATTGATTTCTGTGACTCAACTCATTAATTAGCTCTAAAGATCTATATTTAGAGTACTTTATAATTTTTATATATTGGTTGCTTTTAAAAATTACTATTACTTTTATTTGTTTACTTATTTTGGTGGGACTGGGGATTGAACCAAGTGCCTTGAACATGCCAAGTGAGTATTGTACATTGAACTACAACTCTACCTCCAGAACTCTTTTGCTTTGGCTGGTTTTGAAATAGGATCCTGCTTTTAGTGAGCATTTAGTCTTCTCGTGTACCTGGGAGTGACAGACATGCACACCATACCCACCCTTTTCTTTTGAGATGAGAATCTCATAAACTGCTTTGTCTAAGCTGGCCTTGCGCTTTGATTATCCTTATCTTTGCTTCCCAAGTAGTTTGGATTACTGGAGTGAGTGACTGGCACTGGCTCTAGCTTTTTAAAATTAAAGCCCTAAAAACTGGGAGAGAGTGAAGGGAAGGGTGACACTGTCCAAAAAGAAATATACTTCCTACCTGGTTTATGTAACTATAACCTCTCTACATATCACTTTTATAATAACTAAAAAAAACCCTGACATTTGTCATGCAATTTCTGGTTAGTATCTTGAGAATCAGCTTCATAATGTGTTTGTAAAGAAGCCATTTATTGAACAGCCCTGTTCATTGAGAAATGATTCTTCATTTGAAATCTTAAGATTTGGCTATTATACTAAAATAATCATAAAATGACTTAAAATATATAGGCTACCTTTACCAAGTATGGTTTTGACTCTGAACTGAGGCGTGGTCTAAAGTCCAGGCTCCCACATTCTCTTCCACAAACTGCCTCCCCCTTGACCCAAGACTATATACACATCTCTAGTATCCATCCTTGGGACAGGCCTGCGAAAGAGACCTCTGAAGACCCTGAAATTGGATTAACAGTATTTGAGCAAGACCATCCAAAGTTTCAGGTACCTAAAATGTCATCTAGAAAAGAGGTGTGGGCATATATGAGCACTTCCCTTGGTTTATATAGCCTTTTGGCCAGTGCAACTGTGTGTTCCAAGGAAGGCCAGAATGGCCAGAACAAAGCTCTATCCATATCACTTGAACCTCCAGTTCTGTTTTTCTGTTGGTTAGAGATAAGAATTTTAAAGATTTGTCTTCCCTGGGCTGGCTTCAAACTGGGATTCTCAGGTCTCAGTTTCCAGAGTTAGGTAGAATTGTAGGCATGAACCACCTATGTTTAGATGTTTGTTCAATGGATAGTTTGAGTACTTACTATGTAACAAACTGCTAGTTTCTGGGATATGTTTATCCACCAGTAAGAGGAAGAAGCATGTAAGCCTGCTTATATGAGCTACATAATGGAATTACTGACCTTGATAAAGGGTTTACACAAAGAGGGAAGCAATGATTCACATGAAGGAAAGATTTCTTAGAGTGGATGTGACTCAGTGGTAGACAGCTTGCTCAGCGTGAGTGCCTGCAAGGTTCTGGATTCACTTCCCAGCACCACAAAATGAATGAATGAATGAATGAATGAATGGACTTCTTGGAGAAGGTAATGTTTGCTCCAGGTGTTAGAGCTGATTAGGAGTGATCAGGATGAACATTAGTTATAAAGACTGGGGAAGTGGAAAGAATGATATTTTTAAGCAAAAAAAACCCAAAAAACAAAAACATGAAGCCACAAGATTTGAATCTAAGTGGTGGAATCAGTAGGTTTGAGGAAAGTGGGAAAAAACCTAACAAGAAAAGAAAAACCTAACAAGGATGTTGGGAAGAAATCGCAAAGGGAGTTAAACATGAATACAATCATAGTCATGCAGAATTGATTGCTTATTTGAAATTTGTTAACCACACATTTGTAGTCAGTCAGCATATTTGTGTAATCAGTAATCCTTATAGCTGCTTAGAAATTAAAAGGCCTGTAGAATTTATTCAGAATTGGAGATACTTTTTTCCTCCCAATCCATTGTACTCAAGTGAGTAAATTCTTTTTTTTTTTTTTTTTTTTTTTTTGCCAGTCCTGGGCTTGAGCTCAGGGCCTGAGCACTGTCCTTGGACTTTCTCAAGACTAGAGCTCTACCACTTGAGCCTCAGCACCACTTCCGGCTTTTTTCTATATGTGGTACCGAGGAATCGAACCCGGGTCTTCATGCATGCTAGGCAAGCACATTAACCACTAGGCCAAACTCCTGGCCCGTGAGTAAATTCTTAAGTGATAATTCAGAGAGTCAAGAAAAAGTGAAGGAAGAAACTAGGTTTAGAAGAAAGAAATGAAGGGCCAGGAGTTTGGCCTAGTGGTAGAGTGCTTGCCTCCCATGCACGATTCCTCAGTACCACATACATAGAAAAAAAGCCGGAAATGGTGCTGAGGCTCAGGTGGTAGAGCTCTAGCCTTGAGAAAGTCCAAGGACAGTGCTCAGGCCCTGAGTTCAAGCCCAGAACTGGCCAAAAAAAAAGAAGAAAGAAATGAATGAGAGGATACAAAGAATAGGTAGTTGCAGTAAGAGATTGAAGATACCCCTTCTCATGTTTTTGTCCCCATTTTCCTCCTAGAGCCCACCCCTCCCTAGACCATTGCTTTTTTTTTTTTTTTAAGAATTTATTAATGTTGATTTTTACATCATATTTTAAATGACAAGTTTAACAAACAAGTGTTCAAGGAGGGAATCTCTATTTATAATCACTGGGACTTAGTATTTAGAACTTAATTCAAATTAGGCTAAGGGTTTGTATGTCATAGAAACATATTAATTTAAGAAATAAAACATTATGTCTATAGAGTCATAGGTTTTTATGTCTATATAGTTATGCTTATATTTCCATTACCATGTCCATAGCTTTGGGTATGCAGTTATTGAGTCCTCGCTCTTGTACTCTTTGGATTTAATAGCCATATATTAAGGATACCATGTACCTTTTGTTCCTTAGGTCTTGACTTGTCTCACTCAACATGATTCGCTCTAGATTCATCCATTTCCCTATGAATGCCATTATTTTATCTTGTCTGTTGGCTATGTAGAATTCCGTTGTGTATATATACCATATTTTCTGTATCCATTCATCTGCAGTAGGGCATCTGGCTTGTTTCCATCTCCTGGCTCTTGTGAATAGTGCAGAGATGAACATAGCTGAGCAGGTGTCCTTATAATATCTTGGGTCATGATGTTTAGGATAGATGCCCAGAAGTGGTATGGCGGGATCGTAGGGAAGGTCTATTTTCAGTTCTTTAAGAAACCTCCACACTGCTTTCCAGAGTGGCTGAACTAGTCTACATTCCCACCAGCAGTATAGTTAGACCATTGCTTTTATGTAGATAAAATGAATATTAGTGAAGATAAAATCCAGAAAGAATTTCATTCATTAGTCCTTAAGAATCTATGATCTCTTAGTTACTTTCAGAGATAGAAATGCATATTTGATAAAAGAAATAGAAAGTTAGGCATAAATCACTAATTTTAATACTGTGATACTGAAAAATCATTCATGGGGATGAAAGAAAACATTTTATTACTATGTACATAAGCATAATCCTTGTGGCATGTGCTGGTATTTTGGCTGCTTGGGAGTGAATGTAGGTGGGTCATGGTTCACAAGCCCAGACTGGGCAAAATTTAGCAAGACCGAATCTCAAATGACAGGACCTCTACCACTTGAACTGTGCCTCTATCCTTCCCTTTTTGCTCATTATGTTGGAGATATAGTCTCATGCCTTTTTCTGCCTGGGCTGGCTTCAAACTGATCATCTTCATTTCCCCCTCTTTTTTTTTTTTTTTTTTTTATTTTTCCCAGTCCTGAGGCTTGAGCTCAGCGCCTGAGCACTGTCCTTGGATTTTCTCAAGGCTAGAGCTCTACCACTTGAGCCTCGGCACCACTTCCGGCTTTTTTTTCTATGTATGTGAAACTGAGGAATTGAACCCAGGTCTTCGTGCATGCTAGGCAAAGCACTCTACCACTAGGCCAAACTCCTGGCCCCATCCCCCTCTTAAATATCTAGGCATTCCTAACTTTTAAGCATAAACACAAAAAGGTCAACATCAATTACAGCTTTCTAAAAATTCATCGACCAAGAGATAATTCTGAAAATGTGGTAGAGTGAAAAACACTAGAAATCTAGGAAACAATGGCATTGGTAGAATTTGTCTGTTGTAGCTGGTTTATTTTTATTTTTATTTTTTTGGCCAGTCGTGGGGCTTGAACTCTGCCGTCCCTGAGCTCTTTAGCTCAAGGCTACCACCCTTGAGCCACAGTGCCACTTTCAGTTTTCTAGTGGTTAATTGGAGATAAGCACCTCAAGGTCGTTAGTGCCCAAGCTGCCTTTGAACCACGATCCTCAGATCTCAGCCTCCTGAGTAGTTAGGATTACAGGTGTGAGCCACCCTGCCCAACACCCAATAGGTTGTAGCTGTTTTGAAACTATTAATAGCTCAGGATTTCAAAGAGAAGGTTTAGGTGATAAGTTGAGGTTACACTTTAATCCTCAAAGTAAGCAATTGTGAGTATATCTTCTAAACCTCCTGTACATATACATAGGGATCCAAAGTGGACCAAAAAGATACTGTCCTTTAAATATCAGAAACTGGTGCTCTGATTGCTGATTTTTTTTTTTTTTTTTTTTGCCAGTCTTGGGCATGAGCTCAGGGCCTGAGCACTGTCCTTGGACTTTCTCAAGGCTAGAGCTCTACCACTTGAGCCTCAGCACCACTTCCGGCTTTTTTCTATGTATGTGGTGCCGAGGAATTGAACCTGGGTCTTCGTGCATGGGAGGCAAGCACTCTATTATAGGCCAAACTCCTGACCTTTTTTTTTTTCTGCCAGTCCTGGGCTTGAGCTCAGGGCCTGAACACTGTCCTTGGACTATCTACTATTTGAGCTTCAGCACCACTTTTGGCTTTTTTCTACGTATGTGGTACTGAGGAATCGAACCCCTGCCTTCGTGCATGCTAGCACTCTACCAAATTCCCGGCCCCGATTGCTGTTTTTATCACAGAAATTTAGACAGAGAGGAAGGTTGTCATTTTTATTGCAGTTTTACCCTTTGTTACAAGTCTTTTCTCTCTCACTGAAGTTACTTCCAGGATATTGAAAACGCCTGTGCCCTTGTAAAAAGATTTTTATGTCAAAATTTAAAACTTGAGACTAGTTTCCGTAATTATGATTTATTAATTAAAATATGTTGTGCTCTGGAAAAATTCTTATGTTTTCTTCATTTTAGAGGACTTTATTAGCTTGCTATATACAATAATACATGCTTCTAATCCCAGCACTCCAGAGGCTGAAACAGGAGCATTGTTGAGTTCAAGACTTGCTGGGGCTAGATTATGAATTCAAAGGCAGTTTAGGACTGGGAATATATAGTTCAGTGATAATTTCCTGGTATGTACAAAGCCTCCAGCACTGGGAGGAGGGAAAAAAAAATACAGTGCTATTTGTCACTATTAAATGCATTTAAATTACCCTAGGAGAAGAATTTATGTTTATAATTCTTACTGCATTTAAATTACTGAAAAGGGAATGATACCCAGAGTAGTTTGTCACTGATCAAGGAAAACATCTAACTATATATCAGCCCTCTTCGATATGGAGTCTCTAGGACTGACTGGAACTGAAGCTAATATTTACTGCTCTAGAATACTGATTAAGACAAATGAAAGCAAATCTCTGTGGCTCTGTCTTCAGATATAAGGACACTGAGTAAAGATTCCATCATAGATCAATGCTGCCTACTATAGGAATAAATGTTTCATTACTTTATTTAAGGCACTGGTTAGCATAATACTAAGTCCTTAGGTCTCCATCCCAACAAAGGGAATGATTTGCTTAATAGGATTTTTTTTTTTTTTTTTTTTTTGGCCCCTTTCTCTTTCTGGCCCCGCTCGCTCCGGCCCGACTAGGCCCCCTTTCTAGCTCAGGCCCCGCTCGCTCCGGCCTGCTCGCTCTGGCCCCGCTTGCTTCCGCCCGGCTCGCTCCAGCTTGCTCTTGGCCCCGCTCGCTCTGGCCCGGCCCTGCTCCTGGCCCTGCTCGCTCTGGCCCCGCTCGCTCCGGCCTCGCTGGCTCTGGCTCGGCTCGCTGCAGCACGCTCCGGTCCTGCTCGCTCCGGCCACCACTCGGTTGGGCTCTGCTCACTTCAGCTCAGCTCGCTTCTTTCGCTCTCTGTCGCCGTCGCAGTCTTGTCTCTGCCACTTTTCCGGTTTGGTTGTGTCTCGTCTCTGCCACTTCCGGCTTGGTTGTGTATGTGGGATACCGAGGAATCGAACCCGGGTCTTTGTGCATGCTAGTCAAGCACTTTAACCGCTAGGCCAAACTCCCGGGCCCCTGCTTAATAGGATTCTTAAAGTGAGATCAACAGATTGTCTGTTAGGTCAGAATTATTTCCATAATAATACTAAAAAGTCATTTGGCTTTCTATGTATTTCTGTAATCTTAGCACTCAGAAGGCTGAGGCAGGAGGGTCTTAAGTTCCAGGGCAGTTGGGGCTACAAAATGAGAGACCCTGTCTCAGAAAACAAACAAACAAACAAATAAATGTGGGTAAAACTGATGGCACCTTGAGAGTTGAGAGGGGCTCTGAAACCAAAATGTTAGAAAACTGCCTGCTTAATATAAAAGACTCATGTGGACTCATTCTATAAAAAAAAAAAATTGCTAGGTGATAGCAGCTCATATCTATAATCATAGCTATAGGAAGCTGAAATCTGAGAATCAAAGATAGAAGTTAGCCTGGACAAAAAAGTTCACTTGAGTTTATCTCTGATTAACTAGCAAAATGCCAGATTGTAGGTGTAGTGCAAGTGGTAGGGCACCAGCTATGTGTTGGGAAAAAAAAGCCAAGGGATAGTGGAGTCCTAAGTTTGAATACTGGTGCTGGCACAGAAATAAAGAGTAAGTCTTCCGCTATTTTATCTAATTTAGATATAATCAAAGTTAGTATTTGTATAATACTAGATTTTTACTAATTTTGAGTCTACTTGGATTTTTTCTTTTTTGTTCTTCACCAGTCCTGGAACTTGAACTGAGGGCCTGAGCCCTGACCCTGGGCTTTCTCAAGGCTAGAGATTTACCATTTGAGCCATAGCACCACTTCCAGCTTTTTTTGTGTGTGTGTGTGTGGTACTGAAGAATTGAACCCAAGGCTTCATGTATGCTAGGCAAGCACTCTACCACTAGGCCATGCTCCCAGCTCCTCTATTTGGAATTATTAAAGCATTAAAGATTCTAAGCTGGGCACAGTGGCTCACAGTGATCCTAGCTACTCAAGAAGTTGAGATCTGAGGATCGCAGTTCAAAGCCAGTCTGGCCGGGTGTGGTGGCTCATGCCTGTAATCCTAGCTACGCAGGAGACTGAGATCTGAGGATCAAGGTTCAAAGCCTGCCCAGGTACCAAAGGACCTGAGACTCTTATCTCCAATTAACCTCTAGAAAACAGGAAGAAGGGCTATGGCTCTAGAGGTAGGAAGGTAGCCTTGAGCTGAAGAGCACAAGGACAACGCCCAGGCTCAGGGTTCAAGTCCCTCAACCAACCAAAAAAAAAAGATTCTAAAACATTCTGTGTTTGTTAAACTGATGAATAGAATATATAGTTGTACTGCTATTTCAGTCTTGTTCTAATTTAACTTTTAAAGAAGTAACTTGTCTAAAATTGCAAGGAGGGGCTATATTGGAAGGGTTGTGTCTTGTCATCTCTGTAGTAATTATATGTTATATACCTCTCTAAGCGTGACTGGTCATTGGAAAGATAGAATTAATATAAATGGAAGTGTTCTATAGATCTGTAAGGGATTAAATGTTACATTGTGTTTGTTACCTGTTAGCACAGTGATTTAGTTTTTGAAAAGTTGAGATGAATGGAAATTAAATTGGAAATTAAATTGAAATGGTATCTTTCAAAACAACAACAAAAAAAGACAATTCAAAGCCAGCCTTACTAAAAAGTCTGAGAGACTCTTATCTTCAGTTAATCACCAGAAAACCAGAAGTGGTGCTGTGGCTCAAGGAATAGGGCGGTAACCTTGTGCTGAAGAGCTCAGGAATAAAGCCCAGGCAAGGGGTAGGGCGGTAGCCTTGAGCTGAAGAGCTCAGAGATAGCACCTAGGCCCAGAGTTCAAGTCCCTTGACCGACAAAAAAAGGTGGGGAAGTGGCTGGGAGTTTGGCCTAGTGGTAGAGTGCATGCCTAGCCTGCACAAAGCCCTAGGTTTGATTCCTTATTATCATATACACAGAAAAGGCAGGAAGTGGTGCTGTGGCTCATGTAGTAGAGCACTAGCCTTAAGCAGAATTGCTTAAGGACAGTGCCAAGGCCTTGAGTTCATGCCCCAGGACTGGCAAAAAAATAAATAAAATAAAGACCACTCATTTTCCTATTTATAGTCAAGAATAATGGTGATGCTCTTTACCCATTTAAAACAAATGTTCTACTTTATAGACATTTGAAGTTAGGTGTGTAGATTATTTTTTCAAACGTTTCAGTGATATACAGATGTTATATCTCAGAAATTAAAAATAAAAACTATAAAATTAGTCATGGGGAAAAGCTTTAAAGTGCTAATGGTGCCTAACCAGTACCATTTAATCACCAACAGAGAACAGATGGTCCAAAAAACACAGCAGATTTGAGGCTGAACAGAAAAGGATAAAGCCATTAAAACGATCAAGTTTCTGTTTCTCATAGATTTTAGTCAATGAATAAATAAAGACAAAACTCTTGGTTATCCAAGAGGGACCAAGTCTGAGGATAAGTCCTAACCTTTCCTTCATTTTTCTCCTAATTTAAAGTTGTGCATATAGAGTAGATAACATTATTATCTGTTTATTATCTAAGTGAAATTATTACAACTTACAGGCCATTTCAGTTATAAATAAATAGTTTTGAGACTCTCTTTTGCTGCCACTTAGACATTTCACTTTTTATTAGATAGATTTGGGATATATTTTAGGCTATTATTCACTAGAACATTAAAAATATTTCATTTTCATATAATAAAAAGTTAAAGATAGTTGGATTGAATTTATATTGCTTTGGAAATAACTGTATATTATTCAAAAGTAGTAATTCATAGTCCATGTGTTATATGTATATCATTGCTTAGCTCATCTTTTATTTCAGAAAAAGGCCTTTCCAAAGGTAAAAAATACTTTCAAAAAGGGCCATATAAATCTTCCTTAATTATGATTATTTTGAACTGTTATATAGCATTTTAAGTATTAAGTAAAATGAAAGGCAGAATATTTGTAGTATTTAATAGAATATACTTTCTTTTCAAAGCAACAGTCATCTAGATTGTTTGCTGACTATATTGGAGATTTTTATTGTATATATCATTAAACATGAATTAGAGTGCTTTTCTATCTTTACATCAGATGCTTTTTTTAAACATTTTTCAGTTTATTTTAGTTTTTACTTATTTTAAAATTTAGTCTCATCAATATTTTATTATGCTGTGAATCCCTGGCATTGAATTTTAGGTATAGTATAGCTTTGTTAAATGTGCTTTAGTGTTTTGTTGGGTTGGTTGGTTGGTTTTTGTTTGCCAGTCTCGGGGCTTGAACTCAGGGCCTGGACACTGACCTTGAGCTTTCTCAAGGCTAGAGCTCTACCACTTGACTTATAGCACCACTTCCAACTTTTTCAATGTATGTGGTACCAAGGAATTGAACCTGGGTCTTAGGCAAGCACTCTACCACTAGGCTAAACTCCTGGCCCTGTGCTTTATAGTCAGGCACAATTACTAATATTTTCTCCTTGAAATAAGTAAAATGTTCAAGGTTCAGGAAGCACATAATTTTGTGATGCTTTTCAAATATATTTGAATACTTTCCAGGGTTATAAGAATTAGTTAAGACAAAAAGATTTAAGTAGTGAAAATAATAATGTGCATATGCTCACGCTCTCTCTCCTTTTACATAATTTCTTTTTAAGTTATTTTTAAATGGTATATACGTGTATGCATATATGGAGTGCAGTATATGGATATGTTGCTTCTCAATAGTTATAGGTCAGGTCTTTCTTTTTGATATGCCTCTCTGTATTTTCCCATGTCCTGCTAATATTTTATTGCAAGTTTAGTCAGTTTCTACACCATTGTTACTATGAGCTATTGACTAAAAAGGTAGGTGTTACTATTCCTGAAGTTACTCTGTTAATTTGGATAGCTTTCTGTAAATTCTTTCTTAAGTATTTTTCATAGAGTTGAAATTCAGTATTTCAGTTTCACTAGAAGTAGTCTTCTTTACAGAAGGAGATCACATTCTTGGGGGTAAAAGGGCTCGTTTTCATGATTCTAACATATGCCAGCGTGACCCTTAACTCAGATTAGGCATATATCAAATGGGAAACTTTATCCTTGTAATTGAAAGTTTATTGCTCTGTGGATTCATGCCTAAAAGTACTTAGTGGTTGTCCTGTCCTTCAAGTCAAAAAGTATATGATCATAGACTACTATTAAGTCTAATGAGTTCTAAGGCAGTAGGAATATTCCCCCCCCACCTTTTTTTAATAGGTCATGGGGCATGAACTCTGTGCATGGGTGTTTTCCCTAAGCTCTTCAGCTCAAGGCTACCTCCCTACCCCGGGAGCCAAGTTTTCTGGTGATTAATTGGAGATGAGTCTCATGTTCTTTAGTACCGGGCTGGCTTTGAACCACAGTCCTCAGATCTCAGCCTCCTGAGTAGCTAGGATAACAGGCGTGAGCTACCATGCCTGGCTGGAATTTTTCACTTTGAACAACATACTAAAATAACATTCAATTAGATATAGGGTAAATTAGAAAATAATACTGGGACCCCTGAGTCCTAAATAAGACTAGTTGACCAAAGAACTCCATTATCTGTTGGACTTCTAAATGAGTCTACTGGTTATAGAAATTTCTCAGATCTCTCTTACATACTCATTTCAAAGATTTGCAGGCAAAAAGGAGAAGTTTCAGAAAAAGAAAATTATGTTCCTATCTCTTAAAGTTATCCTTGGTGATAAGGCTAATTTTAGGTGCTGATAAAGTATTTTCAGTTAAAAATTGCTTGGGTTAAGTTGTGTTTTTATCTTTTCATAATGTTAGTATATAAGAATAGTTGAGTGTGAATGGTACATGTTAGGTTAATCCCTCAGGAGGTTGAGGCAGGAGGTTCAAGAATGTAGTATAACCCTGTCTTAAAAAGAAAAAAAAAAGCCAAACCCCAAATTAATAAATTCTTTTATGTATAATCAAAATCATTTAAATAATTTCAAAACAGTTTTGGAGCTGGAGGTGTGGCTCAGGTGTAGAGTGCCAGCCTGTGAAGAAACCCCTGAGTTCAAGTACTAGTCCCACACAGACTCACCAACTGACCATGTTCATCAGTGGGAAGAAGGCTCAGTGTTGTCAAGTTGTCAATTCCATCTTAAATTTATAGACTGAGTAAATTTCCAATTGGAATCATAGAATTTCATTCGTTGGTTTGTTTATGCAAATTTTGACAAATTGGTCATAAAAATGTTGAAAGGCCATGAATAGTTAAAAGGGATTTACAAAACAATTTAGTTGAGGCTTCTTGCTATATTAGTCATCAAGGTACACACAACTATAATAGTTAAAATGGAGCTGTTGACATAGTAATATATAAGTAGGTTTGTGGAACATAGAAGAAAATAGAGAAACTAGCCTGGTCCTTCCGTAAGTGGAATTAGCCTGGCCTTGCATAAATGGATACATTGAATGGTAAAAGTCTATGATACCAGTCAGAGGAAAATGTCAAACTACTGGGCAGATTAGCCATGTGGAAAAAATGCCGTATCTCATTTATAAAATGAAATTCCAGGGAACAAAAGGCATAAACTTTTAATTTTTTTATATTTCTATATGTTTTTGCTGATTTAGGAATATCAGATGCATTTATATTAATTGGAAGCTCAAAATACATGCTAAAGTAATCACCTGTGTTAGTGCAGATGAATGCACAGTCTTAAGAGAAAAACTGTATTATATAATTGGTTTTAATTATCCTTCAATGTAATTTTATTTTTTCAAATTTCTTTCAGTAATCCTAAATCAGAGAGTCAGAGAGTTAATAAAAAAGTCAACAATGATGCTTCACTTAGAATTCATAATTTATCCATTTTGGTGAAACAGATAAAATTTTATTATCAGGTAAGTAGTACTTTTTGTACTTCAATATTTTAATAATAATTTACATTGTTGTGTTACTTACTATCACTCATCTAGTAATTTTTTTTTGTGTGCCAGTTCTCTGGGCGTGGGCGTTTTTGCTCAAGCCTAGTGCCCTTACCACTTGAGCCACAGCTCCACTTCCAGCTTTTTTGCTGGCTTATTGAAAATAAGAATCACATATTTTCCTATCCAGGCTGGTTTTAAATGGTGATCCTCAGACCTCAGCCTCTTTTGTAACTAGTATTACAGGTGTGAGCCACTAATGCCCAGCATTATATAATATTAAATGCGTATCATTTGTTAGATCCTTTGATGTATTTGCCCAGTAGTCTTATGAATATTAATGATATAAGCAAGCACTTAATTATCATCCCATATTAAAAATAACTGCCTTGTTTAATCTGTTTTTACAACCATTTCCTAGTTTCCTGAAAGGTTGCTTTACTTGAATTAGGATTTTATAGAATATGTTTTTTTTTTTTTTTAATGGTATTTAAAAATCAAGCAAGCAGGGCCTGGAGTTTGGCCTAGTGATAAGTGTGCTTGCCTAGCATGCACAAAGACCCAGGTTCAATTCCTTGGTACCACATACATGGAAAAGCTGGAAATAGTGCTGTGGCTCCAGTGGTAGAGCGCTAGCCTTGAGGAAAGCCCAAGGACAGTGCTGAGTCCCTGAGTTCAAGCCCCAGGACTGCCAAAAAAAAAAAAAGAGAGAGAGAAAAATGGAGAAAGAATGTAATATTTGGGCTGGGAATGTGGGTGGCTTAGTGGTAAAATGCTTGCCTAGCACCCATGCATCTCTGGGTTCAATTTCTCAGTACCACATAACAGAAAAAGCCAGAAGTGGTGCTGTGGTTCAAATGGTAGAGTGCTAGGACAATGTGCAGGCCTGATTTAAAGCCCCAGGACTGGGGAGGGGGGAAGGAGGATTGTATGATGATTCTGATTCTTCAACATTTAACTATTAGCTATATTAGTTTAGCTTTATTAATTTGCCTCTATCAGCTATTGAGAATAAGTTGTCACATACTTTTATAATGGACTTACCATATTTTTCCTTGTATACTTTGAAGCTATGTTAATAGTTAAAGATGAGTGTAAAATTGTTAAGTCATCTAGGAGAGTTGTCATTTGCTTACATTTCTTTTCCCCCCAGAAGCTATGTCAGAATTATATCTTTCATATCTAAAATAGCAAAAGCCAAATTAGAGCATATATTTGTTTTTATATGCAGTAGTTCAGTGACCTTAGAAATTTTAGTTGTATGTGTGTCTGTGTGTGTTTGTGTGTGTGTGTGTGTGTGTGTGTGTCTGTCTGTCTGTCTCAATCTGTCTCATGGATTTTCCTGCCTGGACTGTTTTCAAACCATGGTCCTCAGATCTCAGCCTCCTGAGTAGCTAGGATTATAGGCGTAAGCAGCTTTTATTCTACTTTTTAACTCTACAAATTAGATTTAAAAATTAAAAAGAAAAAGAGTCAGACACAATGGCTTGCACCTGTAATCCTAGCTACTCGGAAGTTGATATCTAAGATCTGAGGATCGCGGTTCAAAGCCAGCCTGGGCACAACAAAGTGGAGAGACCCTTATCTCCAATTAATGGGAAGTAGGGCTGTGGCTTATGGGTAGAGTGGTGGTAGCCTTGAGCCATAGAGCTCAGGGACAACACCCAGGCCCAAGGGTATATTGGTAGCCTTGAGCTGAAGAGCTCAGGGATATCACTCAGGCTCAGAGTTCAAGGCCCATGACCTCTTCTCCCCCTCCAAAAAAAAAAAAAAAAAAGATCATAGCCACATTTTTTTCAGATCAAGCCGAATTTTTAATTTTTCCTCCCATGATTTTTTTGTGTATCTGACCTTTCTTTGTTATCATTTTCTTATTGATAAGAACATAACGTTTTTTCAGTTTTTGTTCAGAGACAGCTTTTTGATAAAGTTTCTCAATATTTATTTGTTTAAACTTGCCTTTATATCACTCTTCTTTGATTTTTGTTTTGTTTTGTTTTTGATGGTGCGAATTAAACCCAAGGCTTCATACATGTTAAACACCTCTTCCACTGATTTATGTACCCAATCTCATACTTTTCTTTGTCCTATGATATTGGTGGAAAACTCAAGGGCTTACTTAGGCAGTCACTCAAGTATACCTCCAGCCCTCAGCCCACATTCTTGTTAAATAATCTGTTGGGAGCACAGCTCTTGATTGAACATTATTTTTCTCTGAGTACTTTGCATATTTTATTATGTCTGTGCTTACTTTTTAATTCCTTTTAATTTGAAGGATACTGGTCTCTCTCTCTTTTCCCCCTAGTTCTTCAGGGTCTGAATGCTGTCTTTGAGCTCAAAGCTAGTGATCTGCCAGCTCTGCTTCCTGTTTGTTGGTGATTCATTACAGATAAAAGTCTTTCTGACTTCCCTGCCTAGGTTGGCTTTGAACTTTTGAACTTTGAGATCCTTACATCTCAGCTTCCTGAGTATTTAGGATTGCAGGCGTGAGACACCAGAGCCTGACCTTTCTAGTCTAAATTTTGCTCCTAGTTTAACATGTTTTTTTTTTTTTTTTTTTTTGGTGCTATACTTGGGGATATAACTCAGGACCTAAGTGTTATCCCTGTGCTGTTTTGCTCAAGACTAGCACTCTACCCCTTAAGCCATAGCATCCCTTCTGGCTGTTTTTGTGGTTTATTGGAGTTGAGTCTGAGACTTTACTGCCTGGCCTGGATTTGTATCACAAGCTTCAGATCTCAGCTTCCTGGGTAGCTAGGATTACATGAACCACGTGACTGGCTGCTTTTAATATTTTGTTTTGTAATCCCACCTTTAATATTCTTTTTTCCCTTTTTTTGGGGGGGGTGATCATGGGGCTTGAACTCTGCCTGGACCCTGTCCCTGAGCTCTTCAGCTCGGGGCTCTTGCCCTACCCTTGAACCAAGCCCCACTTTTTTTCTAAAGGTTAATTCGAGATAAGAGTCTCAGGTCCTTTTGTTCCTGGCCTGGCTTTGAACCTTGATCCTTAGATCTCAGCCTCTTGAGTAGCTAGGATTGCAGGTGTGAGTCAGCTCCCTGGCTTCAGAACTGTTTGTGTTAATTTACTTCTCATCTCTGTCAGTTCTTCAAACTCTATATATCTTTCAGTTCTGTTTAGATTTTAGAGCTGTTTTTTATTTTGTTCATTTACTTCTTCTTTTTTTTTTTTTTTTTGCCAGTCCTGTGCTTGGACTCAGAACCTGGGCACTGTCCTTGGATATTCTCAAGGCTAGAGCTCTACCACTTGAGACATAGCACCATTTCTGGACTTTTTTTTTTGTTTATGTATTTGGTACTGTGGAATTGAACCTAGGTCTTCGTGCGTGCGAGGCAAGCACTCTACCACTAAGCCAAACCCCCAGTCCAGTGATTATCATTCTTAACTTAAAAATTAGTCATTTGTAACTTGATTGCATTTAGATATTTCTAAACATTGATTTATTTTTAAAGTAAAATGTGTTTACAGAACAATAACAATTGGATATTATATTACAGGAGACTTTGCAGCAATTGATTATGATGTCTTTGCCAAATGTCTTGATTATTGGCAAAAATCCATTTTCTGGTGAGTATTACAGTTAGTAAAATGTAACAATATTTCCTTTTATGTAATAGTATGTTTATCAAGAGATTATTTTTTATTAGTTTATTTGATTTTTTATAACTATGGGAGTTTGAAGTAATGTTCCAGTTTTAGTTTGTAGAAAGAAAACAGACTCAAAATATTATCCTAAACTTTGTAGAAAGAAAACAGACTCAAAATATTATCCTAAACTTAACACTAAATCTAGTACTTTCTCTTCTATGTCAAACCTAGACTTTTGGTGATGTTAATAATTTTTAATACTTCATTATAAACAGCTAAAGAAGGTCCTATAGTTCTAAAATGAAAAGAATATAACCTTAGAAAATAAATGATTTTAAAATAAATTTTAGTTTTGTATTTTCCATCGACTGTTCTCAATGTTGTTCGGGGGTGACTTTTTTTGTTTTTGCTTTTTGCAGTTGACTTTGCATTTAACTAACTTTAATTAGGTAGGTAGAATAATAAGATAATCTCAGTTGAATGCTATTAGATAGGGGATATTTTCTCCAGTTATGTTGTACATCACTAACTTTCACCCAACTTACTAAATACGTTTGTTTTAGCAGCTGCACTGTCCTAACCGACATTTAAGATTCTAATCTTTACTAACCATCATCCTAAGCACAGCTCTTACTAGCTTTTCCCAATGCAATAAAGAATGGTTCTGAAATCTTATTAATATGCCAACTTTAAAAATAATGAATTGTCTCCATTGTTTATAAGATGCCTTAACATTTTGTGGAAGTGAGTTGGAAATCCATTTAGATTTTTTTTTTTTTGGCCAGTCCTGGGCTTGAGCTCAGGGCCTGAGCACTGTCCTTGGACTTTCTCAAGGCTAGAGCTCTATCACTTGAGCCTCAGCACTATTTCTGGCTTTTTTCTATGTATGTGGTACCGAGGAATCCCCCAGGTCTTCGTGCATGCTAGGCAAGCACTCTACCTCTAGGCCAAACTCCCGGCCCCCATTTAGATTTTAAAAGTAGATGAATCTTGCCAGTCGCTGGAGCTTATGTCTGTAATCCTAGTTACTCAGGTTGCTGAGATCTGAGGATTGTGGTTCAAAGCCAGCAGACTGGGGCACTAAAGTCTGTGAAACTCTTATCTTCAGTTAACATCAGAAAATCAGAAGTGTTTCTGGGGCTCAAAGGGTGGGGAGGTAGCCTTGGGCTGAAGAGCTCAGGGACAACGGCCAGGCCCAGAGTTCAAGTCCCAGGACTGACCAAAAAAGAAAAAGATGAATCTTAATACTTGTGTTTTAGTAAGTAAACAAAGGAGACTGAGCCATTTATAAGTAGTTTTGGCTGATCTGGGGGCATGTCCCTGTAATATAATTTAGTTGCTGGTATAATTTGTGGAGAAATGGATAATGTAGTTTGCATACATATTGCACAAACTCTTGAAGCACATTAGTCTGTAACCCTTCACAATTGAAATACTTGTTACTTTCTATTATGTTGCACACAAAGAACTACTCATTTAAGTTTTCTACTACATTTGTTTATATGATGAATCCTTTGACCAGTTTTTTGTGAATATTACCTCTAGAATTGATTATCCCAGTATGAGAAAGAAAATTGACACTGAGGTATAAAAGTATTTAGTTTTGTTTTTTTTTTTTAATTTCAGAACAAGGCACAGAAGAAGTTAAAAAACTGCTTTTGCTCTTACTGGGTTGTGCAGTTCAGGTAAGTTCAAATACTTATTTTTATTTTAATACCATCTTCCTTTTTAGGCTCTAATTTCTGAAAGATTTAAGGAATAGACCACTGATTTTCAAAGTACATGTTAGAAAATGTATTTGTCTAGACTCAAGGACATTGTGATGAACAATACTCATTTTAAAATTTAGTTATATTATCTTAGTCACATCATTTAAAATCTGCAATTACTTTTTCTGTCTGCTTCTCTCTCTCTCTCTCTGTCCCTCTGCCATATTAGAAAGATGCTTCAAGTTTCTACTCACCTATACTTAAGCCATACCCTAGCATTTTCTATTTCAGTTCCCTCCTTCCTTCCCTCCCTCTTTCCTTCCTTCCTTTTTTGGAATTGGGGTGATAAACTAAAGTTATTTTTACAAATTAGGACATTTGTGAGTCAAGGGAGGTGCTAATTAAATGAAACTGAATGTTTCTTAGAGAAACTGAGATAGTCATTCCAGATTTAGGTCATATTGCTAGTGGGCCAAAGAACTCAACTCTGTGACTTCCAAATCTATTGCATTATGTTGGTTTCTCATTTAATAAGCCTTATTTTATATTTATTTTTTAGTTATTACCGTGTTAAACTATTTCAGTTCTTTGTGGAATGAAGTTGTAAACTAATTATGAGCCCACTAGAATATTTTATATTCCTGTGCTTAAACTTAAACATTTCAGATGATTGCTTTTGGGCTATAGATTTTTTTCCCTTTTTTCATTGATACATAGTAATCATACATATTTATGTGGCATACTGTGACACTTCAACATGAATATACAAGTGTAATGATTAGATCAAGTTAAAGGACATGTGATAAGTCTTTATATTGGGAACATTAAAACTCTTTAAAAGCTGGACACTGGTAGTTCATGCCTGCAATCCTAGCCACTCAGGAGGCTGAGATCTGAAGAAGCCACACTTACAGGCCTTTTTGTTTTAGCTTGGTTTTGATAGAGTCTCAAGTTTTTTGCTTAGGCTAGCTTTGTGGAAGACTGTGATTCTCCTATTTCTGCTTTCTAAATAGCTAAAATTGCAGGTATGTACCACTATGCCCAGCCAAGACTTTATATAAAAAAGAAATGAAAAGTTGTTATACATTGTCCTTGATATGATAGAACTTACAAATAAACTTGGAACCAAGCCTTTGTGTAAACTTTTTCTCTAAGAACAGTTCTTGGGAGTTTTCATTATTGGCTTGCATACTCAGTCAGGATCCTTCTGTGGCTTTAAAGTGTATAACACAAATCCTAACCAATTCTAAACATCAGCTAGACATTTGGCAGATGTATTATTCTTCACTCCAATTGAGCCACAGTACTACTTCCAGCTTTTTTTGTGTATGTGGTATCAAGGAATCAAACCCAGAGGTATCTTGCATACTAGGCAAGCATTTTACTAGACCACACTCATTGCCCTAATTTTCTGATTTCTTTTTTTTTTTTTTTTTTTTTTTTTGATTGTGGGGCTTGAACTATAGTCCTGGGCGTTGTCCATGAGCTCTTCAGCTCAAGGCTGGGTATCTGTTTGTAACAATTTGCTGGATTGTTTGGTAATTCTGTTGGTTATTTTTAGAAATTTCCATATGTGGCTGCCCATTTATATTTCTACCAGCAGTATCTGGGATCTTATTTTTCCAAATGACCATCACCAACATTTGTTATTTTCTGTCTTCTGGAGGAGTTGGGCAGTGCTAGGGCTTGAACTCAGGGCCTTCCACTCTTCCTCTTCTCATAGCTAGGACTCTACTACTTGAGCCACACCTCCATTTTCAGCTTTTTGCCGGTTAATTGTCGATATGAGTGTTTAGGCTTTGTCTTCCAGGACTGGCTTTGAACTAAGATCCTCCTATCTCAGCATCTTGAGTACTTAGGATTACAAGTGTTAGCCATAGACTCTACCTCCCCCCCCCCCACCTACAGTTGTTTGGTTTTGTTTTTTCTAATTCTTTTTGAGCGGCTTATTTTAATCTTTAGTAGAACTTTGTTTTTTTCTTTTTTCTTTTTCTTTTTTTAGTGTTCTTACTCTTTTTTTGTGTGCCTGTCCTGGGGCTTGAACCTCAGGGATTGGGTGCTGTCCTAGAACTAGCATTCTACCATTTGAACTCTACTTCTAACTTTTTTGTTCGTTAATTGGAGATGAATCTCACAGCCTTTCTTGCTCAGACTGGCTTTGAATTACAGTCTTCAAATCTCAGCCTTCTGAGTCACTAGGATTATAAGCATAAACCACCAGCACTTGGCAATGTTCTTATTATCAGTAAGATTTTAATTTTTTTTTCTTGTTCAGTATCTTTTCTTACTCAATAGCCTATTAGCGACAGAGCCTTTCTTCTGTTTTAGTTTGATACTTATGCATAAGGCTGTCCCGTTCCGGGTGAAAGACCACTAAGAATAACCAGGTAAAAATATGAGGAATTTGCAATAGAGTGAATTTAAGCTCTGGTGGCATGTGTGTAGTTTGAAGGTTAATATAGTTTTCCCTTGCAGCCAAATAACTTTTTGTACCCCACATATTTTTAATTTCTTTTAAATATTTTTAATATTTAAAATAATGATCTTCAAACTGTGTTATTTTTCTGGCACATCAGAAATAAT
Source organism: Megascapheus bottae (assembly GCF_031878675.1). Classification (NCBI taxonomy): domain Eukaryota; kingdom Metazoa; phylum Chordata; class Mammalia; order Rodentia; family Geomyidae; genus Megascapheus; species Megascapheus bottae. The sequence continues at coordinate 46,205,917 of NC_143515.1, forward strand.
TTAAAATAACACAGTGAAAAGCAATTTTAGTTTGGCACTGGTGGCTCACACTTGTAATCCAAGCTATTCAGGAGGCTGAGTTCTGAGGAGTGGTTCAATATCAGCCCAGGCACCAAAGTTTGTAACCACTAAAATGTCAGAAGTATAGCTCAAGTGATAGAGCACTAGCCTTGAGCCAAAAAGCTCAAGGAGTGCCTAGGCCTTGATTTCAAGCCTTAGTCTTAGGACCAGTACCAAAAAAAAAAGTATTGAGTATTGACATGTAGTAATTGATTACCATGTTGGGCAATACTGAATGGAACATTTGATCTTACTATCCAATTTCAGCATTTATATTTTATTCTCTTTTCCTTCTTGTCATTCGCTTTTCTACCCTTTAAAAATGAAATTTATTCTGGATGCTAAGAAAGCCTAACCTATTTATAAAATACTTTCTGAATTCTTAAAACTCTTAGAGTTTTGAATTAAGTTGAGATTTAATATGAATTTAAGGGTAAAGGAAGAATTCTTGCTGAACTGTTTTGTGAATGACAGAGTAAGTTCCTGAAGATAGTAGGAGTAAAGAAATAGTAGCTCTCAGGCTTGAGAAATGTTTGGTTTAAATTAGGGAACTTTTTGGTGAGTCTTAGATATTACCTTTAATAGTAACTTTGCCATTCTATATTCTGATTGTCTCAGAAACATGTTAAAATGAAAAATTGTGGTTACTATCCCTGGAAAGTTAGTTTATGTATATTTTCAATGTACAATTACAAAATAATTACTGCTTGTTTGCACAAGAACTGCCACATACTTAAAAGGCAAAAAAAAAAAAAAACCCAGCATTAAAACTGATTTTTAACTTTTCCATTTCATTCTCCTAAAACTCTTGACTTGCCTAGTCATAACTAGGAATTACATATACATATTCCTGGTGATTTTGTTTTAAACTTTATTATATCGTCCTATTTTTCCTTTTTATATGATGTACAACTCTGTATTCTGGATGGAAACATTTAAGTTGTACTGAAACTGAAAAAAAGAGTATTCTGATTTGATAAACATGTAGAATATAAATAAGAGCTTAGTTTCTTAATGATCAAAGAGCTAGTTTTTCTTTTTGTGAGTGTATTGTCTTCACTGGTAGTTCAGTAATTGGCTCTGGAGATGCATCTGAGTTAGACAAGGCAGTGCTGTCTTTTTTGTATGCACTTCTCATTTGGTAGCTGCAAGAATGCAGTTATACTAGCAGTTGGATTTCAGAAGAGATTAAAGTTACATGTTAAGCTGATACTTAATATTGGGGAAAAGATGTTTTCATTTTTTAATTTAAGGGTTTATTACAGTTTACTATGAAGAATTAATTTGATTATGTGCATTTTTATATATACAACTTCCATTAGAAACAAATCAAATATTTATTGTTTACCTTATAAATGTTAAAGTAGGCCTCAAAATTGAGTTTCTTTTATTAAGACTGATAGGATGAAGATGTGAGAATTGTAAGCTTGAAGTAAAAAAAAATGCATGAATTTCTTCATAGAAGAAGAAAGGCTGTGTTGTTTGGTGTTAGCCAGGGACTGCAGAGCATTTTGGCCGTATTCCGAACTCTGCCACTGACTCACTTGTATTTTTTGGCAAGTAACTTATTCTCTCTGAAACAAGTTCTTGATTCTTTACTTCTCTGTAAAGTTAGCATAATAATATTGCACGGACCTCAGATGGGTTGTGTCATAATTTCCCACCTTATAACTTTGCCTACATAAAAAATTATATGGATTTTCAATGTCTTTCTGTTTTAAAAAATACTTAATTATTTATTTCTTTATTAAGCAAATACTTGAAAGGGAATTTGAATGTAAAACAAAACCTTTATTGTACTGTACAAAATACAGCTATAGCTAATAAATTGTTAGTTATATACCAGCATTTTAAAGATGATGTTCTCCAAAGTATGAATTTTTTTTCATTTATTTTAGTGTCAGAAAAAAGAAGAATTTATTGAAAGAATTCAAGGATTAGATTTTGATACAAAAGCAGCAGTTGCCGCACATATTCAAGAGGTAATGACATGTATAAATTTTATAATTTTTTTTTTTCTTGTGGGTCATGGGGCTTGAACTCTGGGCCTGGGCACCACCCCTAAGCTCTCAGCTCGGTTATCACCCTACCCTTGGACCACACAGCACCCCTTCTGGTTTTTTAGTGGTTAATTGGAGATAAGAGTCTCACCGACTGACTTTAGTGCCCGGGCAGGCTTTGAAGGAATCCTCAGATCTCAGCCTTCTGAGTACCTAGGATTACAGGCGTGGATTACAGGCTGGGCTAGGATTACACCATGCCCATCTTAATTTTATAATTTTTTTTTTGTGGATCATGAGGCTTGAACTGGGCCTGGGCACTGTCCCTGAGCTCTTCAGTTCAAGGCTACCACCCTACCCTTGAGCGAAGCCCCATTTCCATTTTCTAGAGGTTAAGTGGAGATAAGAGTCTCAGGTCCTTTTGTGTCTGGGCTGGCTTTGAAACGTGATCCTCAGATCTCAGCCTGCTGAGCAGCTAGGATTACAGGTGTGAGTCACCATGCCTGGTAAATTTTATAATTTTTAATGAGGTTTATAGAGCATCTGTCACCCAGAATACTTAAAGTCATGGGATAAGCAACAAAAAAGAAACAAGGCATGACTCATATGATAGATCACCAGCTGCTAGTGAAAAAGCCAAGTAACAGCACAACGCTCTTGAGTTCATGTCCTGATTCAGGTACAAAAAACATAAAAATAAAAAATTTAAGAAGGGTCTTAGAACAAATAAAGATCAAATGTAAATAAACACTATATAAAAATTGTCTTGTCTCTATAGTACCTTATACATGGCACAGTGCTAACTGTAAAATACTCATTACTTTTATCTGTAAGGACATAGGGAAAGAGTGATTTTTGAAGATAATATATCTTCCCATATAATATATGGAAATAGGAAATGGCATTGTGGTTCAAGTGTCCCTTGAGCTGAAGAGCTCAGGGACAGTGCTCTGTCCCAGAGTTCAAGCCCCATGACTGACAAAAAAACAAAAACAAAAACAAAAAAATCCCCAAAACCAAAAAACAACAAACAAAAGTGGAAATAGCAGAAAATGAAAGACTGCTGTGATTAAAAACTTCTTACAGAGAAGATGGTAAGATTAATATTAGTCAATCCTATATTTTTTGAATGAATGGATATAAATATTTTTGAATATCTATTTTCTTGAATACAAGTAACTGATTAAGCTTCATGGTAGCTTGAAAGTAAAAGTTAAATCTAGGGAATACTGTATCAAATAATCAGAGTTAATACAATCTGTTCATTAAAATTTGTTTTAAGCTGATTATAATCTACCCTACTCAGGAAATTGGGACTTGACAGAATCAAGGATTGAAACCAGCAGGCAGAAAAGGTTGGGAGACTCCATCTCCAGTTAACCAACAAAATGCTGGACTAATAGTGTTATTCAAGTGGTAGAGCACCAATTGTGAACAAACAAGTTAATTTAGTGCCAGGCCTTAAGTAATAGCCCTTCTATTAACAAAGACAAAGAAGAGATGGAAACATGGATTGAGGAGTATAGTAGCCAAGCAAGTGCGTGCGCTTGAATTTAAGACTCTAGTTTCAGAAATAAGTAAAAAGTTCAGTTGCTTTCATAGTAGTTATCAGGAACTATTTTTCCTTAAGAATCCTTTGTTGATGAGAAAATGAATATTAATTAATTAAAATCATTTAACTTAAATTAATTTTTAGTTTGTTTTCATCATTAAGTATACTTTTATAGACTAAATACTATATTGACTTTTCTTTATATAAAGTATATAACAACTGAGCTAATATACTAAAACTCAATCAGTAGAAACTGGTTTTTTCATTCATTTGCTTACCTTTCTAAGGTAACCCATAATCAGGAAAATGTGTTTGATCTGCAATGGATGGAAGTGTCAGATATGTCTCAGGAAGATATAGAACCACTCTTGAAAAATATGGCATTGCATCTGAAAAGACTTATAGATGAGAGGGATGAACATTCAGAGGTTTGTAATGTATTTTCATTGTATTGCAAAAGTTTGCTTTCTAACAGTGACTTAAGAAATATTTCTGGAATTGATACTGTATTTCTTAGAGATAGGTAATAAAGTAGTCTTTTTTGGTGTCTATGGAGGATTTGTTCAAAGGCCCAAGTCTCTTATGTAATATGATATAGTGTTTGTATATACTATACAAAACCTACAAATGTTGTTTTGTATACTTGAAATCATCTCTAGAACTACATATTCTACAAAGTATTCTGTCATTATATTCAGTGTAAATGGTTTGTAGATACTGTTTTTCACCATTTAGGGGATAGTAACAAGAAAAAAGTCTATTCATATTCAGTACAAATGCAGATTTTTTTCCTTACATATTTTCATTCACACTTGGTTTTATCTGCAAATGTAGAATACATATCCATATCTAACTGGGAAATCTTCCTTCCCTTTCTCCTTTCTTCCTTTTCCCTTCCCCCTGTGGTCTTCCCCCTTTCTATTCATCTTCCCCTTCCTCTTCCCTTTCCCTTTCCACTTGTGCTTCCCTCTTTCCCTTTTTCTTTTTTCCCTTTCAGTCTTTCCTCAGTGTACCACAAATACAAAAAAGGAAATATAAGAACCCATAATTGTTAATAAATAAGGTAGATTTTTTTTTTTTTTTTTTTTTTGCCAGTCCTGGGCTTGGGCTCAGGGCCTGAGCACTGTCCCTGGATTTTCTCAAGGCTAGGGCTCCACCATTTGAGCCACAGCACCACTTCTGGCTTTTTGCTATGTATGTGGTACTGAGGAATCGAACCCAGGTCTTCGTGTATGCTAGGCAAGCACTCTACCACTAGGCCAAACTCCCGGCCCCTCTTTTTTTTCTAAGTTAGTATTTTTCTGATTTTGTGCAGAAAAGGAGAATAACAGGTGTTCTGAATAAAATGTCCCAAAGAGATCTCAAATTTTTGTAGCATGATGAAGTGTGATCTGTAAAAAGAGAATTACTATAAGCTCTTTAAAACAGAACTTTGCTTTGTAAAAAGAGCAAAGTTACACTGATTTTTTTGCACTCTTTCAAAACCGTTTATGATTTTAGAACAGTTATACTTTGATGCATGAAGTGCTATTGTTTTCTTAAAAGCAGACCAAAATATTCTGCCATTCAAACAAACATACATTTTTTTTTTTTTTTTTTGCCAGTCTTGGGGCTTGACCTCAGGGCCTGAGGACTGTCCTTGGGCTTTTTTTTCTCAAGGCTAGTGGTTTGATACTTGAGCCACAGCACCACTTTTAGCTTTATTCTCTGTGGTACTGAGGAATCAAATCCGGGTCTTCGTGCATGCTAGGCAAGCACTCTACCTCTAGGCTAAATTCCTGGCCCCTTAACATACATATTTTTGTACATATTTTTATTATAATCATAAAGGTGATGCATAGACAGGATACTATTTCGTAAGTTAGGTAATGAGTACACTTCTTTTAGGGCAGTGTTATTCCTTCTCTCCCAGTTTTCCCCCCTAACCCCACCCATGAGTTGTATACTTCATTTTCAACCAAGTGGCTTACTGAGTACAACTGTTCTATTTACGTGTAAGAGACATTTTTGAGATTATTTGATTATTTTTGGAACCAATGGAAAGTCTACATAATAGAAATTGTTGATGAATTTTTCCCTAAACTATACTTATATCTCTTTTAGTTCTAATGAGAATGTTCAATTTTACTTCAGATATCAAAACTGAAGAAAATATAGGAAATCAAGAGAAATTTTAGAGCACAAATTAAAATTTTAAAAGTGGGTAAGTAGGCTAAAGAAGGAAAAGAGATGAATTAGGAAAAAAACAAAGAAGGAAAACACAAAAAAGCCACCCTCGTATGTACATCAAACTTTTCCTGAAATATTTAAGATTATTTTAATTTTTTTTTTTTTTTGCTGGTCCTGGGGCTTGAACTCAGGACCTGGGCTCTGTCCAGGTTAGCACTCTACCACTTGGGCCACACTACCACTTCTGACTTTTTCTGTTATGTGGCACTGAAGAATCAAATCCAAGGCTTCATTCATACAAGTCCAGCACTCTACCACTGGGCCACACTGCTAGCCCTCTTGATACATATTTCTATTGCAATTTCCATGTGATAAAATTTTATAAGGTAATATTTCATGTTTAAACAAAGGCTTGTACCTTAATGAATTAGTCATAGTATTAACTTTTAGGTTATCTTTAAATATTTGAACATAGGTGTTATACTTTGATTTGACTTTGTTGTCTTTACTGACGAACCTATGACCTAGAGCATTCTTTGTTTTATATTTTATTTTATTTTTTGCCATGATATATGAGCAAGGATAGTAAAAGAGACATGTCACCAAAAGAAATTCGTTCTTTACTGGAGAAGCCTGGGTATATTAAGTAATGGATATAGGAGGAAGGGAATTGGGGAATCATCTTTGATGTCATGAGGCTTCATCTTCCTCTTTCTCTTATTTCTTCTTCTTCTACAAGGATTTGAACTCAGAGTTTTATATTTGTGTTTGGCTGTTTTGCTTAGTGCTGATGAGCATGTCTCCAATCCTGCATTTTTCTGTTTAATTTGGAGATTAAACATTTCTTAGACATTTCTGCTTGGACTGGCTTTAAACTGTGATTCTCAGATCTTAGTCTCCTGAATAGCTAAGATTACCTCTATTGCCCAGCTCATTAACATGAATACGTGAATTTCTAAAAGCAGTAGTTGCAAGGAAGCAGATACTAAAATAAAGATAAACAGATAAATTCTAGTAGATGGTTAAAAGAAACAAAAACTAAGTAATGCTTCAGTAAGAGTAGACATGAACTGGTAAGAAATAAAGGTTATGAGTTTATGATCCAAAGGAAGTAAGCAACTCATTTTGTGTGGAGTAGCAGAAAATTTGGCATTACACTAGAAGATAAATTTTGTTTGCCTGAGAGATTTGAAAGAGAAAGATTTAGATAATTCACCAATGAAGAAAAATATTGGAAGACTATAGAGAAAATGGTGATAAAAGATACAGTTTTTGAGGGGCCGAGAGTTTAGCCTTAGTGGCAGAGTGCTTGGCTAGCATGCGCAAAGACCCAGGTTCGATTCCTCGGTACCAAAAAGCCAGAAATGGTACTGTGGCTCGAATGGTAGAGCTCTAGCCTTGAGAAAGCCCAAGGACAGTGCCCAGGCCCTGAGTTCAAGGCCCAGAACTGACAAAAAAAAAAAAAAGATACAGTATTTGAGTTAAATACCCCATAAAATACCTATTTATGAAAAAAAACTAAAGGAGCCTTCATGGAGGGCCTTTGGAGGAAGAAGTTAAAGGAAAGAAGATCATTGTGAGATAGAGCATAGGATACAGAGGTGAAGACTAGCCTGGAGGCTCAGCCTTACTATTGACTAATTGTGAAATCACAAAGGAATCTATCTCAGTACCTGGTACCTTACCTCCAGAAAAACAAGATTAAATTAAACCTTTCAGGTGTTATTCTCTCTAGCAATTGGTTTCTCGTGAATTATAAATGTCTAGAATAATAGTGTCCAATTCTGTCCTGATGGCAATATTTTATATCTTGGCGTTGCCCAATAATGTAACCATTAGCCCATGTGTTGCTGTGTACTTGAAGTGTGGCTGTCATGAGCAGAGAACTGAATTTTTAACTTTTAACTTTTAAATTGAATAACCACCTGTGCCCTACGACTGACCTCCCCCCACAAAAAATAAATAAAAATAAAAAAGAGGAGGTCGGGAGTTTGGCCTAGTGGTAGAGTGCTTGCCTACCATGCACGAAGACCCGGTTTTGATTCCTTGGTACACACATAGAAAAAAAAAACCCAGAAGTGGTGCTGAAGCTCAAGTGGTAGAGCTCTAGCCTTGAGAAAGTCCAAGGACAGTGCTCAGGCCCTGAGCTCAAGCCCAGGACTGGCAAAAAATTAAATTAAAAAATTAAGAAAAGAGGGAGACAGCTAAGGAAGTAGTGCTATGGTTCAAAGTGGTAGAGCATTACCCCTGAGCTGAAAAGCCCCAGGCCTGGCACAAAACAAAAGATACTTTCACCAGAGAATTTCTTGTCTCTCTCTGTCTCTTTCTCTGACTCTGTCTCTCTTTTTCTCTCTTTTCCTTTTTCTTTTTTTTTTTTTTTTTTGTAGGTCATGGGGATTGAATTTTGGGCCTGACTGCTGTCCCTGAACTCTTCAGCTCAAGGCTACCTCCCCATCTCTTGAGCCACAGCCCCACTTCCCATTTTCTAGTGATTAATTGGAAAAAGTCTTACTTTCTTTAGTGCCCACGCTGGCTTTGAATCTCGATCCTCAGATTTCAGCCTCCTGAGTAGCAAGGATTACAGGCTTGAGCCACTGGGCTCCCTACTGTGAATTTATTTTGATAGTGAATAATATTAAAGTTGGTTAATATATAGAACACTAAAAATTATTTTGTGTTTGTTTCTGTAATTTTTAGACTATCATAGAACTCTCAGAAGAGCGAGATGGTCTTCATTTTCTACCCCATGGCTCTTCATCTGCACAGTCACCTTGTGGTTCTCCTGGCATGAAGCGAACAGAAAGTCGACAGCATCTGTCAGTGGAACTAGCTGATGCTAAGGCTAAGATAAGAAGGCTTAGGCAGGAACTGTAAGTAGCTGATTTTCAAGACTCATTGCATTTATGTAATCACAAAAATGACATAAACAGTACTTTAGGCTTATAAACTATATTGATCAATGGACCCTATATTAAGTTTTCACTAATATTTGTTAAAATGAGAAAAATAAGACAGGACAAGCCCTGTAAGTCTAGATACTCAAAAAGCTGAGAGCTGAGGATAGCAGTTTGAAGCCAGCTCAGGCTGAAAAGTTCATGACATTTTTACAATTAAGCACCAAATGACTATAAATGTAGCTGTGGCCCAAGTAGTAGAGCACTGTCTTTTAGTGACAAAGCTTAGGGACAACAACAAGACCCTGAGTTGAAGCCCTCGTACTAAAACAACAACAACAAGGAAATGTAAAGTTTTCTTTCTTTCTTTCTTTCTTTTTTCTTTTTTTTCAGTCATGGGGCTTGAATTCTGGGCCTGGGTGCTGTCCCTGAGTTCTTCAGCTCAAGGGTAATGCTCTACCACTTGAGTCACACTGCAGTTTGTTCTGGTGGTTTATTGGAGATGAGAGTTTCACAGACCTTTGTGCCTGGGCTGGCTTTCAACTGTGTCCTCAGATCTCAGCCTTCTGAGTAGCTAGGATTACAAGCTAAAATATTTTTATTATAACAAAATTGTATCCTTCCTTGGCAAATCGTTGGGCTTATTTTTATTTATATTCCTTGAAACTCATCATACTGGGAACAATTGACACAAATAAATAAGCTCCGCTTTTTTTTTTTAATGTGTAGGATATATTTATTTATTTACTTGCTATCATATCTTCATTTAAAACATAAGTAATGAGATTGCTGGCTCGTGTTGCCAGTGTGCAAGAAGCTGCTCTGTTTTCAAGAAGCTGTACTATTTTGTATTCCTACTCCATTAAGCTCAGCTTTTAAAAAATGTTTTTGTAAGACTAAATTGCTGGTATATAATATAAAAATAATTTTTCTAAGATATTAATTTTGTGTGTATCTTCTATATCAAGTGTTTGAAATGTGTAACTCTACTTAGTAAAATAGTTACATTCAATAACTAAAATTATTTATTTGACTTTCTAAGATGTAAATATAAAATTATAAAATATAAATGTTACACATAGACATTCCTAAGTGAACCATTAACAAAAGCAGCCATTCTCTGCTGGATATCTTGAATTGTGTATTTTAGGAAGAACAAAGAATTTTTTTTTTAAGGAACTTTTTTCTCATTTTGGATTTTCTAGAATTTGAGCTTCAGGTTGTAGGTTTTAAATTTAAAACCCAATACATCAATTATATTTATTTACTGATTCTTTGATGTAGGTAAAGAAAGTAAGTTGAATATGCAAGGTATTTCCTATTTTATAGGAAAATTTGAAAATAGAAAAATACAGCTTTCATTTGTGGATGTCTGCATTATTATGTGTCTATTGAAGTGGACACGCCCAGGATATTTTACACACAGCTGCACCAGGAAAATTAGGGAGGAGATTGCTGTTATTAGTTTGACTGGCAGTTAATGGATAGGCTAAACAGTGAACACTAGTTCTTTGCATATAATTTAGCACAATCTTCTCGTCTTTAGATAAAGCATGCAATTAGAACTACAGTCCTGGCTGTGAATCTGTTGAACAATTTGCCTATGTTAGAATTTAATTCTCCAATAAAAATTACTTAGCTATGAAGTATATTAAAATTTCAACAACTTGGATGGACTGGCAAAATTTGGCTTCATAATATACTGATTAGAAAATGAAAATAAAGTTTTTAATAAATAAATCAATATGCTAGATAAAGCCAGTATTCCTAGTAATTAATACTTCATCAAGTATCATCTCATATCTTTATTGTTCCTTGAAAATGTTGTGTTCAAGGATTTCCTTCCTTCTTTCTTCCTTCCTTCCTTCCTTCCTTCCTTCCTTCCTTCCTTCCTTCCTTCCTTTCTTCCCCTTTCTCTCTCTCTCTCTCTCTCTCTCTCTCTCTCTCTCTCTCTCTCTCTCTCTCTCTCTCTCTCCCTCCCTCTCTCTCCCCCCCCTCCCCCTCTCTCTCTCTCTCTCTCTCTCTCTCTCTCTCTCTCTCTCTCTCTCTCTCTCTCTCTCTCTCTCTCTCTCTCTCTCTCTCTCTCTTTCTCTTTGTGGGTCATGGGGCTTGAACTTGGCCTGTCCCTGAGCTCTTTGGCTCAAGGCTACCACCCTTCCTTGGAGCCAAGCCCCACTTTCCAGTTTCTGGAGGTTAAATGGAGATGAGAGTCTCAAAATAAGAAAAGTTAATACAACAAATATGGTTGCTCAAGCCTGTAATCCTTCATAATCAGGAGGCTGAGATCTGAGGATTATGGCTTGAAGCCAGCCTCAGCAGGATCATCTGTAAGATTCTTATCTCCAATTAACCTTCAAAAAGCCAGAAGTGGAGCTGTGGCTCAAGTGGTAGAGAGTTATCCTTGAACACAAAACTCAGTTACAGTGCCTAGGCCCTGAGTTGAATCCTAGGACCAGCACCAAAACAAAAGATAAAAAGAAACAAATAGAAAATAAATACAAATGAGAACATTAATACAGCATTTCTAAATTTTTTTCTAAAGGTACCTTTAGCCTCTGCTGCTTAATAGTTTTTCTGGAGAGCACTTTTTGTAGCAAGTACCTTTGAACCTGTAGTTTAGTTTTAGAATTATGTCCTAAAATATGCAACATTTTATATACAGTGAGTTTTATTCCAAAGCATATAACCCACTTAGTTGCATATCCTCTGTCAAGGAAGTACTTTAGTATTAAAACTTACGGTTCTGGAGCTGGTGTGGTGGCTCACGCTTGTAATCCTAGCTATTTAGAAGGCTGAGATCTGAGGATAAAGGTTCAAAGCCAGCCTGAGCACACAAGGACCTGATACTCTTATCTCCAATTAACCTCTAGAAAACAGGAAGTGGGACTGGCTCAAGGGTAGGGCAGTAGCCTTAAGCTGAAGAGCTCAGTGAAAGCAGCCAGAACGAGTTCAAAGTACAAAAAAAAATAAGGTTCTGAAAAAGCCATATGAGAGGTGAACAATTGTTTATATAATAACCTTTTATTATTAAAAAACAGTTGAAATTCAGTTAGTGGAGTCTTTGAGGAGATTTCTTTGAGGCTCTGAAGGGAACATAGAAAAATGAAAATTAGAAATAAAACAGGTCGGGGCTGAGAGCGTGGACTAGGGGTAGAATGCTTGCCTAGCCTTCATGAAGACTTGGGTTCCATTCCTCTGTACCACATACACAGAAAAACCTGAAGTGGAGCTCTGGCTCAAGTGACAGAGCACTAGCCTTGAGCAAAAAATATCCAAGGACTGTGCCCAGAACCTTAGATCAAGCCCTAGGACTGGTGAAAGAAAGAGAAATGGGGGGGAGGAAGGAAGGAAGGAAGGAAGGAAGGAAGGAAGGAAGGAAACAGGTCAAAAAGGAAAAAAAAACACGAGTGTATTCATATTGAAAATACAGAAGCATGTTATACTTCTATAAGTTACAAGATAGAAGCTGGGCGCCAATGGCTCATGCCTGAAATCCTAGCTACTCAGGAGGCTGAAATCTGAGGATCGTGGTTCAAAGCTAGCCCAGGTGAGAAAGTCCATGAGACTCTAATCTCCAGTTAACCACCAGAAAACCAGAAGTGGTGCTGTAGCTCAAGAGGAAGGGTGGTAGCCTTAAGCTGAAGAGCTCAGGGAAAGCACCCAGGACCAGTGTTCAAGTCCCATGACAATCCAAAAAAAAAAAAAAAAAGAAACCGACAAAAAAAGCAAAGTTTTATATATTTCAATTAGTAAGTATATATATATATTTTTTTTCTTTAAGTCATTGTATATGTTGAAAATAGTTTGTAGACCTTTGAGGAGAAAAGCTGCTGTACAGTGAACTATGATGACATTTGTTGTTGAAGATAGCCTTTGAAAAACATGGAAGTGGAAAAATTGATGATATCCATTCATCTACATACCTTTGTTTTTTTTTTTCTGCTCTGTGTATGGTTACAGCTAATACTATTAGCTATTCAGTAATGACAATTCATTTATATTAACCCAAATAGGGAAATCATTTTTTTTAAGTGTTGAGTTTATGTTAAATAAGTATGTTATGTGTTTCAGGGAGGAAAAGACTGAACAGTTGTTAGACTGCAAACAAGAACTTGAACAAATGGAAATAGAATTTAAAAGGCTACAACAAGAGGTTTGTACCTATAATTGTTACTATACAGAACCCTCAAGTAATTGGAAATTGTGATATTTTTGTAACGTTGACCTCAATACTTCATATAAATAAATGAGATAATTGAACTTAAATTTAATGGCTTTTTCAGTGTTTCATCAAAAATGTTAGAGTCAAAACTAGAAACTAAAAGCCAGGTGTGGCTCATGCCTATAATCTTAGCTACTCAGGAGACTGAGATCTGAGGATCATGGTTTGAAGCCAACCTGGGCACTAAAGTCTATGAGACTCTTATCTCCAATTAACCACAAGAAAACCAGAAGTAGTGCTGTGGTTCAAGGGGTAGGGTGGTAGCCTTGAGCCGAAGAGCTTAAGGACAACTTCTAAGCCTAGAGTTCAAGTACCACAACAATAACAACAACAACAACAAAACCACCTAGAAATTAAGGTCTTTGGCAAGCACTCTACAACTAAGCCAAACTCCCAGCCCCAAGTAACTAGTATTTCACTTTAGCAATGCAGCTTGGCTCATGGTTTGCTCTACTGTGATTGATGATTGACTGATTGTGCTAGTACTGGGTCTTGAACTTAGGTCCTTGTTTGGCTTTTTTTTTTTTTTTTTTGGCCAGTTCTGGGCTTGAGCTCTGTCCTTGGACTTTCTCAAGGCTAGAGCTCTACCACTTGAGCCTCAGCACTACTTCCAGCTTTTTGCTATGTATGTGGTATCGAGAAATTGAACCCGGGACTTCATGCATGGTAGGCAAGCACTCTACCACTAGGCCAAACTCCCGGCCCCTTGTTTGGCTTTTTCAGTCATGACTAACACTTTACCACTAAAGCCATGCCTCCAGTTACAACATGTTTTCTGGTTAATTGGAGATGAGGTTCATGGGTCTTCTTGCCTGGGCTGGCTTCAAACTGATCCTTAGATCTGAGCCTCATGAGTAGACAGAATTAAAAGGATGATCCACTGGCACCCAGCATCATTTCATATTTTAAAGTTAACTTTTCCTCCTTACACTTATTAAATTTTAAGTAGAAGTTAACTTAGTTTTTAAACTCTTAAACTTTTTTGCTCATAATTGGGATATAAATACAAACATATGTTTAAATTCCCTTCTCTGCTTGGTTTAAAAAAACTTTGCATGACTTATATATTAAAAAATACTCAGAGAGTGGTATACTTTACATACCATATAATTTTCTTCAAAAAATATTTTTCCATGTGCTGGTGATCCATGCCTATAATCTTCATTACTCAGAAGCCTGAGACCTGAGGCTTGCAGTTTAAATCCAGCCTGGGAAGAAGGTCCAGTCTTTTTTTTTTTTTTTTTTTTTTTGGTCAGTTGTGGGGCTTGAACTGTGGGCTTGGGTGCTGTCTCAGAGCTCTTCAGCTCAAAGCTAGTGCTCTTCTACTTCCAGTTTTCTGGTGGTTAGTTGAACATAGGAGTCTCATGGGCTTTTGCACCCAGGCTGACTTTGAACTTCGATCATAAGATCTCAGCCTCCTGAGTAGCAAGGATTACAGGCATGAGCCACCAATGCCCTGGCTGTGAGACTCTTTATCTCCCAGTTTACCACCAAAAATCCAGGGGTAGCTCTGTGACTCAACTTAGAGCAAAACAGCTCAGGCACAGCACATAGACCCTTAGTTCAAGCCTCAGGACTGGCCCCCACCAAGAAAAAAGATGAATATAAATATATATATATATATGTATATATATATATATCACTATTTTTTTCAATATTATGTTATATAACCAAGAAATAAAAAGTTGAATGATTAATACTAAAACCATTTATGTGAGGCCGGGAGTGTGGCCCACTGGTAGAGTTCTCACCTTGCATGCATGAAGCCATTGGGCTCCATTCCTTGGTATTACCCAGATGAAGCCAAAAGTGGTGCTGTGCCTCAACTGGCAGCATACTAGCCTTGAGCAAAAAGTGTTCAAGGACAGTGCCCAGGCCCTGAGTTCAAGCCCCAATATTAGCAAAAAAGAAAAAAATAAAATAAAAATGAAAGCATTATTGCTGTGTACAGTGGCTCACACCTGTAATCCTAGCTATTCAGGAGGCTGAGATCTGTTCAAAGCCAGCCCAGGCACTAAAGTCTGTGACTCCTATCTCCAATTAACCACCAGAAAACCAGAAATGATGTTGTAGCTGACAGGGTAGGGTAGCAGCCTTGAGCTGAAGAGCTCAGGTACCACACCCATGCCCAGAGTCCAAGCCCCAGGACTGACTTAAACAAACAAACAAACAAACAAAAGCATTATTATTTGCTTCTATTTAGAACATGAATTTGCTTTCGGATGCTCGTTCTGCTAGAATGTACCGTGATGAATTGGATGCACTTCGAGAGAAGGCAGTCAGAGTTGATAAACTTGAAAGTGAAGTCAGCAGATATAAAGAGAGACTACATGATATTGAATTTTACAAAGCAAGAGTTGAGGTAGGTTGCGAAATAAAATGATTTCATAATAGTTTTTTTCCTTAAAATGCTAATGACTTTCAAAATGTATTTAATAAACAGGAATCATTTCATATTTTTTTTTTTGGTGTTTGTGGAAACGGGCTTGAACTTGAGTTGAGGCTTCATGCTTTCATTCAGCTTTCTTGCTCACGGTTGGTGCTGTCCCACTTTAACCATACCTGTAGACCATCATTGTGCCAATTATTTGGACATGGAGTCTAGCAGCTGTTTCTGCTTGGTCTGGCTTTGAACCTCAGCCACTATTACTGGATTTTAAACAAGGAATGTTTGAAATTAGAAGCAACAGTAAATGATAAATCAGGATTATTTAGACATTCGCAAATTGATTTTTTTGACATTAGGAAGTTCTTCCAACTCATTGATGTTTCTTTTTTTTTTTTTTTTTTTTTGGTGTTATATTATTGGTCTTGGGGCTTGAACTCAGGGTGTGGGAGCTCTTTGAGCTCAAGACTAGTACCCTACCACTGTAAACCATAGTGTCACTTCCAGTTTTTTGGTGGTTAATTGGAGATAAAGACTTTTTTCTGGGTTAATTTTCTTAATTTCTGTGAATGGAAGAGATTTTGGTCAGTCTCAATATGGGATATGCAAAATCAAGAATTGAAAGCATGAAGACCATTTTAGCCTTGTTACCATTAAATAGAGAAAATAGTGCTGCAGTACAAAACTTATTCATTCTTTGCCAGTTATTTAGATGTATGTGTGCATGCTATTATTAAGGAGTTCTCATCCATTTCTAATTGACTTAATATACTTTTTTCTTCTTTGTGGTAGTGCCATTTGAACACAGCATCTCACAGTTCCTAGGCACTAGAAACACCATCAGCCCTTTTTGCTTTAGTTATTTTTTTAGTAGGAATTTGAGTTTTTGCCCAGGTCGGCTTTATTTAGATCCTTCATATTATGTCTCCTGTATTACCAGGATGACAGGCTTACCCCACAATGTCCATTATTGATTGACCTGGAATCTCACTAACTTTTCCCTTTGGCTAACCTGAAACATTGTTCTTCCTGATTTCCACTTCTCTAAGCAAACAGGATTATAGGCCTGACTTACTGAGACCTACTTAATATACTTTTCTAGACTGACTATGTTTGTACAATGTGGGTTCAATTCCTTGATACCACATACATAGAAAAACCTAGAAGTGGTACGATGGCTCAAGTGGTAGAGAAAGCCCAGGGACAGTGCTTTGGCCCTGAGTTCAATCCCCAAGACTGGCAAAAAGAAATATTAAGCATACTGCAATGATAGAAATATTCATTCTGCTATAAAGTAGTTGGCATTTTGATTGCATAGTAGCTTAAATTCTGGAGGGTAAATCAATTCAAAAAACAGCAACTGTATTTCTGTTAATAGCCTATTATTACATCAAGCTGTTTATAGACTGTCTTGATGTTTTAGTTTACAATTAAAAATGTTTATGTCATGGGCCGATGGTTAGTTTACAAGAAAAAAATGTTTATTCCGGGGACACACCCGTAATTCTAGCTATGCAGGAGGCTAAGATCTGAGAATCGAAGTTAAAAGCAGCCCAGGCATGAAAGTCCCGTGGGACTCTTATCTCCAGTTAACTACCAGCAGTGGCGTTGTGTGGCTCAAGGGGCAGAGTGCAAGCCTTGAGCTGAAGAGCTCAGGTATAACGCACAGGCCCAGAGTTCAAGCCCCATGACCAAAAATTAAATGTTTATGTTATAGACGTTCAAAAACTTAAGAGATGACCAAGCGCATTGTGATTTTTTTTTAAATAAAAAAACCCTTTCAAAATGATTATAGGAATTAAAAGAAGACAATCAAGTTTTGTTAGAAACAAAAACCATGTTGGAAGATCAACTAGAAGGAACTCGAGCTCGTTCTGACAAATTACATGAATTAGAAAAAGAGAATTTACAACTAAAGGCTAAACTGCATGATATGGAAATGGTAAGATTTATCAAGTAAAATGAGTTGTATAGTAACTAAGGAAATGATCTGTGATCCATCTGGTTTTTCCATAATGAAAAAGATATCTAGAGTCTTTGAGGCTTCAATGAAGAATGATAGAGCGAGAAAAATGATTAAAAAAAAGGTAGATTGTAAGTATATATGGACATGCCCAAATTAAATCCCCTCTTACGACTAATGGATGCAAATAAAAAATGTGGAGAAAAAGATGCCTAAATAAATGTTTCTAAGTTGATGTAAGTACTTATGTAGGAGTTTTTGTTTTCTTTACATACAACCATTACTTATTAATTTTGTCATTTGCTTTTCTTCATAATAATTGATTGTATAAGTATAGCATCAAAAACATAGAAATAAAGCTATTTTGCTAAAATTACATCACTAAATCAATATATTGACTATGAAGATACATTTTTACAGTGTCCCAAAAAATAATTTTAAAAGGATAGGACACCCCTGTTAGTAATGATTGCTATTAATTAAATATTTTGAAAAAATCAAAACTTACTATTAAGTTTTTAATAAATTTTATGAGTAATAAAATAGTGGATAGCAATTGTATTGTTTCTTAGTTTTTGTCTTATGCTTTCTAATAAAAAGGAACGAGATATGGATAGAAAAAAGATTGAAGAATTAATGGAAGAAAATATGACCTTAGAAATGGCTCAGAAACAAAGTATGGATGAATCATTACATCTTGGCTGGGAGCTGGAACAGATATCTAGAACTAGTGAACTTTCTGAAGGTATTCCCAGTTTTGTCTTAATTAAATTAATAGAGGAATTAAATAATAGAGGAATAAATTTACACTTGCAATTCTGGCTATATTAATACATTTCTTGGTTTTGCTGAGATAACTCCAAATGCCAATGCCTAACCAAATTTGATTTCATACAGTAATATATTTCTATTTTTAAGCCAATTTCTTGTCATTATATTTCTTAAAATACAATTTTATGAGTGTAAGAACAAGATTTAAAGCCGGAAGCAGTGGCTCACGCCTGTAATCCTAGCTACTCAGGAGGCTGAGATCTGAGCATCAGGGTTCAAAGCCAGTCTGGGCACAAAAGACCCTGAGATTCTTATCTCCAGTTAATCATTAGAAAATGAGAAGTTGGGCTATGGCTCCAGGGGTAGGGCAGTAACCTTGAGCTGAAGAGCTCAGGGACAGCGCCAAGGTCCAGAATTCAAGCTCCATGACCCACCAAAAAAAAAAAAAAAAGAAGATTTAAATGGTACTATTTCATGTTAATATTAAAAGAGTATGGATACCAATTCATTGATTTCTTTTAGAAATATAGTCATCTAGCAGTAAAACAGAAAAGTCCTGGTCAGCAATGTTTTTTGACTATAGACAAACTGGAATGGGAAATCAGAAACAGAAGATACATGAATATTTAGTCAGAAGAAGGTGAAAGGTCTTCATGACTACTTTCATAAATCTAACCATCATTATAGGAGCTTACTTACCAACTAGTCTTATTACTGCATATGATGAAAAACCACCAAATAAATTTTTAACTTTTGGTTCTTTTACCTAGGGTCCAGATTGACTTGCCTTCTTTCTTAAAATTGGGCATATTTACAAATAATTCAATTATTTGGGTCATACTATTTTATACATTAGTGTTGATATATTTTTAAAAAATTAAGCCAGGTCAAATTTATTAAAATAAAGACCTGAAGATACAGTTTTAAGGTAGTTTTAAGGTATAGTTTAAGGTAGATTTATGTTCTGAGTGAATTTATAATCTAGTACTTATAGAATAATTACACAGATGACTCATTGTAGCTGCGTGCAAATGGCTTTGCCTGGACTCTTAGCTAATCAGGAGGCTGAGATCTTAGGATCATGATCAAGCTGGCCCAGGCATAAAAGTCGTGATGAGACTCATATCGCAATTAAGCACCCCAAAACCAGAAATGGTGCTATGGCTCAAGTGGTCAGTGCTAGCCTTGAACATAAAAAAGCTCAGGAGCCAGGTGCACTGTAGCTCACGCCTGTAATCCTAGGCTGAGATCTGAGGATCAAGGTTCAAAGCCAGCCTGGGCTGGCTTGAACTTGAGACTCTTTATCTCCAATTAACCTCTAGAAAATGGGCAGTAGGGCTTGGCTCAAGGATAGGGCAGTAGCCTTGAGCTGAAGAACCCAGGGACAGTGCCCAGACCCAGAATTCAAGCCCCATCACCCACAAAAAAGCATGTTGCAGACTAATCTTATTTACTTAAGATACATGGATGAGAGTTGATTGCATTGAATCATGAACAGGGGAAAAAAAATACATGAACTTGCCAATAATAATGATTGAGTATTAAACAGTGTTTTAACAGCCCAGTGCTGATGGTATATGCCAATAATCCTATCTACTCAGGAGACTGGGATCTGAGGATACTGGTTTAAAAAAGAAAACCCTAGCAAACAAATCAAGAGCTTTGTATGTCCAGGTAACAGAGCAAAATGCTTAGCTGTGGCTTTTTTTTTTTCCTGTGGGGGGGTGGGTGGGTCATGGGTCTTATACTTGGCCTAAGGCTGTCCCTGAGCTCTTAAGCTCTAGGCTACTGCCCTACCCTTGAGCCAAGCTCCACTTCCTGTTTTCTAGAGGTTAATTGGAGATAAGATTTTTAGGTCCCTTTTGTGCCCAGACTGGCTTTTAACCTTGACACTCAGATCTCAGCCTCCTGAGTAGCTAGAATTACAGGTGTGAGCCCTGGCATTTGGTTGTCTGTGGCTTTTTTTTTTTTTTTAAGTGGAGGTGTCACAGTGTTTTTATTTATATTTTAAAATTTTTTGTTTTTGTCTTTTCTGATGGTCCTGGGGCTTGAATTCAGGGCCTGGGTGCTGTCCCTAACTTTTTTTGCTCAATACTAAATACTACTTGACTTGAGCCTGACCTCTATTTCAAGCTTTGTTGTGCTTAACTGGAAATAAAAGTCTCACATACTTACCCTATCCCTGGGCCTGGACGTTGTTCCGGAGCTTTTCAGCTCAAGGCTACCACTCTACCTCTAGAGCTATCACACCACTTCTGGTTTTTTACTAGAGGTTAATTGCAGATAAGAGTCTTCTTTCGGGGCCGGGAGTTTGGCCTAGTGGTTAAAGTGCTTGCCTAGCATGCACGAAGACCCGGGTTCGATTCCTTGGTACCACATACATAGAAAAAAAGCCGGAAGTGGTGCTGTGGCTCAAATGGTAGAGCTCTAGCCTTGAGAGAAGTCCAAGGACAGTGCTCAGGCCCTGAGCTCAAGCCCAGGACTGGCAAAAAAAAAAAAAAAAGAGTCTTCTTTCTGGTCTTTAGTGCCCAGCTGGCTTTGAACCTTAATCCTCAGATCTCAGCCTCTTATGTAGCTAGGATTACAGGTGTGAGTCACCAAGCCCGGCTAATATTTTAAATATTAAGAGTAAACATATATATTTCAATATTGTAGCACCACAGAAATCCTTGAGCCATGAAGTGAGTGAGTTGACATCAAGTAGGTTATTAAAGTTGGAGATGGAAAACCAGAGTTTGACAAAAACTGTAGAAGAACTTCGGAGTACTATGGATTCTACAGAAGACAACACTTCCAAAATACTGAAAATTGAAAAAGAAAATCAAAGACTGAATAAAAAGGTAAATAAAAATGTAATATTTACTGTAATGTTAAATATATATAAATATAAATAAGTAGCATAATTATTTTGTTTTTCATGTATCCTTAGTATTTTTAACTTACTATATAGACTTTTCATGCATTTTATGTGGTAAACAAACCTTTTATACCTATTACTCAGTTTTGTGTTTTTCCCCAATCTTAGGGACTGGACTGAGGGCCTGAGCATTGTCCTTTCCTGAAGGCTAGTGCTCTATCATTTGAGCCACAGCCCTACTTCTAGCTATTCAATATATATGGTATCAAGGAATTGAACCCAGGTCTTTGTGCATGCTAGGCAAGCACTCTACCACTAGGCCAGACTCCTGGCCCCCTATTATTCAGTGTTAACAATTATTAACTTACAGTCTTATATCATTTGTACCCCTACCTACTTTGCCTGTATCAGAATAATCCTGAAGCAAACCCTGGACAGCATATTGTTTATCAACAAAATAAGTGATACACATACGCACACACACATACATGCACACATGCACGCACACATATAAAAAAATTAATTTTGAGCTGGGTGTGCTGGCTCACACCTGTAATCCTAGCTTCTCAAGAGGCTGAGATCTGAGGATTGAAGTTCAAAACCAGCCCAAGCTCTAAATAACATGAGATTCTTATCTCCAATTAATCAGTTAAAAAAAGGGAAGTGGGGCTGTGTCTCAAGGGGTAGGGCAGTACCCTTGAGCTGAAAAGCTCAAAGACAATGTCTAGTTCCAGGGGTAGGGCAGTAGCCTTGAGCTGAAGAGCTCAGGGACAGCACCCAGGTCCAGAGTTCAAGCCCCATGACTGACAAAAAAAATAATTTTGGCGAGGCGCTAGTGGCTCACACCTCTAATCATAGTTACTCAGAAGGCTGAGATCTGAAGATCATGGTTCCAGATCAGTCTGAGAAGAAAGTTTGAGTTCCTTAACCACCAAAAAAAAGTCTGAAGTGAATCTAAAGCTCAAGTGGTAGAACAGTAGTAGCTTTTAGTAGAGAAATTAATAGACAGTGCCAGGCACAGTGGCTCAATCCTGTAATCCTAGCTACTCAGGAGGCTGAGATCTGAGGATAACAGTTCAAAACCAGCCCAGGCACTAAAGTCCAAAGTCCAATTAAACACTAGAAAATATGAAGTGGCGCCTTCTACCACTATGCCAAACTCCTGGCCTGGTAATGCTTATTTTTGTGCTCTCCTGGAACTATGCTCTGAGAACAAATGCTTTAGTTTATTGAGATAAATGCCTTGATTTTTTTTTTTTTTTTTTTTGCTAGTCCTGGGCCTTGAGCTCATGGCCTGAGCACTGACCTTGGGCTTTCTCAAGGCTAGAACTCTGTCACTTGAGCCATAGCACCATTTCTGGTTTTTTTCTATGTATGTGGCACCGACGAATCGAACCGGGTCTTTGTGCATGCTAGGCAAGTACTCTACCACTAGGCCAAACTCCCAGCCTCACCACCTTGAAGATTTTTTGTTTTGGCTGTTTGTGTGACTTGAACTCTGTGCCTGGGCGTTATCCCTGAGCTCTTCAACTCAAGGCTACCGCCCTACCCCTTGAGTCACAGCACACTTCTGATTTTTTGGTGGTTAATTGGAGATTAGAGTGTCACCTTTCGTGGACTTTCTTGCCCGGGCTAGCGTTGAACCAGAAACCTCAGACCTCAGCTTCTTGAATAGCTAGGATTATAGATGTGAGCCACTGTGTCCCATCTTTTACAAGATTTTTACTATTTCCTTTAATATGTGAGACTGGTAGAACAGTGAAGATTCAATTATAACATTTTTTCTTTTTAAATTACTTGGTTTAAATATTTTACATAGTAATATTATTCATGGTTTGACATACCTTTATCTTGAAATTGCTATTCAGTACTTATTTATCCTCATTATTTTATACACCAATCAAATTTAGAGGTAGAAATGCCAACTCAGTGGCAGAGTGCTTAAATTCAAAGTTGTTTATTGAGTGCACCTGTTGTATTGACAGTTTGCCTCTTGGAAAATATTAATGTGTTGTTTTGTGATTTACTTTTTCTTTAGGTTGAAATTCTTGAAAATGAGATTCTTCAAGAAAAGCAAAGTCTTCAGAATTGTCAAAATTTAAGCAAGGATCTGATGAAGGAAAAGGCTCAGCTTGAAAAAACAATTGAAACACTTAGGGAAAATTCAGAGAGACAGGTCCATTATTTTTTTTTATTTCAAATAATATATTTTGAAATTATTGCCAGAGGTTATTTTAGAATATACACAAATAAAATGTTCCTATAGCATCAAGGGGATTTTTTTTAGATTTTTACAGTGGTTACAGTGGTTTCATTATCCTGGGTCATCTACCACCACGCTCCCCCCTCAAGTAAGATTCATTCTCTTAGAGTTGCCAACAGTTGAAAATTTTTGAATAGAAAGTTCCAAAAATTTGCTAAGTTTTAAATAGAATACCATTTTGAGTAGTCCATGAAATCTCAATATTTCCTGCTCCATCCTTTTTAGAATGTGAATCATCCCTTTACCAAGCACAGTTGTGCTGTATATACTTGTAATGATTTATTAGCTTCTTGGTTATCATATGTCTTATCTATGGTAGCATCACAGTGTTTATATTTAAGTCACCCCAAATTGTAAGAGAAGTGATAAAAGCAATTCACATATATGGAAGAAAACCCATTAAGTGCTTTCTTTAAATAAAGGTCTTCATCTAATAAGGAAAAGAAGTACGCTGAGATTGAGAAAATGTCCAGTCATTTACTGTTAATCCCTTACTGTGCCTAATTTATATATTAAATGCTATCATTGGTTTATCTATATAGGAAAAAAATGATAAATATGTTTTTTGTTTGTTTGTTTTTTTGTTTTTTTGTTTTTTTTTTTGCCAGTCCCGGGCTTGGACTCAGGGCTTGAGCACTGTCCTTTGTCTTTCTCAAGGCTAGCACTCTACCACTTAAGCCTCAGCACCACTTCCGGCTTTTTGCTATGTAAGTGGGGTACCAAGGAATCCAACCCGGGTCTTCGTGCATGCTAGGCAAGCACTCTACCACTAGGCCAAACTCCCGGCCCTAAATATAAGTTTTTATACTAGTCACAGTTTCATTTATCCACTAGAGGTCTTGAATCATATTCCTCATGGATCAGAAGGTACTGTTGTATAATTTAATCTCATTTCCTATCGTGTGTATTTTCAGGCATTTGAAAAGAAATCAGTTTTTTTTTAATTGCCAGTATGCTTAATAGCAATCTATTATAAAATGTTTTCCAGTATGTATAGAACAATAGTACAGATTCTAAAGTTCTTTAGTTAAGTTGGAAAGAAATACAGCTAAGTATCTATAGAATAATAGTACAAATTCTAAAGTTCTTTAGTTAAGTTGGAAAGAAATACAACTATTTGCTGACCCTACTAAAGAGGAAGATGTATGGCAGCCATATCTTGGGTACTATGAATTTTCTTTCAGTTGCTAATATTTGAAGAAACAAAATTAAATAGATTAGGTGCATTTTTCTCTATGGAGTATGGAATAAAGATTCTAAAGTATACATCTTTCACAAACCTCTTAGGATTAGTAAGCATATTACATTTTAGACCCATTATACTGGGCATGGTATCAGATGAATTTGTTGTCAGATTTATCAGCTGATTTTTTTTTTTGAGTTCAGTACAAACTTTATAATAAACATGGAACTGCATC
This sequence comes from Megascapheus bottae, assembly GCF_031878675.1. Classification (NCBI taxonomy): domain Eukaryota; kingdom Metazoa; phylum Chordata; class Mammalia; order Rodentia; family Geomyidae; genus Megascapheus; species Megascapheus bottae. Next base: position 46,230,472 of record NC_143515.1, read on the forward strand.
TTCCATTCAAAAATTGAACTGGATGTAGTATGTCATTATTATAATGCATGGACCACCCATTATCAGCTGATTTTATTCCTTAAATGTTCACTAATGAAAATCCTTTTTAAAAATGAATACACAGACACACAATGTATACATTGTGAGGATCCTTTATATTATAGGTATTGCAAAAATTTTTAATGGGCTAGGCACAGTAGCTCACCCCTGTAATCCTAGGTACTCAGGAGGTTGAGATCTGAGAGTTGTGGTTTCAAGCCAGCCTGGGCACTACAAAAGCTGTGAGACTCTTATCTCTAATTAATCACTAGAAAATAGGAAGTGGGCCTGTGGCTCAAGGATATGGTGATAGTCTTGAGCTGAAGAGCTCAGCAACATCACCCAGGCCCAGAGTTCAAACCCCATAATCCCCCCCCCAAAAAAAAATATCTAATGGAAGTTAAACCATATATCTTTAAAGAGATGTGTGCATGTGTCCCACCCTGTATTTATATTTGAATTTAAATATCTATTAAAAATGAAAATCAGGGTCAAGAGCATAGCTTAGTAGTATAGTACTCACCTAGCATGCAAAAGCCCAGGGTTCAATTCCTCAGTACCACATACTCAGAAAAACCTGAAAATAGCACTTCTCTGCCTTTTGGCAGAGAAGTGTAGTATCTGATCAGTTTAATATCTGATAACGACCTCTATCTGAAGACAGTATATTAAGTGAGTGAAATAAAGATTTATCAATGGGAAGGAAATAAAATACATTTCAGTATGTTGAAAAAAAAAAAAAAAACCTGAAAGTGATGCTGTAGCTCAAGCTGCAGAGTACTACCCTGGAGCAAAAAGTGTGCAAGGACAATGCCAGGCCCTGAATTCAAGCCCCAGGACTGGCAAAAAAAAAAAAAAAAATCAGCCAGGAGTTTGGCCTGGTAGGCCTGGTAGTACAGTGCTTGCCTAACATAACGAAGACTGGGGTTCAATTCCTTGGTACCACATATATAGAAAAAAGCCAGAAGGGGTGCTGTGGCTCAATTGGTCGAGCTCTAGCCTTAAGAAAGCCCAAGGTCAGTGCTCAGGCCCTGAGTTGAAGGGCCAGGACTGGCAAAAATCATTTTATTAATAAACGCAAGCCAGGCATTGGTTGCTCAACCTGTGACCCTAGCTAATGAGGAGGCCAAGGTCTGAGGATTACAGTTTAAAGTCAGCCCACGCAAAAAAAAAACAAAAACAAAAAACCTAGTAAGTCACTTATTTCTAATTATCCAGCAAAAAAGCAGGAATGAAGGCATGTCTCTAGTAGTAGAATGCGAGCTGTGAGTGGAAAAGCAGAGCAAGAGCAAGAAGCCTGAGTTTAAGCCCCAGTCCTGACACAGAAAACAATAATAATAGTAAATTAACATCTATTAGCTATTCATTTGGACTGTGAAGTCTCTAAAAGGTGATCTGACAATAGATATAGAAAGGGATCTGTCAGAGGGCCGGGAGTTTGGCCTAGTGGTAGAGTGCTTGCCTAGCATGCATGAAGACGGGGTTCAATTCCTTGGTACCCCACATACATAGCAAAAAGCCGGAAGTGGTGCTGAGGCTCAAGTGGTAGAGTGCTAGCCTTGAGAAAGTCGAAGGACAGTGCTAGAGCCCTGAGCTCAAGCCCAGGCCTGGCAAAAAAAAAAGAAAAGAAAGAAAGAAAGAAAGGGATCTGTCAGTAAATATTTGTCTGAATTCAAAGTAAGGCATATTGTAGTATTATACCCTCTAGCATGTAGGGCTTTGAGATTCTGAAAGGTGAAAACTATAATTCACAATATGTAGTTTTGCTCATTACAGTTTTAAATTTTCTTCTTTGTTTTTTTTGAATTAGATTAAAATATTGGAACAGGAAAATGAACATCTGAATCAAACAGTGTCTTCCTTAAGGCAGCGTTCTCAGATAAGTGCTGAAGCAAGGGTAAAAGACATTGAAAAGGAAAATAAAATTCTTCACGAATCTATCAAAGAAACAAGTAGCAAGCTAAGCAAGATTGAATTCGAAAAAAGACAAATTAAAAAAGAATTGGAACATTATAAAGAAAAAGGAGAACGAGCAGAAGAACTTGAAAGTGAATTGCATCATCTTGGAAAAGAAAATGAATTGTTACAGAAAAAGATAACCAATTTGAAAATTACTTGTGAAAAAATTGAGGCCTTAGAACAAGAAAACTCAGAGCTAGAAAGAGAAAATAGAAAGTTTAAAAAAACATTGGATAGCTTTAAAAACCTTACTTTTCAGTTAGAATCCTTAGAAAAAGAAAATTCCCAACTTGATGAGGAAAACTTAGAACTTCGAAGAAATGTGGAATCTTTGAAGGGTGCAAGCATGAAAATGGCTCAGCTACAGCTAGAAAACAAAGAGCTAGAAAGTGAAAAAGAACAACTTAAGAAAGGTTTGGAGCTCATGAAAGCATCTTTCAAGAAAACAGAACGTTTAGAAGTTAGCTATCAGGGATTAGATACAGAAAACCAAAGGTTACAGAAAGCTTTAGAAAATAGTAATAAAAAAATCCAACAGTTAGAAAGTGAACTACAAGACTTAGAGATGGAAAATCAAACATTGCAAAAGAACCTAGAAGAATTGAAAATATCTAGCAAAAGATTAGAACAGCTAGAAAAAGAAAATAAATCACTAGAGCAGGAAACATCTCAACTAGAAAAAGATAAGAAACAATTGGAGAAGGAAAACAAGAGGCTCCGACAACAAGCAGAAATAAAAGATATCACATTAGAAGAAAATAATGTGAAGATTGGAAATTTGGAAAAAGAAAACAAAACTCTTTTTAAAGAAATTGGTGTATACAAAGAATCTTGTGTTCGTCTCAAAGAATTAGAAAAGGAAAATAAAGAACTTGTGAAAAGAGCAACTATTGATGTAAAAACTTTGGTTACATTACGTGAGGTAAGCATACCAAAATTGAAGACATGATTTTTATGTTTTAAGTTTCAATAGAAACATTAGTAATTTCTTTTGATGGTTCAACAGAATGTGGAAACTGCTTTCTTGGTTTCTACTTTGGTTAAACTGAAAGTAAATTTAAATTGAATGCCTCAAGTTTTATAGTATTTGTGGGGCATGGTGCTCACACCTGTAATCCTAGCTACTCAGGATGCTGAGATCTGAGGATCACAATTCAAAGCCAGCCTGGACACTAAAGTCCGTGAGACTCTTATCTCCAGTTAACCACTGAAAATCAGAAGTGAAAACCAGAAGTGACGCTGTGGCTCAAGGGGTAGGGTGGTATATCCTTGAGCTAAAGAGCTCAGTATAGCACCCACGCCCAGAGCTCAAGTCCCATAACAGACAAAGAAAAAAAGATTTGTAGCATTAAGGTTCTTCGGGTTATCTGATTTATAACATTTTAATTTTAATCTCTGATTTCAAAAATAATATTAAAATATTTGATCAAATCAGATGCTAGCTACTGAGGGATCTGAGAGTTGAGGATAGAGGTTTGACCCCAGCCCAGGGAGGAAAAAATCCATGAGATTTTTGTCTCCAGTTAACCACCAAAGTCCAGAAGTAAAGCTGTAATCTTAGCTATCCTACTTTGGAGGCTGAGATCTGAGAATAATGGTGTGAATCCCAGTCAGTAAAGTCTGTGAGACTCCTTATCTCCAATTAAACATCAGCAAAGCTGGAAGTAGAGTTGTGATTCAAGTAGTAGAGCAATAGTCTTGAGCAAGAAAAAAAGCTCAGGGACAGCCCAGGTCCTGAGTTCAAATGCTGGGATTAGCGTACACATGCATAAGTATCTCAGGGCTGGAAGTATAACACAATCATGCCTTGTCTGCTGAGCTCTAGATTTAGTTCCCAACAGAGTGTAAATTTAAAATGACATTAAAGGGCCGGGAGTATAGCCTCGTGGTAGAGTGCCTGCTTAGCATGCACAAAGCCCTGGGTTCCATTCTTGGGTGGCACATACATAGAAAGGGCTGGGAGTGGTGCTGTAGCTCAAGTGGTAGAGCTCTAGCCTTGAGAAATTCCAAGGATAGTGCTCAGGCCCTGAGATGAAGCCCCACAATAGCCAAAAATAAAATCTTAGCTTTCTGACAAAGTCACATTTCTGCTTTGAGGTAACAGAAGATGCATTTCTGCCACAAAGGTATTAAAAGGGACTTTTCACTTTTTCTTTCTGTTGTTGGTAGTCTTACAAATATGAACAACAGTTTTCTTAGGCCTGAACTTCCAAGACTGTCCTCTAGTTCTTCAGATCACTATCTTAAGTCTCTTTCTCCTGAGAGAAGGAACCTTGTGGTGGAAGGATGAGTATTATATTAATCATATATCCATAGAAAGAAAGTTGTACTAAAGTCTCAATGGACAACTAGGTTTATTTTTTTCCCTCATACTTTTCAAACCTAAGGTGTGTTTTTATAAGTATGCAATTTCCCTCAATTCATTTTTAACATTATAATTGAAAAGAAATATTAGCACAAGAAAAGGTCATTTCAACTAGAATATGTGAAGCTTAACTATTGTTTAGTAGTTGTTTATGTAGATGTAGCTCAGCCTTATAGTACTTGTCTAGCATGCCCAAGTTGGGCACTGGTCCAAACCCCCTTTCCAAACTGAGCAAATCAGAAAAACCAAGAAAAGAAGAAAAGTTTAATGATAACATTTCTCTCCTGGTTCAGGATTGCCTTCCTGATAAAAAAATAATGGGAATCTTGACTTATTTTCTGAGTTGTTATGTTCTAGACACTTAATTGAGATGCATATTCTTTTGAAATAAGGATTTGGTAAGTGAAAAATTGAAGACTCAACAAATGAACAATGATCTTGAAAAATTAACTCATGAGCTTGAGAAGATAGGGTTAAATAAAGAGCGCCTCTTACATGATGAACAAAGTACTGATGACAGGTAAGTACAAAGTCTGGCAAATAGTACTTGGTGGTGGTGGTGGTGGTGGTGGTGGTGATGGTGGTGATGGTGGTGATGATGATGATGTTCGTGGTGGTACTTGAACAAAAGGCCTGGGTGCTGTTCCTGAGCTCTTTTTGCTTAAGGCTAGTATTCTACCACTTTGAATCACAGCTTCCCTTCTGATTTTCTGGAAGTTAATTGAAGATAAGGATCTCATGAACTTTCTTGTCCAGGGTGGCATTGAAACGCAGTATTCATATCTCAGGCCTCCTGTACTCAGGATTATAGGCATGAGCCACCAGTGCCCAACTATACTTTTACTCTTTTTAGTTCTTTTCTTCCCTTACAGAAGATATATAAGTAAAAGAAACAAATAAGAGAACCTAATATTTATGTGAAAAAAAATCTTACATAGGTACAATTACAAAATAGAAAATAAAATGCGACATAGGTAAGAGAAGATTAGAGGCATTGGTTGCCTGCGAAAACATCAGCAATGAACAAGCATTCTTTTAGAAAACACAGAGTTAGGCATTTTATTTTTCATTTGTGGATTTAAGAAATGGAAGGAGACAGAGATTGGAAGCATGGCCCACATGGCAGAGTGCCAAGCCAGTGAACAAAAGTGTCAGGTATCGTGTTTGAGTTCTAGTCTCAGAACTAAAAAGAAAAGAAATGGAAAATATGAAACAAAATCCATTGAGAAAATTAAAGTATGAAAAAAAGGATTGACAAATAGGATTAAAAAATAGCTGAATTTGGAGCCAAGAGTTTGGCCTACTGGTAGCGTGCTTGCCTAGCATGCACGAAGGCCCAGGTTTGATTCCTTGGTACCACATACATAGAATAAAGCTGGAAATAGTGCTGAAGTTCAAGTGGTAGAGCTCTAGCCTTGAGAAAGTCCAAGGACAGTGCTCAGGCCCAAGCTTAAGCCCAGGATTGGCAAAAAAAAAAAAAAAAAAAAAAAAAAAAAAAGCTGAATTAGCCAGGTGCTGTGGCTCATGCCTGTAATCTTAGCTACTCAGGAGGCTGAGATCTGAGAATTGCAATTCAGAACCAGCCCAGGCACTAAAGTCCATGAGACTCTTACCTCTAATTAAGCAGAAGTGATGCCTGGGATAGGGCAGTAGCTTTGAGCTGAATAGCTCAGGGACAGGGACAGCACCCAGGCCCAGAGTCCAAGCCCCACAGCTGATTAGCTAAATTACTTTGTTTTCTTTGGCCAGGGTGCTGTCCCTTCAAAATCTTTTTTTTTTTTTTTTTTCTAATTCTAATTGTTGTTTGCTGATTGTGGTGTGTGTGAGCATGTGTGGTTTTTTGAGATAGAATCTCACTGTGTGGCCATAGGTACCTAGATACCAGCCTTTGTGCCAGTAGCAAGACTTGAACTCAGAGCACTTGCTCAGCTTGCTTACAACTGGCTCTGTACTTGAACTATGGCTCCAGTACCTAGGCTAGCTGGGTATCCCAGGCTGGCTTGTAATTCTTCTATAGTCTCTCAGGGGATGGGCTTATGGGTGTGACCTTGTAATACTAATTCTTTGACAGTCTAGGCTATAATTTGGAGCTCTATTTACTCATTGCTTTTTTACTGCTTTTTTTGTTTTGTTTTGTTTGTAGGTCATGATACTTGAACTCTGGGCCTAGGCCATGTTCCTGAGCTCTGTAGCTCAAGGCTACTGCCCTACCCTTGAGCCACAGTGCCACTTCCAATTTTCTGGTGGTTAATTGGGGAAAGAATCTGAGAGACTTTAGTGCCTGGGCTGGCTTTAAACTGCAATTTTTAGAACTCAACCTCCTGAGTAGCTAGGATTACAGGCTTGAGCCACCGTGCTCCAACTTTTGCTGCTTTCTGACCAGGAATAGTTTTAAAGAGGAAGTAGATCAGTAAAAAAAAGAAAGCTAATTTAATTTGCCTCTTAAAAAGATGTCTGTATGACTCATTTATTTATCAATATTTGTGATCATAAATTGTCTTTGAAAGCAATTTTCTGATCTCCCTTGATGAACTATATTATTTCTGTACTTGGACAGTAGGTATAAACTTTTGGAATCAAAGTTAGAATCTACTCTTAAGAAATCACTTGAAATAAAAGAAGAAAAAATTGCTGCTTTGGAAGCTCGATTAGAAGAATCCACGAATTATAACCAGCAATTGAGACAAGAACTTAAAACAGTGAGTTTTTTAAAAATAATTTTAACTAATTTATCTTAAAACTATTTGGATAGAAAAGTATAAAATGTAATATAGAAGATGTTCAAACATTTTACTCATGTTTAGTCATTTCTTTTCAGAAACTTGAGCATATTTCTGTGTGGTTTTTTTTGTTTTGTTTTTGGTCTGGTCCTGGGACTTGAACTCAGGGCCTGAGCACTGTCCTTGGACTTTTTCTCAAGGCTTGCTCTCCACTATTTGTTCCACAGCACCACATCCAGCTTTTTCTGTATATGTGGTACCGAGAAATTGAACCAAAGGCTTCATGCATGCTAGGCCAAGTACTCAATCACTAGGGCAAGCTCCGTGACCCAACTTGAGCACATATTCTATTTTTCTTTTTTTTGTCAGTCATGAGACTTGAACTCTAGGGTTGGCCATTGTCCCTGAGCTCTTCAGTTCAAGGCCTCTGCCCTACCCCTTGAGCCATAGCTCCACTTTCTAGTTTTCTGGTGGTTAATTGGAGATAAGAGACTTATGGACTTTAGTGCCTGAGCTGACTTTGAAGCACAATCCTCAGAGCACAGCCTCCTGAGTAACTAGGATTACAGGTTTGACCACCACGCCCAGCTTGAGCATATTCTTTTTTATTTACTTTTTTTTGGTGGGTCATGGGGCTTGAACTCAGCCTGGCCTGGGCTCGGCACAGCATGGTCCCTGAGATCTTCAACTCAAGGCTACCACCCTACCCCTGGGCCTGGGCACTGTCCCTGAGCTCTTCAGCTCAAGGCTACTGTTCTACCCTTGAGCCAAGCCCCACTTCCCTTTTTCTAGAGGTTAATTGGAGATAAGAGTCTCAGGTCCTTTTGTGCCCAGGCTGGCTCTGAACCTTGATCCTCAGATCTCAGCCTTCTGACTAGCTAGGATTACAGGCGTGAGCCACCTCACCCAGCCCAGCTTGAGCATATTTTTTTTAAATTGTAATTAACAGAGGGGTAACAGTTATATTTGTCAGATACAGGGAGCATTACTTCATACACATTGATACCCACCCCTTTTCATGATTTTGTCCCCATTTCTCTCCCCCCTTGAGCATATTCTTAAACAGATCTTTATAATATAGATACAAATTCCATATGCTATAATGTATTCAGTATTTGATAAATGATAAAAGTCCCTTTTACATGTTTTCATTAGGAAAAGTCACTGTGATACTGACACTCCACTCTCTCATGATTTTTTATTAAAAATTGAGGTGAAATTTTAGTAGGTAAAGATAGGCCTAATAAGTATACCACAAAGAGGGAAGTGTGGTTAAAGAAGCAATTATTTTGTTTCTAGATCAGTTTTCTTGTCTTTCTTTTTGGGGGACAGTGTTCATATTCTTTTTGATGCTATTTAACAACTATCTTAATTCTGGGTGAAAATAATTGTCTATTTGACTAGTAAAAAATGGCCTTTTGTAGAATTTTTATCTTTTGCTAATTGTTGAAATCTCAAAAACACTTTAAAAAAATTTTTTTTAAAGCTTCAAATTCGCCAGGTGCCAGGGGCTCATGTCTGTAATCCTATAATCCTAGCTACTCAGGAGGCTGAGATCTGAGGATCGAGGTTCCAAGCCAGCCCAGGCATAAAGTCTGTGAGACTCTTTATTTCCAATTAACCACCAGAAGTGGCACTATGGGTCAAGGGATAAGGCAGTAGCCGTGAGCTGAAGAACTCAGGGACAGGTCCCTGTCACAGAGCTCAAGTTCCACAACTGACCAAAAAATTTTTAAATCTGGCGACAGTAAGAGGATGACAGATAAAGGAAAGCATTTAAGATTCGAGTAACTCATTGAAATCCTGCTGGTATAGTTGTATATTTAAGCTTAAACTATATATGTTTAACCTGATTTTTAAACACATTGATAATTCAAAACCTTTAGTTAGTGGTTACAAATGATGAGCTTATGAAGTAGATTACTATGTTCAAATGACAGTATTTGTACTAATTAAATCTGCTTTTATATGATGTCTAGAATTAAAAAACTTCGTGTTTCTCATAGTAAATAAACAGAAACACAAGATATTTGTGTATTCCATACAATGGTAGGTTCTTGTTCTAGTTTATCCTTTATTTCCATTATCTCAATAGAGATCATTTGGTCAACCAAACATGTAGGCCACATTTAGAACTATTCAGTATACTGTAAGAAATACACGTAGATGGCAGGGCAAGGATGAGATAGCACTCTTCATTGTCTAAAAATCAACTTTCCAGTATATACTATTTAAGGTAGAAGGAGATTCCCACTATATAGAAAAGAAAGCTACCCTGGCTTTGAGCTTCACACTTCACTGCGGTCATTTCCTTTGGCAATTCTAAAGGCATAGATTTAATAAGACCGATGTGGTACACATTATAAGAGTTGCTGCATGCAGAGAAATTCAGTTATATTACTTTTCATTAAGTATTTGTAGTTGTCCAAGTCCAATTTGCCAAGCAGATGTACTATTTCCTAGTAACATTAGATATTTTAGTTTTGCCATACTTGTGAAGTATTGGTGGTATGGTATTGAGCATAGGTGCCTTCCAAAGTTAGCTTCTCATTCAGGAAGTAGAAAACTTATTTACACTATTGTTACTAATACTTGTAACTGTTCTTAAGGGAATTTTTTTTTTTTTTTTGCCTGTCCTCTTGCTTGACCTCAGAGCCTGGGCACTAGAAAACTGGAAGTGGCCCTGTGGCTCAAGGGGTAGGGCAGTAGCCTTGAGCTGAAGAGCTCAGAAACAGTGCCCAGGCCCAGAGTTCAAGCCCCATGACCAACAACAGCAATAAAAAAAAGTTGAAATTTAGGAGGTTGAGATCTGAGGGTCACAGTTCAAAGCCAGCACAGGCACCAAAGTCTGTGAGTCTCATCTCCAGTTAGCCACCTAAAAACTGGAAGTGGTGCTGTGGCTCAAGTGATAGAACGTTAGCGTTGAGCTGAGGAGCTCAAGGACAGCGCCCAAGCTAAGAGTTCAAGCCATATGACCAAGAAAAGATCAAATTGTAACTGATAATAATAATAACATGTATTATTACCATATTTCCCCCTCAAAAAAAGTTCAGTTCACCAGACTTATACAAGATGGAATTGTGAGAGAGATAATCTTGGTGAATTTTTTTTTCTCTGAATTAAAATATTAGGTGAAAAAAAACTATGAAGCACTCAGACAGAGACAAGATGAGGAGAGGATGGTACAGAGCTCTCCTCTAGTATCCAGGGAAGATAACAAATGGGAACGAGAAAGTCAAGAAACAACCAGAGAGCTTCTGAAAGTTAAAGACAGATTAATTGAAGTAGAGAGAAATGTAAGTATTTAAAAAATTTGTAGTAGATCAAAATGTATTAGATCTAAGGGATCATTGGACATAATCGGGTAAGTTAGGAAATGTTACTCCTGTATTGATATATGTTCAGTAGTTCAACATTTTGTTCATGTATATAATGGACTTTGATTATATTCATTTCTCTGTTGTTTTTTCTTATCCTCTGTCTCTCTTGGTGCCTTCCTCTAGTTTCAGTGTGAAGCCTGCTCTGTCAGATGAGCAGTTACTCCTGACTAGCTATGAGTATAACTTCTCTTGCTAACATTTGGGTTTCATGTACTTAGAAATGTATTTTTTCCCCCTCTTTGCAAGTCCTGGGGCTTGACCTCAGGGACTGACCACTGTCCTTGGGCTTTCTTAATGTTAGGGCTCTGCCACCTGAAACACAGCACCACTTCCGGCTTTTTCTTTTTTCTTTTAGTTTTGCCAGTCCTGGGCCTTGACCTCGGGGGCTGAGCACTGTCTTTGGGCTTTCTCAGTGTTAGAGCTCTACCACTGGAGCCACACCACCACTTCTGGCTTTTTTTTTTTTTTTTTTTTAATGTATGTGGTACTGAGGAATTGAATCTGGGTCTTCATCGTGCATGCTAGGCAAGCACTCTACCACTAGGCCAAATTCCCAGCCCAGAAATATATCTTTTTATCCTTTTACTTTAAACCTATTTGCCTTTGTCAGCAAAGTATGTTTCTTGTAAGCAATAAACAGTTGTAGTAGATCAAAGTCTGTTTTTGTGGTTTTTCTTTTTTTTTTTTTGCTCTTACTTTGAGAAAGCCCAAGGGCAGTGCTCATGCCCTGAGTTCAAGCCCCAGGACTGATAAAACAAAACAAAAAGCACTTATTCTTTAGAATGCTTTCATTTTTCCTTCAATTATGAAAGATTATTGTTTAAAATAACAGCATTGGCATTCGTTTTCTTTTTGGGTTTAGAATATACCATTCGATGCTGTGCTTTTTTTTTAGAATTTGTATAGAGAAATTTGTTATTCTAATGATTTTATTTATTTATTTATTGCCAGTCCTGGGCCTTCAACTCAGGGCCTGGGCACTGTGCCTGGGCTTTCTCAAGGCTAGAGATCTACCACTGAGCCACAGCACCATTTCTGGCTTTTTTATTTTTTTCTATGTATGTGGTTCCGAAGAATCAAACCCCCGAGCCTTTGTGCATGCTAGGCAAGCACTCTACCACTAGGCTAAACTCCAGGCCCCTGGTGCTTTTTGTTGTTTTTTTGTTTTGTTTTATAGAATTTATTAACATTGATTTTTTTTACATTTTTTTATTAAAGAATTTATTAACATTGATTTTTATATCATATTTCAAATGACAAGTTTAACAAACAAGTGTTCAAGAAGGGAATGTCTATACAATCACTGGGACTTAGTTTTTAGAACTTAATCCAAATTAGGCTAAGAGTTTGTATGTCATAGAAACATTAATTTATGAAATAAAACATTATATCTATAGAGTCATAAGTTTTTATGTCTATATAGTTATGTTCATATTTCCATTACCATGTCCATAGCATTGGGTATGCAGTTATTGAGTCCTCGCTCTTGTACTCTTTGGATTTAATAGCTACGTATTAAGGATACCATGCGCCTTTTGTTCCTAAGGTCTTGACTTGTCTCACTCAACATGATTCACTCTAGATTCATCCACTGAGTATTATTTTTTTTAATAACTCAGAGTGTGTCATTGCATGACTTAAAATATTGCAGGCACTGGTGGTCATGCCTATAATCCTAGCTACTTAGGAAGCTGACATCTGAGGATCACAGTTCAAAGCCAACTGGCACAGAGAAGTGTGTGACACTAATCTCTCATTATCCGACAGAAAAACCAGAAGTGGCACTATGGCTCAAAGTGGTAGAACACTAGGTAACATCAATGGTATCAATTTTGTTAGGATAAAATTCAAAATTACTTCTACTTTATGTTTGCTTTTATTAGTTGTATAAAGGGGTTCCATGTGATATTTCCATATGTGCATATAATATACTTTGATCCAGTTTCCCCCTTCATTAGTTTCTTCATTCCCCCTTTTCAACAATTTTTATTGGACCTCCTCCTTCTCCTTCTCCCTCCTCCTCCTCCTCCTCCTCCTCCTCCTCCTCCTCCTCCTCCTCCTCCTCCTCCCCCCAGTCCTACGGCTTGAAGTCAGTGCCTGGGCACTGTTATTGAACACTTTTGCTCAAATCTAGCACTTTACCTCTGAGCCACTGGGCCACTTCTGGCTTTTTCTGTCTATGTGATACTGAGGAATCAAACCCAGGGCTTCGTGCTTGCTAGGCAGGCACACTACTAGTAGGCCAAACTCCTGGCCTATATTTTTATTTTTACAGCTAAATATCATCCTTTGATAGGCACATAGGCTCATTCTGTATTTTGGCTATTGTGAATAATGCTGCTGTAAATGTGCATATCAGATATCTCAACTATATCTTGGCTTGCATTATTATTTTTGGGGGGGGGTGGGTGGATCATGGGGCTTGAACTTAGCCTGTACACTGTCCCTGTGCTCTTCAGCTCAAGGCTACTGTCCTATCCCTGGGCCTGGGCGTTGTCTCGGAGTTGTTCAGCTCAAGGCTATTACCCTACCCTTGAACCAAGCCCCATTGGAGATAAGAGTCTCGGGTTCAGGGCCGGGAGTTTGGCCTAGTGGTTAAAGTGCTTGCCTAGCATGCATGAAGACCCGGGTTCGATTCCTCGGTACCACGTATGTAGAAAAAGCCAGAAGTGATGCTGAGGCTCAAGTGGTAGAGCTCTAGCCTTGAGAAAATCCAAGGACAGTGCTCAGGCCCTGAGCTCAAGCCCAGGACTGGCAAAAAAAAAAAAAAAAGAGTCTCGGGTTCTTCTGTGCCTGGGCTGGCTTTGAACCTAGATCTGCACATCTCAGTCTTCTGAGTAGCTAGGAGTAACAGGCGTGAGCCACCTGCCCAGCTTGGCTTGCATGCTTTTGGAAAGAAGCCCCAGGAGTGGTATAACAGGATTATATGATTGTTCTTTTTGTTTGTTTGTTTTGTTTTTTTTGTTTTGTTTTTGCCAGTCCTGGGCTTGAGCTCAGGGCCTAAGCACTGTTCTTGGACTTTCTCAAGGCTGGAGCTCTACCACTTGAGCCTCAGCACCACTTCCGACTTTTTTCTACGTATGTGGTACCGAGGAATCGAACCCGGGTCTTCATGCATGCTAGGCAAGCACTTTAATCACTAGGCCAAACTCCCGGCCCCTATATGATTGTTCTATGTTGGTTTTTTTTTTTTAAACCTGCATGTTGTATTCCATAGTGGTTGCATTAATTTACATTCCTGCCAATTGTAAGGGTTTTGTCCCTCTGCCCTTGGCATCTTTACCGACATGCGCTGTTTGTTCTGTCTCTCTTTCAGTGGTGCTGGGGTTTTGATCTTAGGGCATTGGCACTTGCTAGGTAGGAGCTTTACTTCAGCCCTTTTTTAGATAGGGTTTTTCTTTCTTCCCCACTTAAGCAAATGATCTCATTCTAATGCCTTGCATTAGTAAATATATTTAGAGTGCAATATCTTATATACAGATTAATATAAAACAGAATCCAGGCACAATTACATATTAAAATTAAATATGGTTGACAGCCAGCCAGGTGGTTCACTCCTATAATCATAGCTACTCAGGAGGCTGAGATCTGAGGATCAAGGTTAAAAGCCAGCCGAGGCACAAAAGGACCTGAGACTTTTTATCTCCAATTAACCTCTAGAAAACAGGAAGTGGGGCTTGGCTCAAGGTTAGGGTGGTTGGTAGCCTTGAGCTGAAGAGCTCAAGGACAACGCCCAGGCCCAGGGGTAGGGTGCTAGCCTTGAGCTGAAGAGCTCAGGGATATCACCCAGGCTGACTTCAAGTCCCATGACCCACCAAAAAAAAGTGTTTACAATATGGGATAGAGGGTGAATTTTTTTTTTTTTTTGCCAGTTCTGGGCTTGAGCTCAGGGCTTGAGCACTGTCCTTGGACTTTCTCAAGGCTAGCATTCTACCACTTGAGCCTCAGCACCACTTCCAGCTTTTTGTCGAACCTGGGTCTTCGTGCATGGTAGGCAAGCACTCTACCACTAGGCCAAACTCCCGGCCCCAAGGGTGAATTTTTTTTTCTTTTTGAGATTGTAAGTTGTAAAATTTAAGTATCTCACAGAAAAATAAGTTGGAAATTCATTTTATTTTTAATGTTTTTTTTTTTTTTTAGAATGCTACATTGCAAGCAGAGAAGCAAGCATTGAAAACTCAACTGAAGCAACTTGAAACACAGAACAATAATTTGCAGGCTCAGATTCTTGCACTTCAGAGGCAGACTGTGTCATTACAGGAACAGAATACCACGCTTCAAACCCAGAATGCCAAGCTTCAGGTTGTAATGTGATATTTGGGTGTTATAAAACCAAACACTTTAAGTATACCATTAAAATAAAGGAGGCTTGACAATAGGTCTTAGGTGAATGAGTTGAACAATTGAAAAAAAAATGTTTTTATTCAGTACAGTTAAATGTCCTCATTTTAGAAATGTCAAAAATAGTAAAAGTTAATAAATTTACCCCAAACTACATTTTTTTGGAGGAGGGAAGGCGCTACAGGGGATTGAACTTAGTTTGTGCTTGTTCATCCTGCATGCTCAGCTAGTATTCTACCACTTGTCTCATACTTCTAGCTCTCCTTTTGTTGGTTAATTAGATTTTAGCCTTCTGAGTAGATAGGATTACAGGCATGAGTCACCCATATATATACAGTGCCTCGCTATAAGATGTTTGTATATGTGTGTGTGTATATATATAATATTTATTATATTATATATATAATATATCATCTCCAGATATAATAATTGAATGATAACTTTATTCCTTGGGAAGCTAAAAATCGAGTTTCATATTAAAATACAAATATACCTGCTGTGACTTAGAATTTTCTACTGTTAACATCTGTTAAAAAAATTCATTCTTACAGGTTGAAAATTCCACCCTTAATTCCCAGAGTACCTCACTTATGAACCAGAACGCACAACTCCTAATCCAGCAGTCATCCTTAGAAAATGAAAATGAATCTATAATCAAAGAACGAGAAGACCTGAAAGCTCTCTATGATTCTCTGGTTAAAGATCATGAGAAACTGGAACTTCTTCATGAACGGCAGGCCTCAGAGTATGAATCTCTCATCTCTAAACATGGAACTCTGAAGTCTGCCCACAAAAATCTTGAAGTAGAACATAAAGACCTTGAAGACCGGTAACTGAATATATTTTGTTGTTACTCTTAAATTTTAAATAAATTTTCTTTAGGCAACATAGTCAATTTCAGGAGTTAAACACATTTATGAAGGTAATTTATATAAAATTATATGCGTTTTTTAATAGTACTTTTGATAAGTTACTCTTGTTCACTTTAAAAATACTTTCTTCTTTGGAAATACTATAAGCTATATTCCTAACTTTTTTCCACAGTTACAATCAGTTATTAAAACAGAAAGGACAATTGGAAGATTTGGAAAAAACACTCAAAATAGAACAGGAAAAAATGCTTCTTGAAAACAAAAATCATGAGGCGGTAGCTGCAGAATACAAGAAACTTTGTGGTGAAAATGATAGGTAACAAGCAATTTATATATTTTTTAATTCTGTATTCATTACATCTGAAATATATACTGCCCCTTTGTAATGCCAACTATAATTTGGACTCCAAATTTTAAGGAATAGGGCCAGGAGGTTGGCCTAGTGGTAGAATGCTTGCCTGCATACCTGAAGACTAGGGTTCAATTCCTCAGTACTACGTATATAGAAAATCCGGAAGTGGTACTGTGACTCAAGTGGAAGAGCCCTAGCCTTAAGGAAAAAGCCCAAGGACAATGCTCATGCCCTGACTTCAAGCCCCAGGAATAGCAAAAGGACAACAACAACAACAAAAATTTAAGGAATAGACCATTTGATACCGTTCTTTTTTCAGCCAAAACTTTTTCAAAGACTGCAAAGCAATAAGAAAGCTACCTAACAGAGTTCCATTGTTACTTATAGAGTCACTCAAAGACAAACCTAATTATTCTATTTTCTCTTGTTTTATTCAGTTATTTTTTTTTGTTTATTTATTTACACATACCAGTACTTGGGCTTGAACTAAGGCCTTCATACTCTTACGTTTGCTTTTTTCACTCAAGGTGGATCAGCTATTTAAGCTCTTCTTCCAGTTCTAGCTTTTTGCTGGTTAATTAGAGATTTTGATGGTTAATTTCTGAATGTCTGCCTGGGTTGATCTTTGTTTCTCAAGTCTCAGCCTACTGAGTAGCTAAGGTTGTAAACATGAGCTACCAGTCTCAGCTTCTTCTAAGTTTTTTGTTTTTTTTTTGTTTGTTTGTTTTTTTGGTCATGGTGTAAACATGAGCTACCAGTCTCAGCTTCATCTAAGTTTTTTTTGTTGTTTGTTTGTTTGTTTTTTTGGTCGTGGGACTTGAACTCGGGTACTGTCCCAGAGCACTTTAGCTCAAAGATACTACCCTACCCCTTGAGCCACGGTGCCACTTCCGGTTTTTTTGGTAGTTAATTGGAGATAGAGTCTCAAGGATTTTTGGTATCATCTAACAAAATTTCTAAAGCTGATAACCTAGAAAAAGCTTTACTGGGATAAATATAATTAAACCCAATGGTTTGTGTCATTGTTTTCCCGAGTCTGGCATCCCAACTCTTTTTATTGGGGGGGAGGGGCAGTTCTGGGGCTTGTACTCAGGGCCTTAGCACTCTCCTTGAGCTTTCTCAAGACTAGCATTCTACCACCAGCACCACTTCTGGCTTTTCTGTGTATGTTGTACCAAGAAATTGAACCCAGGGCCTTCACACATGCTAAGCAAGCACCTACCACTAGACCAAACTCCTGGCCTTAATCTAGGTTTTAAAAAAAGGAAACTGAGAAGGTGGGAGCGTAGCCTAGTGGTAGAGTGCTTGCCTTGTATGCACAAAGCCTTGGGTTCAGTTCCTCGGTATCACATATACAGAAAAAGCCAGAAATGGCTCTGTGGCTCAAGTGGCAGAATGCTAGCCTTGAGAAAAAAGTATCCAAGGGCAGTGTCCAGGCCCTGACTTCAAGTCCCAGGACTGGCAAAAAAAAAAAAAAGGAGGGCCGGGAGTTTGGCCTAGTGGTAGAGTTCCTGCCTAGCATGCATGAAGACCTGGGTTTGACTCCTCAGTACTACATACATAGAAAAAGCCAGAAGTTCTGGCGAATGTAATGTAACCCTTCTATTAATTACAATTAAAAATATATGAAAAAAAGAAAGAAAGAAAAAGCCAGAAGTAGTGTGGTGGCTGGTGGCCAACACCTGTCATCCTAGCTACTCAGGAGGCAGAGATCTGAGGATTAAGGTTCAAAGCCAGCCCTGGCACAAAAGGACCTGAGACTCTTACTTCCAATTAACCTTTAGGAAACAGGAAGTGTGGCTTGGGTCAAGGGTTGGGAAGTAGCCTTGAACTGAAGAGCTCAGAGACAACTTCCAGACTGAGTTAAGCACCATTATCTCCCCTCCCCCCAAAAAAAGTTATCTTTACATATGGGCAAAAAATTCACAAGAACCACATTACAAACAAAAAAGCTGAGCATTGGAATCTGCAACTGTCATTTCATCTATGCAGGAGTCTTAAAATAAGAAGAAAACAGTCCAGGCCTACCCAGGGAAAACTTAACCCTACTTGAAAAAAATAAAATAAAACTAATAGGATGGAGGGGCCAGGAGTTTGGCCTAGTGGTAGAGTGCTTGCCTAGCATGCACAAAGACCCGGGTTCGATTCCTTGGTACCACATACATAGGAAAAAAAAGCCAGAAGTGGTGCTGAGGCTCAAGTGGTAGAGCTCTTGCCTTGAGAAAGTCCAAGGACAATGCTCAGGCCCTGAGCTAAAGCCCAGGTCTGGCAAAAAAAAAAACCTAATAGGATGGAGGCATGGTTCATATCGTGAAGCAGTTGCCTAAGAAATGGGTAGGAAATGAGAGACACTGAGTTCAAGTCTCAGTACCATCAAAAATACTAGTCTAATTTTATTATAATTTCTAATTACAGATTAAATTATACATATAGTCAGCTTTTAAAAGAGACTGAAATTTTACAAACTGACCATAAAAATTTGAAAACTCTCCTAAATAATTCTAAGCTGGAACAAACAAGATTAGAAGCTGAATTTTCGAAGCTAAAAGAACAGTACCAACAGCTGGATATCACATCCACCAAGCTAAATAACCAGTGTGAGGTAAGCCACAGGTTTAATCACTGTTTTGTATCCTTCTGTGTTCATGCCCTAAATATAACCTAATTATATTATAATGACAATAGCAGTAGATAATAGTGGTTCCTTCTATAATAGTTAGTGAAGGATAAATGACATTTATAGATAGTTGAGAAATATGTATTGTTTAATTTCATTTTTTTTACTGATCATTCAATTTATTGTATAGATGCTTTCAAAATGTAGTTATGTGCCTATTTTATAATAAAATGTGTTTTATGGGGCTGGGAGTTTGGCTTAGTGGTAGAGTGCTTGCCTAGCATGCACGAAGACCCAGTACCACATACATGTTCTGACTCTTGTGTACCCTTTAAAGAATTTTCTATTCCTATTATGGTTGGTTATGAGGGGTATATGTTTTTGCCAACAGTTCTGTAGTTTTGTGTACTACTAATTGAGGTAAACAGTGTAAGAGGAAACTACTCAGAAATTTAACAAGGAGATTTGAAGAAATGAGATAGTGACAGTGAATTTTGATAATGTCTTACATGTTACTACCAGAGAAGAATCCTCTTTTCTGGATGATTGTTACGATTCAAATAAGATTTTAACCCTTACTTGGGATTATATAATGTCATGATTTGGAGATGGTATTACCTTTCTGTGGTATGAGAAGTCAGGGTGACACTTAACCTTGGTTAAAAAAAAAAAGTGAGGGCTAGGAGTTTGGCCTAGTGGTAGAGTGCTTGCCTACCATGCACGAAGACCTGGGTTCAATTCCTTGGTACCACATACATAGAAAAAAAGCTGGAAGTGGTGCTGAGGCTCAAGTGATAGAGCTCTAACCTTGAGAAAGCCTAAAGGCAGTGCTCAAGCCCTGAGTTCAAACCTCTGTATACGCAAAAAAAAAAAAGATGATTATAAAATACTATAGACATTTGATATCTTTTTTTTTTTTTTTTTTTTTTTGCCAGTCCTGGGCTTGAGCTCAGGGCCTGAGCACTGTCCTTGGACTTTCTCAAGGTTAGAGCTCTACCACTTGAGCTTCAGCACCACTTCTGGCTTTTTTCTACGTATGTGGTACCAAGGAATCGAACCCGGTCTTCATGCATGCTAGGCAAGCACTTTAACCACTAGGCCAAACTCCCAGCCCAGACATTTGATATCTTTTTATGTGTGCCTTTTGTTTTTTTTTTTTGGGGGGGGAGGCAGTCCCAGGGCTTGAACTCAGGGCCTGAGCACTGTCCTTGCAGTTTCTCCAGGTTTTCGAACCCAGGTTTTCGTATATGCTAGGCAAGTACTCTACCACTAGGCCAAACTGCTGGCCCTGTGTGATGTTTTAATGTGTTACATTTGTGATCATTCACTTACTTATTGTATATAAATCTTTTCTCTTTCTGAATATATGTCTTATCAGTTATCTGACATAATAATAAACATAGAACCTCAGTTTGCAGTGGACAAGTAAACATCTCTTTTTTGCTTAAACATGTGCAGACCACTCACTGATGTTTAGGCCCAGAGGATTTTTGTTGATGTTTATTTTTTTGTCAGTCTTGAGGCTTGAACTCTGGGCCTGGACGCTGTCCCTGAGCTCTTCAGTTCAAGGCTACCATTCAAGCATCACTTTCAGTTTTCTAGAGGTTAATTGGAGATAAGAGTCACATACAGACGTTAGTACCTGTGCTGGCTTTGAGCTGTGATCCTTAGTTGCTAGGATTACAGGTGTGAGCCACTACCCAAGGGTTTTGCTTTTGCATCTATGGTTAGGTTCAGGTATATTAGAGGACAGGCTGGTATCCAAAGGTACCTCCACTCTGTTCTCCATGGTTTCTCATTATCTAGCATGATTCCTTATGACTGAGTGGAAATAGCCTCTGAGAAAGGTTTATAACTTTCATGTTTCACTTCCCCTTTCTGTGGGCTAAGGACAGTCTAAATTCAAAAGGGAGAAATAGATTTCCCTGACTGATAACAAGACTTGGAAGTCACATTACAAGAAGATTCCAGGCCCAGGATATCATGCCTGTATTCCTTGTGACTCAGGAGGCTAAGATCTGAGGATCGTAGTTCCAAGCCAGCCCAGGCAGGAATGTCTGAGACTCTTCCTGCTAACCACTAAAAAGCTGAATATGAACTCAAGTGGTAGATTACTAGCCTTGGAAAAACAAAAACAAACAAACAAACAAAAACTTTGGGACAGTACCCAGGCCTAAATTCAAGCCCCCGGATCAGCGCACACATATGTGTGCACTTGCATGCACTCATACACACACACACACAAGTAGAGGTACAAACAAGGAAGAGAATAAATACAGTTTTTCAGTTAATCTACTGTGTGTGTTGTTTTAACTATACATACATTAACCAGACATGATGTGATACTGACAGTTGCTGGGTTTAGGTAGTCCTAGTAAGCAATATTCCTGATTTTTCTTTCCCTTTTTAAAATTTTTAGAGTGTTTGAGTTTTTCTTTCCAGTGAGGTATTTAGTGTTTGTAATGAATTTATATTTATATTATATAATATATGTTTGTTATATATAGTCCTTACAAACATATACATATATACAAGCATAATATATAATATATATTATATATAATTTACTTTAGATACAAATCTCTATAGTTCCTTCTAGCCCTATTAAATTCAAGTGCCATGATCCATAAATCTACCCTAAAAGGGATGCTCAATTTTGAGAAACATTTCTTTTGAGATCTTGACCTCTACTAGAACTTCTGGTCTAGTTGCAGTGAATTTTCAGTTTCTGTTATCCCATACAAAAAGTCCAAACTATCTGAGAACACGTACCACTGACTGCATTACCTTACTCTACTTCATCAAGCCATAAAACTCAAACTTAGAAGCTTACTTCAAAATAGAGGTTAGGGGCCAGAAGTTTGGCTTAGTGGTAGAGTGCTTGCCTAGCATGTACAAAGACTCAGGTTTGATTCCTTGGTACCACATACATAGAAAAAAAAAAAAAAAGCCAGAAGTGGTGCTGAGGCTCAAGTGGTAGAGATCTAGCCTTGAAAAAGTCCAAGGACAGTGCTCAGGCCCTGAGCTTAAGCCCAGGACTGGCAAAAAAAAGAAAAAAAGAAAATAGAGATTAGGTGAAGAGTAACATTTATGAAGTATAACTTACACCTAGGTAGTTTACATAAATAATTGTTCCAGCAATTTGGTGGGATAAGAACTATCCTCATCCATGGGCCAGGATCATGGCCTAGTGGCAGAGTGCCTGCCTAGCATGTACAAAGCCCTCAGTTTGATTCCTTGGTACCACATACACAGAAAAGCTGGAAGTGGTGCTATGTTTCAAGTAGTAGAGGTCTAGCCTTGAGAAAGCCCAAGGACTGGCAAAAAAAAAAAGTGATCCTCATCTTATAGATTTGAGAATTATAGATTATACATTTGAGCATTTCTAAACTCCTTGAGAAGATTAGGATTAGAGCCTAGCTTTTGGGCTATAGGCTAAGAAATTTGAAAAGTAGCAATACTTTTGTACCTAGATAATTATCACATACTAGACCCCATCCAGTGTTTGTGGGAATTAAGAAATATTTGTGTATAGCTTAGAATTCAGTTCTGCAGCTGTTAATACTAATTTATGTTCTGATCTAAGTGCAGTCATCTACTTATTCAAACAGTTAAAGACAAGTGAAGTACTTTATTAATGCATCGGGTGATTTATGCTAAATATAAATGTTTATAAAATTTTTGTTTTAAACAGTTACTTAGCCAACTTAAAGGAAATTTGGAAGAAGAAAATCGACATCTACTAGATCAAATTCAGACACTAATGCTTCAGAATAGAACACTATTGGAACAGAATATGGAAAGCAAGGATCTTTTTCATGTAGAGCAAAGACAATATATGTAGGTACCAAGTAATTATGTACTTTTAAATACTACCCATGGTGTTAATTGTTTTGTCCAGTAGCAGGGAAAATTCATGCTCATTTTTCTTGATTTTTAACTTCTTCAGTGTTTTTGTTTTTGTTTTAGTTGGTCGTGGGGCTTGAAGTCAGGCCTGGGCACTGTCTCTGAGCTTTTCAGCTCAAGGCTAGTGCTCTACTCCTTAAGCCACAGTGCCAATTCCAGTTTTCTGGTGGTTAATTGAAGATAAAGAGTCTCACGAACTTTCGTGCCTGGGCTGACTTTGAATTGCGATCCTCAGATCTCAGCCTCCTGAATAGCAGTGATTATAACCATGAACCTGGTTTCAGTATTTTTTTTTCCTTTGCCAGTCCTAGGGCTTAAACTCAGGCCCTAAGTACTGTCCTTGGGCTTGCTCAAGGTTAGAGCTCTACCATTTGAGCCACAGCACCACATTTTTTCTGTGTATGTGGTATCAAGGTACCAAACCTGGGTCTTCGTGCATGCTAGGTAAGCACTCTTACCACTAGGCTAAATTCTCAGCCCCCAGTGTGTGTGTTTGTTTGTTTATTTATTTTGGGTCCATCATGGGATTTGAACTCTGGGCCTGGGCATTGTCCCTGAGCTCTTCAGTTCAAGGCTATTTCCCTACCCCTTGAGCCACAGTGTCACTTCCATCATTATATATTTTTTAACCAGAAATGCTAACATGAAAACACATAGACCTTGTCTTTGAAGAATTATATAATACTTAAACCAAGAAATGAATTCAGGTGAGGCATTGCACCCCTGTTGCCCTAACTCTTAGTTGGCGGTAGCAAGAGGATTGACCAGCCTGAACACTAAAAGTCCCTGTCCTAATTGTATATAGTAGCTCACATTTGTAATCCTAGTAGCTCAGAAAATTGAGACCTGAAGGACTGTGGTTCAAGCTTCTTGAATGTTGTCTTTAACTTTAGCTTTTCTGATATATGTTTCCATCATTGTGTTAAGGTACTTTAGGCAAAGATTTCACAATATCACTTTGTAAAACTCATGCTTCTGACATTCTACTGAACAAAATCTTAACCCAAGACTCCTTTACTACTTCCCCTTCTATATTAAAGGTAAACTACTTGGTTAACAACCTTATGTTTCTTTTTCAGCTTTTGTAATAATACTCTTTTTCTCAAAAGGAATTTTTTTGGTCATCAAGGATGGTTTCTATTGTATTTCCACAGTTTCATTTGGGTACTACTGTTGCCTACAATTATGATGGTCGTTGCTAAATATCCTCTCTCTTACTGTATTATTAGCAGAGTTACTTGTACACACACACACACACACACACACACACACACACACACACACACACACACACACACACACATATATATTCCTCGTCCCTTCCTTATTATTACAGAATCTCTAGCTGTTTGTATTCTCTGACATTGGAACGTGTGTGTGTGTGTGCATGTGCTCTGATACTGGTGTTTTACCTTGGGGCCTTGCATTCTTGCTTAGCTTTTTTGCTCAAGGATGGTACTTTACCCCTGAAACCACACCTCCACTTTTTGCTAGTTAATTGAGGATAACAGTATTAAGAATATCTCAAATTTATCTGACTGGGATGGCTTTGAATCTCTATCCTACAATTTCAGCCTCCTGAGTAGGATTACAGATGTGAGCCAGCAGCATCTGGCAGTGTTGTTTTATGAGTTCCCACTTCCCCCCAAAATAATCCCTCTACTTTGGCTTGTGATCTTAGATGTTTCTATATGTGATAAATTCTATTAGTAGGATATAGTAAAACTAGCATACTTATTTATTGTAAGGGTCAGGAAATAATTTTTGCCAGTCATGGGGCTTGAACTCAGGGCTTGGGCTCTGTGCTTGGACACTTTTTGCTGAAGGCTAGCGCTTTAAGCCAAAGCACCACTTCTGGCTTTTTCTGTGTATGTGATACTGAGGAATATAACCGAGGGCTTCATGTATGCTAAGGGAGCACACTTTGAGCACACTACCACTAGGCTACGCTCCCAGCCCGTGATTGTACAATTCTTATATTCATTTTGTTTTATTTTGGTTGTGTTGCCAGTATGGCACTTGAACTCAAGAGCCTGGGTGCTACCTTTTAGCTTTCTTCCCCTTAAGACTGGTTTTCTACCACTTGAACCACAGTTCCACTTCTAGCTTTTTAGTGGTTAATCGGAGATAAGAGCCTTAAGACTTTCCCCCAGGCTGGCTTTGAACTGTGATACTCAGATCTCAATCTCCTGTGTTTATTTTATTTTAATTATAAGCAAATTAAATACCTTAGCATTTTCACTTTTTTGCTTATATAAGTTAAATCCATCCTTCTTCCCTCCCTCCCTCCCTCCCTCTCTCCTTCCTTCCTTCCTTCCTTCCTTCCTTCCTTCCTTCCTTCCTTCCTTCCTTCCTTCCTTCCTTCCTTCCTTCCTTCCTTCCTTCCTTCCTTCCTTCCCAGTCCTAGGGCTTAAATTCAAGGCCTGGGCACCGGCCCTGAGCTTTTTTGCTCAAGGCTAGCGCTCTACCACTGGAGCCACAGTGCTACTTTCAGCCTTTTCTGTTTATGTGATACTGAGAAATTGAACCTAGTGCTTCATTCATACTAGGCAAAACACTCTACCACTAAACCACATTCCCAGCCTGAAAATTTTTTCTTTAAACAAATCAATTGAAGAATTAAAACTTTAAATTAAGTTCTAAGTTTAAAGCAAAGGAACAACATAGAAAACCTATTGTTACTGCCTTACAAACTCAGTTGTCATTTGTGTATCTGTGTTTGTTTCAGAAAGAACACTACAAAATAATTTAGTCTTATTCATTTCTTTGTAAAATACACATATTTTAAAATGTAATTTTTATTTTATAGTGATAAGTTAAATGAATTAAGACGACAGAAGGAGAAACTAGAAGAGAAAATTATGGATCAATACAAGTTTTATGATCCATCTCCTCCTAGAAGGTACCACTAATTAAATTTTATGAATTTTATTTAGAAAAAAATATATATTTCTTGTACTTGAAGATTTCTAATTTTTGATAGATTTATGTGTTGAATTTTATACTGAGAATTTTTTAAATTATTCTATTAGGAGAGGCAACTGGATTACTCTAAAAATGAGAAAATTGATAAAGTCCAAGAAAGATATTAACCGAGAGCGTCAGAAATCTCTAACATTAACACCTACCCGATCAGATTCCAGTGAAGGATTTCTTCAACTTCCCCATCAAGATAGTCAAGATAGTTCTTCAGTAGGGTCAAATTCTTTAGAAGATGGACAAACTCTGGGGACCAAGAAAAGCAGCAGTGAGTACTTAAACTCTTTAAATGTAATTTATTTTTATTTAGAATATTTTGAATGATTTCTGTTTAAAAAAACACAACTTCAGTTCTTTTGGGAAATTGTCTAATGAACGAAATGGCATCACCTTTTAATTTTATATTAGTATGAAATGAATTGTATAATAGTGTATAACCATATGATGTTCTGACACATACAGAGATGCCCTCAGTTGGCCAGTGAGGAAAATATCTTAAAAAGAAGATTGAATTAAGAGCTAGCCTTTGCAGAAAAAATGTACATATTTATACACATAAATATCTATTATATATAATATATATATAACTTTATTTTTTATTCTCATCTATAACAATGAAAACAAAGCATTTTACAGCAAGGTTCTTGCTTAGAACTTTGATGGTAGCAAATTGGGCCTAAGTTATTACATTGGACAAAGCAAAGAAAAATATGAGGGCCAGGAATGTAGCCTAGTAGTAGAGTGCTTACCTACCCTGCATGAAGCCCTCAGTTTGATTCCTCAGTACCACATACACCAAAAATGCTAGAAGTGGTACTGTGGCTCAAGTGGCAGAGCGCTAGCCCTGAGCAAAAGGTATCTTAACAGTACCCAGGCCCTCAATTGAAGCCCCCGGACTGGCAGCAAAAAAAAAAAAAAAAAAAAAAAAAAAAAAAGTAGGAATTGAAAGAGGTGTTACTATCTAGAAATGAGTAAAGAGCTGGGCATCATGGCTCACACCTGTTATCCTAGCTACTCTGGGAGGCTGAGATCTGATGATCAAGGTTCAAAGCTAGCCCCAGCACAAAAGGACCTGAGATTCTCATATCCAATTAGCCTCTAGAAAAAGAGAAGTGGGGCTTGACTCAAGGGCAGGGCGGTAGCCTAGAGCTGAAGAGCTCAGAAACAACACTCAGGTCCAGGGCTAGGGCGCTAGCCTTGAGCTCAGGGACAGCACCCAGGCCAGTTTCAAGCCTCCCCCCCCCCACACACAAAAAAAAGTGAGTAAAGGTTAAGAAAATTATTGAAGGGTGTCTGGTAGTGTTCTGGTTTAAATGAATAGTGATATATAGCTTTTATATGCACTTGTATTCTAATTGTTTTACTATCATATCCTAATATGGACTATACAATTTATAGCCTTTTACTTCATTCCTAGTGTGTTCAGTTAAGTAGCGAGAGTAAGGACTAAAAAGTATATTTCAGTGGAAAAGAATTAAATACTAAATCCTATGAAGATGTCCAGGGGGTTGTCTCAGAATTCTTAGGTAGTATATGAAAAAATTACCATTAATGTCACAAATTGAAAAGTACAAATGTAGTTGCTATCTCCTTCAAAGGTAGTCTCCCCAAGACTAGTATTAAGGTATTACACATTAAAGTAAATATATAAGTAAGTGGAAAATAAAAAAAGGACAAATCTATATACATACATGTATACTAGTCTCCAAAAAGCAGTTTAATTCTGTATCTCCACTGATTATTCATGGGTCTTCTGCCATACAACGTTCACTAAATTAACAATTACTATTATGGAAAAATCATCAAGTTTTCCATTAAAGTAACTTATGAATCAATTTTATCTGTTCTCTTTAGATTCAAATTTAACATGCAATTAAGAAGTAGTAGCATATATTTTTTAAGAAAGCACAACAGTCTTGAGGTACTTTTGTCTGTTTGGAGTGTCAATTTGTTATTCTTTCATACTCTGCTGAAACTGTTCAAAGTAAGAATCAGAAGGCAGTAATATTCTCTTTTCCTACAATTATTTTAGAATTTTTTCAAATAAGCACAGAATCCAACAATATTAACTTTGAGCAAAGAATATTATCTCCAAACAAATTGCTATAAGAAGAATCACATTCCCTCCCTCACAAATTTTAGTCTTTTTATCCTGTTCATTTTGGAAGAGTATCTGTCTGTAAAGCAGTCTTTGCAAACAGTTAAAACAGATCAAGGAAAAAAATATCTAAACATGACATGTGCATGCTTCAATCACTCAACTTTGTTTTAGCTAATTGTCCATTTTTACATTGCTTTCAGTTCTTTTTAACCATTGAAAATGTTGTGTTTACCAAGCTTGAAAAAAAAAAGTCAGTCAAATTAAAAAACTTAAATGAATCACAGATTTTCCTTAAAACGGTCAAACAAGTTAAAGAGCTAAATATCCAGCAAGATGCTGTGGCTCACGCCTGTAATCCTGGCTACTCAGGATGCTGAGAGCTGACCATCAAGGTTTAAAGCCAGCTTGAACACTTAAAGACCTTGAGACTCTTATCTCCAATTAATCACTAGAAAAGGGGAAGTGAAGCTGTGGCTCCAGGGGTAGGTTGGTAGCCTTGAGCTGAAGAGCTCAGGGACAGTGCCTACACCCAGAGTCCAAACCCCATGACCCACAAAAAAAAAGTTTAATATACATTGTACTGTCTTTAATAAATGATTCTTGTCATTTTACCAGACGTTTTGATTGTTTACAAGATTATGAAAAAGAACTTAGTTATTAAGGCCATATAATTTTTTGCAAGTTGTTTTCTTAATTCCTAAATTACATTTCCAAAAGGTGTAATAGAACTGAAGAGGCAGCCTAATGGTACAGCATTTGCCACATATGCAAGGCCCTGAGTTCAGTCCTTAGCACTGAAAAAAAGTTAAAAGGTATAATTAAGTCTTAAATAGTTAATGAACTTGAATTTTTGTCCCAATTACTCCTCTACTTCACTGATAAGACTTTGTTTGATTCATAAAATTAATTGTTTTTTGCTTCCAATGCTTCCTTTACTTTTTAACATAAGCTTAGTTTATATTAAATATAACCAGAGGGTTATATTTTTTCCTCTCGTTTTTGCATGCTTTGGGGGTACTTCTTTAACTTTTTTCAGAGTTTAGTGCTAATACTTTTACTGTCAAAATACTGTATTTCTTCTTTCTCCAAACCATTTTTTATAAAATAAACTCAGTATAATTGCTATTTTATCTTTAGAAAAGTTGTTTGAAAGAAACTATGTTATTTACATAAAGTGGAGCAGTGGCTCAAAGTATTAGAGCTAGTCTTTAGCAAAAAGTCTCAGGGACAGCCCCCAGGCCCTGAGTTCAATCCCCACAATGACCAAAACAAACAAATAAAAAATGAAGAAAAAAATACAAGATTTGGGTGCAGTGGCTTACGCCTGAAATCCTAGCTACTTAGGATGCTGAGAGCTGAGGATCATGGCTAAAAGCCAGCCCAGGCACTAAAATTCATAAGACTCTTACCTAATTAACCACTAGAAAACCAGACTTAGCTGTAACTCAAAGGGTAGGGTGGTAGCCTTGAGCTAAAGAGCTCAGGGATAGTGGCCAGGCCCAGAGTTCAAGCCCTACGACTGACAAAAAGAAAAATAATAACGTATTTTAGGTATTCATAACAACATACTAGAATCCAGTTCAAACCAACATTTTCTTTATTGAAGCTTAAGCGAATCAAGTTCTTAAGGTGATTTTTAATGTTTTTTTTTAGATTATTTTCTAAACTTTCTTTAGGTTTTTTTAGATTACCTTTAAAATTTTTTACTTTTTTAGATTATTTTAATATCTGGCATCTTAATATTTGTTGATGTATTGCTAAAATACTTTGTTAGAATGTGCATTTCCTTTTTTTTAACACAAATCTTTCAATTTAAAAAATTAAAAAGGAAGTAGAGGCTTGAAAAAAAGTATACCTTTTAATTACTTAGAATATGAACCAGTAGTCTCCTAATTTTTACTTTATGTTCACAACTCTTAGGGAATTTAGTCACTCCATAAATGATTCTAATTAATTCTTGTCTTCATAGGAGTATGGCCGTCCCTGCTTTCTAAGTACTATGTTCCTCATCATTGTCTTCAGTGCTTTTCCAAGTATTTATGAAGTATCAAAGTACATATTTCATGTTTCATTATCACTCAGCAGCATGAGAATAATAGCTTTAATATAGCATACATAGCTGAAACTCAACATTCATTTCTGTCCTTAATTTCAACATTTAACTCCCATCTGTTCTTCTCCCTTTTTTCTTTCATTTTTCTGTTTCTGTTTTTCCTCATGCTCTGACATTAAAGTGGTTGCACTGAAAAGACTGCCCTTTTTGAGGAACAGACCGAAGGATAAAGACAAAATGAAGGCCTGCTACCGTCGTTCCATGTGTAAGACTTTATGACAGTTCAGCTTCTTTCAAATAACTACACTGGCTTCCATGATTAATTTTACACTAACCTTCCTCTGGACTGTGCTGATTTCTTATTTTGCAGAGTAAAGTGCAGTATTCCTTTACTACAAAGTGCTTGAAGAATATTTTTTAAACTGCACTTCATTTGCATTATATATGTCTACTGCTGCATATACATTTATACGTTTAGTGATACATGTGAATATACTTGTAAATTTCCAGTGCTTTCTAAAAGTTGGCAGGAAAAAACCCCACAAATTTGCAGAGAGAATTTTCCCCCAAGAAATGTACCTAAGCAAAATACAATAAAATCCTTAGCATTAGGCACTTACTTCCTGAATGAACATAAATAAATAAACAAATGGCCTACAACCCTTCAAAATGTTTGTCATTTCTTAGTCTGGGTTTTCCTTTTTTAGTGGATTAATCACAGATATCTCTTTCAGGTTTTTATTCAGTGGTATACTTGATTTATAAAATGAATTATTTCTTCAGTAACCTGCTCTGACCAAGGACTCTTTCATTTGCAATAATGATACTTATGTATAAGAATTGCATTTCATCTTCATTCCACTTTTATCACCACAAATCTACATTATGAAAGCTTCTAATTATATTACACATCATTGTGCAAAATGCATGGCGATTGATCATAGTAAAATTCCTTTCTGTCCTTTAAAAGGGACAGGGGTGGGATATAAGTATTTTCTGAACAGGGTTTGGCCTCCTCATTTCATTCAGCTGAATGCATTTCATAATTCAAATGACATGATTATTATTTAGGTCTGTGTTCATTAATTCATAGACAAAACCCAAATCATTATAGTACAAAATAGAAATAAGACATTAACCATGCTGATTCATTTGCTTTCATTTGCATCCCAGCCATGAATGACCTGGTGCAGTCCATGGTCCTAGCAGGAGGACAGTGGACAGGTAGTACTGAAAATTTGGAGATTCCTGATGATATTTCAACGGGTAAAAGGAGGAAAGAATTGGGAGCTATGGCCTTCTCTACTACAGCCATCAACTTTTCAACTGTCAACTCTTCTGCAGGCTTCAGATCCAAGCAGTTGGTTAATAATAAAGGTATAGGCCTTCTGCTATTTGCACTGTGGTGTAACAACAAGAATTTTAATTTGACTTCCTGGGTAGGTTTTTTGTTTTTTGTTTTTACTTTTGAACAACAAGAATAGCTATCAACCATGATAAAGGTTTGATTTGGGGAAATGTTCAAATCATTTCAAATAGATTGTTACAAAGATAATTAAAACTTTCTTCTAGGTCTTTTTTCATAATAAAATATTAATAATCTAACAAGAAAAGTAAACCACAAAAAATGAAAAGGAGATAGATAGTGTGTGTAATATAAGTAAAAAGAAAAAAAAAACTAAAAGCATACTACTTTAAGAGAAACACCTAAGAGCCAACAAAGGTTCTTGCTTTTCTTTGCTTTACAGGATGAGCAGGGAGTATCTCATTGCTTCTGGCATTTTTTTCTAAGTCAACTCTCCTTATAATTACCTTTTTCCTGCTGCTACTTCTTACTGCGTCTATAAAATATGCTAGATCAAGCCGAGCACAAGTGCAGTGGCTCATATCTGTAATCCTAGCTACTCAGGAGGCTGAGATCTGAGGATCAAGCTTCAAAGCCAGCCCTGGCACAAAAAGACCTGAGACTCTTATCTCCAATTAACCTCTAGAAAATGGCAAGTGGGGTTTGGTTCAAGGGTAGGGTGGTAGCCTTGAGCTGAAGAGCTCAGGGGCAGTGCCCACGCAGATATCATGCCCCAAGACCCACCAAAAAAAAAATGCTAGATCAAGATGTATTATATGATTTAAAAACTGTCTATATTCTGAACTGGGCACTAGTAGCTCATGCCTGTAATTCTAGCTATTCAGGAGGCTGAGAGATCTGAGTATCACAGTTCAAAGCCAGCCCAGGCACAAAAGTCCGTGACTTTTTTATTTTTTTTTTTGATGGGTCATGGGGCTTGAACTTAGCCTGGGCACTATCTCTGAGCTCTTCAGCTCAAGGCTACCCACCCTACTTTGAGCCAAGCCCCACTTCCTGTTTTCTAGAGGTAAATTGGAAATAAGAGTCTCAGGTCCTTTTGTGTCTGGGCTGGCTTTGAACCTTGATCCTTAGATCTCAGCCTCTTGAGTAGTTAGGATTACAGGCATGAGCTTCTATGCTGGACTAGACTCTACAGTTAACCACCAGAAAACTGGAAGTAGCACTGTGGCATCAGGGGTAGAGCAGTAGCCTTGAGCTGAAGAGCTCAGGGAGAGTGGCAAGGCCCAGGATTCAAGCCCTATGACAGACTAAAAAAAAAAAACAACAACTTCCAAATTCTGTGTAAATTTTTATAATAAAATCATTTTGTTACAAAAACATGTTTATGTCCATTTTGGTATTTTATGTAGATACTACATCCTTTGAAGACATAAGTCCACAAGGTATTAGTGATGATTCTAGTACGGGATCAAGAGTTCATGGTAAGATATTAACCTAATTAGATAATATGAATTAAATACTAAATGGGAATGCTCAGACTCTTTTATGAGTAGATGAATGTGCCATTGCCAGCAAATATATTTTCTCTGTCCTGCATTTAATAGTTAATTCCATTTCTTCAGCCTCATAGTGCCTTTGAAAATTGCTGTCTTAGCCAGGCACCAGTGGCTCACACCTGTAATCCTAGCTATTTAGGAGGCTGAAATCTTGAGGATCACAGTTCAAAGCCAAGTCAAGCAAGAAAGTCTGTGAGACTATCTCCAATTAACCACCAGAAAACTGGAAGTGGCACTGTGGCTCAAGTAGTATAGTGCTAGCTTTGAGTTGAAGGGGTCAGAGACAGTGCCCAGGCCCAGAGTTCAAGCCCATGACTGATCAAAATATAAAAATAAAAAAATAGCCACCTTATCTAAATGTACAATATTTTAAGGATATTTACTTGAGCCTTTGTAATACTCAAAACTGATGTTACCGTTTTATAAAAGGTTATTATGAGTTTCATTTTTCTCCTGGTTTTAAGTACTTATTTTGGTAAAATATTAAGAAAAACAATTTTTTCTTTTTTGGAGGGGTGTGGGGGTGTTCATGGCGCTTGAACTCTGCCTGGGTACTGTTGCTGTCTCTGAGCTCTTCAGCTCAAGGCTACCATCCTACCCAGTTCCTGTTTTCTAGGGGTTAATTGGAGGTAAGAGTCTTGGGCCCTTTTGTGCCTGGGCTGGCTTTGAACCTTGATCCTCAGATCTCAGCCTCTTGCATAGCTGGAGGTGTGAGCCACCGTGCCTGGCTAAAAAAATAAATTTTTTTCAGTGTTAAATATTTTAGATTTTTAAGTTTTCATCTGGAAAATCGTATCTTGCCAAACTATATTATTATTAACAAATGCAAATGGATACATGAGCAGGGTTTTAAGTAGCATAGGCAAGGGTACCTATATAATTGTTTCTGTTACGGATGGGAACACAAGGCATCAACTGTGTAGATGTTCATCTTCCTCTTCTCTGTGATACATCTGCAATGTGCAGGTCTCCTTGTTTGATATGTTCTAAGTGAGCTAATCACTAGCATTTGGGGAGAACATCTTTCTATTCAACTAAAGCAGTTGTAGAACTTGTCATTTTCAAGTATAAATATATACTTTTGTCTTTCTTTAGAATGTCAGCTACTGTTTTATAAGTGTCCTATTCTCAAGTGTCTTACTGAACTATTGGGAAATGTCTTTGCTTTTTAATCTGTAAGATCCACTTGTGGGCATGTTCAGCCTGGGAAAGTATGCATGATTACTTTCTTAAAACAGTCTTCAATCAGAATGTAAAATTGTGTGTTATCAACTGGAAATTTTTATTATACTGTCTGCTGATTTTTTTCATTTAGCTTCAAGACCAGCCAGCCTTGATAGTGGCAGAACATCCACTAGCAATAGCAATAACAATGCTTCACTCCATGAAGTTAAAGGTATGCCGTAGGAGAATTTAATATACTCCACCAATGTCTAGTAACACATACTAGTGGGAGAAAGGCAAAAAGTAAAAGCTTAGTGGTAGAGCACATGCTTAGCACATACAAGGCCATGAGTAGAAAAATGTTAGAGATGTGATAAGGGCTTTTGGAGGTAAAGTCTAAACATTATGTTTGAATCATATTTCTTGGGAACAATTATATTTTTTGCATTGTATACAGATGTATTTCAATGTATACAAATGTAAAAACAGGAGCAGTTATTTTGGTTTTTTAGCTGTTTATCATCACAGTTAAAAGTCTTATAATCTTTATACTTGACATTTATTTATGTTTTTTATTTTTGTCTTTGACATCTAAGTGTTAATTTTTCATGATGTATATATTAAACCTACATTAGTCATATTAGAAAATAGCTTTTTTAAATATACTTTTAGAGAAGCAGTTTTGTGTTATGTGTGTGGAACAATAATTTTATGGATACAGGTATACTTTAAGTAATGGGAATAATTATTTTTCCTTAATTTTAAAATGATGCATTTACTTGAATATTTAGAAACTGTAGGTGATGAATTTTTCCTTTAAAATTTACCATCTTTAGCCAAGCATGGTGGCCCATGTCTGTACTCCTAGCTACAGGAGGCTGAGATCTGAGGATCATGGTTCAAAGCCAGACAGGTCACTAAAGAACGTGAAACTCTTATCTTCAATTAACCACTAGAAAACTGAAAGTGGCACTGTGGCTATAGGCATAGGGCAGTAGCCTTGAGCTGAACAGCTCATGGACAGCACCCAGGCCGAGTTCAAGCCTCACGACCAACAACACCAAAAAAAGTTTACTATTTTTTAAAAATTCTTGTAGCATTTAATCCATCATTACTTTGTGTAGTCCAGAATTGTTCAGTAATACATTTGTTGTATTACTTTGTGGATAATAAAATGGTTTCTTTTGTAATTTTATCATTAATGTTATGACTTTTTGTGGTAATATGAAATTATTGGAAGTGATAATTATTTTTTTAATTCATACATCTAGAAGAAAAATAGTCTGAAATCATGATAGAAGAAAAATGTGGTCTGAAAGGACGAAGAATTTCTTCCAACCTTAAAATCTTATTTCTGGAAAATGTTAAATAATTGAAACATTTTTCCATGATCCTTTTATGCTTGTGATTAGAAAACCATTTGTCAGTTTGCTATTTATCAAAAGCAATAGTAATATTACTGAATAGCACAGACTTTTAGTGAGCTTATTCTAGAACTTGCTAATGTCCATTCTGTGTAGTTCAACCACAACTGAGTCTTTCAAGGTTATCTAGAAAACACACCAACAATGGACAGCAAAAACAATCATACAATTAATTTAGACATTAAGTAATGTCAGGTGCTAGTGGCTCATACCTGTAATCTTAGCTACTCAGGAGGCTAAAATCTAAGGCCAACCTAGGCAGGGAAGTCCATGACGCTTATCTCTGATAAAGTGCCAAAAAGCCAGAAGTGGTGCTGTGGCTCAAATATTAGAGTGTTATCCTTGATCAAAAGAAGCTCAGGGAGAGCATTCAGGCCTTAAGTTCCAGCCCCTGGATTGGCACCCATGGCCTCCCCCACTCTACTGCAAAAAAAAAAAAAAGAAAAAAAATCCTAACTACTCATAATCTTAACTACTCAAGAGGCTGAGATCTAATTCAGGTGCCAGTAGCCAGCAGCTCATGCCTGTAATCCTAGCTATTATTCAGGAAACTGAGATCTGAGGATTGAGGTTCAAAGCCAGTTTGATCAGGAAAATCTGAGATTCTTATCTCCAATTAACCACCAAGAAGGTGGAAATGGAGCTGTGGTTGAGAATTATTATTCTTGAGAAAAAATCTCAAGGACTTTGCCCAGACCCCGAATTCAAGCCCCTGGACTAGCACCAAATTAAAAAAAAAAAAGGGACTGAGATCTGAAGAGCATAGCTTTTTGCCACTTCCAGCCTTTTTGATTGCATAGTATAGGTGGTCTCACATGCTGGGCACCGGTGGCAAGCCTATAATCCTAGCTACTCAGGAGGCTGAGATCTGAGAATTACTGTTCAAAGCCAGCCCAAGGACTAAAGTCCATGATACCCTTTATCTCCAGTTAATCACCAGAAAACTGGAAGTGGCACAGTGGCTCAAATCATAAAAGCACTAGCCTTGAGCTGAAAATCTCAGGGACAGCGCTCAGGCCCAGAGTTCAATCCCACAACTGACAGGAGGGAAAAAAAGTGTCTCAGATTTTCCTGCCCAGGATGCTCAGGGTGGCTGCCTTCCAGCTGTGATCCTCAGATCTTAGCCTTCTGAGTAGCTAGGATTACAGGTTTGCATCACTGGTGCAAGCCACCCAGTGTCAGGCTTGAAGATCAGTTTTGTTCATTTTTTTTTTTTTTGGCCAGTCTGGGGCTTGAACTCAGGACCTAGGGATTATCCTTGGGCTTTTTGAAGGCTCGAATTCTACTACTTGAGCCACAGCACTAGTTCCAGCTTTTTCTATACTGAGGAATCAAGCCCTGGGCTTCATGCATGCTAGGCAAGCACTCTACCACAAGGCCATGCTCCTAGCCCAGGGATCACAGTTTTAAAACAACCTGGGCAGATAAATTTGTGATACTCAACTCCAACTAACTACCAAACAGCCAGAATTGGTGGTATTGGTCAGGTTGTAGAGCCTTGATGGCCAAAAGAAATCCATATAAGAACATGAGGCTCCCAGAGTGAGGCTGGCACACACACACACCCCACACACACACAAAAGGCAGTGGGGGGGGAGAGAAAGATTGGGTGTGGTGAGACATATCTGTAATCCTTGCACTTAGGAAGCCAAGGAAGAAGCATCATAAATTCTAGGCCATCCTGGGCTACATATACATAGCTACTTCCAGGCCAGTATTGCTTCTTTTATTAATTAATTCATTGGATCTTAATATTTACAGATATTTTAAAATTAATTGCATTATGCCTTTACTTGATTTTCATACTATTTAACTGCTTTTAAATTTACATCTACTCATTTAGAATGAACAGAAAAACCATGGTTTTGCAAGTAATGAAGACTTTCTAGACAAAGAATTACAATATGCTATTTTTGCATTTAAAAGTCTTGAGCTTTGACCTTACACTTGAAATGTGTATAATCAAGTCCTAACTCTAAGTCTTGAATTATTTTATTATTATTTGGACCTGAATTTAAAGAATTTATCATTCATTCAATTTACTTATTTATTTAGTCTTCAAATGTATTTAAGTGCTTGCTTTATAGTAGACTGTTGAAGCTCAGTTTTGGTGGTAAAAGCAAGTTTTTATCCTTGTAGTGATTACAATACTTGTTAGTTTGGTAATAAATAAAGCAAGCTCTGACAGACAGTTGTTAACTCTTATCTAAGACTAACATGGTGTACTAAACAAGCATTTCTTAAATAAAGCTTGAATGTAAGTTTGGCTATTTATGGAATAAACCCACTTACTAATTTTATTGATTATAATCTGATTTCTATTATTGAAGTCTGAACACAGCGTTTATTCTAAAAGCAGGTGCAGTTAATAACCAAAGCAGGCCACAAAGCCACAGCAGTGGAGAATTTAGCCTGCTTCATGATCATGAGACTTGGTCCAGCAGTGGTAGCAGTCCAATCCAGTACTTGAAAAGACAAACCAGATCAAGTCCAGTGCTCCAGCACAAAATGCCAGAAACACTAGAAAGCCGAGGACTTCATAAACTTAAAACTGGCTCCCCTGGAAGTGAAGTTGTTACTCTACAACAGTTTTTGGAAGAAAGCAACAAGCTTACCTCAATACAGGTGAGTATTATGTGTGGTGACCTTAATTTAGGTGAATATTAACAAATGTCTATGATTAAAGCTAAGTCGGTCACTGGATCATTCCTAGCTACACAAGAAACTGAATCTTAGGACCATGATTTGAAACCAGTCTGGACAGAGAAGTCCACAGACTATCTCTACATATCCAGCAATTAAGCTAATCTGGACAGAGAAGTCCACAGACTATCTCTACATATCCAGCAATTAAGCTAGACCGAAAGTGATTCTCATGATGGAATGCTTCCAGGCAGGGAGCCGGGGAAGCTTGAGAGTATGAGGCCCTTGGTTTAAGCCTGATACTGGTAATGGCTTCAGGGTGACTAAGGCTGGGGGGAATGTTTGTTACTGAGATGGACATAAATAGTGCATATCTGTAATCCTAGCTGTTCAGGATCCTTAGATCTAGAGGATCACAGTTCAAATCCTGCCCAGACAGAAAAGGTGGGCAGGGCTGGGGGGCAACTGGAAAGGTGGTTCAAGTGGTAGAGTGTCACCCCAGCAAGCATGAGATCCTGAGTTCAAATTTTTGGGTCCTAAAAAAAAGTGGGAAAGAAAACCAGATATTGTACTCCATAGTATATTATGAAAATCTAAACATGGATATATTCAAACTGCATACTTCTAGCTACTTGGGAGATAACAGAGAGGACAGTGAGACTGTCTCAGAACAGCAGGGGGCGCTATATTCACTGACCTGTTTCATTGTTTTTTAAACAGCTGAAGTCCTCAAGTCAAGAGAATCTTTTAGATGAAGTAATGAAAAGTTTATCTGTCTCTTCTGACTTTTTGGGGAAAGACAAGCCAGTTAGTTGTGGTCTGTCCAGGTCAGTAAGTGGAAAAACCCCAGGGGACTTCTATGACAGACGGACAACTAAGCCTGAGTTTGTGAGACCTGGTCTTCGGAAGACTGAAGATGCCTACTTCATTAGTTCTACAGGAAAATCTATACCAGGCACTCAAGGAAAGATAAAATTAGTGAAAGAAACCTCTCTGTCACGACAATCAAAAGATAGCAATCCTTATGCCACTTTACCTCGTGCAAGTAGTGTGATCTCTACAGCTGAAGGAACAACACGAAGGACAAGCATACATGATTTTTTGGCCAAGGACAGTAGACTACCTTTGTCAATTGATTCTCCACTGCCTACTGCTGATAGCAACATCACTGCAGCGTCTAGTGAGTACCATTTACATCAGTGGTCCTCTCAAACTCTTCATGATCCTTCGCATGCTAACCATCTTTATACTCAAAATGACTTAGCTACAGATATGCCTGAGTCTCTGTATGACCAAGCTAAACACTCAAGAACAAAAAGATCACTGTTTCTAAACCAAACTTTTGCCACTGTCAAAATACCTAATGATTCATTTGGAGTATCAGCTAAAGATAGTGTAGAGTCTTTTACTGTAATTCATTCATCTCAGCCATTTCTATCCTTAAACACAGAATTAGTTAGTAATATAAGTGGGTTACCTCCGAGGCCCATCACCAGAGTAACTAACCAGGCTTTTTCCTCTCTGAGTAAAGCTGTGCAGAAAGACAATGTACCGTTTCCTGACAGTCAGAGCCCTAGTTACAGTAACCGACAATCCTCTATAGGTAGTAATCTTATCATTCCTGCATGCCTATGTCCTGATGACGCAGAAGCTGCATTGTTGGTTTCTGAGGATAATCAAACTGTTTGGTATGAATATGGTTGTGTATGATCCAAACTACATAAGGATGTTACTTGTTGTGCACTGTGCTTCTTTGATTTAAAGATTTGCTGTTGAAAACAATCATTTGGTTAGGTCTATTTTTTATTTTAAAATTGTTGCATAGAATTCAGCTGTACACAATGGCATGTATATAAATGTGAATGTGTAACTGCACCAAAGCCAGCATGAAGTATTCATTACCTTGTACATTTCTGCATGCCTTTTAAATTCTCAATCATGCTTGTTCCTCTTATTAGTTTGACATCCAAGAAGCATGTTAAAATAGTTGCATGTTCTATTACCAAGAAGTCAGATCCAAGCCATTTGCTTTGTTGCTTCCAAAAAAGAATGATTTTTCCTCAATTCTTCCCCCTGCTTTTCCCCTCCTTACTTTTCTTTCTTTGGTTTCAAGAATGTGCACTTCTTGTTGCACAGTACAGTGTAAGAAAATGTGTAAAAATACGTTAGTTTTTTTTAAATCATCCTTTATGCCATCTGTCCTGTCTTATATTTAAAGAAATACTTTATGATTCAATTTAATCTTAATGTCCTTGTTTATAAACTATTTGTCAGATTTAAAACTGTTTTCTTATAAATGTAGTGTTATTCCTAGAAATCCCAAATTTAAATGTAATTATAAGGTAATTAGGAACAGTGTATTCTTTTTATCCTTTGTACTTTCCTTAATCTGATAAATACAGTAGCTCAAGTACTATCTTTCCTTCAAGATGACTTAACAGGAATCATTTACCTAATAGTTTCTCCAGTTCTTTTTCTATATAAATCAAAGAGAAATAAACCAAATCACACTTAATATACTGGGAAATGTAATTTTACTTCTATGCAAAATGATAGCAATATCATTAACTTAAAGTCTGCATATATATCCTTAAAACAGTTGAAATATTTACATTTTTAAATACATTTCACTAAGCTGTAAAACAAGGACGTAGCAATTTATACAACTATATATTGATTCTTGGATGTATAGTTTTCCCTGTTAAAAACACATTCGAGCAAAACAAATGTATTCTGAAGACATATCTTAGGCTTTTTTTAGAGTTGTGGCTCAAGTAGTATAGTTCCAATCTTGAGCAGAAAAACTGTTTTGGGCTTTTAAATTGCCTGCACTCAGATTACTTAAAACAAGTCAGCTAAACTTTTTTAAGGGGGAGGGTAACCCTGTGACCCTGATTTACTTACTTCTTGATGAATATATCTTGATCTCAGGAATGATTCTGCCATTTTGGTTAATGACAAAAATTACCAGGCAGTAGTTGCTTATTGTCTGTATTTTTAGCTGCACAGGTGTCTGTGATCTGAGAATCATAGTTCAGAGCTAGCCTGACCCGAAAAATTGAAAGCCAGCCTGGGCAGGAAACTATGAGTCTCTGATCTCCAGTCAGTCAACCAGCAAAAAGCCAAAAATGGAGGTGTGGTTCAAGTGACAGAGAGCAAAAGGTCCTTAGTTCAAGTCCCAGTGTGGCCAATACACACACACGCAGTCAACAAAACAAACTTTGCTTAGTGAAATTTGTATTATTTATTTATTTAATATTATTTTTTTGGTGGGTCATGGGGCTTGAACTTGGCCTGGGCACTGTTCCTGAGCTCTTTAGCTCAAGGCTACCACCCTACCCTTGAACCAAGCTCCACTTCCCCTTTTCTAGAGGTTAATTGGAGATAAGAGTCTCAGGTCCTTTTCGTGCCTGGGCTGGCTTTGAACCTTGATCCTCAGATCTCTCTCTTGAGTAGCTAGGATTACAGGCCAGAGCCATCATGCCCGGTAAAATTTGTATTCTTTATAAAGTGAGCTAACATCTTGAACTTGCACAGGTCATTTCAGGGGTTTAGGCCCTTTCTATTTACATTGCTATTCATGGTTCTCCACACCTCATAGCTATTACTTAAAACAATTCTAAGCCGGGTACAGTGGCTCATGCCTGTAATCCTAGCTACTCTAGATGACCCACCCCCCAAAAAAAATTCTAATACAGGTAATCACAGGAACACAATCAGAAACTACATGCTTTAACACTATTATAAGGAAAACAATTATTTACTAATTAAAGGTCACATCTCATGTTTTCAAAAAGAATATATAGTATACAGGAGGAATGTTTGAAAATGCATCACCAACTGTTAATCCTTAAATTCTCTAATCTCACCTATGTTTCTTCACAGCAGTGGAAACATTTAATTTTTTTAAAAAAATGTTTCCCTACAGTTTTTATTTAAGATAACTTCTATAAATGAAAATTCACATAGCTGTTCAAAATTACTTGATAAGTGAAGCAACTCTGACTTAAGCAGCTATTATTTCCATAAATATTTACCTAGATAGTCTTCACTATTCACCAAGGATTAGAAAACTATTTGAAGATTTATTACTCTGTAATGAGACTGGATGAATAGCTTTTGCATTTCTGGCTTATCTTTCTATAATTTATACATTATAATTTGGTACTGTGAATACATATCATGTTAGGTCCACTTTGAGCAAAGCAAATTTAGGTATAACCCATGTTG
Organism: Megascapheus bottae; assembly: GCF_031878675.1. Classification (NCBI taxonomy): domain Eukaryota; kingdom Metazoa; phylum Chordata; class Mammalia; order Rodentia; family Geomyidae; genus Megascapheus; species Megascapheus bottae. The sequence continues at coordinate 46,272,479 of NC_143515.1, forward strand.
AGTATGTATATTTGTCTGTAAAATGTCCTTAGTACTAGTTTTCTCAGTAAATCATATAAATATTTCAATGTGATTATTTCTTCTGTTGCATTAAAAAGTTGCTTTTTTCTTTAAAGCTGTTTGGTGACCATTTAATACATAAATATAGTAATGTATGTACGCAAAAGCCTTCTGACAATAAGGAAAAAAATGTAATTGTTATAGGTTTTTTAAAGATATAGCTTTTCATAATGTTATTTATGGCTTTAGAGTATAAAAGTTAGTCTTTAGGTAATGGGATTAATCAGATTAGTAATTTTTCCACACATTTAAAACATCCTTCTTGCCCTAATAAGTTTCTTGTCATGAATTGTGTTGTTTAATAACCTTTGTCTAAATAACATGAAATGCTTTTCTCCTGCAGATGTGGACAAAGTACAAGAAAGCAGAAATTCAAAAAGCAGGTCTAGGGAGCAACAAAGCTCCTAATTCTGTTACCCACTACATGACATGTGGGCCAAGTGGTGAGTTAACTGCTTCAAATGTAAATGAGATTAGTCTCATTTATCAAAACTAACCAAATTAAATATGAGAACAAGTGCATATTGCATTAACAGATGTAAATATTGCTTGCTTGATTCATTGATTTTTCTGACATACTAGCAAAGCAACATTAATTGGTTGCCAAAGGCAAAATTTTGCCTTTCATCTTAGGGAATCAATCTTTGAAACCTACTTTCCCCTCAGTTTAAACTTTATTAGCAAATAATATTGCATTTTGTGGCAAAAATACAGTTTTTCCCTTTCTTGATGGTTAAGAATAAATTAGATGATTATTTTATGAAAAAGCCTCTCAAAAGTTGTATCTGATTTTCCTGTCACATCTGCATTCTAATAGAAATATCTGCTGCATGCTTTCTAATTGAGGCTGCTCTGTAAAGTTTATATCCCTCTTACCTATTCTTATATTTTCTTTCTTCTTTCTACCTTCCAACTAAATACAGAGAGAAAAGTGCCCTTCAGTTTCTCAGTGTGAAGCTTTTTTTGTGAAGTAACAAGACACCTAGCAACTATAGGAGCCATTTCTTAAAAATCTTGAAGGAGACCTTTAACAATCCTTCGTGAATAGAGCAGGCAAGAAATACAAACCTTCATTCCTTCCTTGAATCAAGGAGCTCTACTGGATTCAACTGCCAAAAGTTTTAGAAGGTTTTAGGACTTAACAATATATTGTATCGTTAACTCTGAATAAAGGACATTCTCTCACTAAGGACAAAGTGTTTTAAGGTCAAGTGTTATAAGAAATATTTCAAGAACAATCTACTTTTCATCAGTCATGCATTTGTTCATATTTGCATAATGCTAAGTATTAGCCAGAATCTAGCCATTTATATTTAGTTGTGTAAACCTAAGTTAAATGCTGTAGTATTTTGTGGGAATGTACTTATATATCAAGAAACAGAGAAAAAAATGTTTTGGCATGTTAGAGCCTTTTTTGGTTAGCAGGCTGCATGTGTTGGTACTTTCTTTTGAGGCCAGTTACTTTAGTGCACTCCAAAAGAAATTCAGTTTATAAAATACATCTGAAAAACTACATTAAATATATTACAAAAAAGGTATATTATTTTTCCATATTCCCATTAAGCCACACTTAACATTTACACATGGATCCCAAGATAAAAGTGTTTTTTCTGAAACCTTTTTAGAATGGTTTTCCAGCATAGCATTCCCAAGATGAAGCTCTTGTTTTAGCTCATTTCACTTCTTTGCAGTTGAGTTACGTATGTGTGCGTTTTTTTTTTTAATTGAGAGCTGATTATTGCTTAAGAAGTTTTCTTATGGCAAAAAAATAATGTAAATAATTATCTGCGTTTTGCCAAGAACTCATTTATTATTAAGGTTATCATGAATAAGAATTTGTTTTTGTCCTTTATAATATTACATTAAAGTTGATAACTATTATTGGTACTTTTGAAATATTTGTATGTTTGTTAAACATTTGGAAGAAGCACAAAAAGTAGGTTTAGTTAACCCAGGGAATCATCAATTTTTAGTAGTTCCAATTTTATATCACAGTTTTATTTTCTTATGAGGTAAAATACAATGCACTGATGCAAGTTCATTGTTTAACATAAAAATATCAAAATAATCTTCTGAAATGAGATTATACTGACTTTATTTTAACAGGACACTTCTTAGGCTCTTATTACTAGCTCTAAAGAACTTTTTGGAATAATTCCATATTCCATAATGTTGTTTATGAACTATGTGTATCATCACTAACCCAGTAACCATGAGAAAATCCTCTTCCCTGTCTGTCTCTCCTTTTTGTAAGTGGTAGGCCAGTAGCAATGTTGTGTTTAGTCCCATTGGAAAGGCCATCAGTAAAATAGAGGCAGCATGTTTAGAAATTTATATGGAAAGATAGCTTGGATTTATCTTAACTCAGTGCCACCATCAGTGTAGGTTTTGTCAGCAAATAATACTGTAAGATCACTTTGAAACTCTTGATGAAAGGTGCTATGTAAATGTAAATACAAAGCATTCATACTGCAATATGAATATTGCACGACAAAATATTTAAAACGTATTCTCTAGACTGTGAAATACCTCTTTCCATCATGCCTCCCTGGATTCAAGTACATAACTTTGGTAAATTGGTATTATGGCAGCCTAGAGACACTTAATGTGTAAAAACTGTAAATTAATTTTGAGTTATGTAAGTTGAAAGTAAATGTAGAATTATGTTTTAGCTAAACAAAGTGGGTAACTTAGATTTATATTAACTAGCATCAAATTTGCACAACTAGGACATATCCCAGGACAATTACTGAAAGTTGAAACTTAATGAGTGTGAGGTGACCCAGTGAGAGTGAATGATGGTAAGTAATCTCACCCTTTACAATACTAATATCCTAAAATAGAACACTTGTGAATTAGCCAACACACTATTGCTTCAAAGGGAAATACTGAATGACAGGCTGTGAAGTACTAAATTCTGAGAAAAGACAGATACAACCAAGTGAAAAACTCATATGACTACAACATACAAGCATTCTCAGTTATATCCATTACATTTTTATACCATTTCAAGAAAGGACTCCAGAAGTGGGGAACCTTTTTCTGCCAAAAGCCATTTAGATATTTATAACATTGATTAAAGGTCATACCAAATTATCAATACAAAAGCAACTGATGATAAGCATACAAGTATGTCCCATCATGTACCAAATGTTTTTGAGGCCCTTCTAAGGCCCTTTCTCTCAGCTGTTCCCCTCCCCAGACCCAGATTCCATGAAAAGTTAACCCCAGAGGCAGTTTGTAAGAGGCCACTCTGTTTCTTTAATCTTCTGCCAAACAAAAGAAGGCTAACTGGAAACTTATCTGGGCCATTTTCATAACATGCTTTTAATCTGGCTCTATTCTAAGAATGCCTAAGTCCCCAAGGAAACTGAAAAAAAAAAAATCAATATACAGGGTAATCATTTCATCCCAGAACTCTAATGTGCTTCAGATCTGACCATGAAGTATTTTGGTCCAAGTTTTTGAATGGGTGGTTACCAAAGAATTCACAAGTTTTATATGTAGCACCTTTCATGCAAATCATGGCAAAGCCTATTTAAAAATCACTGTGCATATTATAGAATTGTAGCCACCTCACAAATCAAGTACTACAGCCTATACTGTCTTAAGTTTCTGTCAAGAAAACAATACTGTACCAAATCTGGAATTCTAATAGGAAATAATAATGTATGTTAAATAACTTGTATTTTAAGTTACTTTTTATGAGAAAAGTGGTAAACTTTCTTTTCAGCTACTTAGTCCTGAATTGTATTCTTTAAGCCTTGAGTGAATATTAAAAAAGGAACCCATTTTATAATATAAACCTTGATGTACATGTTGAGATATTTGGACAATGAAAATGCCTTAAAAGGAATGCTTAATGGATAATGTTGCACTTATAACACCTTTTAACAAAACCTGATTTTAAACTGTCTTTTTCTTCTAAGGGGTTTCTTCTTCAGTGTTTGCTATTGTACTTTTAATTGTTATTAAAACCAAATCAAGTAACACAAAAGCTGTAATATTTCCTTTAAAACTAATGCTAATGAAGGATTTGAGTGCCAAAATGTTTTATTACTTGGCAATATCTAATATATTAGCCATAGGATTCCAACTCCTGATAAGAGGCACCATTGTGTTTGTCTTTTTAAAACGCTTTCGTTTTAATTCTGTTTCTTAAAAAATTAAGTTGGATTATGGATTAACATTCACTTTTCTGACATAAAAAGAAATAAAGCAGGTAATATTTATAACAAGTGATTAGTAATCATTTAAAAATTATGCTTAATCCAAATGCTTTCTTTGCCTTACAGAACAGTTTCAGACACAGCCCATATTTTTATATAATTGTTTGGGTTCTAATTCTTTGGGGATGAGTCCTAACAAGTTTTGGAGAGAAAGATTAGTATTAGTTGTCAGTCCCAACATAGGTTTAAATACAATCTAGATAGTCCAACTTATCTGAAGGTATTTAGCTAGACCCTTAGTGGATACCTTAATTTCAACCACAAATACTACTAAGTCCTATCTGAACAGCTTTTCCTACCATATATTCCTAAAATAAGTTAACTTACTAAATAAGATCAGTCAGAAATTGACAACAGCAACTAGTAATACCTACTATAACGTAATAAAAATTACATGAATATCTTTTTCAAATATACCTGTATTACTGTGTTGTTCTCTTGTGGATGTTGTTTCCACTTTTGACCTTTTTGGTAGTTAATTGGAGATAAGTCTCATGGACTTTCCTGCCCAAGCTGGCTTTGAACTGTGATCCTTGTATCTCAGCCTCCTGAGTAGTTAGGATTACAGGCATGAGCCTCCAGTCCCCAGCTGTACATTTTTTCCCTTGTGATACAAAATAAAAATGGCTACATGAGCTGGGAATGTTGCTTAGTGGTAGAGTGCTTGCCTACCATGCACGAAATCCTAAGTTTGATTCCTCAGTACCATATACTCAGCTGGAAGTGGCACTGGGGCTCAAGTGGCAGGGCACTAACTTTGAGCAAAGTGTGTTCCAGGCCCTGACTTCAAGCACCAGGAAAAGTGAGGCAGGTGAGGTCACAGTGACTAGGAAGGATGACAGATTATAAGGACACCAGCACTTGGTATCACCAGAGTTGACACTACCAGTCTGCTAATCAAGAGTTCAATAAGTAATAATAATTTTAAAAAATAGTGCAGAGTTTGAGTATGGGTATGCCAGGCAAACAATTCAGTGATGTATGAAATCTCACACTAAGAGCAGCAGTTTAAAATGTATGAATTATTTGTTCCTGGAATAGTAGAGCACAGGTAACAAACTTCTAGAAGCAAAAACATACCCTGCTTAAAAATCCGCTAAGCTAAGCCTGGAGCCTAAGGCTCATGCCTGTAATCCTAGCTACTCCAGAGGCTGAGATCTGAGGATCACAGTTCACAGCCCGTAGGTGGACTAAAGCCCATGTTTTTGGTGGCTCATGGGGCTTGAACTCAGCCTGGGCACTGTCCCTGAGCTCTACAGCTCAAGGCTACCAGCCTACCCTTCAGCCAAGCCCCACTCATTTTCTAGAAGCTAATTGGAGGTAAGTCTCAGAGTCCTTTTGTGTCGAGGCTGGCTTTGAACCTTGATCCTCCGATCTCAGCCTCTTGAGTGACCAACTGTGCCAGCTTCATATTTTTCTTTTACATTGCATCCAAATCTACATTTTCCTAGGCTTTAATACTGTTTCAGTTATCAAAACTGTCGGATTTTTAGTCCTCGGTCCCTCCTGACCAGCAGGAGGGATAGAGAGAACACGCCCCAACAGAAAGGAGAGGGCGGGCTGAGGGCCCCCTAGCCCTCCTTCAGATGCCTCAGGGAGACCTGTCAAGGCAGAACTCGTTTATTGAGAAAGTAAGTTTAGCTAATATAGGATGCAAGAGCCAATCAGCACATAGGTGGGCAGGGGAATCGGGTGCTGTCAGAGAGGGCGGAAGTGTTCGGGCCAATACCAGAAGTAGCCTTCACAGCCATGCCTTCCAACCAGGTGACAGGCAGGTTGGGTCCCAAAACCAGGAAATGAGCACTGGGCCACAAGGTAGGCCTCCTTTCCATTTCCCTGATGTGATGTGGCCCACAAAAACAAAAGGGAGAATTATTTTAGAAATGGTATCATAAATAGTATGGAATACAAATTTCACATTCTTAACCTCTGAACAAACTAAAAAAAAAATGGGGGGGAGACAGTCCTGGGGCTTGAACTCAAGGCCTGAGTACTGTCCTTGGGCTTTCTCAAGGCTAGAGCTCTACCAGTTGAGTCACAGCATCACTTTCTTTTTCTGTGTATATGGTACTGAGGAATCGAACCCAGGGTTTCATGCATGCTAGGTGAGCACTCTACCAACTCTCAGCAAGAAAGCTTTTAAGATAACTCTTTAGAAGTACCACTTTTATCATTTTCAATACTTAAAAAAATTAAAAAAAAAAAAAAGCTTTCAGAAACAAATTGTTTTGTATGTGCCAATACTGGGGTTGAACTTGGGGAGAGGGAATTCCCTCAGCTTTTTCTTGTTGTTGTGTTTTCTTTTTGGGTACTTTTTTTTTTTTTTTTTGCCAGTCCTGGGCTTGAGCTCAGGGCCTGAGCACTGTCCTAGGCTATAGCTCTACCACTTGAGCCTCAGCACCACTTCTGGCTTTTTTCTATGTATGTGGTACCGAGGAATCAAACCCCGGTCTTCATGCATGCTAGGCAAGCACTTTAACCACTAGGCCAAACTCCCAGCCCAGGTACTTTTCTGTTTGAACCCAGGATGTTACGAGCTTTTGCCACTGAGCTACATCTTGAGTTCCCGTAAGCTTTCGTAATCAGGGCTAGTGCTCTATCATGTAAATAACAGCTCTACAGTCATCTTTCTGAGATATTTATTGGAGATTTGAGTCTCCTGGACTATCCTATCTAGGCTGGCTTAGTATTAGAGGTATGAACCACCAGCACCTAGCTACTAAATCTGTTTTGACCACTAACCCAGTAAGTTTTCATCAAAGTTCAGTATTAGGGGATCATGTCCTGTTGTCTTCACAAATGTGAGAAAGTCTTCAGGGCTCAGTCCCATGGTTGCACTATTAGTCATTGGGTGAAAGTACACCTTTTCATGTCCACCTTCCAGAAAAGCAGAATCCAGAACAAATTTCACATCTCCATCATCACAGAAGAGTGCCAAGGGTGTGGCACAGCCTTGACCAACTTTTAGTTTTTCTAGCATGGCTGCTTCATCAGCAAACCGCAGATTTCCACTCCCAACACCTAACTGCTTGGCAAGATCATTTAAATTAATTTGTCTGTCATGAAGAACTGTCACCAGCCAGTAGCTTTTTTTCTTTTTGTCCTTAAGAAATAGGTTCTTACTATGAGCGCCTTTCAAATGTTGGATATGAGGCATCATTTCTTCAACCGTAAACACCTACAAAAAATATCACAAAGTGAGTTTAGAAGCAGTATAATATGCTTATGCACCCATACATTTGTATTTTGTTTGCCACATGAAAACAGCAAGATGAAGGCACGCTTAATGCTCTGAATTTAACTGGCAGAAGTCTCTCAGTAGCCCATTACAGTTTCCTATCTCAGTTTCAGCTTCAATTTCCCTTTTTCCCCCCCATTGTCAGATAATGTATACAGGGGTTACAGCCACATTTGTCGGGTAGTAGGTGCATTACTTCTCACACATTGATACCCCTTCTCATGTTTTTGTCCCCATTTCCCTCCCTCCACCTCCTTCAGCCCGGGTTTCTATTGCATTGTGCAGGCCATGCCATCAAATTCCGGGAAAATTTGGTTTTCAACTTGGGGGCAAAGAATGTGGCTTAGTGGTAAAGTGCTTGCCTAGCATGAGGCCCTGGGTTCTATTTCTTAGTACCACATAAACACAATAAATACGTTTTAAAAAATTCAACTTGGGGATATTAAGAGCATACAGTCCTAGATTCCTATGATTTTCCAGTCATTCAAACCATATGGTAACTACACTCAAATTCGTAACTACACTCAAGATGAGAAGACCGCAAAACCTGGACTAATACCCTGTGTTCTCAGCCATGTTTGGCAATAGTGAAGCCTCACCAGAACTACCCCCCCCCAAAAAAAATAGCAATAAAATTTTATGTTACACTTGTGAGGAAAGCTAAGTTGCATTTGCATATAAATCCGTACACGAAAACATGAAATTTTATTTAGTAAGGCGGGGGTGGGGTGATTTCTGCCAGCTGCAGAAACCCACCAAACCTTAAGCCTCAGTGTCCTGCAGCACCTGTGTGCCGAATGCGTGGCAGCCGCGCAGGCGTGCCCGCGCAGCGAGTGGAATCACCCCACACAGGCGTGACGTCCTGTGCTCCCCGTAGTCTCCGCTGCCCCGGGGGCGCCCTGGCCAGCCAGCGCCGGCACAGCCTCACTCCTAGGACGACACCCTCACCTCGGGGTGCTCCACCACCTCCGTGCGGATGGCGAGGGCGCTGAGCCGCTGCTCCAGCGCAGACCGCATCTCGGTACCCGCCATGCCACTGCCACGGGGACCGAAACGAGGTCCTGGCCCGGGATCCGGCCGGAACCGGAAGCCGAGGGCGTGCGCTTGCTGCGCGTTTCCCGGACGGATGCCGCAACCCTGGTGCGAAGGTTCCCAGAGGCTTCCTGCTCCTCCCAACCCCCTCAGGTTCAAGGCGCCCTTGGGCCTCTAGCTCAAAACCACGTGGCACCGAATGGCTGGAAGTGGCTGACCTCCTCACCGTTCTAAGGCTAACTTTAACTTGTAACATAACTTTTTGCTGAGACCAGGCATGTCTAACCATAAAAAGCCATGAAAAATAAACAGCTTGGCTTACTGGTAGCATGCTTGCCTAGGATGCACTTAAGACCTGGGTTTGATTCCTCATTACCACATACATAGAAAAAGCCGGAATTGGTGCTGTGACGCAAGTGACTCAAGTGGTAGAGCTCTAGCCTTGAGCAAACAGTGTCCAAGAACAGTGCCCAGGCTGAGTTCATGCCCCAGGACTGGCAAAAAATAAAGGACACTCATTTCCCTATTTATAATGAAGAATAAGGTATCTTAGTATTCAGATATCCTTTGTAAAACTTTTTATCCAGTTAAATGTTTTAGTTTATGGACATTTTAAGTTAAATGTGTAGACTATTTTTTCAACACCACAAACACAGAAAAAAGCCAGAAGTGGCCCTGTGGCTCAAGTGGTAGAGCACTAGCCTTGAGAAAGCCCACGGACAGAGCTCACACCCTGAGTTCAAGCCTCAGGACTAGCAAATAAATAAAAACACATGGTTTAGCCGGGCATGGTGGCTCACGTCTGCAATCCTATTCAGGAGGCTGAAGGTCGAGATTCAAAGCCAGTCCGGCACTAAAGAACACAAGATTCTTTTTTTTTTTTTTTTTTTTTTTTGCCAGTCCTGGGCTTGAGCTCAGGGCCTGAGCACTGTCCTTGGACTTTCTCAAGGATAGAGCTCTACCACTTGAGCCACAACGCCACTTCCAGCTTTTTCTATATATGTGGTACAAAGGAATTGAACTTGGGTCTTCGTGCATGCTAGGCAAGCACTTTAACCACTAGGCCAAACTCCTGGCCCAGAACACAAGATTCTTATGTCCAATTAACCACCAGAAAACCGGGATTGGCCCTGTGGCTCAAGGGGTAGTGGAGTAGCCTTGAGCTGAAGAGCTCAGGGACAGCGCTCAGGCCGAGTTCAAGTCCCAATGTAATATGTAATATGGGGAATGGAAAATGTATTATTTTTGTAATATGGAGGATGTATTATTGCAATGGAATCGTGGAAGTAAGGGACCACAGGTTAGAGCCCTTCCTTCCCTCTTCGCTGCTCTCCTCTGTGGTTGTTCACTCTCCCGCCCCCTCATCCGCTCTGCCATTGTTTACCCAGACTTAACACCCTATCTACTGCCATTTGTTCACCAGAGCTGCATCTTGAGACCTCCTGGCGTCCAGTTTGACTATAAAGAAGTATGAGATTTATAGGATGAAGCCCCTGTGAGGTTTATGGTGTGAAACCACCAGTATGTTTGGTAGCCTTCTTTAAAAAACTCCTGCTTTTGCAGACCAGGGCTGCACTCTGAGATCCCGACCTTGGGGTGTAGTCCTGGCGCGTCAGCTCTTTCCCTGCTCAATAAACTTTTAACATCTCAATCGTGTTCTGAGTGGTCTCATAGTTTGTCCACCTATGGACTCCATTTCACCATGACCCGCCTACCCCCACACAAAGATAAATCAGGTGCTTAATTTTTCTCAAGGGCAACATGTCCTGCATCGAATCTATGCGTCCCGTCTTGCTGGACGTGGTGGATAACGTCCGCAACCTCAGGTTCCAGGAGACTGCAGATTTGGAGTTTGAGCTCTGCCTGGGCAATATAGCAGCAAGATCGGAATCCGAAAACAGAACAGAGCATGCCCTGCCATTAGTGGCAATCTGAGGAACGTGATAGCACGACTCCTAAAGCGATCGTTAGAAATGGTGCCGGCAGGCCGGGCGCCGGTGGATCAGGCCTGCAAGCCTTAGCTCACTCACATTTCCTCACGTAAGTGTTCAACTTTTCCTTGAGAAGCAGTTATTCACTTCCTAGGGAGGGACGGGAGCTGCAGTCCTGTTTAACAACCCGCCCCAGCGCCCGGGAGAAGGCCACAGACCGAGCCACTGCCTCTCCTCGATCAGGTCCAGCTCAGACCCGACACTGGGATTCTGAATCCCAGAAGGACCGCTTCCACTGGGACCGGAAGTCCGCGGGAACCGGAAGTCCGCTGGGGACCGTATTCGGAACGGACCGTGCGACTCAGTTCTGCCGGGTCTGCAAGGTGATGTCCTGCCAGGCCGGTGTCAGACGGAAAACTTGAAAGTGAGTGGGGACATCGAGGCCGGCGTCGCGCTTGGCCTCCAGCGTCGGTGGCACGCGAACCCGCAAACGCCGTTCCGAGGCGCGTTTTGCGCCTGCCCGACCCCGACCCAGGGCTTTCGCGCGCTCCCGGCCCCGCCGCCGGCGTGACCCCTGCTCCCCGCGCTCCGGGCCCAGCCGCCCCCGGCCTCCGGCGCCCCCGCGTTTTCCCAGTGATCTTCCCAGAGCTTCCAGGCTGTCCCTGCAGCCGGTTCCGCCTGCGTGCTTGCTGAGACTCCTGGACGCGCGTGTTCGTGGTTGCGAAAGCGTTCGGAGCTGCTTTCCTGTGCCGAGCGCCACCGGCAAGCGGTATGACTTTGGGAAAACCGTGGTGACACTTCTGGAGTCCCGGTCTCTTTCCTGCAAAGTGAGGTTCCTTCCGATTTTTAAAATTAGCTTTCTAAAAATTGTTATTTAGTAGGTGTACAAAAGGCTTACAATTCCAAAAGTCAGGGTAGGAGTATAATGCTTCTTGATCATTGTCACCCCTTCCTTCTTGTACTCCCGCATTTTCTTCCTTCCTTCGCGACCGTCAAGTTACACAGTTCATTTTTTACATAATGTACTTTGGCTATAACCAAACTTGCTCATTTTCCTCCAGTCCTGTGCCCTCTTTTGTGCACATTCTCCCACCTTCCCCCCCCCCCCAAGTAAAAGAAAACGTGTTTCCAACTCCTGTTACTCGTTTCGATAAACAGTATCCAGTTTTGAGGTTTGTGTTATTGTTCCCAATGCATCTACTCCCTCCCTGCCTCTGTATCGTGGTTGATTCGTTGCCTGTAAGTTCCTTGGTCATGCATTAATAAGTATTTATCAAATCAGGTGTCATACTATTTCCTAAGGAAACTTGTGTTCCCTGAGCACTGTGTACTTCTCTGACCAGGGACACATACCTAAATAAGATTTTGATATGTGCAGTTCTCAATGGGTATGATTGCTTGTTCTTGCTGATTGAATTTCTAAATAGTAATGTGGTTAGTTCTTTGAAATTAAATCAATTTCTTTTGATCTTTACTGGAATAAATCTTGAAGTAAAATGCTAAGTGTTAAGCACACAAGAGTTAAGAATAAGAAATAAAATGACTTATGAGTGTTTTTTCAATTATCTTTAAGTAATCATACAATGAAAGTGCCATACAACATTGTACTTTTAACTTATAACAATGAATTCTCATTACTGGTACATTGTTGGTGGGAACATAAACTTGTTCAGCCCCTCTGGAAAGCAGTATGGCAGTTCCTCAAAAGACTAAACATAGAGCTCCCCTATGACCCAGCAATTCCACTCCTTGACATTGACCCAAATGTCCAGAAACTAGGACATACTAAAGCCACTAGCACAACGATGTTTACTGCAGCATTATTTACCATAGCTAAGATATGGAACCAACCCAGATGCCCCTCAGTAGATGATTGGATCAAGAAGATATGGTACTTATAAACAATGGAATTCTGTGTTGCCATCAGAAAGATTGGCATCGCCCCATTTGTAAGGAAATTGAAAGACTTGGGAAAAAAACATATTAAGTGAAATAAGCCAGACCCAAAGGAACATAGACTCCATGGCTTCCCTCATTTGTGATAATTAGTACACATCTAGGACTCTCCTAGCAGAGGATTACAATAGTTCAAACCCTAGGTACATGAGGTCATATAGGATGAGACTAAATGAAAGGAACTCTAGGATATGGAAACAAGAGCTTTATCTTGTGTGATTGTTGTTCTTAATGTATTATGTTACTTCTCTTTTTTTTTTGCCCTTATGGTTAATATAGTTACTATATCTGACTTTGTTAACTGGTATATTATATATACATTTATTTGTTTATTGGAAACAAGAAAGGGAAGGGGGGAAAACAAGATGATTGGGAGGGAGTGGGGGAAGGAAATGGGGACAAAAACATGAGAAGGGGTATCAGTGTGCGAGAAGTAATGCACCTACTACCTGGCGAACGTAACTGTAACCCCCCTACATTATCCCAAAATAATAATAATAATAAAAAAGATATTGCTTAAGATAGTTCATGATACTGTGTAGATCATCTCATTATCTCTTTGTAATACCAAAAATAGACATTTAAACACTTTTGTTCTTTTTACAGAGTTCAGGAAAATGTGCTCCATGGAAAAGAAGTGACTTAGATAAGATAGCACTTCTGGCTAAATGTCCAAGCACGTGCCCCCCAAGGTTTGATTTTTACTCAGTCAGGTACTTTGTTCACTGTGTTGTGCCTTTTCCAGTTAACATTTCTTTCATTTAAAACACACACACACACACACACACACACACACACACACACACACACACACACACACACACACACACACACACACACACACACACACACACACACACACACCCCGAGCTAGGCACCAATGATTCATTCCCGTAATCCTAATCACTCCGGAGGCTGAGATCCGAGGATCACATATCAAAGTCAGCTTGGGCTGAAAGCTCCATGTGACTCTTAACTCCAATACACTGCTCAAAAAAAGCCAAAATTGCAGTGCAGCTCAAGTGGAAGAGTGCTTGCCTTGAGCAAAAGAAACTCAGGGACAGCACCCAGGCCCAGAGTTCAAGCCCCAGGACTGGAGGTTGTGGGGAAATCTTAGCCTCCTGCGTAGGCTAGGATTATAGATGTGAGTCATTGGTGCCCGGCTCATTGTTTAAGCCTTCGAGTTTATGATAATTATTTCCATTAGCCTTACTCATCCTCTCTCCCTCTCTCCATCCCCCAACTCAGGGTTTCAACTCAGCCTCATGCTTGGTAGGTTGGCACTCAACCATTTTATATATATATATATATTTTTTTGATGGGGGGGAGCAGTCCAGGGGCTTGAACTCAGGGCCTGAGCACTGTCCTGGGGCTTTCCTTAAGGCCAGAGCTCTACCACTTGAGCCACAACGCCACTTCCAGCTTTTTCTATATATGTGGTACAAAGGAATTGAACTTGGGTCTTCGTGCATGCTAGGCAAGCACCCTACAACTAAGCCAAACTCCCAGTTCTCGGCCATTTTAGCCACACCTCTAGCTCTGCTTTTTGTTGGTTATTTTGGAGGTTGAGTCTAGTGAACTTTTCTAGGCTGGCTTTGAGCTGTTATCCTCCAGAATTCAGCCACCTGAGTAGCTAGAATTATATGCATGAGTCACCAACACCTGTCTGTCTCTCATATATTTTGTTGCACAGTATAAATCTGATTTGGTGGATTTTTTTTTTCCCTCACGGTCTTGTAGACATTAAGCAAGTGTTCTGCTATGAAACTATGTAACTTGTCCTTAAAATCATGTTAGTTGAGGTCTGGGAGTTTGGCCTAGTGGTAGAATGCTTGCCTAACACGCATGGAGACTCTGGTTTGATTCTTCAGTACTACATACACAGAAAAAGTTGGAAGTGGTGCTGTGGCTCAAGTGGTAGAGGTCTAGCTTTAAGAAAGCCCAAGAACAGTGCTCAGGCCCTGAGTTCAAGCCCCAGGACTGGCCAAAAAAAAAATCATGTTAGTTGTGATTTGGTTAGTGAGTGCTCAAGTCCTTTCTTTTTTTTTTTTTTTTTGAGATGAGATCTCCCAGGTGGATTTTGAACTCAAGTTGCTCCTACTTCAGACTCTAATGCTGGGATTACAGGCATGCACCAGCTGGCTGTAAAAAGAAACTATAAAGTTGACTACATTATTTCAGTCCTCTCAGAATAAAAGCATGAATAATAATAATGGACACTACCTAGAGAGTACCTGGTATTTAATTCTATCTCTAGGCTGTGAATTCTTTCATGGCAGAAGTCCAGTTTTATTCATTTTTGTACCCTCATTCCTCATATAGTGCTTTAGGTATAGTAAATTTTCAATTAATATTTGCTAACTTGAATTAAATATTCACTAATACTTAATTTTTTTCCCTAGAAGTATGAATCAGAAGCTAATGAGGTTGAAAACTTTGCTACGGTTTCACACTCCGTGTAGGCACCTGCACAGCCTGAGGCAAAGAACTCGAGCACATTGGATGCACAGTTTTCCATCTGCTTACCCAGTGGGGACTGCTCAGCTCTATGTTCCACCCTGGCAGACAGACATGCTCATTGGCACTGCTTTATCTCAATACAGGTTTCTATCAACAAAGAAGGTAGTTACTGATTTCTGTAACTATATTATTTGGTCTGAAATGAAAGTGCCTGGGACCACGAGGAGAAATCCATTGTAAGGATTTTGTCATTAAAAGAATTTATGCTGGTCACTGGTAGCTCACGCCTGTAATTCTACTTGCTCAGGAGGCTGAGATCTGAGAATCGCAGTTCAAAGCCAGCCCAGGCACAAAAGTCCATAAGACTCTTTGTCTCCAGTTAACACCAGAAAACCGGAAATGGTGCTGTGGCTCAAGTGGTAGAGTGCTAGCCTTGAGCTGAAGAGCTCAGGGACAGTGCCCATGCCCAAACCCAGAGTTCAAGCCCCATGACTGACAATAAATAAAAGAATTTATTACTTAATGCTTTTCTCACACAATAGATCAGAGAAGGAAGGGGAATTCTGCTTAATTGTTTGGTTATGATGATGAAATTCATTACATGGAGATCAATGTGAAACTGAAATTAACTGGGTGCCAGTGGCTCGTAATCTTACTTATTCAGGAAGCTGAGCTGTAAGGACTGAGGTTCAAGACAGCCCAAGCAGAAAAGTCTCTGTGCCTCCAGTTAATGAGCAAACAAACTAGAAGTGAAAATATGGTTCAAGTAGTAAAGTCCCAGCCTCTTGATCAGAAAAAGCCGAGTGAGCATGGCCCAGTACTGGCACACAAAAATGCCATAAATTAAAGGTGCAGGATTTTTTTATTTTTTAATATGAGGTTTAAGTACTTAAGGGAGGTTTTTCTTTTCTTTCCTCCTCCTTCTCCTTCTCCTCCTCCTCTTCCTCTTCCTCTTCCTCCTCCTCCTCCTTCTTCTTCTTATGGTGGTATTGAGGCATGAATTCAAAACTTGGGTGCTGTCCCATAGCTTTTTTGTTCAAGGCTGATGTTCTCCCACTTTTGCCACAGCTCTACTTCTAGCTTTTTTGGTGTTAATTGGAGATAAGACTCTCACAAACTTTCCCACCTGAGCTGGTTTTTACTACCATCTTCAAATGTAGCTAGGATTATAGGTATGAGCCATTGGTGCCTGGCTTTGTGGGAGTTTATGTTAGTAAAAACAGTCATGGTTGTGGTAGATTTCCAGAAACAACAACAAAAACAACAGAATTTTATTCTGTTTATGTATTGTCATTTTAATAGAAAGAAAGAACAAGGAAACCCCAGTTATCTCCAACAAAACCTAAAACGGAATTAGAAGTATGGCGGGGAATGACTGTTAAAGAACTGGCTGGTGCAATGAACAAAGACATAGGTGAGTCAGATAATTTTGCAAGGAAACATGTAGTCATGAGTGTTTTTTGCAATGTTTTTCTTTTTTCTTTTTTTTTCTTTTTAATAAGTACAACTTCTAGTTGTGTGTGTGTGTGTGTGTGTGTTTCACTGTTAGAGATTGAACCTAGCCCTTGCACATGCTAGAGCAGTTCTTCAAAAATTAAATCATAGGCCAGGAATGTGACTTAGTGATAGAGTGCTTGCCTAACATATATGAAGTCCTGGGTTCGATTCCTCAATACCTCATATACAGAAAAAGCCAGAAATGGTGTTGTGGTTTAAGTGGTATAGTGCCAGCCTTGAGCAAAAGAAGCTGAGGGACAATGCCCAGGCCCTGAGTTCAAGCCCCAGGACTGGCATTGATAATAATAATTATTATTATTATCATTATTAAACCATAAAGAAAAAAACAAAAATCAGCCCCCACAGTGGCTCACACCTGTAATCCTAGCACTCAGGAGGCTGAGATCTGAGGATCAAGGTTCAAAGCCAGCCCGGGCACTAAAGCCTGTGAGACTCTTATCTCTAACCACTAGAAAACTGGAAGTGGCATGGTGGCTCCAAGGGTAGGGCGGTAGCCTTGAGATTAAAGAGCTCAGATATTCCTGAAGGTTCATAAATTTTGTTTAAGCATTTAAAGCATGATCCTAAAACATTTTGTTTTATTGTAACCAGATTATATATATGAAGCTTTATTGAATACTACTATTAACATAGATTCACTGGAAGCAGATTCACATTTAGATGATATCTGGATCAAAGAAGTGATAAAGAAGACAGGCATGAAGTTGAGATGGAGCAAATTAAAGCAGGACAAAGTTAGAGTAAATAAAGATGCTGTTAAAAGGTAAGACTTTCGAGCTGGGAGTTTGACCTAGTGGTAGAGTGCTTGCTTAACATGCACGAAGACTTGGGTTCGGTTCCTCAATACCATATACATAGAAAAAGTGGTGCTGTGGCTTAAGTGGTAGAGCTCTAGCCTTGAGAAACCCCACCATGCTCAGGCCCTGAGTTCAAGCCCCAGGACCGCCCCCCCCCCCCAAAAAAAAAAAGGTAAGACTTTTGCTGGGAATGTGGCTTAGTGGTAGAATGCTTACCTAGCTTGCATGAAACCCTGGGCTTGATTCTTCAGTACCACATAAACATAAAAAGCTAGAAGTGGTGCTATGGCTCAAGTGGTAGAGTGCTGGCCTTGAGCACATAGCGGCTCAGGGACAGAACACAGGCCCTGAGTTCAAGCCCCAAGATTAGCAAAAAAATAAATAAATAAGTAAAAATAAAGTAAGACAATTTATTTTCGTGAGATGGCCACACAGTTTTGCCTACCATACATTTTCATTCAGAATTAATGTATGAGTATAAGGTAAACTTTTATTCTAAAGGCACCAGAAAGTATATTCAGCTTATTATGAAGTTAAAAGTTACTTTTCATAGTATTCTAGGTGTATATATTAGTCTAAATTATAAAATTTGATTCAATTCTGCCCATTGTTAAAAAGAATGCCAACTTTGTAACAGTTGGGAAGTCATTAAATACTGTCATAGATCTGTGTGTGTGCGTGTGTGTGTGTGTGTGTGTGAGAGAGAGAGAGAGAGAGAGAGAGAGGGAGAGAGAGAGAGAGAGAGGGAGGGAGGGAGGGAGGGAGGGAGGGAGGGAGAGAGAGAGAGAGAGGGAGAGAGGGAGAGGGAGAGAGAGAGAATGAGTTTTGGTGTGTCGATACTGGGGCTTGACTCGGGCATTATATGTTATAGCACTCTAGCACATGAACCACAGCTCCACTTCTGCCTTTTTGGTAGTTAAGTAGAGATGAGAGTTTCACAGACTTTCCTGCCTGGGCTGGTCTTGGCTCACTCACCTTCCTGAGTAGCTAGGATTATAGGCATGAACCAGCAGTACCTGGCAGGTCATTATATTTTGGAAAGGGAAAAATAAAGTAAGTAAAAAAAAATAAAAGGAGGGGCCGGGAGTTTGGCCTAGTGGTAGAGTGCTTGCCTAGCAAGCACAAAGACCCGGGTTCGATTCCTCCGTACCACATACATAGGAAAAAGCTGGAAGTGGTGCTGAGGCTCAAGTGGTAGAGCTTTAGCCTTGAGAAAGTCCAAGGACAGAGGAGAAAGAATTTTCTACAGTGAAACTAGAATGTAAGCTTTATTGTTAATAGTCGCTTGCAGAAGTCTCTGCAAACCATTTCATAAGTTATAACATGTTTTTGACAGTTAAGCAATGAAACCCCTGTGCTATTAATCATAGGCCCCCAGCAGACCCAGCCTTATTAACCCCAAGATCCCCAGTTGTTACTATGATGGGCCATGTTGATCATGGGAAAACGACGTTACTTGACAAACTTCGAAAAACTCAAGTGGCAGCAATGGAAGCTGGAGGCATCACTCAGCACATCGGTGCCTTTCTTGGTATGAACACAAGTTACCTTACAATGTGCGTGGGAAGCACACTTTACTACATTTTTCAGCTAAATGTCATAATATGAAAGGCACAGATTCAAAGTAAGATGGAGGGCTGAAACTTAAAGCTGATGAAATGATAGTGATTAAAAGTTACTTCAAACTTTATATAAGAAGAAACTTAGGTTATACTTCTTATTCTTGGCTTATTAGTTTAAATGAGTCTAAGAACTGTAATTATGGTGTTAAGTTTAAATACCCAGCATTGGTGGGTTGGGTAATATTGCTGTTAATAATTAAATAGTAGCCACCATTTACTGGGTACTTAGCAGACAGCTTCAGCTTAACTAACTTGCTCAAAGTACATAGCTAGTAAGTGGCAAAGGCAGGACTTAAACAAAAGGTTCTTAGACTCAAATGTTAAGCTGCTAAGTACTGTATAGTAAACTGCCTTTCTGTGGCTTAAAATCTTCAGTCTCCCCCATATTTTATATTTCTTTCGGGTATCTTATGTTCTTACTATGAAATTTTAGTCTGTATTATTCTGATTGGTACTAATGGAAGGAAGCCTGGCTAGATGGTGCATGCCAGTAATGCCAGCCATTTGGAAGGTAGAGGTAGAAGGATTGTGGCCCCAGGTTGGCCACGATCTAAACTAAAATCAAAAAGAAGTAGGGATGTTTCTCAAGTGACAGAGCATGTTTGATGATGTCATGTATTCCTTCCTGTATCAGGAGTACATATTTGAGTATTTGGTGTTTTTCAATTTCTGTTTCTACAGTGTCTTTGCCTTCTGGGGAAAAGATAACCTTTCTTGATACTCCAGGACATGCTGCCTTCTCAGCAATGAGAGCCAGAGGTGCTCAGGTCACTGACATTATTGTGTTAGTTGTAGCTGCAGATGATGGAGTGATGAAACAAACTATAGAATCTATTCAGCATGCCAAAGATGCTCAAGGTATTGTATTTGACTTACATGTGTCTGGAAGGAAGTAGGGCTTGGCTTGGCTTGAGAGTAGGGAGCAGTGCGCAGGCCAAGTTCAAGCCCCATGACCCACCCCCCCCCCAAAAAAAGGGGGCTAGGCACTGGTGGCTTTCATCTTTCATCTGAAGCTACTTGAGAAGCTGAAACTTGGAGAATCGAGGTTCAAAGCTAGCCCAGAGTAGAAAATCACTCCATCTTCAGTTAAGCAGCAAAAAGTGATATGGCATAATGCTAGAGCACTAGTCATGAGCAAGAGAGATCAATGAGAGTGTGATGCTCAGTGTTCAAGTGCTAGTACTAATGCATACACAAACAAGAACAAGCTATAAAAATAGAAATTTACGGAAACATAATTGCCTACTTGGCCTTATGTGGTGGCTCACACCTGTAATCCTAGCTACTCATAAAGCTGAGATCTGAGGATCAAGGTTCAAAGCCAGCCAAGGCACAAAAGGACCTGAGTGAGACTCTTCAATTAACCTCTAGAAAATGGGAAGTGGGGCGTGGCTCACGGGTAAGGCAGTAGCCTTGAGCTAAAGAGCTCAGGGCCAGCGCCCAGGCTGAGTTCAAGTCCCATGACCCACAAAAAAAAAAAAAAAAAAAAAATGTCTACCTTAATTTAAAATTACAACAAGAGCCCGGAGTGTGGCCTGGTGGTAGAGTGCTTGCCTGGCATGCAAGAAGCCCTGGGTTCGATTCCTAGGTACTGCATGCACTGAGAAAGCAAGGACAATGCCCAGGCCTTGAGTTCAAGCCCCAGGACAGGTACTGCATACACACACACACACACACACACACACACACACACACACACAAGAGGGACACTGGTTGCCTCATGGCGACACTGGGCCTACTTCCCAGTGTACCAGTGTGTTCCCTTGAAGCACCAGTGCTATCCAGGAAGATGCTCCCCTGGATGATCTCTAGAGCCAGTGTGCTGGAGTTTGGAATGCTTTATCCTGGCTATTACTTATCCAGAGCTGTGAAAATGACAGCTGAAGGTGAGGGTTATCATGTGGCCGCTCTTTCCCCATACTAAAGGAGCAAGTCAAGTATATAGAAACTTCCCTCATCCGCTTTTTTCTTTAAAGGGAAATGAATGATTATATTGAACCACTAAAGGAATGAGTCTATGAGAGATTATGGCAAGCTTTGGATTGAAACATAAACATAGCAGTTACAGCTGTTGTTGCTATATCTGTGAAGAACCTTGGAGCAGTAAGAGACCACTTACACAATGTAGCAGCTGTCCAAAGTGCTGAACATTTGCAGAAGTGACCTGTCAGCCTTAACCAGAGGCGAAAGAAGAGCACACTGGGCACTGGTGGCTCATACCCATAATCCTAGCTGCTCATGAGGCTAAGATCTGTTGATCACAGTTCAAAGCCAACGTGGGTAGAAAGTCCAGGGGAATCTTATCCAACTAACCACCAAAAACTTGGAAGTACAACTGGTTTGAGTGGTAGAGTGCCAGCCTTGAGCAAAAAGGCCAAGGAAGAACTCAACCCTGAGTTCCAGTCCTAGTACCTGCACACAATACAATAAATTTTTTAAAAATAAAATAGGCAATTTATAGAATTTAGTGAAAAGGAGAAGTGAGAAAACAGATGAAAAAGTAAGTGGACCAGGACAGGAGTTTGGCCTACTGGTAGAGCGCTTGCCTAGCATACACGAAGACCCGGGTTCGATTCCTCGGTATCACATACATAGAAAAAAAAGGTGGGAGTGGTGCTGTGGCTCTAATGGTAGAGCATTAGCTTTGAGAAAGCCCAAAGATGATGTTTAGGCCCTGAGTTCAAGCTCCAAGACTGGCAAAGAAAAAAGTAGATGGACCAAACATGGGTGAGATGTTCTATCAAAAGTCTTTGAATGAACCGGAAGTTTAGCCTAGTAGTAGAGTGTTTGCCTAGCATGCACAACAACCCAGGCTCGATTCCTCGGTACCACATACATAGAAAAAGCTGGAAGTGGTGCTGGGCTCAATTGGTAGAGCACTAGCCTTGAGAAAGCCCAAGAACAGTGCACAGGCCCTGAGTTCAAGCCCCAGGACTGGGGGGAAAAAAAGTCCCAGTGGATAAAATATGTGAGAATCTCAAAAAACACAAGGAGATCAGAATACTTTGCTAAAACATGAAGTGAAAAAGAGGCTATATTTAACCTCTCCCAAAATAAATAATGTTGGTGAGTCATTTTTTGCTTTAGGATATATATTTTTTTTTTTTTTTGCCAGTCCTGGGCTTGGGCCCAGGCCCTGAGCACTGTCCTTGGATTTTCTCAAGGCTTACCACTCTACCACTTAAGCCTCAGCACCCGCCTTCCAGCTTTTTTCAATGTATGTGGTACTGAGGAATCGAACCTGGGTCTTTGTGCATGCTAGGCAAGCACTCTACCACTAGGCCAAACTCCTGGCCCCTATATTCAGGGTTTTTAAAGTAATTCTTTAAATTGTGGCAGTTACAGGAATTGCTTTCATGAGTTTAAATAGTTTTTGTCTCCTAAACAATTACTTTCAGATGTTGACTACTTAAGGCTTACTTATTTACTATATAGCTTACTTACATATATCAAGTTATAGAAAATCATGTTTGTTATTTTCAAGTTCCTTCAGTAGAGTTCCTGTGATACAAGATGGAACAGACTCTGGAATTTACTTGAAAAGAGATTTTATGGGGCCAGGAGCATGGCCTAGTGGTAGTGTACTTGCCTCACATGCACAAAGCCCTGGGTTCAATTCCCTGGAACCACATATATAAAACAAGCCGGAAGTGGCACTGTAGCTTAAGTGAAAGTGTCTAAGGACAGTGCCCATGCCCTAATTTCAAGCCCCAGGACTGGCCAAAAAAACAAAGGCCAAGGGGGCAGGGAGAGGGTGGAAGGGGGGGGGCGGGGAGAAGGTGGGGGGGCGGGGAGAAGGTGGGGGGGGGCGGGAGTTTGGCCTAGTGGTAGAGTGCTTGCCTAGCATGCATGAAAACCCCGGTTCAATTCCTTGGTATCACATACATAGAAAAAAATGCCAGAAGTGGTTCTGTCCCTCAAGTAGTAGAGCTCCAACCTTGAGAAAACCCAAGGACAAAGCTCAGGCCCTGAGCCCAAACCTAGGACTGGCAAAAAAATAAAAAAGTATGATTCAGGAAAAATCAGCCCATGATGTATATTGTGTTTGCCTCCATCTAGGGTTCTCTCTGTTGCATGAGAGTAGTAATTAAATAGGCCTATGTTATTTTTTTGGTGCTGGTACTAGGGCTTGAATTCATGCCTTGTGCTCATGTTTAGTTTTGTCATTCATAGTTGGCACTATAAAGAGGCACTAGAAATCCTAAAAGAAAAATTGCAATAATGATACCTAGTTTCAATGCAGGATGATGCATTGAAGTAAATTTAGCAATGGATTAAGGCCTAAAAATTAGAGTGAAATTATCTGAGACTTGAATGATCTTGAGTTTTTCTTAGAGGTTATCACCAGTGTAGTTATTGATCTTTCAGGTTTAAAGGTTGGTCTTTCTCTACTCAAAATACTGGGTGTTTTTTGTTTTGGGGTTTTTTTTTTGCCAGTCCTGGGGCTCTACCTCAGGGCTTAAGAGCTGTCTTTGGGCTTTTTCAAGGCTAGAGCTCTACCACTTGGGCTATACCACCATTTATAGCTTTTTCTATGTATGTGTTATCGAGGAATTGAGCCCAGGTCTTGGTGCATGCTAGGCAAGCACACTACTACTAGGCCAAACTCCCGGCCCTGTTTTGTTTTGTTTTATTTTGTGGGCCTGGGTGCTGTCCCTGAGCACTTCAGCTCAAGGCTATAGCCTACCTCTGAACCACAAGAGTGTCTTGTTCTTTAGTTCTTTAGTGCTCGGGCTGGCTTTGAACCATGATCCTCCGATCTGAGCCTCCTGAGTAGCTAGGATTACAGCCCCAGCTTTTATTTTTTAATTATTATCTCAGATGTGGTTTTTTTGTTGTTGTTGTTTTTGTTTGTTTGTTTTGCCAGTTCTGGGGCTTGAACTCAGGGCCTGAGCATTTTTCCTTGGGCTTTCTCAAAGCTAGAGCTCTACCACATGAGCCACAGCACCACTTCTGGCTTTTTCTATGTATGTCGTACCAAGGAATCAAACCCAGGTCTTTGTGTATGCGAGGCAAGCACTCAACCACTAGGCCAAACTCCCGGCCCAGATGTGTGTTTTTAATTGACTATCTGCTTATAATTGTAAAATCCTATTTCTGGATTTCATTCATAAATGGAGAGTTGAGTAGGTTGGTGAAAGTCTAACCTGGGGTCTTTTAGATGTTTTGATTAATTATATCCACAAGATAGGGAGAAAGACACATCAGATTGTGTCCCTCACTGGAATAGTTGGAATTGAAGGTATTCTCATTTGTACACTTATTAACTTTGTCTCTTTCAGTTCCTATTGTCCTTGCAATAAACAAATGTGACAAACCTGATGCTGACCCTGAAAAAGTGAAGAAAGAGCTTCTGGCTTATGATGTGGTGTGTGAGGATTATGGTGGTGAAGTTCAGGCAGTTCCTGTCTCTGCACTTACGGTAAATACAAGCCCCTCAAAGGCACATGTGCTCAAATGAGAGTGCTGTATGCTATCTGAAGAGCACTTTGACGTATGTGTTTTTAAAATCTTTTAGAACTAGCTGAGCTGGGTGGCTCACGCCTGCAATCCTAGCTACTCAGGAGGCTGAGACCCAAGGATCATAGTTCAAAGCCAGCACAGGCACTAGAGAACTAGAGAATGGGAGACTCTGATGTCCAATTAATCACTAGAAAAGGGGGCCATAGCTCTAGGGGTAAGGCAGTAGCCTGGAACTGAAGAGCTCAGGGACAATACCCAGGCCCCCTGAGGTAGGGCAGTAGCCTTGAGCCCAAAGCTCAAGCCCCATAACTCTTCCCCCCCCCATTTAAAAAAAAATCTTTTTAGTACTAAGCAAAACTGGTATAATATTCCTGATTAGGAATTAGGCTTAGTTACCAGTTAACAGTGAGAAAGCTGATTGGTGGGGAGTTGGTTCTAAAATTAATGCTTTTCACATTATGGGATACTTAGAATGAAAAGACTAGATGGTAAATGAGAGGAGGGGTTTAGGATTACAGTCAGCTGACATAAAAACAAGTTTAAAACAGGCACAGTTGAAATTTGCATATATTTATGCCTTTTTGAATACAAATTTCTTAGGGCATTTAAGAGACTTAAATCAACATTGCACTCATACAAAGATTAATCACTTTGGGGTTTTTTTTTGTTTTTTTTTTTTTTGCCAGTCCTGGGCTTGAGCTCAGGGCCTGAGCACTGTCCTTGAGATTTTCTCAAGGCTAGAGCTCTACCACTTCAGCCTCAGCACCACTTCCAGCTTTTTTCTATGTATGTGGTACCAAGGAATCGAACCTGGGTCTTCGTGCATGCTAGGCAAGCACTCTACCACTAGGCCAAACTCCAGGCCCCATCACTTTGTTTTTATTATTGCTGTTTATTTGGATGTTTCTATGGATGAAAATGCTATCAGTTATTAAAATGTTACTTATGATATTTTCTTTTCAGTTGCCAATTATTTTCTCTTGGCCACTAGACCCCAGCTCACTGTGGACTTTTTTATGCTGATCATTCATTAAAGGGATAATTCTGCTCTTATTGAGTTTCCCCAGTTAAATTGCATTTCATGTATAATTTTTTCTAATTTTTGTTACCTCTAAGAAATTATTCTTTGCCAGGTGCCCGTGGCTCACACCTGTAATCCTAGGAGCCTGAGATCTGAGGATCATAGTTCAAAGGCAGCCCAGGCAGAAAAGTCCCAATTAACCACTCAAAAACCAGAAGTGGGGCTGTGGCCCTGAGTTCAAGCCCCACAAAAAAAAAAGAAAAAACAAGGAAGGAAGGAAAGAAGGGAGAAGGGAGGGAGGAAGAGAGGGAAGCTAGTGCTGGGGCTTGAACTCAGGGCGTGAGTCCTGACCTTGGGTTTTTCTCAAGGCTAGAGTTCTGCCACTTGAGCCACAGCGCCCCTCCAGCTAGGCAAGCACTCTACTACTAGGCAAAACTCTCAGCTCCTTTTTCTTCCTTTTAAATTATGTCCTTTACCTTTTTGGGGGTTTTTTTGTGTGTGTTGTTGGTTGTTGGGCTTGAACTCAGGGTGTGGGTGCTATCTACCCACGCTTGAGCTTTCGTGTGCTCAAGACTAGTGCTCTACCACTTGAGCCAGAGCTACACTTCTGGTTTTTCATATATATATCTATATATATGATATATATATATAATAGATATATATATATATATTTTTTTTTTTTTAGTGTGTGTGTGTTTTGTTTTGGTTTGGTTTTGCTTGGTTTTTATTGAAAGTAAGAGTTTCACAGAGACCTTTCTGCCTAGGCTGGCTTCACACTGCCACCCTCAGAGCTCAGCCTTCTGAGTTGCTACTGAGATTGCAGGTGTAAGGATTACAGGTGTGAGCCACTGGTGCCCAGCAGTCATTCGTCCTTTTAATGCTTCAAGAGAAAAAGATCATGCTGGGCATGGTTGCTCATTCCTGTAATCCTAGCACTCAGGAGGCTAAGATCTGAGGATCGTGTTTCAAAGCCAGCCCAGGCACTAAAGTCCCTGAGACTCCAATTAACCACCAGAAAACAGGAAGTGACGCTGTGGCTCAATAGGTAAAATGGTAGCACTGAGCTGAAGAGCTCAGGGACAATACCCAGGCCAGAGTTCAAGTCCCATGTCCAACCAAAAAAACAAGGGGGGGCGAAAAGGATCATTTGGCTTTCTGATCCTGATAATTATATTTACAGGTAATATTTATTAATGTATATTAATCTTTTGTTGTTAAAGGGTGATAATCTGATGGCTGTGGCAGAAGCAACAATTGCTCTTGCAGAAATGTTAGAATTGAAAGCAGATCCTACTGGCCTAGTGGAAGGAACAATCATAGAGTCATTCACAGACAAAGGAAGAGGGTAGGTCTGCGCTAGAAGGCAGCAGCTTAATAATTTTGTTCTATAATTTTTGTGACTTCATTATATGACAACATATTTGTTTTTATTTTATATTGTTTCTTCATGGGCAGTTTTTCTCAAAGCATATTTTTGTGTATGTGCAAGTACTGGAGCTTGAACTCAGGCCCAGGGCTTTGTCCCTAGTTTTTCCTGTTAAACCACTTGGCTTGAGCCTCTAGTGCACAGATACTAAAATTTTTCTTTTTTTGGTTGGTTATAGGGATTGAACTCAGGGCCAGGTGCTATCCCTGAGCTGCTTTTGCTCAAGGCTAACACTCTGCCACTTGAGCCACAGCTCTACTTCCAGGATTTTTAGTAGTTTATTGTAGGTTCGTACCTAAAATAAGTTTCTGGACTTTTCCTCCCAGGTTGGCTTTGAACTGAGAACCTAAGTTCTCAGCCTCTTGAGTAGCTCGGATTTCAGGGGTGAGCCACTAGCACCTGGCAATAAAATATTTTTTCATATATTGTTATTGTAATTAATAGAAGGGTTACATTATATTCACCAGATAGAAGGTGCATTACTTCACAAACATTGGTACCCTTTCTCATGTCTTGGTCCCCATTTCCTTCCCCCCACCCCTGCCTCTCATCTTGTTCTTTTGTAGTACCAAAACCTGCTTGAGAATTTGAGAGAGGAATTAATCCTATGTACACACATGTGTATATATGTGTTTTGTTTTCTTTTTGCCGGTACTGGGGTTTGATCTTAGAGCCTGAGTTCTGTCTCTGATCTTTGTGCTTAAGGCTAGTACTTGAACTGCAGTGCCACTTCTGGCTTTTTCTGAGTAGTTTATCGGAGATGTGAATCTCACAGACTTTCCTGCCTAGTCTGGCTTTAAATCTGTGATCTTCAGATCTCAGCCTCCTGAGTAGCTAGGATTGCACTGGTACTTGGCTGTATATGTGTATTTTAAAACCTCATAATGATAACTTTCCTCAGAGAATAAGGGACAGGGTAACATTATTCAAAAAGAAATATGCCCGTTACCTGAGATATACATATATATATATATATATATATATATATATATATATATATATATATATGTAACTGTAACTCCTTTGTAGATCACCTTTACAGTAACAATCTTTTTTAATAAAGGAGGGGGGAAAAGAAGCTACAATTATATTGTGATTATGACATTAAGAATATTTACTTGATAAGCTGGGCATGGTGACTCACATCTATAGTCCTCGCTACTCAGGAGGCTGAGATCTGAGGATCTCAGTTCAAAGTCAGCCTAAGCACTAAAGTCTGTGAGATTCTTATCTCCAATTAATCACTAGAAAATGGAAAGTGGGGCTGTGGCTCATGGGATAGGGTGGTAGCCTTGAGCTAAAGAGCTCAGGGATAGTGCCCAGGCCCAGAGTTCAAGCCCCATGATCCACAAAAAAAAATAATAATATATACATATATATAATTTACTTTTATATTCATTTTAGTCCTGTTACAACAGCTATAATTCAAAGAGGAACTTTGAGAAAAGGCTCAATTCTGGTTGCTGGAATGTGTTGGGCAAAAGTACGCTTGATGTTTGATGAAAATGGAAAAACAATCAACGAGGCCTATCCTAGCATGCCAGTGGTAATTGTAGGCTGGAGAGACCTTCCTTCTGCAGGAGACGAAATTCTTGAAGTAGAATCTGAGGTACAGATTCTGTACGTTTCTATGTGTATTTCTATGTTAAATGTATAATTGTTTGAAATTTTAGTCTGTGCTGTTCTACCATGTCACTATACTTATGTTAACAGTTCTGGATTGTAAGGGACCACTAGGGGGGCAATCATGCTACTTTAGAATTTGAATACTATATTAAATTTAAAATTAAACTTACTGGGCCAGGAGTTTGTCCTAGTGGTAGAGTGCTTGCCTAGCAGGCATAAAGTCTCAGGTTCGATTCCTTAGTACCGCATACATAGAAAAAAAAGCCAGAAGTGGTGCAGAGACTCAAGTGGTAGAGCTCTAGCCTTGAGAAAGTGCTTAGCCCAGGGGCATTGGTATCTATTTCATTCACTGATACCAGCTTTCCCCTTGTGAAGTCAAGAGCACGTGAAGTTGTTGACTGGAGGAACTTTGAAAAAGAACAGGAGAAAAACAAAGAAGACCTAAAAATAATAGAAGAAAAACGGAAGGAACATCAAGAAGCATATCAGAAAGCCCGTGCACAATATGGCTCTTTGCACTGGAAGAAGATATCATATAAAAAGTACCTTGATAGAAAAAAACAAAATATCTTAAAGCCTAAAGAAAAACTTGAAAGAGTTTCAAATGTACTTCCTGTAATTGTTAAAGGTGTGTTTTTAAAGATTTTACTTTATAACCCAGTTTTTAAATATTGGTGTATCTTGGGACCTACAGTGAATTTGGACCTTCTATTTTCTAAACTTTTTATTTTACTTTAGACAGGTTCAGTCTGACCTTAAACGTACCTCTGTCCGGAGTGTAATCTAGTGGTAGAGTGCATGCCTATGAAGTTCTGGATTCTATTCCTTAGTACCACATACACAGAAAAAGCTGGAAGTGGCACTGTTGCTCAAGTGACAGAGCACTAGCCTTGAGCAAAAAATGTCCAAGGACAGTGCTCAGGCCCTGAGTTCAAGCTCCAGGACTAGGAAAGTACCTTCTTTCTGTCTCAGCCTCTCTGGTGCTACAGTCACCACTTCCATTACTGAAGACCCCTCAATTCAATTGAAAGTTATTTATTTGACAGTCCTGGGGCTTGAACTCAGGGTCTGGGTACTGTCTTGGGGCTTTCTCAAAGCTAGTCCTCTACTACTTGAGCCACAGTGCTACTTCTAGCTTTTTGTCTGTGTACGTGGTACCAAGGAATTGAACCCAAGGCTTCATGCAAGTAGGGAAGCACTCTACCACTAGGCCATACCTCTGGCCTTATTTGTTTTTTGGGAGGCATTTTTCTGAGTAAAAGTATTTCTTGCTAGCCAAGTACAGTGGCTCGCTCCTATAATCCTAGCTACTTAGGAAGCTGAGATCTCAGGATCACAGTTCAAAGCCAGCCGAGGCACTAAAGACCCTGAAACTCCAATTAACCACTAGAAAACCGGAAGTGGGGCTGTGGTTCCAGGGTTAGGACGGTAGCCTTGAGCTGAAGAGCTCAGGAACATCGCCCAGGCCCAGAGTTCAAGCCTCATGACCCACCAAAAAAAAAAATTCTTGCTGCTGTTATGAATGGCACTGAGGTTGGAACTCAGGGCCTTGCCCAGAATAGCCTCAAACTGCAGTCTTCTGGCTCTCTGCTTTTGAGTTGCTGGAATTATAGTCATGATCTACCAATCTTTATGTATTAGTAGATATTTATAAAGTAAATAGTGGTTTACTGATAAGTAAACTTGTTTTTGCTGGTTAAAGAAATTGTTCTTGGGGGCCAGGAGTTTGGCCTAGTGGTAGAGTGCTTGTCTAGCATGCACAAAGACCCGGGTTCGATTCCTCGGTACCTCATATATAGAAAAAAGCCGGAAGTGGTGCTGAGGCTCCAGTGGTAGAGCACTAGCCTTGAAAAAAAAGTTCAAAGACAGTGCTCAGGCCCTGAGCTCAATCCCAGGACTGACCAAAAAAAAAAAAAATTCTTGTCCTGGCTTTAAATAGATTATTGTAATTTTTGTATCTGTTAATATTGATCTCCTGCACCAACCATTTAAACCTCTTGCCTTATTTAGGTGATGTTGATGGTTCCATTGAGGCCATTTTGGACATTATGGATACCTATGACGTCTCACATGAGTGTGAACTAGAATTGATACATTTTGGAGTCGGTGATATTAGTGAAAATGATATTAATTTTGCAGAAATATTTAATGGTAAGAATTCTCTTTCCTGTGTGTTGAGCTGTGTTCCTTAGATCACATCGTGAATTATTTGCTTCTGTCTTGTCTCGCTTGTCACCCCTAGCACTTCTGTCAGTATCACCTTTCCTACTCTTAATCCAGTCTGATCCAGCAAATAACAGGATAGCTGCACTTGTCATGGCTTACTGCGGCCTTAAGGAGTGATTTCAAAAACCAGTAGTGTGCCAGGCAGGGTGGTTTATGCCTATAATCCTAGATACTCAGGAGGCTGAGATCTGAGGATCGAGATTCAAAGCCAGCCCGGGCACTAAAGTCCAAAGTTGGTGAGACTCTTATTTCTAATTAACCACTAGAAAACCGGAAGTGGCGCTGTGGCTGCAGGGGTAGGGCATTAGCCTTGAGCTGAAGAGCTCAAGGACAGCGCCCACGCCCAGAGTTCAAGCCCCATAACTGACCAAAAAAAAAAACTACAACAAAACTGTCTCATGAGCGTGGCCTATTGGTAAAGTGCCTGCCTACATGCATGAAGCCCTAGGTTCAACTAGTTGAACACTAGCTTTGAGAAAGCTCAAGGACAGTGCTCAGAACCCGAGTTCAAGCCCCAGAACTGGCAAATAAATAAATAAATAAATAGCTGTCTCAGTACTTTAATTAGAAATAACCAGCACGGTACCAAATGTTAAGTAATTATGAATCATTTAGGAAGGAGGTGATTTATAACCTGATATGACTACAATTAGATGTCATCTCTACCCTGAAAAGTTATTTTCAGTAATGATGATGAATTTGAAGTATTTATTTTGTTAGTCGTTGGGCTTGAACTCTGGGCTTGGGTCTGTCCCTGAGCTCCTTTTTGCTCAAGGCTAGTGCCCTACTATTTGAGCCACATCACCACTTCCAGCTTACTAATTCTGTGTTACTAATTGGAGAAAAAACTCTCATAGACTTTCTTGCCTGGGTTTGCTTCAAACCAGAATCCTCAGGTCTCAACTGCCTGAGTAGCTAGGATTACAGGGGTGAGTGCCGGGCCATCTTGAAATAGCCTGGCACCTTATAGATAAGAAATGGATTAATAAGACTTTTGAGATAATCGTGTTTTTCTTAATTTTTTTCATTTACTTCGTTTGAATGAAGCAATAGTATTTTGCTTTTGCTTCCTTTTTCCTCTTATTTGTAGTTAATTACATTATTTGTCCCTTGGTAAATCTGTTGTTTCCACAAAAGTCATTTTGCTTGATATAATTTGAATTTTGCCATTTAAATCCCTAATTTTGAGTATTGTAAACCACAAAATTGCAATTTTAACTAAAAGTGTAATTTTTTTTTTCTTTTTCTTTTTTTGTTTTTGCCAGTCCTGGGCTTGAGCTCAGGGCCTGAGCACTGTCCTTGGACTTTCTCAAGGCTAGAGCTCTACCACTTGAGCCTCAGCACCACTTCCGGCTTTTTTCTATGTATGTGGTACCAAGGAATCGAACCCGGGTCTTCTTGCATGCTAGGCAAGCATTTTAACCACTAGGCCAAACTCCCAGCCCCTAAAAGTGCAATTTTTATTAAAATAGTATTTCAGTTACAATAATTTTATTTTTCTGCTGTAAAACCAAAAGTTTATTTAGCATACTGCCTTGACATTATGAGTCTTTAAAATAATGCTTCTTGAATGAGTAATTTAAAATCTCTTTCATTGCTTATCAGAAAGTTGTTTTATTAAGTTCTAAAGTGGAATTTCTTCCAGTAATTTGAAACCTTACTAGCTTTTATAGGGAAAAACAATCATAATTTCTCATCTACCAAGCTGCCATTGCTATTTAATTTCATGGGAGGAAATTTAGATTTAAGTTTCTGTTAAGACAAAAATTTGTGAACATGTTTTTGCTTACCAGGAATTATATATGGCTTTAATGTGAATGTAAGCAATGTTATCCAGCAGTCAGCTGCAAGAAAAGGAATAAAAATTAAACTCCACAAAATCATTTACCGTCTTATTGAAGATTTGAAGGAGGAACTGAGCAGTAGATTGCCCTGCTTGGTAGAAGAACACAAAATAGGTGAGTGTTGGCTGAATATTACTAATAGCATGTTTAGCTTCAGTGTAAATAAAAACTGAAAGCAAATATTAGGAGAAGTGTTCTCAGTGTTCTGCATACTGTGTCGTAATAAAATATGACTACTATGAGAATTCATAGTAACCTCATATATATTATAAACATGTGCCCTGTACCACACATTGTTCTTAACCTTAGGGAGATAGACAAAGTATCTAAGAACATATTCTCCAGCTTAGACATGAAGAAGTAATTGTAATTCATAAAAATTAATAGCATTGAAAGAGCCATTGATTTATTCTTTGACTGGCAGAGCAATATGTCATAAAAAGAAATCTTAATAAGTATATATTTTTCCCATAGCCCACCCAGGATCAGGATTATATTTATTGTCAGGTCTCTCTAGTTTCATTTACACTGGAACTTTTTTTTTTTTTTTTTTTTTTTGCCAGTCTAGGGGCTTGAACTTTGAGCCTGGGCCCTGTCCTTGAGCACTTTTGCAAAAGGCTAGCATTCTGCCACTTGGGCCACAGGACAGCACTCAGGCCCTGAGCACAAGTATAGGACTGGAAAACAAAAACAAACAAATTGAAGGAAACCTAACACTAGATTTTCATGAACAGGCAAGAATAATTTCTATCAATCACTTGAGGAATTTTGTACTATTTAAAAGTTGGTGTTGGGCTGGGAGTTTGGCCTAGTGGTAGAGTGCTTGCCTAGCTTGCACAAAAACCTGGGTTCGATTCCTCGGTACCACATACATAGAAAAAAAAGCTGGAAGTGGTGCTTAGGCTCAAGTGGTAGAGCTCTAGCCTTGAGAAAACCCAAGCACAGTACTTAGCCCTGAGCTCAAGCCCAGGACTGGTCCCCCCCCCCCTCAAAAAAAAGTTGGTGTCACAGCAGTAGGGAATTTTCTTAGTTCCTTTTTTTTTTTGGCCAGTCCTGGGGCCTGAACTCAGGGCCTGAGGGTTGTCCTTGGGCTTTCTCAATGCTAGAGCTCTACTGCTTGAGCGACACTATCACTTCCAGCCTTTTCTGTTTATGTTTATGTGGTACTGAAGAATTGAACCCTGGTCTTCATGCATGCTAGGCAGGCACTCTACCACTAGGCCAAAAATCCCAGCCCCTCCTATTTTCAATTCTTATACTGTAGAATGTCAGACATTATCAAAATCCTTAGTGTCCTTTGTTAATCTGTTCTTTTTCAAGGTGAAGCTTCTATACTAGCTACCTTCTTTATAACAGAAGGGAAGAAAAAAGTTCCTGTTGCTGGCTGCCGAGTCCAAAAGGGACAATTGGAAAAACAAAAAAAATTTAAATTAATCCGTAATGGACATGTTATTTGGAAAGGTAAGCATTACCACTATTTTTCCTTCTGTGTTACAGGAGACGGAACTCAGGGCTTCACACTTGCTAAGCAGGTGTCTTACCACTGAAACCACACTGGTTATTTTCTAGGTATGGTCTGGAGTGGTGCCTTGGCCAGCCAGGGCGTCTATCCTCCTACCTATGTTTGCCTGTGTTATTGGGAATATCAAACTAGCCACCTTGCTCAGGCATTGGTTGAAGTGGAGTCTTGTTCTGTGATTCAACCTTAGCCCCCCAAATAGCATGTAGGTTTGAACTACTGAACCCAGCATTAGTAATACACCATCACCAAACCTTGTTGCTTGTGTAGCCTTTTTGTTTTTGCCAGTCCTGGGGCTTTCTCAAGGCTAAGAGCTCTACCACTTCAGCTACAGCACCACTTCTGGCTTTTTTTTTTTTCCTATGTATATGGAACCAAGGAATTGAACCCGGGTCTTCATGCATGGTAGGCAAGTACGCTACGATTAGGCCAAACTCCTGGCCTTGTGTAGCATTTTTGTTTTGTTTTTCCAGTCCTGGGTTTGGGCTCAGGGCTTGAGCACTGTCCCTGGATTTTCTCAAGGCTAGGGCTCTACCACTTGAGCCACAGCACCACTTCTGGCTTTTTGCTATGTATGTGATACCGAGGAATCGAACCCAGGTCTTCGTGCATGCTAGGCAAGCACTCTACCATTAGGCCAAACTGCCGGCCCCCTTGTGTAGCTTTTTATGTCCATTCATCTTTGCCACATAATCCCAAGTGGCTTCTAATCTTTAACTCCCTTTACCATTTTCTAATTTATCTTTCTGCAATGTTTTTTATGTGGTTTGCTGAATACAACCATACATTTGTAGCCATTTTTAAAAATGGGAAATTCTGGGGCCGGGGCTCAGGCTCAAGTGGTGCTGAGGCTCAAATGGTGCTGAGGCTCAAGTGGTAGAGCTCTAGCCTTGAGAAAGTCCAAGGACAGTGCTCAGGCTCTGAGCTCAAGCCCAGGACTGGCCCAACAAAAAGGGGGGGGGAGGATTCTGAGCCAGGTGCGGTGGTTCACGCCTGTAATCCTAGCTACTTAGGAGACTGAGATCTGAGGATTGTAGTTCAAAGCCAGCCCCAGCAGGGCATTACAGGGGCAGAGCATTACAAAGCCGTGAGACTCTTACCTCGAATGAATCATTAAAAAGTGGCACTGAGGCTCAAGGGGTAGGGTGATAGCCTTGAGCTGAAGATCTCAGGGACAACACCTAGGCCCAGAGCTCAAGTCCTGTGATCAACAAAATAAAAGGTGGGGGGGAGGGGGGAATCTAAGCCAGACACTGGTGTGTCACACCTATAATCCCAGCTACTCAAGAGGCTGAGATATGAGGATCATGGCTCAAATCAAGCCACCATGAAGTCCTCCATGAGACTCTTTAAGTACCAGAATACCAGAAAGGGCCCTGTGGCTTAAGGGGTAGGGTGGTAGCCTTGAGCTAAAGAGCTGAGTTCAAGCCCCATGACCAATTTTTAAAAAGGGTGGGGAGGAATTTAAGTGTTTTCTGCTACAATTTAGTCTTTAAACTTCTGAATTTTTAAGAATTTGTAAGTAACCACTGTTACTGGTTACTTGTACTGTTTTCTTCTTTTTTAAAGGATCGTTAACCTCACTGAAACACCATAAGGATGACACTTCAGTCATCAAAACCGGGATGGACTGTGGCCTCAGTTTAGATGGAGAAAAAGTAGAATTTAAAGTGGGAGATGAAATCATTTGTTATGAAGAAAAGGAAATTCCAGCTAAGACTTCCTGGGATCCAGGATTTTAAATTCATATTAAAATCATCAATGACTAAAATGGCCTAATACATGGTAACTTTCTTTTGTGGTTTTGGAGTTTGAACTCAGGACATCTTTATTAAGCAAGCAGTTTGAACCATTTTTGTTTTGTTTAAAGGTAAAAAAAACTACCTGCTATTTTAGCAAATGCAACATCCTGGGTTCGATCCCCAGCACCAAAAAAAAAAAATCATTAAGCCGGCCACATTGGCTCATCCCTGTAATCCTAGTTACACAGAGGCTGACTGAGGATTAAGGTTCAAAGCCAACCTTGGCACCAAAGGACCTGACTTTTTTTTTTTTGCCAGTCCTGGGCTTGAGCTCAGAGCCTGAGCACTGTCCTTGGACTTTCTCAGGGCTAGAGCTCTACCACTTGAGCCTCAGCACCACTTCTGGCTTTTTTTCTATGTATGTAGTACTGAGGAATCGAACCTGGGTCTTCATGCATGCTAGGCAAGCACTCAACCATTAGTCCAAACTCTCGGCCCAGACCTGACTTTTTTTTGCCAGTCCTGGCCCTTGAACTCTGCCTGGGCACTGTCCTTGGGCTTTCTCAAGACTAAAGCCTCTACTCCTTGAGCCACAGCACCACTTCTGGCTTTTTTTCCCCCTATGTATGTGGTACGAAGGAATTGAACCCAGGTCTTTGTACATGCTAGGCAAGCACTCTACCACTAGGCTAAACTCCTATCTGCAGTTAACCTCTAGAAAATGGGAAGTGGGGTTTGGCTCAAGGGGTAGGGCAGTTCCCTTGAGCTGAAGAGCTCAGGGACAATGCCAAGGCCCCGTTCAAGCCCCAAGACTCACAAAATGCTCTTAAGCTGAAGAGCTCATGGACAGAGCCCAGGCCTGCCCACCTCCCAGAAAGGAACCACCATACCACCCCTTTGATCAGCAACTCTTATAGATACAGGCCAATTCAGCCATGTCTGTAATTGTTTAGTGAAAACATGCCATTTCTGAACATTAGTGAGAGGTATCTACAATCAGTAGTTCTCATGATCCCAACAAGCCACATTCACATGACTGCAGAAGCACTCAGGAGGTAATTATCAAAGGAAATGTGGGGCTGGGGGTGTGGCATAGGGGTAGTGTGCTAGCCTTGAGAAAGTTCAAGGGCAGTGATGTTCCAAACCATTCTTCAAATATGCCACAACACACATCTGTACGTTAGTTTGTGCCTTTTTATTAATTCATAGTTACTTGTCTTCTGGCTTGTTGAAACAGTAAGTTAGACAACACTTGCCACAATAATGTCTGTCAAAGTGGCTAGCCATAAAAACTCCAGCACCACATTCATCTGAAGGGCACTCTCGACGAAGACGACTAATTTTGCCGTTTTCATCCACCTGAAAAATACAAAATTGCTGTAAGGACATTCTGTGAAACATTCTGAAATTTTAGATGACTTAACCCACAACATATGTGAAAACCATTATCTGTAACTACAAACTTCTGATTTCTTGGGAGACTAGACTTGTTTCCCAAGTAGTAAACAGAATTAAATGCCAGAACTCAGAAGTCTAGCATGGAAGCCAGGCCCGGTGGCTCACACCTGTAATCCTAGCTACTAAGGAGGCTGAGATCTGAGGATCAAGGTTCAAAACCAGCCCAGGTACTTAAGTCTGTTACTATCTCCAGTTAATCACTAGAAAGCCGGAAGTGGGGCTGTAGCTCCAGAAGTAGGACATTAACCTTGAGCTGAAGAAATCAAGGACAGCACCCAGGCCCATTGATCAAGACCCACAACCGACAATAAGTCTAGGATAGAACAAGTAAGCCAAATCCTATTTAAATACCAAACAAGAAAAAACAGAATCTGAAACTTTTCCACAATAATAAAAAGGAGTTGCAGATATTCAATAATCAAAATGTTTAAGGTATTAGGGCCACTTCCAAATAACTCACTAACTTTGCTGGCTTACACTTCATTTGACATTGGCTCACCTTATAGTATTTCAAGACAGCCAGTTTAACCTTCTTTCTCTTATGTTTGTTCTTCTTGGGAGTGGTGTAAGACTTCTTCTTCCTTTTCTTAGCACCACCCCGAAGTCTCAACACTAAATGAAGAGTGGACTCCTGTTTAATGAAAGGAGAGAACGAGACAGGCATTTTATTACTGGATCAGTGAACAGACATTAGGAATTTACAACAGCACTTTGTTAAGATCTTGCGGGAGAAAGCAAACCTTTTGAATGTTGTAATCAGATAAGGTGCGCCCATCTTCCAGCTGCTTACCAGCAAAGATCAGTCTCTGCTGATCAGGAGGAATTCCTAGAAAACCACATCCACAAAACAAATTACTCTGGATTTACAAAGCAATGATTCGAATTCAACGATTACCAAACTACAAGCAAGACATCTTTCTACATATCCAGACATTCTGGCAAACATGTTTTTTCACTTTGTAAATTACAAAGCAACGTAAGAAATAACTCAACACAACCCATGGTAACTGTTCGGCAGGAATTCTAATCTAAGTGGCTCAGTGTTTAAAACTTTTGTTTACCGACACCATCCCAAAGCATTGTCACTTTGACCTCCCACCCTAATAAGACACGCTTAGCACCACGGATTAACTAGGAAACTACTTGCCTTCCTTATCCTGGATCTTGGCCTTGACATTTTCTATAGTATCCGAGGGTTCAACCTATGAGTTTTAAGATTAAAAAAAAAAGCATATTGGTTGCATAATTAAGAACAAGGAACATGACGGGCAAAGAGCCGAACGAGGGCGGGAATACTAAGGCCCACGCGACAAAGCTCCCCGCGTCAAGTCCCTCCAAGCACCATCCTCCCCAGCGCTGGAAGGGCGGCCGGGAGCCTCGTGCGCACGGCTCGCGATGCAGGCCCGGTTTCAATGGGGCCTCACTGCTAGGAGTGTGCAGGTCCAGCCCACCCTAGCCTCCGCTCTGCTCCGCTCCGAGGCTAACCGGCCCGCAGAACCCCCGTCGGGAGCGTCCGAGGGCCAGGCAGCGGCGCTCCTCTCGGGCCTCGCCCCGAAGTGCACCCGAGGACCTCACTCGGGCCTCGGCCTCCTCACACCGCCAGGCCCGTACCTCGAGTGTGATGGTCTTCCCCGTAAGGGTTTTGACAAAAATCTGCATCCTGGCGGTGGTCCCACCTGAAATCGAGGGAAAGGAAGAGACTGGTTAGATCGGGGGACGCCAGGGAGGACGGCGCACGAGCCGCCCGCCGGAGCCCACCCCAGAGCACACGCTCACCGCTGATGGCGGATCGGAAAGGAAGGGAGCCGCGCCGCCCCACGGGGTTTCCTGTCTGTAGGTCCCGCCCCTTAGGTGGCCACGGCAAATGCCGTGCTGAAGCTGTGATGGCTGTCTAACAGACTGCCAGACTGTGTCCGGAATCGTGCTTCACTTCCCAAGTCTGAACTCGCCTCCCTCTGTAGTCCTCAGAACGCTCTCGAAATGGCACACAGGAACACATTTTTAATGCCTTGTAAAGATTTCACGCAATCCACGTGGCCATGGGGGTCTTTCAAGGGAAGGTGGGGAATGTGGAAACCGGGAAAAGTGAGGAAGAAAAGGCAAGTGTCTTCTGGGAAGTGTAGTTTTCCACTGCTTTCTTCTAACTAGGACTACGAGTCCCAAGATGCAGTTCATGTGTCGGCTCCTTAGTTACTGTCTGTAAGCTTATGGGAGAGAGGGATTCAGGTGAGGGCGGGAGCTTTAGGGTAGAATAGTGGTTTCGGGAGGTGGAACTGGGCTAGAAATGACTGGAAAGAAAGGTCGAAGGGGACAGGAAAGAGGCGTGGTGCACCCAAAGTGTGGTTCCCCGACGTAGC
Source organism: Megascapheus bottae (assembly GCF_031878675.1). Lineage (NCBI taxonomy): Eukaryota > Metazoa > Chordata > Mammalia > Rodentia > Geomyidae > Megascapheus > Megascapheus bottae. The sequence continues at coordinate 46,312,004 of NC_143515.1, forward strand.
GAGAGGCTCAAGGTCAACAAGCCCCCGGATGCTCTCTGGGCCTCTGGGAAAGAAATCCCTTGCCTTCTCCATCCTATGGATTGAAAAAGTTTCCCCCTAAAAGGAGTAAACATTTTTGACGGGGATTAATATTCGATTTTAAGATTTTTTAATTGTTAAGGATAACTTCTTTTTTCCTCTCTTGCAGTATTACCAAAGTTTCTTGGCTCTGTTACAAAAGGAGATCGAAATTCTCCATTTCTCTGGTGACCAGTGCCGTAGGTCGGGACTTAGGTCCGTTCAGGAAATGAATAAACATGCAGTTCTCCCTCCCATCCTTAGTAGAAGTGACAAGGAATTTTTGGAAAGTATGCAAAGATACATAGTTACAGAAGTGGAAAAGGTGGGCTGTACTGAGGAAGGACCCGCTGATGAATATTACATCATTTACCGAAATGTTTTTGATAAGGTATAGTGTTTTTAGTTGTCACGGGGTAGAAAGGACCTGTCTTTAGCGACTGACATTCCTGCTGTAATCATTAGAACCACTGCTTGTCTGACCACATTCTGTTTGTCATTTTGAGAAATTTTGCCCTGTTTATCAGAAAGGGGGGCATGGGAATTGCTGGATTTATATTTCCTGGCTGTTAATGAGTGTTTCAGTTCGTTTAGCTGATCGACAGCTTGGATGTGTCTTCTGATCATCATTTGAACCATCTTAAGGGTTTCTCTCCTTTGTTAGATTGTAAACAAGAATCTGGTTTGATTGTGGTATCACTAAAGTCTTGGTTTAGATTTAGTCCAGTGGAAAACGTTCAGTCCTCAGCTCTACCCCCCTTCCCACCTCCCACCCCCCCAAAAAAGAAAGAAAAGAAAAGGCTAAAATCAGCCGGGCGGCGGTGGCTTTTGCCTGTAATACTAGCTACTCGGGAGACTTGAGATCCGAGGATCACTGTTCAAAGCCAGCCCGGCCCAGGACCTTGAGACTCTTATCTCCAATTAACTACCAGAAAACTCTAAGCTGCTCTGTGGCTCAGAGGTAGAGCACAGTCTTGAGCTGAAGGGCTCAGGGATAGCGCCCAGGCCCAGAGTTGGAGCCTTACAACTGACAAAAAGAAAAAAGAAAAGAAAAAAAATTGGTTTAAATGTGATTTAGCATATTCATTAAGATCAAGAGCCAGGTGAGGTGCCACATGCCTGTAGTCCTAACTGCTGGGGAATCCGAAACTGGAAGATTCCTCAAAACCAAGAGTTGGAGGCTACCATGGGCAATTCTAGGCTATAAATAAATAACTATGGTAGAATAAGGGACCTGTTGAAACTTATCATTGGGAATAATAGAAATAGACTAGAAAATGTTACATAACATAATTTTATATATATAACAAGCTTGATTTTTACTCCTTTCATTGTTATTGTTGTTGCCAGTCTTGGGGCCTGAACTCAGGGCCTGAGTGCTATCCTTGGGCTTTCTCAAGACTAGAGCTCTACCATTTGAGCCACAGCACCATTTCCAGCTTTTCTATGTATTTGGTACCGAGGAATCAAATCTTGGGCCTTCGTGCATGCTGGGCAAGCACTCTACTACTAAGCCAAACTCCCGGCTTGACTTTACTCTTTATAAATAATTGTGTTCCTCATAAAGATTACAATGTTCTCGTATATCCTAACATTTGCCTAGCTTTAAATATTTTACACATGCCCAGAACATTCTGACAATAAAAACGTGACATTAATATCTTTTCCTTTTTGCATAATTAAAATGCTTACTTGAAAACTTCAGTAAACTATTGGTCTTTGAGTAAAAGGGCCATAGGCTGAATCAGTTTTTTGCTTCATTGTTAAAATACTATATACTATGAGTCTGATTTTTTTTTCTATATAAAATCTCAGTAGCCCACCACCAGTGGCTCACGCCTATAATCCTAGCCTACTCAGGAGGCTGAGATTTGAGGATCACAGTTTGAAGCTAGCCAGGCAAGAAAGCCCATGAGACTCTTATCTCCAAATAACCACCCAAAAAGCTGGAATTAGAGCTATGACAAGTGGTAGAGTACTAGCCTTAAGCTTAAAAGCTCTAGGTCGCACGTAGGCCCTGAATTCAAGCCCTAGGACTGGCACAAAAAAGCAAACATAGTGTGCACAGCATAGAGTAGTGATACTTATATGTAAAAGTGTAAACTGATCTTCCTTCTTTTCAAATCATCCAGAAGAAAAACTGTCTTGTAGAATTGGTACCTTGGAGCTGGGTGCTGGGTGCAGTGGCTCATGCCTGTAATCCTACCTACTTGGGGCTGAGACCAAGGTTCAAAGCCAGCCTGGGCACATATACCTGAGACTTTTTTTTTTTGCCAGTCCTGGGCTTGAGCTCAGGGCCTGAGCACTGTCCTTGGACTTTCTCAAGGCTAGAGCTCTACCACTTGAGCCTCAGCACCACTTCCATTTTTTTCTATGTATGTGGTACCGAGGAATCAAACCCAGGTGATTATACATGCTAGGCAAGCACTCTACCACTAGGCCAAACTCCCAGCCCAGGACCTGAAACTCTTATCTCCAATTAACCTCCAGAAAATGGGAAGTAGGGCGTGGTGCAAGGGTTAGGCAGCAGCCTTGAACTGAAGACCTCAAGGAGAGTGCCCAGGCTGAGCTCAAGCCCCATGACCAACAAAAAAAAAAAAAGAAAGAAAGGAAAAAATAAAATCTCCCAGTGTACCAATTCTTCATTATTAGATATGTATTTGATAAATTTTTAAAGAATGGTAGTGTTTTGAGTATGTGTCATAACTACCAAGAGTCATGCTGAGCTTGTGGCATTATCACAATGAACCCTACCCCTTATACTATATATTTTACTTGCTTTGCATGCCTGAATGCTGCCACTTGTTTGTTTGTTTTACTGAAGAGCTGTCTGCTTTAAGAATAGTTAAGAGCTGGGGCTGGTTGTTTAGCCTAGTGGTAGAGTGCTTGCCTAGCCTGCACGAAAACCCATGTTCAATTCCTAGGTACCACGTGCAGAGAAAAGCTGGAAGTGGTGCTGTGGCTCAAATAGTAGAGTACTAGCCTTGAGAAAAGTCCAAGGACAGTGCTCAGGTCCTGTGTCCAAGCCCAGGACTGGCAAAAAGAAAAGAAAAGAAAAGCTAGAGCTGGGCACTGGTGGCTCATGCCTGTAATCCTACCTACTTAGAAGGCTGAGATCAGGATCACAGTTCAAAGCCAGCCCCTGGACATAAAGTCCCTGCTACTTATCTCCAGTTAACCACCAGAAAGCTGGAAGTGGAGCTGTGGCTCAAGCACTAAGAGGGCTAACCTTGAGCTGCAGAGCTCAGGAACAGCGCCCAGGCCTAGAGTACAAGCTCCACGATCTACATAAAAGAAAGAAAAAAGAACAGAACAGCTAGTAATAGTGATGTCACTTTGGAGTTGACCTTGGTAAATTTAATTAATTTATTTATTTAAATTTTTTTTTTTTGCCAGTTGTAGGGCCCGAACTCAGGGCCTGAGCACTGTCCTTGTGCTTTTTTCAAGGCTAGAGCTCTATTTGAGCCACAGCACCACTTCTGGCTTTTTCTTCATATGTGGTACAGAGGAATCAAACCCCAGCCTTCGTGCATGGTAGGCAAGCACTATACCACTAGGCCAAATTGCTGGCCCAGTAAATTTAATTCTTAAGAGAAAACACATGAAATTAAATATAAAAAGTAATATTTACTTATATTACCCATTCTCCCTTTTTCTCATCTCTCCAAGATTTTTTTTTTGTCAGTCATAGGACTTGAATTCTGGGCATGGGCGCTGTCCTTGAGGTCTTCAGCTCAAGGCTACCACCCTACCCTCTCCAAGATTTTGTACATTGCATCATTATAAATCGTATGTTTGTTTGCATGATAATTCTATTCTTCAGAACTGGGAATTTAATAATTTTAGCAAATAGACATTTTTGTTGTAGTTTGTTTACTTCTTTCTTTCTTTCTTTTTTTTTTTTTTGCCAGTCCTGGGCTTGAGCTCAGGGCCTGAGCACTGTCTTTGGACTTTCTCAAGGTCAGAGCTCTACCACTTGAGCCTCAGCACCACTTCTGGCTTTTTTCTATATGTGGTACCGAGGAATCGAACCCCGGTCTTCATGCATGCTAGGCAAGCACTTTAACACTAGGCCAAACTCCCGGCCCCATCTTTCTTTCTTTCTTTCTTTCTTTCTTTCTTTCTTTCTTTCTTTCTTTCTTTCTTTCTTTCTTTCTGTCTATCATGAGGCTTGAACTCTGAGCCTGGGTGCTATCCCTAAGCTCTTCAGTTTAAAGTAATGCTCTACCATTTGAGTCACAGCGCCACTTCAATTTTCTGGTGGTTAATTGGAGATAAGAGTCTCAAGGACTTTAGTCCCCAGGCTGGCTTTGAACTATAATCTTTAGATCTCAGCCTCCTGAGTAGGGTTGCAGGCGTGAGCCATTGGTGCCTATCTCTTGTAGTTTTTTTATTATTATTATTATTTCTTTTTTCTTTTTCTTTTCCTTTTTTTTGGGGGGGAGGTGTCATAGGGCTTGAACTCAGCCTGGGTGCTGTCCCTGAGCTCTTCAGCTCAAGGCTACCACTCTACCCTTGAGCCAAGCCCCACTTCCCATTTTCTAGAGGTTAATTGGAGATAAGAGTCTCAGGCCCTTTTGTGCTCAGGCTGGATTTTTAAACCTTGATCCTCAGATCTCAGCCTCCTGAGTTGAAGTATTACAGGCTGAGCCACTGTACCAGCTTCAGTTTTTTAATTTCATAATTTTACATATTTGGTTATTAATGATCAGAATTAAATGATTCGATTACTTCCTCTGACACGCTTTCTCTTTTGGAAGGATGTAGTTGACCAGAAAATAATAGTGTCAACTTGCATCTCTAACTACTTGAAAGTAAATACAAAATTGTGTCTTATGTAATTGACTTGAAGAATTACACTTGAATCAAAATAGAGAGGGCCTGAAACTCATATTCTCAAAGATAAGGCCACACTGTAGAGTGTGAAAAATACAAGGAATACCAAAGCTGAAAGATTAAGCTTCTATAGAGTTCAGTGTCTCATGGGGGCAACTGGACAGAGCATTTGTACTCCTAATAGTTTTACAGATAGTTGTACAAATGAACACCATTCCTCTTCCTTCCAAAATCCATGCACCAAGTAAGTATAGCTAGGATTTTCTTGGGTTTATAACGTTTGTAGAGGCCAACAATATTATAATATTATAAAAGAATTGAATAGGCTGGCTGTGAGGGAATACTGGAAAGGCTAGTTTAATTTCTTTTTTTTTTTTTTAAGCCAGGGGCTGGTGGCTCATGCCTATAATCGTAGCTACTCAGGAGGCTGAAATCTGAGGATCACTGTTCAAAGCCAGCCCAGGCAGGAAAGTCTGTGAGACCCTTATCTTCAAATTAACCAGCATAAAACTGGAAGTGGTGCTGTGGCTCAAGTGGTAGAGCACTAGCCTTGAGTTGAAGAGCTCTGAAACAGTGCCCAGGCCCAGAGTTCAAGCCCCAAGACCAACCCCCTTCCCCCCAAAAAAGGCATATTGGTAGACTTGAGAATTTTCAGGGAATGCTAAAAATGTGGTTTGGGGATAAAGTTACCTGTAGTATTTTTGGGTCAGACTGATAGCCATCTGCGTTCTACCATGGGATGCAACTTTGCATTCTCTAATGCATTTTGTGTTTCTTTTAGCAAACTGCCAAGGACATGGATCAGTTGTATTAGCTCCCCTTATATCTGAATTGTCATGGGTTGTTGGAGCATAGCACAGTGAAGGATGGCTAAGAGCTGCTGTGGCCTCTATTAAAGTGTCTTGATTGGGTAAATAGGGTTATGGCTATGTAAAAACAAACAAGCAATAAGAACAAAATAATAGCCAATATTTTCTGCTCAGATGCCCTTTTTCTGATACTTGCTACTAATGAATAGTTTCCTAATATCATTTTTTGTGTGTATATATGTTGGTCCTGGGGCTTTAACTTGACCTATGCTCTTGAGCTTTTTTGCTCAAAGTGAACACTCTCTCTCTTGAACTACAGCTCTACTTCTGGTTTTTTGTTGCTTAAATGGAGATGAATTTCACAGGCTTTTTTGCCTGGGCTGGCTTTTCTCAAACAAAGATCCTCAGATTTCATTCTCCTAAGGAGCTATGTTTACAACATATGCAATAGCTTTTTCTATTGTATCTTTTTTGATAGACTCAGCCCAGGTAGAAAAGTCCCTGAGACTTTTATCTCCAATAAACTACTAAAAAAGAAGTGTCACTGTGGCTTAAATGGTAGAGCACTAGCCTTGAGCTCAAAGCTCAGAGATAATGCCCAGGCCCTGAATTCAAGCCCCAGGACCAGCAGAAAGAGAGAGAGAGGGGTGGGGGGAGATTTCTGTGTGTGTTGTAATGATCCACAAAGAGCATATATGCATTAAGTACTATATTTATTGCCTAATTATGTTTGGGTTTGCTGTAAAATTTTACATTTATAACAACCGTGTTTCATTTAAAAATATAAATGTAATGCTATCTGAAATGTTTTTGATCCATAATTTTGTAAAAAAAAAATCAGTACCATAGGCACACAAATCATATTTCAGGTTATAGAGTATGTCACTGCATACAAATCCATTCTTACTTCAATCAAAAAAGAGTATGATACCTTTATTGAGACAGTAAAGAAAGACCAAAGAACTTCATTTTGTCTTCATGGAAAACTCAAAGTTTTGGCAGCGGAGCCTACAGCTTTAATATATCACCAGAAAAGAAAAAGCCAACTTGAAGAAAAGTGAGTATATTAGTAAGTTGTCAAAAAGTTCATCTTTTCAATTTCTTATTTCTGAAATTCGACTTAACTTTTGTTTTATTTATTTATTATTTCAGAAACAGGTGCTGCTATGCAGCTTACACTGGCCTCAAACTTGCTCTGTAGCAGAGACTGGCTTTGAACTCAACAGGCTGCTGCCTTAGCCTCCTGCCTCAGACGTGGGATTATAGGCATATATCACCATGCTCAGATTTAATTTTGCCAGTCCTGGGCTTGCACTCAGAGCCTGAGCACTGTCCTTGGGCTTTCTCAAAGTTAGAGCTTTATCACTTGAGCCATAGTACCACTTCTGGCTTTTTCTGTGTATGTGGTAATGAGGAATTGAACCTTGGTCTTCATGCATGCTATGAAAGCACTCTACCACTAAGCCAAACTCCCAGCCCTTAATTTGATTTTTATTTAAAAGTCATATTTTTGTTATCCTCTTCTACTAACTGCTTTTTACATACTTCAAGTAAAATATTAATTTTGTTTATGGATTTTATACCTCAATATAATTGGAGGTACATTATGGTATCATAAAATGAAGAATGTAAGTCAGTAGTTCTTTCAGGTAATTTCTTATATGGAAGATTTGCTGGTCTAATTTCTGAATTGCTATCTGAATCATAGCAGATTACAGGAATCAATCCTATAATGCACAAAGGTAAGTAATCTACTGAGGAGGATAGAATGATCACTCTTGTTGAATAGTTTCCTATTTGCTAACTTCAGCAAATGATAAATTACTTTTCATAGACTTCAAATTAAAGGTAGTAAATTATATAAAGTTTGGCCTCCATTTCTGGTAACATGGCCAACTACTTGTTAGGACAGACCTACTTCTTAAGAAAAAAATTTGCTTTTTCTCACAGCTCTATTTGTGGTTTTTAGATGTTAATTATAAATAAGAGTCTCCAAAGGAACATAGGCTCAGTGTTTTCCCTCATTTGTCATAATCAGTAGAAACCTTGGGCTGTCCTAGCAGAGATTTACAATAGAACAAAACCTAGATACATAAGGCCATATAAAATGACACTAAATGATATAGAAACAAAAGCCATACAATGAGTGATTGTTGTCTTTAATGTACTATATTATCTCTCATCTCTTTTGCTGTCCCTTGGTTATCTCATATTATTACAGTATTTCACCTGGTTATTTGATGTATTCTATATATGCGTATTTGGTTATTTGAAGTTGGATAGGGAAAGGAGGAAAACAAGATGAGGGGTCGGGGTGGGGGGAGGTAAATGGGGACCAAGACATGAGAAAGGGTATCAATGTATGTGAAGTAATGCACTTTCTATCTGGTGAATATAATGTAACCCTTCTATTAATTACAATAAAAATATATGTAATAAATTTTAAAAATCTGCTTTTTCTCTTGGGTGGGACATTATGCCTTCCCTTACATAAAGTTTTGTTTAATACTTTTTTGAATGCTGATGCAGTCAACAGTGTCTTTAAAGATGCTTTAGCAGCTTTAAACTAATGACTGGTAGCACAGGCCTGTAGACCTGTAATCCTAGCGCTCAAGTGAGCAAGTGAGGTAGGAGAATCAGGTTTGAGGACAGCTTGGTGTACAAAGTGAACTTGAGGCCAGCCTGCACCACAGCAAGACCGTGTCTCACCTCACCTCCTCCCCAAAAGGTCTGATGACCTTCAGTTTTAGATTTCTCTGTGATGCAGAATAAAAGGCAAAGCCTAACCAGGTGCTGGTGGCTCACACCTGTAATCCTAGTTACCCAGAAGGCTGAGATCTGAGGATCTCAGTTCAAAGTCAGTCAGGGCAGGAAAGTCTATGAGACTTAGCTCCAGTCAATCACTAAAAAAACAGAAGTGAATTGTGGCTCCAAGTAGTAGAAGACTAGTCGAGCACAAGAGTACAGGGAGAGTGCCCAGGTGCAGTTCAAGCCCTACGTGGAAAAAAAGCCAGAAGGGGGGTGGGGGGAGGGAAACGGGTACCAAGACATGTGAAAGGGTATCAATGTATGTGAATTAATGCACCTTCTATCTGGCAAATATCATGTAACCCTTTTACTAATTACAATAAAAAATAAATAAGTAAAAAATCCTGTCAGGTTACCAAAAAAAAAAAAAAAAAGCCAGAAGGGTTGTTGTCCAGTGGGAAATCCTCCTCACGCAAAGCTATGCATGCTTAAACCTTAGTAGAGGGCCAGGAGTATGGCCTAGTGGTGGAGTGCTTGCCTAGCATGCACAAAGACTCAGGTTTGATTTCCCTGGTACATTAAAAAGGCTGGAAGTGGTGAAGTGTTGCTGTGGCTCAAGTGGTAGAGCAAAAGCCTTGAGAAGGCCCAAGGACAGTGCTTAGGCCCTAAGTTCAAGCCCCAGGACTGGCAAAAAGAAAACCTTAGTAGAAATATACCAGGAACTAATTGTAAAAGCCTGGAGACTGCAGAGAAAATTACTTTTTACTCATCAGACTTCTAATGAGTTCAAGGATTCTTTGGGGGGTGATATGTTCTGAAATAAAATGGTGGTGATGAATACATGATGTTGTGAATACTAAAATTCACTGGGTTTTAAATTATGTGAATCATATCAATAAAGCTATTGTAAAAGAGATAGAGGACAGAGAGAAAGTCGTATCTAATCACAGCTCTAAAAGGGAAGAGAATATGGGACAGAGATAATACTTCTGATTCATCTAATAGCTATGAGCTGCAAATATTTACCTTAGTTCTTTGCTGATGTAATAAACTGAGGCTTTGAGGCAGGGAATCTGTCTAGATGTGCTGTAGCACCAATAAATGTCTTTGAAAGAGACAGAAGGACCAATGACACAGGCAGTGGAGAAGACCCTATGACCCTGGCAGCCGAGTTGAAGTTTGACAGCCATGGAGCTTTTGCAGCCCCTGAAGGAAGAAGCAAGACACTGCTCCTCCTCTAGAGTTTCCAGGGGGACCCCCTTACAGCATTTGATTGTGGTCTAGTTCAGCTTCCAGAAAAGTAAGAAAGAGAGTATACATTTCTATTGTTTTCAATCACTAAGTTGTGTTTGTTTGTGCCAGTCCTGGGCTTGGAGCTCAGGGCCTGAATACTGTCCTTGGGCTTTCTCAAGGCTAGAACTCTACCACTTGAGCCACAGCACCACTTCTGCTTTTTCTATGTATGTAGTACCCAGGAATTGAACTGGGTCTTTGTGTATGCTAGGCAAGCACTCTACCACTAGGCCAAACTCCCAGCCCCTCTCTAAGCTCTTTTGCTCAAGGCTAGCACTCTACCACTTTGAACCATAATACCACTTAGGGTTTTCTGGTTTTTCTTTTTCTTTTTTTTCCCTGCCAGTCCTGGGCTTGAGCTCAGGGCCTGAGTACTGTCCTTGGACTTTCTCAAGGCTAGAGCTCCACCACTTGAGCCTCAGCACAATTTCCGGCTTTTTTCTATGTATGTGGTAGTGAGGAATTGAACCTGGGTCTTTGTGCATGCTAGGCAAGCACTCTACCACTAGGCCAAACTCCTAGCCCCGGTTTTCTGGTTTTTAATTGGAGATGAGAGTCTTATGGACTTTCATGGCTGGCTGGCTTGGAACCAGGATCTTCATATCACAGCCTTTTGAGTTGGCCAAGGAATACGTGTGTATGTGTATATGTGTGTGGCCAAATTATGCTTCACACAGATTGCTAAAGGTGCTAAAAATCAGTATTAAATTTGATTAATGTTCTGAAAGAAATTGTTCCCTACTTGTGAGATCTGTTAACTTTTTCAGGGCATTTTAAAATTTTCCACCTAGTATATAATGGTTTGAAATAAAAATTAGCCAAGACAAAGCAATGATTTAACTTTGCCAATCCTGGGGCTTGAACTCAGGGCCTGGGCATTGTCCTTGAGCTTTCTCAAGGCTAGCACTCTATCACTTGAGCCATAGCACTACTTCCAGCCTTTTCTATGTATATGGCACCAACGAATTGAACCCAGGGCTTTGTGCATGCTTGGTGAGCATTCTACCATTAGGCCACACTACCAGCCCAGCCCACTGTTTATTTCTTTTTTTTTTTTTTTTTGCCAGTCCTGGGGTTTGAACTCGGCCTGAGCACTGTCCTTGGGCTTTCTCAAAGCTAGCACTTTACCACTTGAGCACTTTACCAGCTTTTTTTCTGTACATGTGATACCAAGGAATCAAACCCAGGGCTTCCTGCATCCTAGGCAAGCACTCTATCACTAGGTCATGCTCCCAACTACTTAATTAAGGCTGGGAATATGGTTTAGAAGTAGAGTGTTTGCTTAGCATGCATGAAGCCCTGAGTTCAATTCCTTAGTACCACATAAACAGAAAAATCTGGAAGTGGTACTGTGGCTCAAGTGGTAGATCCCTGGAGTTGAGCAAAAGAAGCTCAAGCCTGTAATTCTAGCTACTCAGGAGGCTGAGATCTGAGGATCAAGGTTCAAAGCCAGCCTGGGCACAAAAGGACCTTCTACTGACTTATCTCCAGTTAGCCTCTAGAAAACGGGGAAGTGGGACTTGGCTCAAAGATAGGGCGGTAGCCTTGAGCTGAAGAGTTCAGGGACAGCACCCAGGCAGAGTTCAAGCTCCATGACCCACCAAAAAATAAATAAAAAGGAAGCTCAGGGATAGTGCCCAGGCCCTGAGTACAAACCCCAAGACTGGCAACAGGAAAAAAATTAAATATTAAAAAAATTCTTTCTGTTTTTCAGAATCAGAATGATTGAAAATAATTCCTTGATGATTCAATTGCAAATAAATCAAGTCAAAACGCATAGGGCCAAGTGTGAGAAAAAAGAAGTAAAATATTACTGTTTATCCAAAGAACCTTCAAAAATGATTCCAGGTACTGAATTCAGTTTATTTTAAAGGCATTGAGCATATTAGAATATTTCCAGTTAGTACCTATCATATAAATTAGTATGAATATGTGGACATGTGTGCATCTTCCAGTGGGTATGTTATGCAAACAACTCAATCATAGTTCTAGGTACCACATGGAATGAAAAAAACTGTAAAATATCCCAAAAGATTGATCCAGACTGGAACTCAGCCAGACTAGGTTACATAAAGTATAATGTCTACTCTCAAGCATGTTTTTTTTTTTTTTTTTGGTCAGTCATCGGGCTTGAACTCTGGGCCTGGGCACTATCCCTGAGCTCTTCAGCTAAGGCTACCGCCCTACCCCTTGAGCCACAGCACCAGTTCCAGTTTTCTGATGGGTAATTGGAGATAAGCATCTCATGGACTTTAGGGACTTTAGTACCTTGGCTGGCTTTGAACTGTGGTCCTCAGATTTCAACCTTCTGAGTAGCTAGGATTACAGGCATGAGCCACCTCGCCATGCCTCACACATGGTTTTTGCATCAGGATCAGCATCACCATCAACAGGGAACTGTTTGGAAATGCTAATTTGGGGCATTATCACACATTTAATGTGTCAAAATCTTAGTGACTGAGGTCAACAGTGCTTTATTAAGTTCTGGTTATTCTGATATACTCTACTGGCATATGTATGCAAAGCTGTGGTGCATTAGTTTTGATAAACATGACTGATGTTGATATCAATATATATATATATATATATATTGATTGTATAACTTTAAAATACTTCCTTTCTTTTTCCAGTCCTGGGCTTGAACTCAGGGTCTGGTCACTGTCCTTGGACACTTTTTGCTAAAGGCTGGCATTCTGCCATTTGAGCCACAACACTACTTCTGGCTTTTTCTGTCTATGTGGTTCTGGGGAATCGAACCCAGGGCTTCATGCATGCTAGGCAAGAATGCTACCACTAGGCCATGCTCTCTGCCCTTTAGTATAATATTTCCTGCATTAAAAACTAGATTATATCCTGGAATTCATTCAAGATTTAAGAAATTTATATGATTTACATCCATATGAAAGGTAGAAGGAATTGGCAATCTTCTGGAGAAAGCAGACTTTGAAAGTAAGTAATAATATTTAGAACTGAAAGATTATTACGTTAGTATTTATCCAGAGGTAAAATCAATCAGTGGAAATTCTGCAGAGCTAGATTTGCTCTAAATAGAAGTTATGCCTTCTTCTATAAAGAGCTACCCTATATTAGAGCATTTCAACAAAATTTGAGTGAACTTCTATTTGATAAAAGTATAGAATAAAGCCAGCACAGTAGCTACTCAAGAGGCTGAGATCTGAGGATCAAGGGTCAAAGCCAGCCTGGGCACAAAAGGACCTGAGACTCTTTTCTGCAGTTAACCTCTAGAAAATGGGAAGTGGGGCTTCAAGGGTAGTGCTGTAGCCTTGAGCTGAAGAGCTCAGGGACAGTGCCAGACCCAGAGTTTAAAAAAAAAAAAAAAAAGAAGTATGGAGTAGATTCACTTTCAAATAAAAACTTATGATTAGCAAACAGCCACTGTTGGTTGATTCAAGCCTGTAATCCTAGCCACTCAGGAAGCTAGATTTAAGGGTTGAGGTTTGAAGCCACCCAGGGAGAAAAGTTTGTAAGACTTTTATTTCTAGTTCACCAGTAAAATGCTGGGACTAGAGGTTTGGCTTAAGAGGTAGAATACCAGCCTTGAGTGAATAAGCAATATGAGAGCTCCAAGCTCTGAGGTCAAGCCCCAGTACTGTCACACAAAATAATTGTGATTAGCAAAGGCCAAATAATATGAATGAGTACAGAGTAAACAAATTGACTAACTGCCAGAAAGATTCAAAGTAATACTTTTAATTAAGATACAGTAGGGTTAATCTGGGAGGTGGTATGGAAGAGGGAAATTTTGAGCTGTGTCTTAAAGTCAACAGTTGGCCTGTATATGAAAGGAAGACATTTGAAGTTGTGTATGTTATGAATAATGAGTAAAGAGGAGAGATGACTAAAGATTTGGCAGGCATTATAATTTTGTATTGGAAAAAATAAACTGATAACCCTAGCATTAACTTTGATAAAGCAATGGAAAATTTGGTTACAGATAAATCTATTGTTAAAATAGTCATTGGATGGAGAGGCTTGGTGTTATAGAATAGCAATAAACTTCAAGGATTTTCAGGCTGTGTTGATGAGGTCATTAGGAAAAACATCTTTCAAAAAGATAATGTTTATGTGTTCTCCCAATGATCAACTGGACTGAGTTATTTAAAATCGCTAGCTATATTTATTATTTTTTAGTTACTGAGATGTGGAACTCAGGACCTCAAGCTTGAGTGCTCTACTACTTGAATAACACTTCCAGTCCTTTTTACTAGATATATCTGGCTAACCTGGGCTATGATCGTCCTATTTAAGCTTCCTATACAGCTAGAATGACAGGTGCACGCCACTTTACAATGCTGTTAATTAAGAGAGGGTCTCATAAACTTTTTGCCAGGGCTGTCTCAGGACCATGATCTTCTTGATTCCTGCTTCCAAAAAAGCTACCATTGTATGTATGAGCTACTATACCAGTTTTATGCAACTTCTACTATGTTCAGTAAGCTACAGGTATAGCTACCACGGCTGGCACAGGCCTTGTGGTGTGTGTGTGTGTGTGTGTGTGTGTGTATGTGTGTGTGTGTGTCTGTACTCTAAAGTTGAGAAGTACAAGTATAATGACAGACCAGGTAAAGATAGCAGAGAGACTCTTACTGAAAAAGCAAATAAAAAGGCCAGGAGTTTGGCCTAGTGGTAGAGTGCTTGCCTAGCATGCACGAAGACCCAGACTCAATTCCTTGGTATCACATACGGAGAAAAAAAAAGCCAGAAGTGGTACTGTGGCTCAAGTGGTAGAGTGCTAGCCTTGAGAAAGCCCAAGGACAGTGCTCAGGCCCTGAATTCAAGGCCCAGGACTGGCAAAAAAAAAAAAAAGCCAATTAAAAAAAAAAAGTTAAAGGACTGGAGGCATAGCTCCAGTAGTAGAGGACTTGCCTAACATGCACAATAGAAAAAAAAAGTCTATTACTGTTATAAGCTTAAAGATGTGAAGATAGAACAGAGGGTGATAATGTGTACATACTAACACAATGAATTTGATATAAAAATACTAAATGAATATGATTGGAAAATACTAATATAATGAATATGACGAGAATGAAAAATATTAGATGAAATACAGCTAAAATACTTAAAGAAATATATTGCCAAGGGGCTGGGAGTTTGGCCTGGTGGTAGAGTGCTTGCTTAGCATACATGAAGACCCAGATTCGATTCCTTGGTACCACATACATAGAAACAAATCTGGAAGTGGTGCTGTGACTCAAGTGGTAGGCTCTAGCCTTGAGAAAGCCTAAGGACAGTGCTCAGGCCCTGAGTTCAAGCCCCATGACTGGCAAAAAAAAAAGAAAGAAATATATTGCCAATACAAACTTGTATATAAAGGCATGTGGACATGGGAAATAAAAATGATGCAAGGACACATATGACCATAACCATCATAACATGGAACAGTCAGTAACAAGATAGAGTAACCGTAAAATACCTAAAAGCCCAGACACCTGGGCAGAGGAGAAAGAGCATTAGCTAAAGTACCAGCACATCTCTGGGTACCACTGACCCAGGCATAACCAATCCAAATCAAGCAAGGAGTTTGGGCCAGAGAGGAGCAGGCAAGGACCATTATAAGCAAAGGACCCAGAATGAAGGGCAGCACTTCTGCTGGCCTTAACCAAGACTGTGGTTCAAGGATCTTTAGCCTGCAGAAGCTGCTCCTTGCCCGAGAGGACCGATGAGGACTGAGACTCACACGGCAGGACTGGGAGCTGCTTCTAACAACTGATGGGCAGGTCCCATTCCATTCGGGACTAAGAGATGTCAGAGAGGTGAATCCAGCGGGTGTGAAGAACAGGCAGGATAGAATTAGGCAAGTCAGGACTAGAAGATATAACTAGAATATAGTGTTGACTCTGCTAAGCTATGTTAAATCAATAAACCATGTTGCGTCATATTACCTGCTTACTGGTGAATTACTTTGTCTGCTCACGAAAATTATTTTTTCAGAATTTTTTTTCTATTTTTTTTTTTTTGCCAGTCCTGGGCTTGAGCTCAGGGGCCTGAGCACTGTCCTTGGACTTTCTCAAGGCTAGAGCTTTTCCATTTGAGCCTCAGCACCACTTCCGGCTTTTTTCTATGTATGTGGTACCAAGGAATCGAACCCGGGTCTTCGTGCATGTTAGGCAAGCACTCTACCACTAGGCCAGACTTCCAGCCCCTTCAGAATTATTTTTATAACCTAGTAAACCTATTTTACTAATACACTGTTTGAATGCAAGTCATACACATGGACACATGGCTAGGCCTCTGTTTCTTTTCTTACAGGCATGGATATTCAAGACTCTGTCGATTTAAATGCTCTTGGTGAATATATGAAACAGCTTAAGAATAAATATGAAGACATCAAACAAGCTATGTTGATGAAATATATACCAGCTCAGAAAAAGGCTGATTTAGATGAAGAAATGATTCTGTTATTAAAACGACGAGATAAGGCAGAAAATCTGAACCAAAAATTACAGTTTCGGTATAGAAGTTAATTATATGTTTTAAAAATGTGAAGCATTTAGGGCTGGGAGTTTGGCATAGTTGGTAGAGTGCTTGCCTAACATGCACGAAGACCCAGGTTCAATTCCTCGGTACCACATACATAAAAAAATCTAGAAGTGGTGCTGTGGCTCAAGTGGTAGGCTCTAGCCTTGAGAAAGTCCAAGGACAGTGGTCAGGCCCTGAGTTTAAGCCCCATGACTGGCAAAAAAAATGTGAAGCATTTAGCTCGGCACAGTGGCTCAGCCTGTAATACTAACTACTCGGGAGGCTGAGATCTGAGGATTGGGGTTCAAAGCCTCACTTGGGCACTAAAGACCATGAGACTCTATCTCCAATTAACCACTAGAAAATGGAAGTGGGGCTGTGGCTCAAGGGATAGGGTCATAGCCTTGAGCTGAAGAGCTCAGGGACAATGCCCAAGCCCAGAGTTCAAGCCCCACGACTGATGACAAAAAAGAAAAAAGTGAAACATTTATTTGTGCTTATTTTACTATCACACCACTTGATTTTAGGCTTGGTACATACATGTCATTGATGGCTTTTTTTATTAAAGAATTTATTAACATTGATTTTTACATCATATCTCAAATGATGTATTTAACAAACAAGTATTCAAGAAGAGAATCTCTATATACAATCACTGGCACTTAGTTTTTAGAACATAATCAAAATTAGGCTAAGGGTTTGTATATCATAATACATATTAATCTATGTAATAAAACATTATATCTATAGAGTCATAAGTTTTTATGTTTTTAGTTGTGTTTATATTTCCAGTACCATGTCCATAGCATTGGGTATGCAAATATTGAGTCCTCACTCTTGTACTGTTTGTATCTAATAGCCATCATTGATGTTTTTTATCTTTGTAGTTATCAAAGACTACAGATTATTTCATGTGCACTTGAAGTATGGATGACATCTAATATGAGTGGCTCATTTCAAGAGATCGTGGAACAGGTTCAGGAAACCATTGATATACAGGGTAGTTTAATCTGTATTTTATTTTATTTTTGTCAGTCATGAGGCTTGGACTCTGGGCTTGGCCACTGTCCCTGAGTGATTCGACTCTAGGCTACCACCCTATCCCTGGGCCTGGGCGTTGTCCCTGAGCTCTTTAGCTCAAGGCTACTGCCCTACCCTAGGGTCTGGGCTTGCTATTACTAATTCTTTGGCAGTCTAGGCTATAATTTGGAGCTCTGGTTACTCACTGATTTTTACTGCTTTTTGTTTTGTTTTTGTCAGTCATGGGACTTGAACCCTACGCCTGGGCATTGTCCCTGAGCTCTTCAGCTCAAGGCTACCACCCTATCCCTTGAGCCACAGCACCACTTCTGGTTTTTTGGTGGTTAGTTGGAGATAAGAGTCTCATGGATTTTAGTAATTTTAGTGCTGGGTCTGGCTTTGAGCTGTGATCCTCAGTTCTCAGCCTCCTGAGTAGCTAGTATAACAGGTGTGAGCCACTATGCCAGCTTATCTGTATTTTCTAAAATTAGCACAAACAGCAAAAGTCATTTTTACCCTGAAAGCTAAAGAATGATGTTTCTAGGCTGAGTTTAAAGAAAGAAAAAAATAGGCTGTTCACTGGTGGCTTATGCCTAGAATAAGAGGTTGAGATCTGAGGATTTTGGTTCAAAGCCAGCCAAGGCAGGAAAAGTCTGTAACTCTCTTATCTCCTGTTAGCCATCAGAAAACCAGAAGTGGAGTTGTGGTTCAAAGTGATAGAACACAAGCTTTGGGCGAAAGAGCTCAGGAACAGGGCCTGAGTCCAAGGCCCACAGCCACCACCACTGCTGCCACCACCACCACCATCACCACCACTACCAGCAACAACAAAAAAACTTTAGCAAAAATACACTTACTTCTGATAGTTCCCACTTACCCCATGGGTTTATTCCTTCAGTAACTGACAGGTAACTACTAAATAACAGACATAATGAGCCAAAGAGAGAATACCTGACAATGTACTTGAAAATAGAAAAGGCCGGGAGGACACTGAGCTTAGGAAGAGGCTGCTGCTGTTTGAAACCAAAGCAATAAGTTATTAGTATTAAACATGCTTATTTTCTATTAATAAACAACCTTTAATGTCTTATTGTGGTTATTTACAGTTGAAGAAATTGTGGTTGATGACGCTTTTGAGGACAGTCCAAACAAGGCAAAAGAAGCTGAAATTATGCTTTACTACATTGAAAGGCAAACATTTTAAATGCTTTAATTTTTGATACTTAAATAGTATTTACTATTTATTCAATACCTTGATCCAGAGTCTTGAGATTTTGCATTTTGAAAAAGGTATTCTGGGCTGGGACTGTCTCTTAGTGAAAGAGTGCTTGCCTAGCATGCATGAAGCCCTGGGTTTGGTTTCTCAGTACCACATAAACAGAAAAAGTTGGAAGTGGCATTGTGGCTCAAATGGTAGAGTGCTAGCAAGAGAAGCTCAGGGACAGTGCCCAGACCCTGAGTTTAAGCCCTAGGACTGGTGAAAAAAAGAAGGAAGGAAGGAATGAACGAATGAATGAACAAACGAACGAACAAACGAGAGTGGGAAAGAAAAGAAAGAAAAGTGGGGGCCAGGAGTTTGGCTAGTGGTAGAGTGCAATGCCTGGCATGCACGAAGACTCAGGTTCAATTCCTCAGCATCACATACATGGAGAAAAAACAGATGTGGGTTGCTTAAATGTAGAGCTCTAGCCTTGAGAAAGCCCAAGGACAGTGCTCAGGCCCTGAGTTCAAGGCCCGGGACTGATGAAAGAAAGAGAGAGAAAGAAAGGAAGGAAAGAAAGAAAGGGAGGAAAAGAAAAATATTCAAGTTAACAAATTAGAAGTGAAACTAGAACTTTCTTTTGCTTTTTTGCAGATTACAGAAGTCACTTGTACCCAGCAAGAGATAGATTTCTTAGCTAGCTGCTAGTGGCTTACACCTGTAACCCTAGCTACTCAGAGGCTGAGATGTGACAGTTGTGGTTAGAAACCAGCCTGGGCAGGAAAGTCTATGAGACTCTTATTCCAATAAACTATGGAAAAGCCAGAAGTGAAGCTGTGGCTCAAGTGATAGAGTACTAACTTTGAGCAAAAAGAAACTCAGGTCCCAAGACCAACCAAAAAAAAAAAAAGTTAATTCAAAGCCTGTAAAGGTATATATGTAGTTTCTTTCTTTCTGTCTCTTCCTTTTTCCCTTCCTTCCTTCCTTCCTTCCTTCCTTCCTTCCTTCCTTCCTTCCTTCCTTCCTTCCTTCCTTCCTTCCTCTCTCTCTCTCTCTCTCTCTCTCTCTCTCTCTCTCTCTCTCTCTCTCTCTCTCTCTCTCTCTCTCTCTCTTTCCTTATTTATTTATTTTGCCCGTCCTGGGCTTGAGCTCAGAGCCTGAGTACTGTCCTTGGGTTTTTTCCTCAAGGCTAGAGCTCTACCACTTGAGCCACAGCACCACTTCTACCTCTGCTTTTTTTTTTTTCTAAGTATGTGGTACTGAGGAATCAAACCCAAGTCTCCGTGCATGCCAGGTAAGCACTCTACCACTAGGCCAAATTACTAGCTTCATAGTTTCATTATTCTTTTTTTTTGCCAGTCCTGGGCTTGAGCTCAGGGCCTGAGCACTGTCCTTGGACTTTCTCAAGGCTAGAGCTCTACCACTTGAGCCTCAGCACCACTTCCGGCTTTTTTCTATGTATGTGGTAGCGAGGAATCGAACCCGGGTCTTCATGCATGCTAGGCAAGCACTTTAACCACTAGGCCAAACTCCCGGTCCCAGTTTCATTATTCTTATATTCTGAACAGATTTTATCTGCTGAATTCCTTGTTATCATATTATAGAGAAATGGGTAAAGATGACCCATTGTGTTTTCTTACACTGTGTAATGCTTCTCTAAGCCTACCAGTTTTCATGAGAGGAAAAACATTGATGAGAGTAAAAGATTTATATATATTTACTAAATATGACTTTAGGCTACCCCCTTCATGTTCATATTTCTTTGCAATTGTATTTATTAAACCTGTTGAAGACATATGCCATAGGTAGTGTAGTAGAGTCCAAAGTTAACTGTTATAGGTCCTCTGTTAGTCTAATATTTAGTTGAGTAGGGGCAGATACCTTGGCAGAACACTATATCACATAGGCTTTTAAATACTAAGAATAATTCTTGATTTCCAGTTTGGCTGCATCTACATTCAGTGACTATATTCTGTACATTACCCTTATTTGCCCTGATGATGCACAGCAAACAAATAAACCCCCAAATCAGTGTTCATTGTAAGTTCACTCTGATTTCTCATTTTCTATAATTTCCTGTAAGGACCACAGGGATAAACTACAGGTTCACATTCAAAGTAGCAGTATTTTAATCAGACAAAATAAAACAAATACTGGAGTATGAACAACTTACAGATGAATAAATCTAGTTCCAATTTATTAGAGTTGTTTTTTCTATTACACTTAGTTTGTATGCAACATTTCTAATCAGTTTTCTGTCTTTATTGTGTATCATCATAACAAAATGGAATGGCTGTAGACTCAATGAGTTAATCTCCCTTGGTGAATATGAAAATGCAGCATCTTTTGCAGCAAGCAGTCCTTGGAGAATCCTTCACAATATTGGCACAATGAATAAATTTAAGGGTAAGCACCCAAGCATATCTCTCTGAATCTTACAAATATATAGAAATTTTTCTTTGTTTTGGGACCGGGAGTTTGGCCTAGTGGTTAAAGTGCTAGTGGTTAAAGTGCTTGCCTAGCATGCATGAAGACCCGGGTTCGATTCCTCGCTACCACATACATAGAAAAAAGCCGGAAGTGGTGCTGAGGCTCAAGTGGTAGAGCTCTAGCCTTGAGAAAGTCCAAGGACAGTGCTCAGGCCCTAAGCTCAAGCCCAGGACTGGCAAAAAAAAAAAAAAGAAAGAAATTTTTCTTTGTTTTTTCTTGATAGAATGGAAAGAATAATAACCTGAGAGGTATTAATTACCAAGCTATAACATTCAGGGATTTGATTACATTTTCTAACTTGAATTGTGAACTATTTCAGTATGTAGAAAGTATGGAAAACAACTTAGTACTTATATATTCACTATCAAGATTTAATAAGTGTGGATATTTAGTCAATTTTGCTCTCCATTCTTTAAAGGACAACTTTCTTTTGATAAAATGACATACATACAATTATTTGTCTCTCACAACCTCTACTCATCCTTTCTTTTCCCCATACTCCACCCATCCTTTCTTCTCCCCATACTCCACCCTACACTGATTTTTAAAAATGATTATCAGCTGGGCATGGTGGCTCACACCTGCAATCCTAGCTACTCAGGAGGCTGAGATGTGATGATCAAGGTTCAAAGCCAGCCCGGACACAAAAGGACCTGAGACTCTTTATCTCCAATTAACCTCTAGAAAACAGGAAGTGGGGCTTGGCTCAAGAGTAGGGTGGTAGCCTTGAGCTAAAGAGCTCAGGAACAGTGCCCAGTCTGAACTGAAGCCTCATGAACCACACACACACAAAAAAAACTTTGTCATCCCTTGGCTTCTAGATCTCTACCTCTAACACATGGCATAGACAATAATAGTTACTATCTAAAAGCATGAAGTTTCATTTATATATATATTATTAAAGGTTTAGAAAATACAAAGATAAAAGTAGTAATATGAAACAAAAAACGGTTGGGCTGGGAGTGTTGCCTAGTGGTACAGTGCTTTCCTGGCATGCATGAAGCCCTAGGTTCAATTCCTTGGTATGACATACACAGACCAAGCTGGAAGTAGTGCTGTGGCTCAAGTGGTAGAGCGCTAGCCTTGAGAAAACCCAAGGACAATGCCCAGACCCTGAGTTCAAACCCCTGGACTAGCAAAAGAAAAAAAAAAGAGTGAACCATTCCTTGATGTATTTGACTCAAATATTTTCCTTCTGTAGAGGTTGAAAAAATTAGAGGAAAGCCTCATCCATTACTCTCCTATTTTGAGGAAATATTCAGCACAAGTCATGCTTTCAGACGTCCTATTAATAAGGATCTAACCCTGGAAGGAATCAAATGTGGACTATCTGAAAAACGGCTTGATTTAGTGATCAACTGGGTCACCCAGGAAAAGTAAGAAAAATTAACTTTTTAGTTAATTTCAACATTTGGTTAATACTGGTGTTCATCATCAGAGGTATAATAGCATTGTTCTCAATACATTATTCAAGGATTTAATTTAGGTTCTTACAAAATGAGTTAGAAAGCATTTCCCAAACGTTCATGGAATCGTAGTTCCAATTATGGGCTACTTTTTACTTTCTGAGTCATTCAAAATAGGGAAAGTCTAATCACTTAACCCAAATTTAAGAAAGAATGCTTTAGTGGTGTTCTGTGATTTACATTTTTTCAGAAAAGGATAAACATCCTCTGAAAGATTAACTTTGAAAACCTAGTCCCATGAGGTAAGTATTATGCATAGATTTAGTGATTAGATATTACCTTCATTTAGACATTAAAGATCTCATTTTTAATGAGATATGACTTAATTTTAGTAGTGGGGTTAAGCATATTTATTTGCGGGTTTTTTTTATCCATGTTCTCTAATCTGGTCTTAAATCTACCTGCACAAGTTCTTGAGAATGTTAGGAAACAGAGGATACAATGAAGTAACAGGAGGGAAAGGAGATGGACTCCTACCTGGCCTTCTCTCAGGTGGACACAGTCTTACTGTGTTCAAGACTAACCTCAAACTTTCAGTATAGTCCAGGCTGGTCTAAAAATCATAATCCTCCTGCCTCAACCTGCTTTCTTTTTTTAATGTTAGTGCTTTTTTAATGTTAGTTATATATATAGTATATATATTATATTTTATATATGCACATATATATATATATTTTTTTTTTTTGCCAGTCCTAGGCTTGAGCTCAGGGCCTGAGCCCTGTCCTTGGACTTTCTCTAGGCTAGAGCTCTACCACTTGAGACTCAGCATCACTTCTGGCTTTTTTCTATGTATGTGGTACTGAGGAATCGAACCTGGTCTTCATGCATGCTAGGCAAGCACTCTACCACTAGGCCAAACTCCTGGCCCCTGATAGGGATATTTTACTGTTAAATCTCCACATGTGTATAATATGTTCCAATCAATTTTTCCCCTTTTATCACACTCATCTCACCTCAATATTCTGAGTGTGAGAATTACACTTATGTACCACCAACATGGCTCAAAATAATAGCATCTATAAAAGAAATAAATGCTAGCCAGGCGAAGTGGCTCATGCCTGAGATCTAAGGATTGTGGTTCAAAGCCAGCCTGGGCACTAAAGACTGAGACTCTTATCTCCAATTAATCACTAGAAAAGGGGAAGTAGGCTTGTGGCTCAAGGGGTAGGGTTGTAGCCTTGAGCTGAAGGGCTCAGGGGCAGTGCCCAGACCGACAGTTAAAGCCCCATGACCCATTGAAAAAGAGAGAGAGAGAGAGAGAGAGAGAGAGAGAGAGAGAGAGAGAGAGAGAGAGAGAGACAGAGACAGAGACAGAGACAGAGACAGAGAGACAGACAGAGAGATACAGAGACAGAGAGAGACAGAGAGACAGAGACAGAGAGAGACAGAGAGAGACAGAGAGACAGAAAGAGAGAAACAAATGGTAAAAATATTGGTATTATTTGTGTATGCGTGTGCATGTGTGTGTGGGGTGTGTGTGTGCACATGTGTACTGGTCCTAGGGCTTGAACTCAGGGCCTGAGCTTTTTTTTTTTTTTTTCTCTTAAGGCTGGTGCTCTGCTACTTGAGCCACAGTGTTTGCTTCCACCTTTTGGTAGTTTTCTCTGAAGCATGATCCTTATATCTCAGCCTCTGCTATACTATAATCTTTATAGACTGAAATAATTACTTGTTCATCCTTAGGGAATGTGACTATATGTACTAAAACCTAGATTTTTGTCATTAAAATGTAGAATTAAAGGAATTGCTTAACAAAGAATTGATTTATGCTCAAGCTGTCTTCTGGCCTTAGACCATCTGCTCATTTCCAATAAATAATTTCAATAAAGGGGGGAATTTCAAGATTGATTTTAGTGTTAGCATTTATTAGATGTATATAGACATCCATACCATGTCAGTCCTGCTATTTTGCAGCCACTAGTTTAAACTATAAAATACAATTTCCTTATAGCCAATAATTAGTAGTGGTGTCTTTAAAAATACCCAAGTGTTTGTTTGGCTCATGCTGATGGTTTCTCGATGGAGTGGTTGTGATAGTACAGATGGTTTACTTCAGCTGTGTGTGAAGATAGCACAGTACAATATCATGGCAAATGAAAATTTTCAGTTGAACTATCTCCAAAGAGCTGCTTCTTTAATCTCCCTAATAGGCACAGTTACATGTTTTCTCCCTGTTGCTTCTTATAAATCTGTTACAAATGTTAAAAGTAAATGATGTAAAAAATCAATGTTAATAATAAAATCTTTTTTAAAAAAGTGACACTGCTATCAACCTTTTCTCTTTTTTTCCTTCTAGTATAAACGCTTGCAAGATCTCTTACTAATTATGAGCTAAGGCTGCTCTCAATATTTTTAACAAACTTTTACAAAAGTGCTTAGATTCTTTAGAATATTTGAGGTTTTGTTGTTTTATTTTTGCCTTTCTGAGGTTGTAACTAAGGGCTTCATGTATGCTAGGCAAGCACTATACCTTCAAGCTACAGCCCCAGCTTGCTAAAATGTAGAAGATGGATAGACTCTAGGTAACTGCTGAAAACTCTGAGACCTTCAATTATTTGAACTTTTTTTCCCTTGTAGCTTCAAATCCTGAGAGTCTTTTCAGGAAAGTATCAACTATAGAATTTTTGGGAAATGTTTTATTGAGGATTTACTTTAGTATAACAAAAAGTAGGGAGAAATGAAAAATGTAACACAAAGCAGGCAAGAAATGTGAGTTAAAGACTTAAAATTGCAATTTCTATCTGTAGCTGTTATTCTTTCTGAGCTGGGCAAACACAGGTAGTCACGTCAATCTGACGCTTCCTAATCTGAGTGGTGCTGAGTGGGTAAGATATGGGCCACCCAGAGTGGTAGCTCTCAACTTTCCTTTGGTCTGACATTCTTTTTTTTTCTTTTCTTTTTTTATTAAAGAATTTATTAACATTGATTTTTACATCATATTTTAAATGACATATTTAATAAACAAGTATTCAAGAAGGGAATCTCTATATACAATCACTGTGGTCTGACATTCTTTTCTGACTGCACCCACCCAAGAACACCCAAGAAGTGCTCACAGATTTTTTTTTTACCAATTCAAAGAACAAACAGATTTAGATAGCTCCTTCTCCAGAGCAAAGAAGAAAAAGAAGGCAGATTTAGAGTCTCTCCCAGATCTCCTAAGCTTGTAATTTAAGATTAAAAAGGGAAGTATGGTCTCTCGGGAGCTCACTGTTTTTTTTTTTTTCAGTTTCCTTCTGGGCTTTAACCTTTGAAGCTGGCCATCTTTTGATATTTGTTGCAAGAATGTCTACCCTGCTCCATCCTCTCCTCCCCTCAAGGTTTTTAGTACCTTTTAATCTTGGATGTGTTTCAGTGAGGTAGTGGTCTAATTTGTTCTTTATAGAGCTGCATTATGTTGAGAATGGATTGTTGGATCTACCTGGGGGAAAAAAAAGAGAACCAACAAGTCATCTCTTAATCTAATATAGAAGGTGATGTGGAAAATTCATTTGGCAGAAAATCCAATTAACAGGCTGCTATGATCAGGACTAGAAAATGATCAGGATCAGAAGACTTGAAGTTATGCTTTTTGTTGTTATTGTTTGTTTTTCTTTATCTTTATAAGGGGCACAAAAGAGTAGTTTATTGTAGACTAAAAGTCTCACAGACTTTCCTGTCCCATCTGACTTCCAACCATGATCCTCAGATCTCAGCCTCCTGAGTAGGTAGGTTTACAGGCCTGAATCACTGGTGTGCAGCTTGGAATTCTCATTGGTTACCATTCTAGTTGTTCAAATATTTTAATCTGGGAGCCCAGAGTTTGGCCACCTGGTGGTAGGGTGCCTGCCTAGCATGCACAAAGACCTGGGTTCGATTCCTCAGTACCACATGCATAGAAAAAAATTATTTTAGTCTCAATTACTCCATGATTATTACTTAAACATGTACTTTATTGACCTGCTTGTTCTAGGATAACATTTTCTGAGGAAGCTGGAGATGTAATTTGTGCCTATGGGGAGCAAGACTCTTATAACAAGTCCAAGTGTCTGGCTCTAGCTCAAATGATCTACGACCAGTGTGGTCTTCACAAGAAAGCTCTTCTTTGTCTGTGTAAACAAGGTCAGATTCATGGAGCCATGGAATACATACAACACTTTAAAGACTTTACCTCTGGTAAGTGAAAAGGCCTATTATTTATATGCATTCAAATTCTGAGCTTTAATTCTAGGATCACTTTTCCAGTGATCCTTGGGCTTGAACTCAGGGCCTGGGCATTGTCCTTGGACACTTTTTGCTGAAGGCTAGCACTCTGCCACTCGAGCCACAGCACCACTTCCAGATTTTTCTGTGTATGTGGTTCCTGGGAATGCAGCCCAGGGCTTCATAAATGCTAGGCAAGCACACTACCACTAGGCCACACTCACGGCCCCTCTATAAGATCACTCTTAATGCAGGCATTTTTATTATTTTTTAAGAATTACAGTATAGAGGGCTGGGAGCACAGAAAAACTGAGAAGTGGTGCTGTGGTTCAAATGGTAGAGCTCTAGCCTGGAGAAAGCCTAAAAAAATGCCCTGAGTTCAAGCCCCAGGACTGGCAAAAAAATATTACATTATAGAGCTGGGATATTCCTTAATTCTTTAATAGCACATAAATAGAAAAATCCAGAGGTGGTACTAGCTTTGAATAAAAGAAGCTCAGGGACAGTGCCCAGGCCTTGAGTTCAAGCCCCAGGACTGGCAAAACAAACAAACAAAAAACCCTACACTATTGAATCTATTTTACATATACTGATAAGTAGATAGATATTTAAGTTTGTTATACATTTTGTTCAGCCAGTATCTAGCAAATTAGCTACTATAGTCTTAAGGACAAATTTAGTAAATAGATATGGCAGACCATGCTCCACATTTTTTTTTTTTTTTTTTGCGCTAGTCCTGGGCTTGAGCTCAGGGCCTGAGCACTGTCCTTGGACTTTCTCAAGGCTAGAGCTCTACCACTTGAGCCTCAGCACCACTTCCAGCTTTTTTTTTTTTCTTTCTATGTATGTGGTACCAAGGAATTGAACCCAAGTCTTTGTGCATGCTAGGCAAACACTCTACCACTAGGCCAAACTTACGGCCCCTATATTCAATTATTTTTTTTAAAATTGTAGGGCCAGGAGTTTGGCCTAGTGGTAGAATGCTTGCCTAGCATGAATGAAGCCCTGGGATTGATACCTCAGTATCACATATACAGAAAAAGCCAGAAGTGGTGCTGTGGCTCAAGTGGTAGAGTGCTAGCCTTGAGAAAGCTCAAGGATAGTGTCCAGGCCCTGAGTTCAAGCCCCAGGACTGGCAAGTAATAAAAATAATGAAAAAAAATAGAACATAGTCAGGTACTGGTGACTCATACCTGTAATTCTACTTACTGAGGAGGAGGCTGAGATCTGAGAATTGTTGATCAGAGCCAGCCCAGGCAAGAACCATGATTGATTGGTTAACTGATTGATTATTTTTGTTATTGTTAGTCAGAGAACTTGAACTCTGGGCCTAGTTACTGTCCCTGAGATCTTCAGCTCAAGGCTAGCAATCTATCACTTTGAGCCACAGCGCCACTTCCAATGATTTATTTTTTCTTTGCCTTTTTCTTTTGATTGACGATTATACTGTTGACTTTACATTGGGATGACTCATTGAGGGCTTTAGAAGAACTAGAAAAATAATTGTTGGTATTAAAAGTATAGATATTGACTGACCTGTTTCTAAGTGATTTATCATACAATATATATTTTTAATTTTTATTCTCAGATGATCTGATACAGCTAATCACATCATGTCCCCAAACCAAATTAATCCAATGTCTCATTCAAGAAAGGAATGGGAAAGCACCATTTTTATCTTGTGGGCTTGCCATACTTCATCTATTCTCTGTGGATATGAAAAAATCTGGTATTAAGCTACTTCAAAAAATAAGCAAGAGTGGGAAAGGTAAGGAAAGGGAGGATTATTGTGAAAGAAAAAACAGTGAGTTATTTAGAGAAAGGTTCAACATGACTGTGCATTTTTGTCTTGTCTGTTCTTTCGTCTGTCTCTGGGATGGCAGAGGGGACAAAGAGAGGGAGAGACAAGTGTGAATGAATGCAGCAGTGGTACTCATTGGACACTATGTTGAAAATGAACTGGACAACTTGTAGGTAGGGATGGGAGGGAAAAACTGGGAGAGGCAACATTGTTTGAAAAGAAATGTACTCATTACCTGACTTAATATAACTGAAACCCTTCTGTACATTACCTTTACAATAACAATAAAAAATGACTATGAGGCCAGGAGTTTGGCCTAGTGGTTAAAGTGCTTGCCTAGCATGCATAAAGACCCGGGTTCGATTCCTTGGTACCACATACATAGAAAGAAGCCGGAAGTGGTGCTGAGGCTCAAGTGGTAGAGTTCTAGCCTTGAGAAAGTCCAAGGACAGTGCTCAGGCCCTGAACTCAAGCCCAGGACTGGCAAAAAAAAAAAATGACTATGAGTTAGCTCAAATTTTCCATATAGTTCCTTCTTAGCAAGACTAACATTAAGAGTCTATAAATACAAAACCGAAAAGAATGTCATAGTAACTGTAAGAGTTAACATTATTAAAAAATAGAGAGACATGTACATCTTTAACAATCTCTTTATATGAATTTAAATGATATTTACATTTAAACTATGTACTATAATTCATAAGTGAAACATATACATATGCATCTTACTCTTTATAGAAAGGAGGTATACAAAAATTAATTCATTGAATTTCACTGTTTTTAACTTTCATTAGTTTTATATAAGAATTTTAGGGCTGGGAGTGTGGTCTAGTGTAGAGTGCTTGCCTAGCATGCATGAAGCCCTGGATTCAATTCCTGGGGGGGAAAAAAAAAAAAAAAACTTCAGCAGGCAATTTGATTTTTTTTTTTTTTGGCCAGTCCTGGTGCTTGAACTCAGGCCCTGAGAGCAGTCCCTGAGCCTCTTTGCAAGGCAAGTTTTCTACCACTTGAGCCACAGCACTAGTTCTGGCTTTATCTGAATAGTTTATTGGAGATAAGAGTCTCATGGACTTTTCTGCCCAACTGGCTTTGAACCATGATCCTCAGATCTCAGTCTTCTGAGTCTCTAGGATTACAGATATGAGGCAGAGAGGCATTGAGCACCAGGACAGGCAATTGATTTGACATTATTTTATTAGGTTAAGAAATGAAGTAGCTGGGCCCAGTTGCTCACACCTGTAATCCTAGCTATTCAGGAGGCTGAGATCTAGGGTCCTGGATAGCATCCAGGCCCCGAGTTCAAGACCCATGACCACCAAAAAAAAAAAAAAAAGGAAGAAAAAAGAAAAGAGAAGTAAGGGGGCTGGGAGTTTGGCTCAGTGGTAGATTGCTTGCCTTGAATTCAAGCCCCACGACTAGAGGGAAAAAAAGGCAGAAACTATATACCAGTGGCTCATGACTGTAATCCTAGTTACTCAGGGGGCTGAGATCTGAAGATTGTGATTCAAAGTCAGCCCAGTCAGGAAAATCTGAGACTTTTCTGTCGGGTGTGGGACTTGAACTCTGGGCCTGCGAAGTGTTCCTGAGCTCTTCAGCTCAAGGCTATTGCTGTACCCCTGCAGCCACAGCATCACTTCCCATTTTCTGGTGGTTAATTGGAGATAAGAGTCTCATAGTCTTTAGTGTCGGGCTAGCTTTGAGCTGGCTTTTAACTGGCTTTGAACTGTGATCCTCAGATCTTAACTTCCTTAATATCTAGAATTACAGGTGTGAATCACCATGCCTAACTTATGTCGGAGACTCTTTTTTGGTTTGTTTTTGCCAGTCCTGGGCCTTGAACTTAGGCCCTGTGCACTGTCCTTGGGCTTTCTCAAGACTAGAGCTCTACCACTTGAGCCACAGCACCACTTCCAGCTTTTTTCTGTGTATTTGGTACCAAGGAAGTGAACCCAGGTCTTCAGGCATGCTAGGCAAGCACTGAGACTCTTTTTTTTTTTTTTTTGCCAGTCCTGGGCTTGAGCTCAGGGCCTGAGCACTGTCCTTGGACTTTCTCAAGGCTAGAGCTCTACCATTTGAGCCTCAGCACCACTTCCGGCTTTTTTCTATGTATGTGGTACCGAGGAATCGAACCCGGGTCTTCGTGCATGCTAGGCAAGCACTTTAACCACTAGGCCAAACTCCCGGCCCAGCACTGAGACTCTTAATTCCACTAAATTACTAAAAAAAGCTGAAAGTGGAGCTGTGCCTTCAGTGATAGAGCAGTAGCCTTGAGCAAAAAGACGGAGAGAGTCTAGTCTCTTGAGTTCAAGCCCCAGGACTGGCACCAAAAAAGAAGGAGGAGGAGGAGGAGGAAGAAGAAGAAGAGGAGGAGGAGGAAGAAGAAGAGGAGGAGGAGGAGGAGGAAATGGGAAGACTTTTATTTTTTGAAATTATTTAAAAAAGGAATCACAAATCTGGGTACAGTGGCTCACACCTGTAATCCTAGCTACTCAGGAGGCTGAGATCTGAGGATCACAGTTTAAAGCCAGCCTGGGCACTAAAGACCGTGAGATTCTTATCTCCAATTAACCACCAGAAAAATGAAGTGGTACTATGGCACGCTACCACATAGCGTGGTAGCCTTGAGCTGAACTCAGGGCTAACCCCCAGGCCAGAGTTCAAGTCCCATGACCAACAAAAAACAACAACAACAAAAAACTCCAACACTAATACCTAAGACTACTGGGCTGTAGGTCTGGCTTAAGTGATAGGGCACCTTCCTAGTAAGCTTAAGACCCTGAATTCAAATCCCAGAAACAAACACCAAACACTTACGATCTGAACTAAATACATGTTATAGCATAAACTATATGGGAATCAGGTAAGTTTAAGAATAACCAAGTTGAAATTAATCTTTTGTTTTAAGAAATCACCAAGAGTGGGTTACCAATAAGAATAAGTGGCATACTCTACTTTTTTTCTTCTCAGATGCAGTAGAAACCCTTGTGCTAAATGATGCATTTTGCTCCATAGAACAGTGGCAAGAAGTGGCAGATTTATGTTTACAGAATGGCTTCGAAAATTTATCTAATGACATCATGTGCATTCTTCGATCTCAGTCTGGAGTTTCAGAAATTTCTGAAGAGGGTTCAGACAACCCAATGAAACATGTCTTTTGGTAGTTCTATATTTTAACCAGTGGAGGGAGCTTGTATCACACTGTACAAATGTTGATCAGGGAAACTGGTTTTGGTATAGTAAATAAATCTGGAGAAGAAGCTGTAGAAAGTAGATCACAGTTCCTTTGTTATCATAACTTGGAGATTGGTCCTTGAAACATATAAACCATTGCTTCCTTTTTTCCACATGGTCATTTTAAAATATTGAATCCTGACCAAAAGCCAAGATTAGTGGGGGCTAGTGGCTCACACCTATAATCTTAGCTACTCAGGAGGCTGAGATCTGAGGATCATGGTTCAAAGCCTGCCTGACCAGGAAAATCCAAGAGACTCTTATCCCAGAAAACTGAAAGTAGTACCGTGGCTCAAAGTGGTAGATTACTAGCCTTGAGCTAAAGAGTTTAGGACAGTACCCAGGCCTGCATAGGCATTCTAAGGATATAAGATAATATCCAGATATATTTCTTCCTGGTCATCTCATTTGATAGGTAAAACTGAAGACCATATGGGTAGTATTCTCCTCTAGGTTCCTAAATAGTGAATGCTTCAGCCTGCCTTGACAAGAAATGCAAGATGTTATGTCAAGATTGGAAAACCTAAAGTATAGTCATTTTATAGTGATGATTTAAAGATGTAGCAAGGATTAGGCTACCTCTAAAGTTGGGAATCTTAGCCTGTTCTTTCTTAAAGACCAAAAACTCTGGCATAGAAGTAGACCTGGGATACCTGCTGGCATAGAAAATGTATAATCAAAAGTGGTTTTGCCTGGGTGTGGTTGCTCACACCTGTAATCCTAGCTACTGAGGAGGCTGAGATCTGAAGATCAAGGTTCAAAGCCAGCCCAGGCACAAAAGGACCTCCAATTAACCTCTAGAAACGGGAAGTGGGGCTTGGCTTGGGGTAGGGTGGTAGCCTTGAGCTGAAGAGCTCAGGGACAACGCCCAGGCCAAGTTCAAGCCCCATGACCCCCCCCCCCCACAAATATATAGATAGATAGAGAGAGAGAGAAAGAGAGAGAGAGAGAGAGAGAGATTTAATGATCAATTTAGACACGAGTCAAATAGTATAAATATCCAGCTTTTAGAACTTATGCCAGATGAAGTCATACCAGTTGAATGTAACCTTGACAAGAAACAGGATAATTGTTATTAGCTAGAATAAGGGCAAAGAACATACATGCACTCATACTAATGAATGTCTATTTGTTACTTTACAATGGAAGAACGTAAACTTGGAGTCAATCTTATATTAATATTTGGGGTATCATCTGACTTATAAAATATGAGCAGTAATACCTGCTTTTGGTTTGTTCTAAGGATTATTGAAGATTTGCATGTGTGTTGTATAACATAGTAGAGGAATTTATTAGAAGATAGCTACTACCCAGATATACATATTCCTCTTTTTACTAAATCCCCCATTTCTGTCCATTTCTATGATATAATTTTACATTTTTGAAGTATTTGATATATAGGTATAACTTACTGCCCATATTAAGCAATATGCCCAAGTTCATATTATGGTTGCCTGGAACATATTATAAAAAGTACATTGGCTAAGCTTAATTTTCCATGTAGTGCTAAGACTATACTGGATAATTATTCAGTTTTTTTTCCTTCTTTCTTTTTTTTTTTTTTTGCCAGTCATGGGGCTTGAACTTAGGGCCTGGGCTCTGTCCCTGACCCTCTCTGTACTCAAGGCTAGCACCCTACCACTTAAGCCATAGCGTTGCTTTTTGCAAATTTTTATGTTTATGTGATACTGAAGAGTTAAACCCAGGGCTTCATGCATGCTACACAAGTACTCTACCACTAAGTCATATTCCCAGCCCTAAAATTTTTAAAATAAAAAATACAGATATGCCATTTAAAAAACAATATGACTAATATGCCTAAGTAATTAGTAAGATTTTTTAAAATTTCTGGCCTTTTACATTAGCTGCCTTTTGAACAGATGGAAAAATTTAGAAGAGAAAGAGAATATTACAGCAACATTAGTCCTCTGTGTACAAATGGTTTAAAATCTTTTTTCTTTGAGGTCTGTATGACTGATAGAAAACTATTCTGGGTTCATTCAGAAAATGTAGGGAAAACATGTAGCTATGTAAATGTAGGTATGTAAGTCTGGAACTGCAGTTAAAACAGCAGTTTTCATTCTATTAATTTTGCCTCCATTTTTAAAAGTATTTTCATTATTCTGTTGGCAGTTTCCCCAAGGAAAGTGAAATTGTCAAGTGAATGTAAATTAAATGCCTGAAGATTAAAAAAAAAAAAGCATAAGGTCAAGTGGGAAAGGAGAAAGAATTGGAGCTGCTTTGTAGTGTAATCTATATAGAACAGAAGTTTGCATTTCAGGCCGTCTCTGCCATTGAGTTTTATGTCCTTATGCACTTGCTTAAGAGAAATTTATTTTAAAAAAAAAGAAAAAAAAGAGAGAAATTTATTTCTAGATAATTTCTCTTATTTCAAGTCTTAAAATTCAATAATACAGTTGGGTACTGATAGCTCACGACTGGAATCCTAGCTACTCAGGAGGCTGAGATCTGACGATTGTGAAGATCCAAGCCATAAAAGTCCCCAAGGAACTCTTATCTCCAATTAACAGTTCAAACCATGGAAGTGGTGCCAACTGGTAGAACACTAGCCTTGAGCACAAAAAGAGGCTCAGGGACAGTGTGCCCAGACCCTAAGTTCAAATCCCACACCTGACCAAAAAGAAAAAAAATCAGTAATGTTGAAAGGTACAAATTATTTCACAGTGCTTCTTGACCTTCTGCCTCCTCCTAAATAGTTAGATTCTGCCTAAATTGGAAATATTAAATACTTGTTTTTTTTTTTATTTGTTTTGTTTTGTTATGTTTTGCCAGTCCTGGGCTTGAGCTCAGGGCTTGAGCACTGTCCTTGGACTTTCTCAAGGCTAGCACTCTACCACTTGAGCCTCAGCACCATTTCCAGCTTTTTGCTATGTATGTGGGGTACTGAGGGATCAAACCCAGGTCTTCGTGCATGCTAGGCAAGCACTCTACCAGTAGGCCAAACTCCCGGCCCCTAAATACTTGTTTTACATATAGTTTCTGTATGAAGATTACAACCTCATTGAAAAGACAATGTTTTTTAATTTATAACAGCCAGCAAATTTTAGTGTCATTAGTCATATATTCAAATTTCACCAGTTGTTTTCAAGTGCCTCGTTCTAAACAGTGTTCTAGAGTCTTCTAGGTGCTTTTTTTTGTTTGTGGGTTTTTTTTTTTAACTGTGTTTTTGGTCTTTTTATTTTTTGGTACTGGGGATCGAACCTAGGACGTTGTACTTGCTTAGGCAAGTGCTTTGCCACTGAGCTACATTCCAGCCCTTCTGTTTTTGTTTCTGTTTTTTTTCTCTTGCCATTGGCTATGTGAACTGGCTTGGTTCTTATTAGGAATGTTCCCAGATTGGAATTTGTCTTATTACTTCCTTAGTTATTTAATAT
Organism: Megascapheus bottae; assembly: GCF_031878675.1. NCBI lineage: Eukaryota > Metazoa > Chordata > Mammalia > Rodentia > Geomyidae > Megascapheus > Megascapheus bottae. The sequence continues at coordinate 46,347,016 of NC_143515.1, forward strand.
AATTTTTCCATGAACCTTATTTTCCATTTATGAAAGTTAGCTCCAGATGCATGAAGTTTAGGTTTAACTATTTTAGCAAGGATTCTCACAGAAATGCTGGTACTTCACACACTCCTTCATATTATATACGGTGTCAAATGCTTGGTTGTCTCATGCCAGTGCTTTTTGAGATGAAGTCGAAAACCTTAAATAAGAGCAGGAAGGCCTATGGAGTCAGGATTCCAGTTGCTTATTTAGCCTCACCTACTGCCATACTTCTCATTTTTAACTAGAAACTTGCCTTTTGCTTTTTCTTGTAAGGGAATTTAAAATATGCTGTTTCATTACCTAAAAGGCTTGTTCCTTTCTCAGCTTAGTTTCCGGATATGACTCAGCAGTAGAGTCTTGTGTGCACAAGGCTCTGGATGTAATTCTCACAGTATTTTTTTTTTTTAATCTACAAAAACAACCCAAAATCCCACTCTCCTTAAAGAATTTTTTTGGTCTTTTTTTTTGTTTGTTTGTTTAGTGAGACTAGCACTCTGCAACTTGAGCCACAGCACCACTCTGGCCTGAGACTCTTATCTCCAATTAACCAGTAGAAAACTTGAAGTGGAGCTGTGGTTCACAGTGGTAATGTGCTAGTTTTCAGTGAGACAGCTCAGGGTCAGTGCCCAGGTTCTGAGTTCAAGCCCCACAACCAAAACAAACAAACAAACAAAAATTATCATTTGAGGTTTAAGAGTTGAAATGGCATTTTTTCTCATGTACATTTCACTTCATTTTTGTACTGTAATAACTTTTATTTCTATCATAACTTCTCCCTTAGTCTTCCCACCTAAAGATACAGCACATTGGTATAAAAGGCCTATTGAGAAAGACCATAAAGTATAATATATCAAATAAAGTATAATGAATTGTACTAAAAATCTATTCACAAACCATTAAAAATACTATAGTTTTTAAAGAGAGACCACTAATATATATATATATATATATATATATATATATATATATATATATTGAAGATTTCCCAACATGAATTCTTATCCCTATTCAAATAATTTTTTAAGGAAAATTTCATGATAGCTATGAGGGTGCTATAATCATGTTATTTTATAAAACTGCTTCCATCAATAATAACTACCAATCAGCTCAGTCCTCCCCGGGCGCCAAATACTTCTTCCTGCTCCCACGTGTATTAATGTGCTAAGGCTACCGAGGATTATCTTTGTCACTCAGGAACAGGTTACATTCTGTTGTTATATGTTCTACTACTGTCCTGCACCCTGAGTCTCTACGTTCAACCTTTTTTTTTTTTTTGGCCGTGGGACTTGGACTCTGGGTCTGGGCATTGTCCCTGAGCTCTTCAGCTCAAGGGTACCGCCCTACCCCTTGAGACACTTCCGGTTTTCTGGTGGTTAATTGGAGGTAAGAGTCTCATGGACTTTTGTGTCCAGGCTGGCTTTGAACCTCGATCATCACATCTCAGCCTCCTGAGTAGTTAGAATCACAAGTGTGAGCCACCAGGTGTCCTGCTGTTAAACCATTTTTTTTTCTACCAGTCCTGGGCTTGAGCTCAGGGCCTGAGCACTGTCCTTGGACTTTCTCAAGGCTAGAGCTCTACCGCTTGAACCTCAGCCCCCCTTCTGGCCTTTATCTATGTATGTGGTGCCGAGGAATCGAACCCGGGTCTTCGTGCATGCTAGGCAAGCACTCTACCACTAGGCCAAACTCCTGGCCCCATGCTGAACCGTTTTTAAAGCAGACAATCAATGAGAGAGGGTACACTTTGGAAGCCACCTTGACCAATGGGATTGAATTGTTGAAGATCCTTGCCACAATTGCTTAAGAGCTAGGTATGTATGGATTAACAAATGCAGACTTTTCAATGCAAGCCCCAACCAATCCTTTTGGATTTTTAAGCAAATAATTTATAAGTTAGTTGGAAGCTTCTGCATGCTATTTTTGCCCTTTCCCCCTGGAGTGCGCCCTTCCATTTACTGAGCCAAGCAACTGGCACAATCTCAGGAATAGGCGTGTCCAGACACTAGCATCAATAACAATGGAAAAACAGTTGCAGAGACTCCAATGGCTTTCCAGTTTGCAGTGTGGAGATAGTGCTTGCTTAGAATAAGAAACCCAAGGCAGTGTTAACTTTGACACCAGAATGTATCTGTCATTTTCCCTGTCTTCCTGTCCAGGGACGTGGGGACTAATTGCCAAGGACAATCTTTGTTTCTCTGCCAAGAATGTTTATTCTGGAGATGGAGAAAACTCTCCTAAGCTGTCTGGAGGTGTAAGCTCCAAGTTTCTTCTACCCTCTGGGAGTGCTTATTCAGGTCCCAAGTAAACATGGTGATGTTTTCTCATTTAGCAAGTGGTCTCCAGGCTGAATGAGAGCTGTTTGAGGAGCTTATATCATTAGTAGCAAAGAGAAGCAAATATCACCCAAGTGACACCATCATTAGACATTGGAAGTATGGTGGTGAGATTTGTAATCCATAAAAAGTTGCTCCTTACAGAGTGAACCTTTTGTAAAGGAAATTGCATAAATCAAATGAGTAGCACTGAAATCATCATTTTGAAGAAATATTTCTGAGAAGGTTCTCCAATAGGTCACCAGCTCCTGATTGGTCTGCCTGTAAATGTTGGGCTTGCCTAATGCAAGGTATGTCTCTATATCCCAGGTAACAGCAGGCCTCACAAAATACCAGAGTATAACTCCTCTGTCTAAATACTAATTAATGTAATGGAAGTCATTTTGAGGCATCACATTAAGAAAAGGATTACAAATTTTGTGTACTTACACACACACACACACACACACACACACACATATACACATGTGAGTTGAAGGAAAGTCAATCCTCTTTGGAAGAAAACAAAAGTACAATCACAGTATTGCCCCTGAGGGTGTAAAGGCCCTCAAATTATGGATATAGTTTCCTGTAGTTTATTATGAAGCTGTGTGATTATGGTAGTTTCTGGATATTGGAGTAGACATCTTAAGAAAGATCCTAAATCTGGTCTTTTTTAGTCAAGGAAATGCAATATCCACAGCTACTTCATAATAGTTTCCTAAAGAATGAGTGACATTAATACATGTTGTGCATACCTTCCATTTGTTTTTTTTTGTTTTTTTGCCAGTCCTGGGCTTGAGCTGAGGGCCTGAGCACTTGTCCTTGGATTTTCTCAAGGCTAGAGCTCTACCACTTGAGCCTCAGCACCACTTCCGGCTTTTTTTTCTATGTATGTGGTACCGAGGAATCGAACCTGGGTCTTCATGCATGCTAGGCAAGCACTTTAACCACTAGGCCAAACTCCCGGCCCCATACCTTCCATTTGTAAAAATAATTTATATAAAGACTTTTTTTGCTTATGACTTTCTAAAATTCAGTACCAATTTGGCTCAGTAGGTGGCGGCAGAGACACCAGAAAGAACTGCAATTTGAATTGTTTTTAGTGGGCAAGAAATGAGGCTCCTTTTATTGTTGCTAGGGTGAATGCCTATACTGCTCTCCTGATTGGAACGCCTGAACAGCTTCGAGGACCATTCTTGGCAATTTTTATTCTTAGGAAGATGGTCTAAAAAAAAAGTTCTTTTTTTGTTTGTTCGTTTTTGTTTTTTTTTTGGGGGGGGTTCTTCAGTTGAAACAGGGACTGAGGAGGGTAAGTGTGGGGTGGGGGTAGGGGGCCTGGGAAAGAGTGCTTTGTTGTCTAGACATAAGATTTCTTTTCAAGCAGTGTTGTAGCAGAATCCTGCTCTGCTATGTGGTTATGCCCCACTGGAAGAGTTTTGACCAGATCTTTGTGGTTCACTGCCTTTTCTATTTGTGCCACTTTGGGTTGAAGTACAGACTGGGTGAAAAGTGGTTGCTAATGCCATAACTATAGCTTAGAAAAAAAAATTGGCATGCCTACTGTATTGTTTAAGAAACTAAGAAATATAGGCATAAAATTATTCCAAGCTAGTCAGTTTACTTCCAGATCATGGGGAGTTTTGTTTTGTTTTGTTTTTCCCACAAAACTGATTTTCAGAACTAACTGAAGAAGGTACCTGCTGATCTCTGCTTATTCTGTTTACACAGTGCTCAACCCTGATTCAAAAAAAGAAAAAGGAAGTGAGATTCTTACAGAGGTATCTCTTTCTGCTTCTGAATAAGACCCTGTTATTCTAAGCATTCCGCTATTTTCTAAGCAATGTAATTCTAAGAATTCCTTGTTACTTTCTGACCATGCATAACACAATTTTTATAGGGAGCCTATGAAACAAAGCTGTTTGCTTTCTCCTCACAGTTGGGGTTTCATTGATTGTCTTTTCTCCTCTACTCCTCAGTTCTGCCTCTATTAAGAATGAGAGGGTGGGGAGCATGGTCTAGTAGCAGTGTGCTCGCCTAGAATGCATGAAGCCCTGGGTTTGAGTCCCCAGAACCACATACACAGAAAAGCCAGAAGTGGTACTGTGGCTCAAGTGGCAGAGCACTAGCCTTGAGCAAACCGTGTCCAAGGACAGTGCCCAGGCTCTGAGTTCAAGCCCCAGGACTGGCAAAAAAAAAAATGAGATAGTGTAGAACCTGGCTCACACTTTTAATCACAGCTGCTAGAGAGGTGGAGGTTGGGAAGGGTGTGGATTGGTTTGAGGTCAACCAGGGCAAAAAGTTAGCAGGATCATCTCCCCAGCCCCCAACCCCTCAATAAGCCAGGCATGGTGGTATGTACCTGTGATCCTAGCTACATGAGAGGCCATAGAGGAGAACTGCAGTCTGAGGCTGGCCCTACCTGAAAAAATAACAAAAGCAAACAGGCTGGGGTGTGGCTTAAGTAATTGAGCATGCTCAAGGTCCTGAGTTCAAACCCCAGCACTTACCCAAAAAAGGCATATATATATATATATATGCATACACAAACACACACACACACACACACACACACACACACACACACACATATATATGTCAGTTGAGCATCTTGCAAGACCTACAAACCAGTTAAATATCTAAAGCAGGGGAAATAATAATGCCTAAAGCTTCCTGAGGGTGTAACTACCTTTAGAAGGAAATGAGTATTTGTAAGGTCTCACAACTATTGACCTTTTTTGTGGGTCATGGGGCTTGAACTCAGCCTGGACGCTGTCCCTGAGCTCTTCAGCTCAAGGCTACCATCCTATCCTCAGATCTCAGCCTGCTGAGTAGCTAGGATTACAGGTGTGAGCCATGGAGCCTGACCAGAACACTTCTGATGGTTGCATGGGGGGAGGGGACAATGCAAGAGTGGTTTGGGGTCATCTTTAGAAATCCTTGAGAATTGTCTGTACCTATTCCTTGTGGACTGGTTGACTGGGTGTGGCCTGCAAGTGAAAGAATGGCCTCTTCACTTCCATTGCTCTAGTGTGTGGATGGCCCAGTACACATGTGGTTGGCAATGTGGTGATACAGAACTTCATTCTTAGCCAGGCACGGGTTAAGCCGGGCTTATGCTTGAGCTGAAGAGCCCAGGGACAGCACCCAGGTCCAGAGTTCAAGCACCATGACCAACAAAAACGGAAAAGAAAGAAAGAAAGAGAAAGAGAAAGAAGGTAATTTGTGGAGCTGGGGAAGTAGCTTAGTGATAGAGTGTTTGCCCTGAGTTCAAGCCCCAGGGCTGGCAAGAGTTAAAAAAAAGGATGGTTGTATCAGTTCATTAGGAAGAGCTCTTGGTCTCACTGTGGGAGGGGAGGCATAGGATGGGGTCTGGGGAAAGGTCCGCAGCAGTTCCCACATGGAATGATTAGAAACTAGGAGGCCCCACGGCCCAGATGGGGATGCACATTTATACTTGTAAGTGGGAATATATCCTTCATTGTTGGGCGGGCCCAGTGGAGCGCCACAGCATCAGTCCCAAGCTCCTCCTGTCATCTGCTGGAATTGGAGACTTGCCTTCCCCTTTAACTACACAGGGAGCATTTTTCCTCTCCCCCACTCCCCCCAACCCATTACTACCCCAGCACAGACACTGAATGAAAAAGAATCACGTTTATCCCTCCCTCCCTCCTTCCCTTTCCTTCTCCTTCCTTCCTTCTCAATAGGCAGATTCACAGCCTGATAGCCAGCCTGGATGACAAGCCAATTCTCCCTCTAACATCATTCCTTTAGTATCTATGTATTCCCTCCTCTATCCTCTATAAATACTTTGCAGATGATTCCTAGGGCAGTTGTTTGGGTGACAGGCGCTGGACTACAATGCGTGTTAGCCCCGGAACACTGAACTGAAGTCTGGGTTAGGTGGGATGCTACCTCAGAGGAAAAGATCATCAGGGCCATTTCCATTCTAAACAAGAAGAAGCCACTGGGCTAAGTGACCTCTAATTCTAACTCCAGTCCTGCAGCTGGAACTCAGGGCCTGAGCACTGGCCTTGGGTTTTCTCAAGGCTAGCACTCTACCACTTGAGCCGCAGCACCACTTCCGGCTTTTTCTATGTATGTAGTACCAGGAATTGAACCCAGGTCTTCGTGCATGCTAGGCAAGCACTCTACCACTAGGCCTCACTCCCAGCCTCTCAACTCCAACTTTTGACAACTTTTTATTTGAAAGGGTTTTCAGATTCCTTTTCCAGTCTACTTCCTATCATAGTCCCATGTGGAATCTTTCTTTCCAGAAGGAATGCAAAATAGTAAGAGCAGAATCTGACATGTTTGGGGAGAATAGTTTTCAGATCCCTGGAACATTTTAGGAACAAGTCTGAATTAAAATTGGCAAGTTTCCACAGTCGGTCTTGAGGCTTCACGGGGCCTGTCTGCAGGGCTCTGAACAAGTGAAGATGAATTAGTACTTAAACAATACCACATTTGAAATGCACTGGGGCAAAACAAGTTTGCTGTGCCCACCAGAGTCTTTCTTAGTCTTAATGGATGTTTAGTTAGCCAGTACTATTGAGATTCTCTGTAGCAATTGTTTTTGTTTTTAATCTCTCCAACCTGTTCAACTGGACCTGAGTAAACATTAGTTCTAGAAAGGAACCCAGGCTTGGTGAGATCAGGTGATGCCCCTTCAGGTGGTCTTTTCTGCTCCAGACTGGTTGTTTCATCCAGCAGTGACAGACCATGATCGATGAGTTGCAGAGAAAAGATGGCACAGAGATAGAAGTCGGAGAGAAAAGACTACTTGAAATGTGAACTGGGAGTTCAGAAAGCAGAGCTGAGCTTATTTGCATAGTGTCACAAGCCTGGTTACTTATTTATATTTCCTCTGAGGTGAGGAAAATAGGCAAACTGAACCTGATCCCTGCCCTGGCATGCATGCTCATGGTTAGGAGTCAGCACCGCAGTGGACTCCCTCGCCCCGCCCCTTCTCACGCCATGCTTCCCCACTGAACTAGCAGAGTCCGAAGGGTTTACTTCCTTGACTGGAGACCCCAGGGAGCAGGAGCAGTGTTCCATCATTATTGCTGGGCCCGACACACCGCTGGCTTCAGTAAATAAACGTGTAACAGGCATCCAAGTAATCCACTGAGTGACTTAGCAGAGACGGTTACAACTACCTGGAAGTTGGAAAGAAGTAAATACAAGGGCTGGAGTGGTAGAGCGCTAGCCTAACATGCATGAAACCCTAGGTTCGATTCCTTAGTACCACATAAACAGAAAAAGCTGGATGTGGTGCAGTGGTTCAAGTGGTAGAGTGCTAGTCTTGAGCAAAAGCTTAGTGACAGAGCCCAGGCTAAGTTCAAACCCCAGGACTGGCAAAAAAAAAAAAAACAAAAAAAAAACCCAAAAACAAAAAAACAAGTAAACACAAAACAGGAGATGTCTTGAATTTTCCAAACTAAGTACTACCTGGGAACAATAGAAGAAGGCAATTCATTTAATATCAGAGATGGGGTGGGGTAGAGGTAAGAAATAGAACAACGTGTGTGTGTGTGTGTGTGTGTGTGTGTGTGTGTGTGTTACTTGAACTCAGGGCCTGGATACTATCCCTTTGATTTTCCACTCAAGGCTGGTGCTTTGCCAGTTTTGAGCCATTCCTCTACTTGCACCTTTTTTTTTTTTCATACGGTTAATTGGAGATAAAAGTCTTACAGACTTTCATACCATGGCTGGCTTTCAACAGAGATCATCAAATCTCAGTCTTGTGCATAACTAGGATTAGACACTGGCATGAGCCAACTACAACCAGCGAAGAACCTTTTTTTTTTTTTCTTTTTTGACAGTGATGGGGTTTGAACTCGGGGCCTGAATGCTTCATCACTTCACAATCCTCAAATTTCAGTCTCCTGAGTCGTTAGGATTACAGGCATGAGCCACCATCTCCCAGCACAAAGAACCATTTTTTAAGGGATCAGCTGGCAACCCTCCAGCAAGAGAAAATTTCAAAGGAACTTGAGATTTTTCCAAAACAAGGCAAAACAAAGCCCTAAATACTCTCTCACCTCAAATGCAAAACAACCAAAACAATCTATATATTGCAAGTAACTATTTCTCTAGACTCTTCAGGTACCCTAGCTCAGACCAGAAAAAACAAAAGGGTGATTTAAGCTTCTTGAAACTGAAATTGCTGCTACCAAACACCAGAGGATCAGCAGAATCACTACATTCCAGAAAATGCTGCGGCTCTGAGGCCTTTGTATTCTTCCATCTGATGTCAGATTACTGGCAGCTACACTGAGCTGCTTTAAAGGAATGTGCTGCCATCCACTGCATCTAGGAAGATGAGGGGAGGAAGGAAGGGAATTTGGAAGTTATGCGTGAAAATAAGCTAACCAGCATCGGACACTGTAATCTTCAGCTCTCAGCCGTGAATGAAGACAGGCTGATATTGTAAGGTGATGCAGATGTAGATATAATTTCTTGGATGTTAGCTCACTTAACCCTCAATCTGTTCTGTAAAGCAGGCTGAACTAGAGTTTTCTCCCAATGACAGAGGTTTGCCCGGCACCCATGATTCCCACCTGTAATCAGAGGCTAAGATCTTAGGATGGTTGTTCAAAGCCAGCCTGGGCATGAAAGCCTGTGAGACTCTTATCTCCAATTAACCACCAAAATAATGGAAGTGGCAATATGGCTCAAAGTGATAGAGTGCTAGCCTTGAGCAAAAGCCCTCAGGAACAGCACCTAGGCCCCAAGTTCAAGCACCACAATCAACCAAAACAGAAAAAAGAATAACAGAGGCAAACAGGCATAATGCACTCCTGTTTCTCGTGGCACATTCAGGCCGGTAAACTGAGAAAAGGGGAAGTGTTTTGAAGCCATCATCTGAAGATGAAGATCAAAGCTCTGAATACCAAATCAATCCCAAATTGCTTTTGGATAGTAACTAAGAAAACATTGTCCATTCTTTTCAGCCTTTGTGGTTAAGGTTGGCTTCTGCTCACAAGCAATCCCGTGAGAAGTCCTGTGGGATGCTGTGGGAGGTGACTGAATTCAGGGGAAGGAAGCACACAGTCCCTGGGGCTGTCACTGAGGAAAAGGAAGCAGAAAGGTGAAGCGCTGACAGTCCTGCAGGCTGCCTTAGGCCAGAGCATGTGGGTGGGTTTTGCTGGTGCAAGAACTAGATTTTGTGTCACCAGCTGGTTGGAAGTCTAGCCCTCCTCTAGTTGATCGGTTTCCCTGTCTGTCTCAGTGGCTGAGAGGCTCCAGTGCAAGCAGGAGTGAGTGACCCACCAGGGACTTGAACACAGCAAGCAGCTGATGCTGATAGCAGGTCTCCTTTACTGTAAAGTAATCCGGGCAAGAGTGGACATTTGAGCTGAAATGCAAGGTCTTATCATCAAATGAATATTTCAGCCTTTGAGCCCCTGCTGAGCTAAGGCAGGGCTAGGGCTCTGGTGCACATCTGAGCCACCCTTGTCTCAGATGTCCTACCCAGGAAAGGGGGAAGAAGCGGGCCTGGGGCTGAGTCACCGGAGGAGGTAGGAGAAGGGCGAGTCCCAGTCTGTGGCTGGAGGCCAGGGTGCTTCCCCTTGTGACCTCCTGAGACACACACAGCCAAGTCACCTTTGCCGCAATTTCCTGAACTGCAAAATGGAAGTGATTTTTCGGCCCAGCTCCAGTGCCCTTTCATTGTGGTGAAGATCAAAAGTGATAACACACGCAAGCAATTTGGAAAAGCAGAAAATGATACTGCAAATGCACTAAGTGTTAATACTGACCATGTCTTGTCTTTTCAGCAAATACCCCTCAAGGGCTTTGTTCCTTAGCTGAGCAGCTTTTGTTCAGTGACTTACCACATCTTTACTGAGCACCTGCCATATGCCAAAGGCTTATTCTCTGCCATACGGATCAGCAGGCTTCTCTGTTGATTCTTTTCCACTTCAGAGGCCTGATTTTTAGAGGTTTTCTTTTAACCTCTGAGTCCCAGGGTTGACAAGGAGGATCAAGGGAAGTTGGATGCTTGTCAAGGAATGCCGGGGATGTATTGACTGAGAAGAAATTTCAAGGTCCCTGATCCTTACCCCGCAGCCTTATCAGTATTCTGCTTTTTCCACCTAAGGAGCTGCAGCTAGGGCTGCATGAGGAGGGGCCCCACAGGGTGCCATGACAACTGCATAGGGATGCCACTGGGGAGTTCATGTCCAGTGGTGTCTCAAAGCACAGCAGGTGTGGTCAGACTGTGAGTTGGGGATAAGGGAAACTGAGGAAAGTATGAGGCAGAATATCTTCAGCCGTGAAAGGCATAAAGGGCTGGCTTGAGTAACTAAATGCTGAGACATCCTCTGAGGATTTTAGTCTCTGAGCAAGAGTTTCAAAAGTGGAATGCTGTCTCATAGTGGGCAGGTTCAGGAGTCCTTGCTTGCCCTGAGTGGAGCCCTCCTGAGCTGGTTCTAGGGAATAACACACTGCACAGACCCATTGCCACTGGGAAGTAGCATTTTGGGGTTCTTACTCATGTTGGTCAGGGCCCAGTAGATGGCTGGATTATCTGATGACACAAGCTCTGGCTCACAAGAGAATTGTTTGTAAAAATATCACTAAATAAGCATGCAATATATATATATATATTTTTTTTTTTTTGCCAGTCCTGGGCTTACGCTCAGGGCCTGAGCACTGTCCTTGGACTTTCTCAAGGCTAGAGCTCTACCACTTGAGCCATAGCACCACTTCCAGCTTTTTCTAAGTATATGGTATCGAGGAATCGAACCCAAGTCTTCATGCATGCTAGGCAAGCACTTTAACTACTAGGCCAAACTCCCGGCCCGCATGCAATATTTTTTATTTGTCAGTTGTGGGGCTTAAACTCAGAACCCAGGCACTGTCTCTGAACCTCTCTGTATGCAATGCTAGTGCTCTACCACTTGAACCACAGCACCATTTCTAGCTTTTTCTGTTTATATGATTCTGAGAAGTCCAACCTAGGGCTTCAGGCATACCAGGAACGCACTCTACTGCTAAGCCTAGCACTAATAATGCTTTTATTGTAACAGAAAAGGGAGAGTTGTATAAAACAGGGTCTTGAGATTCCTGATACTGTCAAGATGTGCCAATTCTCCTGCTGCTGGTGGCTCATGCCTGTAATCCTAGCTACTCAAGAGGCTGAGATATGAGGATCACAGTTCAAAGCCAGCCTAGACAGGAAGGTCTGTGAGACTCTCATCTGTAATTAACCACCAGAAAACCAGAAGTGAAGGAAATGGAAAGGCTTGGAAAAAAGTAAGCCAGACTTATGGTTTCCCTCATTATAATAATTAGTATATGCCTGGTATAGTCCTAGCAGAGGATCACAATAGCTCCACATATATATATATATATATATATATATATATATATATATATATATATGATCATATAAAATGACGCTAATAGAGGGCCAAGAGTATAGCCTAGTGGCAGAGGTTTCTCCTAGCATGCACAAAGAGTTGGGTTTGATTCCTCAGTATTTCAGACACAGAAAAGCCCAGAAGCGGTGCTGTGGCTTGAGGGGCAGAGTGCTTAGTCTTGAGCAAAAAGTGTCCAAGAACAGTGTCCTGGCCCTGAGTTCAAGCCTCAGGAATGGCAAAAAAAAAAAAGATGATGTTAATCAAAATGAGCTCCAAGATATGGAAACAAGAAGATGTGGGTTTGGTTTTTTTGTTTGCTTTTTAGTGTACTGTTTGCAGTTCTTTCTTTTTTCCCCTTTGGTTTATCCCCGCTCCATTTTTTTGTATATAAATGTATCTGATTTGGGGAAGAGGAGGGGAATCACAGAAACAGTGGGTCAAAGGATGAACCAATGCAACAGTGATACTAGATGCTACATTGGAAATAAACTTTACAACTTGGAAAATAGGCGAAAATGAGGGAAGGGGTAACACTGTTTGAAAAGAAATGTACTCATTTCCTTAATGACATAAATGTAACCCCTCTGTAGATCGCCTTTACAATAAAAAAGAAAGAACTCCCCACTCCCCCAAAGTCCAAAAGTGGTGCTCAAAATGGTAGAACTCTTAGCCTTGAGCAGAAAAGGCTCAGGGACGGCACCCAGGCTCTGCGTTCAAGCCCCACAACTGGCAAGTCAGGCATTCCAGGGAAGGGGATTCTAATGAGGGAGATGGAAACAAGCCTTTGCTATTGAGTCACTCCATCACCCTGCTTTCCCCAGTGGAGGCCAGGGACTGACTGGGTGGGGTCTCAAACACTTCGTAAAAGGCCGTGGTCTACTGAGTAGAAGTCCTTTTCCCTTGCTCTTTTGTTATCCCCACGTTGACATCTTTACACATATCTAACCTCATCTCCCAGCTGACAAATCAGGAAGATGAGTAGGAGATGTGTCTGGTGCCCAAGATGGGACATTGTTGGATGGTGAGTATGATACAGGAGCCGGCTGTTCCTCCTCACTACCATTCTAGGTGCTGTGATGATGATGATGAGGAGGTGGAGGAGGAGGAGGAGGACTGACAGAGACTCATCCTACTGTTATCTTCTCTGTGCAGAAACGGGCTTTAATAAGAGTCCCAGTTCTTGTGATTTATTTCAGTTCTCAGGCCCTGAATACTAGTTTGGTTTAGGAAGTTTATTTTCTTTGTGCTGCCTGGGCTTATTTGTCCTGCTTGATTCTTGAAGGAGAGGAACCATGGCTTGGCTATTTTCATAGATGCTGTGTTGGCTGCAGTCAATATTGACTTTTAGATCACTCTCCTTTAATCACATTGCATTATGCAGCACTGGCTCTCCAAAGCCTGTGCAGAGATTGTAACTTAAAGTATTTGTTCTTCAGGAGCTGCTGGTCCTGACTCTGCCCCTACCATGTCTGCAGGGGCCCCTGTCACCTTCATCTTTTCTTACTATCTCATTTGAAAAAATCTGAGAAAGGCATCCACATTTTAGGCAAACTGCTATGCACAGCAGTTTGGCTTTCACTCTTAACATTGCTTCAGTCTTGAAATGTCTGGTGGGTGGAGCTGAGCCAGGGAAGTTATTAAAGAAAAACAATGCATTTGCTTCATAAACCAGCTGAGTAAGACTTTGAAATATTCTGATGGGAAGAAACAGACTGTCTTCAGAAACAGAAATAAAAGGGTTAAGCCGGGCACGGTGGCTCACACCTATAATCCTAGCTACTCAGGAGGCTGAGATCTGAGGATCTAGGTTCAAAGCCAGCCGGGGCACTAAAATCCGTAAGACTCTTATCTCCAATTATTCACCAGAAAATGGGAAGCAGCACTGTGGCTTCAGGGGTAGGGTGGTAGCCTTGAGCTGAAGAGCTCAGGGACGGTGCCCAGGCCCAGAGTTCAAGCCCCATGAGACTGACTCCGGCCCCCCAAAAAAGGGGAATGGGGGGGTCTGTTTTCCAGAGCAGACTTAACACTGTTTTGTGTATGTGTGTGTGGGGGGGGGGGGTGTCATGGGGCTTGAACTCTGCCTGGGCGCTGTCCCTGAACTCTTCAGCTCAAGGCTACCACCCTATCCTTGAGCCAAGCCCCACTTCCCATTTTCTACAGGTTAATTGGAGATAAGAGTCTCAGGTCCTTTTGTGCCTGGGCTGGCTTTGAACTTTGATCCTCAGATCTCAGCCTCCTGAGTAGCTAGGATTGCAGGCGTGAGCCACCACACCCATCCCCATTCCTCTTCACCGGCCTAAAACCAGTAATCATCTGACTGGGAGTCAGAGGACACCAGACTCTGAGGTCACTTCCTGAACCGCCCGGCCCGCCTCCTCGACAGTGAGAGGTTCTGCGGGCTCTGAGGTCACTTCTGCATCCGCTGTAGCCCTGCCTCCTGCCTGTCCCTGGTTGATTCCACGCAGCCGACTTCCTATCTTTTTCTTTCCCCGTCCTCCTCTGCACAGCTCCGGCTGCTGCCAGCTGGCAGTTTGCTCTTTCTCCCCAGTAAACTCTTTTCTGCCTGGACCATGTGGCGGTTTCCTTTCGGCAAGTGTCATAGTAGGTTTTCCTTTACAGTGCACCATTCGGGAGCACTGGACAGAGCTGTGATGATTCAGTGAGAGGGGCTGTGTTTTGAGAAACAGATCCGTAAATGTCTGGGGAAATGCTGAGTATGTAGTAAATACTACTGAGTATGTGATAAGTAACACAGGGGCCGGCAGTGTGGCCTGCTGGTAGAGTGCTTGCCTAGCATACACAAAGACCTGGGTTCCATTCCTCTACCACATACATACAAAAAGCCAGAAGTGGTGCTAAGGCTCAAGAGGTAGAGGGCTGGCCTTGTGCAAAAAGTGTCCAAGAACACTCCCCAGGCCCTGAGTTCAAGCCCCAGGACTGAAGGAAAAACAAAACATACAGAAGAACTTGAGGATCAGAAATGGGGCCCGAGGAGTTTCAAATAGAAATGTACAGTTGGCCCTGAAAGAGCTGTGTGTGGAGGGCAAGGAACATGGGGGGTACAGAACAAGATCTACCTTATCAGGGGCCACCTCACAGCCTCATACACCACGCCTGAGAAGGTGACCCGGCTGTAACCTGAGTGCCTATCATGTGTTAGATGATTCATCTACCTTCCTCCATCCCATTACCACATTCTGTGAAATCAGTGCTGCTGTTGCTGCTGTATTTTCACGATGAGTTGTGGATCCACAACTGTTTCATGAGGCTACCTCTTCTCTAAGGAAGAAATAGAAACACTTCGTTGTGAACAGGGGCAACACACACACCCCTCTCCCCAGTGGGCTCAGGGCCATAGGCACCGTGGGAAGTGGTCCTGTCCAGTGGTGGTGGAAGGACATCAGGCCATGGTGGTCTAGAGGTAGCATGAACTTATCAGGACTGAATCTACCTAGTCCTGGCAGCCTGGGAGACTCTGGGGTATGGAATTCTCTAAAGCTGCCCCTGACCCCTCACTCTTCCTCTCTCCAAGGACTTGTTGGTCAGATGCCCAGGCTGTGCTGATAGAGAACTGACACATTTCCTAAAATAGGAAGGCTTGTCACTCACTCGGTCGTTCCCTTTGGCTGAACTGGTTGGGCTCTCTTCAATCTAATGATAAATCTTTCTTGATGTGTTTGTTCCACCAGAAGAAATTTTGGCATAAAGGAATGAATCTTTTGGAACCCGTTGGCCTCGGATTAGTTTGCTGGCCCTGGAATGTGCAGCTCTTTTATCCTGGGAGGTGGATGGGGGTCTGTTTTCTTATTTCCTGTGTAAAAGAAAAGAAGATCAATGGGGGGTGGGGAGCATAGGTAAATGGTGGTAAAGTGCCCTGTCAAGAGAGAAGGGAGAAGGAAAAGGAAAAAATAAAGAAGGTGGGGTGGAGGAAGAGGAAGAGGAAGGGGAGGAGGAGGAGAAAGGAGAGAGGTAGAGGAAGAAGAAGGAAGTTGTTGCAGCAGCTCTGGGAGCCTCAACTCACAGGAGTTGCTTTCCTTCTGGTAGCAGCCCAAGCTCTACGCTTAGCATTAGAATAACTAAATTCAAATCCAGGTTACATCATTTTTCTAGTGAGAAGGGCTTGGGACAAATTTTCCTGAGACTTGGTTTTCTAGTCTGTATAATGGATGTAATAGTCTCTGGACTATTCACAAGGCCACAGGGTTGTCCTCTGACCACTGAGCAAATGTGACCTTATACTTTTCAATCTGATAAGAGGTAAGTTTTTGTTTGCTTAATGATAACACATGCCTACAGGTCCTGGGACTGGAATGACAAGCTCCAGCCAGCCAGTCTACTCTCAGAGCTTCTTTTTTGTGATGGTGACTGGGTCAGCCTCTCTTCCTCCACTGCTGGCTTCTCTTTCACATCCATCGTAAGAATAAGCGGGCATGCATTACCTTCTGGTAATTGCATCTGTGGTTTGGATTTTATAGGGCTGTTTTAATTCAGTGTTCCAGCTTATGGGGTTTGTTAATGGTAGTGGGTTTATTTTTTTGGAGGGGGGCAGTGGTAGAGGGTTGCTTGTTTTATTTTTTTTTCTCCTGAAATCACTTGATTTGAACTTAGATTTTACTGAAGAAATTTCTCACTCTTTTATTTGGAAGGGTGTGGATTTTAGGGCTTCATATATGTAAGCATTCACTGAACTACTGAGTTACACCCCAGTTTATTTCATTCTTCAAATCTTTTTTTTTTTCCTGTCCAGAACTCACTTAGAAAAAAAAAAGAATAAAAGGGAAACAATTTCTCCTGATGATAAATATACTTTTCCGACTTTGCCTATGTACAGACAGGGAAAAGTCATACTAAGAATATGGGATGGCAACTTCCCCACTCCCTTCCTTTGTGTGTAATTTGCCTTGAGAGTTGTAAGGAGGGGAGGGAAGGGGCCGTCCTTAGTCAAAACCTTGCTTAGGTCATATGCATTCTTGGTGATATTTGGTACATGTTTGGCAAGACGTGCAACAGATCATAAACATAGGTCCTGATTCCTCTGCGGCTGGTGATGGGAATAAAGTCAGGGGTACTGTTCCTACCACCTCCTCCCCACGGAAATAGGAGCCTGGTGAAGGCTTAGGAGAGGGGGACTTTACTTCCCTCTTGGCATGGTTTATTCTGGGTGCTTTGAGTCGGGGGTGAAGAAAGAGATACCATAGAAAAGACTAAAGCAGAGGGCTAAACCATGACATATGCCAGCAACCCTTGAAAGTATCTTGCCTACAGCCCCTGGTGAGCAGAGAATGAATAGATAATGTCCTTGTGCTAGAGAGACTTAGGATCTACCAGAGATTAGAGCCATCTCCAAAATATAAAAGAAGTAGAAATTACTACAGAACAATAGCTATGGGAATGATATTTTACCTGCACTGCCTTTGGCCTCTTGAACTGGTAGAATGGATTCATAATCTGCTGTCCACCATCCCTCCTTACTTCTCCTTTCAGTTGAAACCCCACTATTTGTAAAACAACATGTTCTGAGTAGAGATGGGTATGTCCCAATAAGAAATCCAGTAGTCTCCACAAAGGGATGTCAGTGCATAATCTTCTTTATTTATTGGTCAGTCACAGGGCTTGAATTCTGGGCCTGGGTGCCATCCCTGAGCTCTTCAGCTCTTTAGTGCTCTACCACTTGAGCCTCAGTGCCACTTCTGGTTTTCTGGCGGTTCACTGAAGATAAAAAAAAAATCTCATGGACTTTTGTGCCCAGGCTGGCTTTGAACCATGATCCTCAGATCTCAGCCTCCTGGGTAGCTAGGATTACAGGTGTGAACCACCTGTGTAAGGGCCCAGTGATACTGCTGCAGGGTGAGGAGGAGGCATTTTAATGCCAGCCTCAAGTCTCACACATTGTGTCCAATGGCATCCTTTGGGATCCTAACTTCAGCCCCTTTCTACCTTTGAAAATCTGTAAGTCATGGAGATTGCACCTGTGTGGAGGGTTTTCACTTGTCTGTGTCAGACTGTCAGGGCGGGTAGCATGTCTGAGGCAGGGCTTTGGTTCTGGACCTCTTTTCTCACCTTCCATTCCTTCCTGATGAGGGTTCCAGCAAATGGCTTTGATCTACATAGAGCATACACAGCCTCAGTCTAATTGAAGAGATAAGACTAAGACATATAATAGTCTTTTAAAATATAGTATCTTAATTGTCAAGAGAACTGGGTTCTGTATGATCTCAGAAGGCTTGATTTGGGTCTTGAGGAACAGTTAGGATTTGCATAAATGGAAAAGAGCAAGGAGTGAGTGCATTCTTGGCAGTAGGTAAGACTTCAGCAAGCACTCACAGATGGGAATGTGGCTAATGAAATCCAGAGAGCAACGGGTAAACTGGTTTGCTAAAAATATTTTTTCAAGCACCTTCCATGTATGAGGCACATGACAGATACAAAGTAAGGGCAAAGAATGATTTTTGTCCAAATTAATTCTGTAGATGGCGAAAAGTCCCCACAATAGAATAGAAAAGGCCTGGGAGAAGTCTAGGGCATCAAGTCTAAGCAAGAATGGAGGATACAGGAAAGTATCAGCTCTCCCAGCACAGAAATTCAGATGCTTCCAAAATGTGTGTTCAGGACATAATCTTAGTAAAGCTGCAGATTATGTTTAAAGCAAACATTTACAAAGAGGATTGGCATGAGGAATGTGCAGAGAGAGAGTGAGGGATTCCATGTTGCAGAGCTTCCAGTTTGCCACAGAAGAGTCAGCCAGCAAAAGTGGAGAGAAGAGAAACCAGGGGTCAAACATAACCGGATTTGAATAGCAGTCCTTGCAGCCTGGGGCCTGATGCTTGTGGTGCGCCGTGATGCTGTTGTCTTGGTGACAGTGGCAGCAAAGTCTTTACAGGCCCAGGAAGACCTTTCCAAGTTGGCAGATTCTTTGGCTTTTTGAACTGGTCCCCCAAAGTTGCTTTGGTTTCTTCTCCCTGAACACAATGGAATGCCGATGGCCCCTAAAATCGAATAGCAATTGACAGGGAGCTGTCATTTTAGCAGGAAACGTGACGAATGAGGCAGGTGATTTTGGCTTTTGAATTTTCTCTCCTGGAGTTGGCCAAATTCAAGGGTTTCTCAAAAAGAAGTGAATTTGATTTGTGTAAAAGCTGGTACATAACCACTTCAGGTACAATTAAAAAAAAATACACACAACAAACTAAGGCTTGGAGATGTAGCTTTAGGTACAGTACCAGCATAGCATGTCTGAGGCCCTAAGTTTAATCCTCATCAACACACACACACACACACACACACACACACACACACACACACACAGAGTGCTAGATACTAGTGGTTCATAACTGTAACCTTAGCTGCTCAGGAGGTGATAGCTAAGGACTGAGGTGTGAAATCAGCCCAGAAAAAGTCTTGGAGACTATTATCTTCCCCTTAATTAACAAGCAAATAGCCAGAGGCGGAGGTAAAATGGTAGAGTGCCAGCCTTGAGCAAAAGGTCAAGCAAGATTCCTAGGCCCTGAGTTCAAGCCCCAGTTTGAACACCAAAGAATAAAATAAAATAAAATTCAGACATGAAATAAGAATAAGGGGAGACAACAATGAATACTCACTTAACAAGTGCGTGTGTAGTGCTAGTCCTGTGGTTTGAACTCAGGATCTGGGCACTGTCTTCGAGCATTTTATATTCAAGACTGGCACTCTACCATTTATGCTACAGTTCAACTTCTGGCTTTTTTTTTTTTTGCCAGTCCTGGGCTTGAGCTCAGGGTCTGAGCACTGTCCTTGGACTTTCTCAAGGCTAGAGCTCTACCACTTGAGCTACAGCACCACTTCTGGCTTTTTTCTATGTATGTGGTACTAAGGAATCGAACCCAGGTCTTTGTGCATGCTAGGCAAGCACTCTACTATTAGGCAAACTACTGGCCTCAATTTCTGGCTTTTTGGTGATTAATTGAGAATAAGAGTCTCCCATACTTGCCTGCCCATGGCTGGTTCCAAACTACAACTCTCAGATCTTAGCTTCCTGAGCAACTAGGATTGCAAGCATGAGCTATTGGCACCCAGCTCATTCAACAGGTATTTGTGTCTCTACTACATTCAAATCACTCTTACTAGGCACAAGACCAAATACCTACTTATAAATACTTTTTCAGCCTTTTAAATGCTGAATAGCAAGACACTAGCCAGCTAGATGCACAAAGAATTCCACCTTCTAGTTCTTTCCAATCGAAACATGAACTGTCCACTTAATGGGAAGGGTGGAGAGCTGGGAAATCTCCAGTAACTTCAGGCAGCCATTTGGTTACAGATTTCAGCCATATTCACAAGGGGACTTTGGAAACTATTAAGTTTTAGAAGAGGTCTTTATCCAGAGGGGAGTCCGCAGGAGGCACTGGGCTGGAAGTAGAATGATATGTAAAGTGAAGAGTCCTGCAAGGGACAACAAACAGGCTTATCTCCCATGAAGCTGTTCTGTTCTGTACACGCAGAAATACTCAACCTGTTTTTGATCTGGGCTCTGATGCCTTTATCTAAATTAGCCTGCTAGATAGAAAAGTTTGTTTTCAAGAACTGGTACAGGTGATACAGACCCTGATGATAAGTTCAAGAAGCCCTTATAGTGTAGGGTGCTGTAAGATTTGGTCTTCTGTGCTCCTGATCATTCCTGTGAGAACCAGACATAACCAAGAGAGGAGAGATTGACAACACTGGATGGTGTTGGAACATGTGCCGTGGGAGACAGCCTAAGTCTCCTTGCTTATTTCCAGTTTGCTAACAACAGAGGGATCTCTATGGAAGGTTAGTGGATTCCACTGCCTTGCTCTTCCTCTACCTCCTCCCTCTCCTTGATTCCTCTCTTTTAAATTGAGGTTTCTACTAATATGAAGAGTGTTTACTAAAACAGTTCTAGGCTAGAAAGGTTGCTCCTGAGTTTCTTCTGGGAAGCATCTCTGACTCACTCTAAGAATTAGTTGATCTTTTGTACCTTGTTTTCTCCTGCCCATGAAAACAAGATGATACTTGCCTGCTGCAGATCACATGGCTGTGGGAGTCTCACTGGAAGAGAATAAAGAATGTCTATGTACTGGCAGTATCTTTGAAGGAGCCAGAATTTTGGCCTGGTCATAGCGCCCTGGAAAATCTTTCTTTCCAAGGGAAGCCTATTTCATTGTGTCAATATGTATTTTTTTATTTTCACCGCTTACTATTCCTGACTAATGATTGATCACATGAGAATCTATTGGTAATTAATGATAATCATTATTTATTGAGTACTCCAATGTATCATATTATCTTGAGTTCTTAAAATCTATGTGGAAGGGAAGCTGAGTGCAGTGGCTCTTGCCTGTCATTTTAGTTACCTACTCAGAAGGCTCAGATGGAAAGGATTGTGGTTCCGGGCTAGCTTAGGCAAAAGTTCACAGCTCTCCTTCTCAGTGGAAGAAACTGGGTGGAATGTCATTCACCTGTCATCCCAGCTATGGCAGGAAGTGAAACTAGGAAAACAGCAGTCCAGGCTAGCCTGGGCAAAAAGCAAAAAGAACCCCAACGATCTCAAGAAAATCAGTGCAAAAAAGGGCTGCAGGTGTGACTCAGTGTTACAAGCACAAGGTCCTCAGGCCCTATGATCAAATGCCTAGCACCTATACTAGCACAGGCACACGTGCATGTGCACACACACCCCCTCCACACACATATACACACTGAAGCATATGAAAGAATATATATATATATATATATGTATATATATATGAGGTATTACTGGAAACTTAATGCTTATAGAAACTGAAGCTCAATGAGGTCAGACAGCTCAGGTAATAATTAGTAGATTAGTAAGTAATAATCAAGTCCTACCAGCTTCAAAGCTCTACCTTTTCCACTAAACTCTATTAGCTGCTGGTCACCCTTCTCAGATATCTGAAGGCCTAGAGAAGGCAGTTCCTGGAAAAAAGATGAATACAGAATGCTCGGTGTTAGGAAGTACCAACACCACTTCCTGAAATGTGCCTACATTGGTTGCAATTGGCATAATGCAGTTTCCTCCCTTTTCTCTGCAGTTGGCTGAAATACCATTTGAAATGGAATCTATCCTTTCTGTATGCTTCTGGTTCGTAGCACCGCGAAGACTGCAGAAAAGCTCAGAAAAGGAAAGACTGTCTCATTTCACAACCAGGCATTCTCCCCTCCTGCATTCTGGAGAAGCAGCAGGCTCCTTGTTCCCCATCTGAACACTTGTTCAGAGCAGTGGAGGCAAGTAGTCTCACAGGACACTGCGTGCCAATCGGTTTTCTGCCCAGCTGCTCCCAGAGGCCCAGTTTTCCTTTACCTGGAAGCTGTTAACTTTGCCCTACTTTGTTTTATTGAAGGCATCTTACCTTTTTTTTTGGTTATATTTTCAGACAATGGGTGTGGTAGCTAATGAGTTGAAACCTGTTTTAATTACACATTGAAGCTGGCGTTAGAGTGTTATTACTTGGATTAACGATAGCAGCTTGCAAAACAGTTTCCAGCTTGCAAAACGCAGCCAGGCCCCGTGTTGCCATACGCCTGAGCCTCCAAAGGGTTTGCAAGCATTCGGTTCTGGCAAATGGTGCCTTGACATAATTATCTTAGTGTTCCATGTCCTCTAAATGTCATTGCCTGGTGATCAGTATTGTGATTCTGGTAGCTGCGGGGCCTTCAGTAACCTCTTTTGAGAACAGTCAGATAGACAACACCAGAGCTAGGAGTTGATTCTTAAGTATTTATTTAGAGGATGGTCATTTCTACAGTAATCATGGATCATTTTCTTATTTGCTTATACTATATTCTCTCCATCTTGGTCTTCTTTGTGAACTATGGATTAGGAAAAGTGGATATTTGATGTCTGCCTAGTTTGTTTTCTTTTTGTGTCCATTTTCACATGGCATAGTTGCTCTCTTCTACCCTCAATATATCAATTCAAATTGCTCCATACAGTTTTCTTCACATTCTCAGTTCTCAGATATCTAGCTTCCCTTTCTTTTGTACACTTGTAGCCCATCTGAACAAACTTGCCACCTCTACGGATTTTACTTTTTGGATTTGCATTTTCCAAGATGAGATGAATTATTTATTAATACATTTAGTTGATTGACATGCCTTGTATGGAGAAGGTGCAGTGACAGCTCCCACAGGAGGGATTTTAAGGAAGAGTCACCTCCTCAGTGACTCTAAGACATCAGAACAGACAGACCACCAGCACCTAGCCTTTTCCAAGAATCTCCTAAGACTTTCTGGGAAAAAAAGAAAAGATCCTTGAGATTTATGATGAGACCTAGGATGTAAAAAATTCATTGATGTTCATAATTATATACCAGGAGGAGAGACAATGGCTGACCCTAATACCTTAGAAGTAGAAGGAATAGCCAGGTATGGTGGCTCACACCTGTAAATCCTAGCTACCCAGGAGGCTGAGATCTAAGGATCGAGGTTCAAAGCCAGGCCATGCACTAAAGAACCTGAGATTCTTATCTCCAATTCAACTCTAGAAAATGGGAAGTGGGGCTGAGGCTCAAGGGGTAAGACAGTAAGCTTGAGCTGAAGAGCTCAGGGACAGCAGCACCCAGGCCCAGAGTTCAAGTCCCATGACTCACCAAAAAAAAAAAAAAAAAAAAAAAACAAAAACAAAACCAGTAGAAGGAATTTATAGTGGGGTAAAAGACATTGGAGGTATGATTTGATGCCATCATCTCTAGTTCTGTGAATGTCTCACTACCTGCAGACCTGGGAGGTGTGATAGGAACTGCCATCACTGGAGAAAAGAGGAAATTTTCTTTCCGATAGTGGAAGCAGAAATAGTGAGAGAAAACATAGCAAGCAACAGGCCAGGTGGAAGCCAGGCCTTGGCATCCTGCTACCAGCAACAATAGGCTCTGCTGGTCTCTTTCAATAGGAGTAGCGACAGAGTTATGGATCATAATTCTCTTAAGTAATGGACTCATGAAGCATGTGTAGGAATGGTGGAGATTCAGTAGGGAACTTAGACTTCCAATAACAACACTAGGTGAAGAATTAAGAATTGCATTTCATGGTTAGCCATGTTTTCCCAAGTTTGACATATATAAAACAAATTAGGCCAGGAGTTAGGCGTAGTGGTAGAGTGCTTGCCTAGCATGCACGAAGACCTGGGTTCGATTCCTCGGTACCACATATGTAGAAAAAAGCCAGAAATGGTGTTGAGGCTCAAGTGGTAGAGCTCTAACCTTGAGAAAGCCCAAGGACAGTGCTCAGGCCCTGAGCTCAAGCCCAGGACTGGCAAAAAAAAAAATTAGATAGAGAAGAGCAAACAACAGTCCTTACTCTCAGAGAGAATCACAGTGTCATGATTCAACACAGACCCATAGTACAGGGAGGTGAACAGAGTTGGCGGTGATGGGTAAAGAGAAAAAATACTCTGAGTTGAATCCAAAATTGACTAACTCTAGTGATCCCAAAGGAAGCTTTCCTCCTTGGAAATCTCTAAAAGTGGTTGAGATGGTTCTTTGTGACATGCAGCTGTCAATCATGTTGATGAGGAGCTGAGGTCTCCACTTCTCTCATTTGTTCTATCATATTGAATATATTGTTTGAAGAGAACATTTTTTTCCTCTCACAGAGGTAAATTAATTAAACTTAAGATTCAGGTAAAAACCAGCTATCCAAGGGCCCAGTGCCATTATACCTCTGCTGGCTGTGTAGCAATTGTATGGCATCCCTGAAGACCAGTCATTGTGGGCATTCAGATCCCTGAGTGCAACCTCCCCCTCACCATTGATAAATCTGCAGCCTAGAAAAGATCTGTGTAAATTGAGTTGTGGACAACAAAAATCATCTACATTCTCCTGTGGAGAGGCCAACTCTACAGAGCAGCCTGAGTATAGATGGATTAGATTAAGGTTCTTGGCTGGGGAAGTAGCTTAACAAAATACAAAATAGGGTCATGCATTAAGCACAAATTATGAGCCATTTCATTGTGGAAAAGATTTGCTTTCTCTTACTGCCCTCTCTTCTTCTTCCTCTGCTCTGCCGAAAGCAGATGGCCCTTGTGGTCACAAAAGCATCTGTGCC
Source organism: Megascapheus bottae (assembly GCF_031878675.1). NCBI lineage: Eukaryota > Metazoa > Chordata > Mammalia > Rodentia > Geomyidae > Megascapheus > Megascapheus bottae. The sequence goes on from NC_143515.1 coordinate 46,371,779, forward strand.
CATGACTAGCGCAGAGAAGGTCATGTTGAGTTTCTTAGGTGGGGTAAAGGTTAGGTAGACATTTTCCTAGACAAGGTAGCTCTTGGGGCCTTTTCTTGTGTTCTTTCCAGTGATAATTTCCACAGTGAAGTGAAACTCAAGATGCTTCAGAATAAATCTCTTAATTGCTCATTTCTACCTAGATCAGGAGCTGAAACTGAAAATCTCCCTGCAAGTCATCGGGGTCATTAGTGACTAAAATAATAACAGCCTTAAAAAAAACTGACAGTGAGAAAATGCACTTATGTATGTGCGTGCATGCGTGCATGTGTGTGTGTGTGTGTGCGTGCGTGCGTGAGTGTGTGTGTGTTGAAACCCTTGTTCCAGCCGGGCACTAATGGCTCATGCCAGTAATCCAGTTATTCAGGAGGCTGAGGTGAGGATAGTGCAGTCGGAAGGGAATGCAGGCAGAAGTCACTGTCAGCGTAGGCAGCAGGACTCTCCCTTAACCACCAAAATGCAGGACTGGAGTCATGGCTCCACCACATGACCACACCAAAACAAACCCAAGACACCTGTGCTGGCGCTTACTAAATGCTATGGAATTTTGGGGGGGTGTTGCGGCCCAGTCTGGGATTGAGCTCAGGGCCTGGACACTATCCTTGAGCTTTCTCAAGGCTAGAGCTCTACCACTTGAGCCACAGCACCACTTCTGGTGTTTTCTATGTATGTGGTACCAAGGAATCGAACCTGGATCTTCGTGTATGTGAGGCAAGCACTCTACCACTAGGCCAAACTCCAGGCTCTGGCATGGTAATTTTTAAAACCTTTTTATATGTGTGTGTGTGTGTGTGTATTCTTTTTTTTTTTTAAGGTCTAATGATTGAACACAGGGTCTCCAGAATGCTAGCAAGCACTCTGCATGTTATCCATGCCCTTGGCCCATGCACCACTATTTTTTTTTTTGCCAGTTCTGGGGACTGAACCCAGGGCCTGAGCACTATCCTTGGGCTTTCCTCAAGGTTAGTGCCCTACCACTTGAGCCACAGCACCACTTCTGGCTTTTCTATATATGTGGTGCTGAGGAATTGAACCTCGGTCTTTGTGCATGCCAGGCAAGCACTGTAGCACTAGACCAAACTCCCGGCCCCCAAGCCACTAGTTTTTGACAATGCATCATGGGTGTCATTTTCTTCCTTAGTTCCCAGGGGTAGCTGGACAAAAAGTGAGATGGTTTGATTGGATCTAAACTACTGAAGGTAGACACACTGCCAAGGAAAAATCCTTTCTTTCAAATATCTTTCCTTACATAACTTCCTACAGAATTCAGGTTTTTCAAAATGGCTCATTAAAGATCCTGAACACATAGCTTTTAATTCTCCATTTCCAAACTCTTAGCAGTTTCCAAAGAGCTCCCTGGGACTGGGACTATGACTCAAGGGGTAGAACAAAATCTGGAGTTCAAAACCAGAATGAATGAGTGGTCCTTGGACCAGCAACATCAGCTGAGGTTTAGAAGAAAGGCAGATGATTGAGTTCCACCAGACCTCACTGAATCAGAAGCTATGTATGTGGCCAACAAGCTGTGGACTATAGCATGAATCCCTCCCCAGAACTGGCCATCAAGACTTTGCTGTATAGCTCCCACCCTGCCACCTTCCAGCCTCATGGCGCTCCACAGCACACGTGCTATGCCCTAGGATATAGAATAGGCTCCTCCCTTCTGAGACATCCTGCTTTATTACTCTGGATGGCTTCTTTCACTGAAATCATCTCCCCTTTCCTACTGCATATCTGCCGGCCCACTGACTTCCTAAGAGCTTTGAAATCCTTAAATACTGGCAGGCATGTTTCTGGTGAGGGATGTTTTTCAGTTTTAGAAGCAAAAGTGGCTATCTGCAGTTCCTCACAGACCCATTAATCACCCTAATAGAAAGCCAGAAGCACTGAAGAGCTTCTTCAGGTGACAGTTTGCAAAACAGCCTCTAATCAGCGCATGGGTTCACTATCATTTGCTCATTGTTTCCTTTCTGAGAGTCTCCAGAACAAGTGTCATGGCAGATGATTCAGTCCAGATCAGATGGGAAAACAGAATATAAAATCAAATACCACCAGTGTGAGCGGTGAGCAATAATGACAACCTCTATTTAAGTGGCATGAGTTTTGATAATTATCGCTTGCAGACTCTAGCTTCCCTAGCCCAGCATATCCTCAGCAAGTGAAAAACATTCAGGCATTGAAGTGCTGGAGACCACTGATCGAGAGTGTGTGTGGAACGTGTATGGTGCGTTGTAAGCCATATATCCACTTCTCCCAGGTTCTACCTGCCCACACGACCACCTTCATTTACAAGGACTTGAAGTGAACTTGAGGCAAAAGTCCCAAACTCTCAGCTGGTCTCTGTTTCAGAGGTCAAAATGGTGTCTAGCGGTATGGTCCCTACAGTCTGAGGTGTCAGCCAGTAGACCTGCAGTCATTTGGAGTCTGAAGCTTATCTTTGAATTCATGGCACCACTTGTTTTCGTGTTGTAACTGTGAGAATTAACCTCTCACCGCACAAATAGTTAATGCTACATAGTTGAGGCCTTGGCCTTACCTAGTAAGACCTATCTCAAAAATGAAAAGAAATCATGGATGTGATGGCTCAAGCCTATAAATCTAGCTACTTGGAAGACTGGAGAATTGTGGTTCAAGGCTACCAAGGACATAATAGTGTGTGAGAGTCCATCTCAGCCAATGGGCGGGAAATAAAAATGGCCAGGCACCAGATTGTGTTTCTGTCATCCCCAGCAACTCCTAGAAGCACAATTAGGAGACTACAGTCTAGGCTGGCTTGCATAAAGCAAGATCTTTACCTGAAGAATGACCAGGGCAAAAAGGGGGTAGTCATAGCTCAAGGGATGGAGCACCCGCCTTACAAGTATGAGGCCTTGGCTTCCCCAGTATTGCCACAAGTCATAAGTAAAATGATTTTTCCTTTTAAATGAGCTAATATTTCCTTTGAAACTTGGGAATAGTCATTTGTTCAATATTGATCCTTTCCCCCCCTCCTCAAGAAAATAAGCTTTAGAAGTTTTATGTCTAGGGTGCCTTTTAATGATCCTTCAATTGCATTTTGCTAACTCAGTGTAGATGTTTCCTCTACTTTCTGTTTTCCTTGTTGTAAACTTAAACATCAGTAGAAGACAGAGAGTGAGCCCTGTATCGTTATACCAGTGCAGGGAGTGCAGTCTCAGAGTGGGCCGAGTTCCCCGGCCTTCGCAAAGCTGGCCTGCTAAGTGTGCACAGAAGGGACACTGGGAGGAATCCAGGACTTAGCCCAAGCTGCACCTTCTTCACTGCCCTCCGTCCCAGGAGGGTCAGATGTTCTGGGTTTGATAAGTGGGATGAGAAGGTGTGGGGGGGTGGGGGAGTGCGTCAAGATACTGACTATGTAGCTATTTCCTTTCCACTGTGGGTACCCTCTGTAGTCCTCAATGGAGGGAAGATGCCAAGCTGTGGCCTTTCTTCCTGGGGACAGCCATGGTGAGGATGCTCCACTTTGTATCTCAATGGCCCTTGCTACCATAATTTAGCTGAATAACTGCAGTTCCGCCTTGTCCCGTGAATTCATTCACATTGAAATTGAAGCCCAGTTTGACCGCATGTCTTCCCTTCCTACTTTTGGATACTATAGTGTGTTGAGTAAGGCACCCCCAAAAGTTTCATTTAAGTCCTAACTCTCAGAACCCATGAAGGTACACTTGTGGGTGAAGAAAGGTCTTTGGAGAACAGAATTTTGAGATGAGATCATTCTGGACTTATGACAAGTCTTAGATTAGAGGGCAGATAGTGGTAGCCCTTTTAAGGTGAAAAGAAGGACTAGGAGTGTATCTTTGTGGTACAGCATGTGGTTTTCATTCACCAAGGCCCTGATCTGCATCAACACACACACACACACACACACACACACACACACACACACACACACCCATACACACACACCCATACACTCACATGCACATACACACACACACACACACACACACACACACACACACACACATATATATATATATATATACATATATATATATATATATATATATATATATATATGAGAGAGAGAGGAAGAGGGAGAGAGGGAGGAAGAGAGATGAATGACATAGCCACACATGGAAAAGAACACTATAGATGGCGGCAGAAATTGCAATATGCTCTAGACAAAAATGCCAAAATTTGGCAGCCATCTTCTCTGCTGGAAGCTGGAAAAGCTGTATTCAGTCCTCAGAGTTGACAGAGGAATTACAATGCCTTCACTTGGCACTTCTGGCCTCCCCCAAGCGTGAGAGTGTCCATTTTTGTTGTTTTAAACCACCCAGCTTGTTGTCATTTGTTATGTCAAGCTAGGAAATGGATACAATGGTGATAGGAATGTAATTTCAAAAAGATATTTAAGAGCAGAGTATATCAACTCACATTGTTATCTTTTCAATAGCACCTTGCAGGCTGACCACTGCCAGGGCTTAGAAGTACTGAGAAGTGCTGGACCATGTGTTGTTAGCCTTGGAGTTCTCTCCTAAAGCTAGGGGCTGGTGGTGGCAGATAACAACACTCCTTCCTTCTAATCACGTTCCTCAATCACCATACTTGCTTTGCTGCTTCGCACAGACCCAGCGCAAGAATAGTGTTCCTGCTTCTAGAGCAGCTGCCAGTTAGACTACAAACAGTTTGTTTTCTTGGCGATGGGAATCTTCAAATGGTGAAAGCAACACATTATTCAAAATTATAGAAAAGAAAGCCTCCAGTCCTCTCTGTTCTCTTGGTTTTTCCTCTCCTGAGCTCCAGCCCCTTTCCTTTGGCATCAGAGCAGCATGGCTGAAAGCAAAAGCAGAGCGAAACAGAGGCTGACCAGCAGCCAAGTGTGCAGGTGAGACAAGCTGGGAACTACGGAGGCCGAGGCTCGTGACACCTAGGCATGTAGATGGACAGTGGGAAGTAGACTAGAATTCCAAGTGAGAGGAGGACCTGGGATAGTGAAGAGACCTTCAGGGCTGCAGAGCAGGGTGTGGGGGTGAAAGTGTAGCTGACGATTCCAACGGGTCAGGCTTGGCTACTCCAAAGCAAGCAAGCATACGAGGAGGCAGGAAGGCATTTTAACTAACACAGCTATGCCCAGGATATGAATGGGGGGTTGAGCATCTCAGCCCATAGTTTATTTAGGGGACTGATAGGAGCTTTACATTTAAAGAGAGGAAGAATTAGGGCAGGGAACATGTTATCTGCATGTGTGCAATTAAGCAGTCATCTTCAAACTGTGCTCTAGTTGATCACTATCTCTGTGTGGTTCTTCAGGGAGGTTCAAGGAAATCCTCATTTGAGGGGACAATCTGGCTCTCATGAGATAGTCGTTCCTGTTTTGGGGGTGAGCTCACGGTGGGGTGCCGTTCCTGGAATCCATAATGAATTGGAACTATGACCGAGTGTGCTTTTTGGATACCTTTTGGGGGTGTCTGGACTGGGATATTTTAAAAGCTGACACAAAGTAGGCTAAGTGACTCTTACCTTTGTGCCTTCCACAGAGAAGGGTGATGAGACTGGTTAGGTATAGCCTGGATTTAGACACACACTCCTTAAATAATTAATATGAGTCTGCCCCAAAGTAAAGGGGACAAGCACAAAATGAAGGTCAAAGTATCAGCTTTTATTACATTTTAGTTTATTATGTCTTAATTTATTATATTTTAGTTACCTTGTAGGCCTGCGCCAGGAATCAATGCTTCTTACCCAAAAGCAATTTCTAAGAACATGTTCTAAAAGAAACAGCTCAACATTTGAAGAGGCTCCTGAAGAGGCAGGTATAAATGACTAGAAAATCTAGATAAATGGAAAGAAAATGAGGAATCCTGTGGCTTGAGGTAAAAGTTCTCACCTACAGCATGAACACTCAATAAGAGGAGAATTTTGAAGCTCATGCTTCTAATCCTAGCTACTCAGGAAGCTGAAATCTGAAGACTGAAGTGCAAAGCCAGGCCAGGCAGGAAAGCTCACGAGGCTCTTATCTCCAATTAACTACCAAGAAGATGGGAAGCGGAGCTGTCACTCAAGTGGTAGAGTGCTAGCCTTATGAAAAAAGTTCAGGGACAGCATCCAGGTCTCAAGTCGAAGCCCTTGAACCCACTACATCCCCTCCCCCCCAACACACACCAAGAGAGAGAGAATTTTGGGAAAACTGTCTTCTCATAGCAATGCCTGCCCAACATAAGGGTGCTTCATGCTCACACAATGAATGAACTCTGTTCTCTGCAGTAAAGGGTCGAGGCTGGTACTCTTTATTGGACTCCGTGGTGCTGTGTCATTGTATTGTGGGCTCGACTGTTGAATGGGATTTCCCTACACAAGACGGCATTTTGGGGGCACTAGGGGCATGGCTGATGTATGTGACGGTTGAGTTGTTAGCTCCACCGGGTCTGGGGTGTTTGAGAGGAGGGCTTGGCACCTTGGTAGGAGGCCTGTCTCCAGCTGGTCTCACATCACATTTGCTTTTTAATTTGCACATATGAAATGAATTTCCCTCACCATCCTCTCCCCAGAGCCTCATCAATTAGAACTGCCTTTGTCCTTAGCATCCTTTTGTTGACCAGTTGGAAAATTAGTTAGAAGGGAGAAGAAAGGGAAGTTGTCTCTGGGAGCAGTGGCACTGGAGAGCTGGCTGCTAATGAAGCAGCCCTGAATAGTGCAATTGTGCTGCTGTTTATATAGTTTTTATTTTAATTTGCATCCGTACCAGGCTCGGATCCCAAGAGTCATTCAGCCTTGTTTGGAGCTTTTATCTCCTTCCATAGAACCAAACCTGCCAGCTTATCATTTGCTTCAAGGAAATTAATGTGGATTCCTCTCTCCACTTCCATCATGTGCTGTTGAATTGTTTATAGATCCATGGAGAAAAAGAAAGACTCCACAGAACCACAAAGGCTTTCTGCACTCATGTTGTTACAGCATCTGAGATTTAGCTCTCTTCCTAACAGGTTTCTAGAGCCAAGATCTCAAAGAGATAGTTCCCAAATGAGGTAAGGCATGTAGAGTAGTGGCTGGGGACAGAGCCTCAAAGAGCTGTGTTGAATTTCTAACAAAAAGAAAAAGAATCCCATTCCATTTCCCCTTATCTGCTGTATGGATACTTGGTCCTAATTTTTTCTCTCCTTTGCTCAAACATGTCTGCAAAATGTGATCAAGAACCAATCTTAGCCAGTATTACTTAAAAAGTAAATGGAAAGTCTTCAGTGTAGCATTTAAAAGCTCTTGTTTAGTCCCATTTAAGAATTCCTGTTAAGAATTCTCCAGTGAGACCTTCTCAGTTCTGGTGTATCTACTTTCACTCAAGTGTGAGTTCAACTCTGCTCCACGCCTCTGCTGGAAGGCTCCTTCCAGTTTGGTCCAGTCAGGTCTCAGCCTTTCATGTGTTTATTTTTAAATTTATTTTACTTTTATTTGTTTATTTAAATTTTATTGTAAAGGTGATGTACAGAGGGGTTACTTTTACATAAGTAAGGTAAGGAGTACATTTCTTTTTTGAACAGTGTTAACCCCTCCCTTATTTTCTTCTATTCTCCCCTGCCTACACCCCTGTCCCCTCCAAGCTGTAAAGTTTATTTCCATATATCATCTAGTGAGCAACCCTATTGCATTGGCTTACCCTTTGTCCTGCAGTTTATGGAGTCTTGCCTTCAGGCCACACCCCTCGCTGGTTATGGAGCTAGACTGAATGTTCTAGCTCAAGTTCTCACCATTCACTAAGGTTCTTGTTTCTCATAGAAGCCTCTGGACTGGGAATGTGGCTTAGTGGTAGAGTGCTTGCTTAGCATGCATGAAGCCCTGGTTTCAATTCCTCAGTACCACATAAACAGAAAAGGCCAGAAGTGGTTCTGTGGATCAAGTGGTAGAGTGCTACCCTTGAGAAAGCTTAAGGACAGTGCCAGGCCCTGAATTCAAGCCCCAGAACTGGTAAAAAAAAAATTATGTTAGTGTTTTTTATTACTCTGAGATCCCTCCATAGTCACTGTCTCCTTCATGATATTTTTGTTGTTGTTTTTGTTGTTGTTGTTGTTTTTGCCAGTCCTGGGCTTAAGCTCAGGGCCTGAGCACTGTCCCTGGATTTTTCTCAAGGCTAGAGCTCTACCACTTGAGCCTCAGCACCACTTCTGGCTTTTTCTAAGCATGTGGTACCAAGGAATTGAACCCAGGTCTTCATGCATGCTAGGCAAGCATTCTACCACTAGGCCAAACTCCCAGCCCCCATGATGTTTTTTTTGTTTGTTTGGGTTTTTTTTTTTTGGGGGGGGGCTTGAACTCTGGGCCTGGGAGCTATCCCTGAACTCTTGAGCCACAGCGCACTTCCAGTTTTCTTGAGGTTCATTAGAGATAAGAGTCTCATGGACTTTAGTGCCTGGGCTGCCTTTGAACCACAATCCTCAGATCTCAGTCTCCTGAGTAGCTAAGGTTATAGGCAAGAACCACCGTGCCCGGCTGGTTTTTTATTATTATTATTATTATTATTATTAACCATTATCTTTCAGAAAAAACGTGTTTTCGAACAAAACTCCTGGGTATTTCACCACCACATTGAGGTTTAGGAAACCATATACCATATACCTCTAACACTGATGAGCTGTTCCTCTCCACCTAGTGATTGAGTTGCTACTCCCAGGGTCTTCATGCTCTTCATGCGTGTGGGTCTTGTGTCTCAGTAGGAGTAGAACCACCTGCACACAAGATCAGGAGAACTAAGGTTTCCCTAGGGTATCTGTAATAGCTCCAGGACAGCACTGACTACATTGTAAGAGCACAATAAATACTTATCGTTAATTCTAAATGCAGATATTGTCCTCTAAGTCACCTTTATTTGTTCTTTCGAAAACTGTTTTGGTGTCTTATGCTTGCAGAGATCTGCTGTATTTTCTTTACCTGCATCTAGCTTGTTCCTCCTTTGGCAAGATAACCTTCACTGGGACTTTCAGACTACAGATAAACTTAAGGGCTGTATCTGGAAAAAAGCATCTGACCTTCTCACATTGTGTTGGGTCAGAAGTTCTTCCTGGAACTTCTTCCTTCACCTTTATCTCAGCTTTCCTAGGCAAGTCACTGCCAGCATCACTCACTAATCTCTAACATTCCAGTTCCAAAACCAGAAAGACTTGGACACTGCTCTCAAGGAGTTCTGATTTACCTGGGTGTGAAGGAGGTTAGCGATGTACAGCATGAGCTGAGTCTGGAGGAGGAGCTTGTAGGCCCCAGGACTCAGAGAGTGAAAGAAAGAGGTTGGGGGAGAAGAGAGGGAGATGAAGGGAGAAAGGGGAAAAGAAAAAGATAAAGCTCTCCCAGAGAAGGATCTCCAGACCAGGCCTTGGAAGAAGCTTTGTGTGTGGGATATGGGACAAGGCACATAGGCTGAGAACACACAGCGTGTGTGCAGCGGGTGTGTGTGTGTGTGTGTGTGTGTGTGTGTGTGTGTGTAGGGTTGCAGGGCAGGGAGGAAGGAGTCAGTGGGAAGAACTGCTGAAATGCACGGGGATGGAAGTACCAGGCTGCACAGGCTGCTGTGGGTCTAGTTTCCCGGGACCTGATTCCCGGGTAAGGGAGGTGAGAGCTCGTGTTACAGCGGGTGGGCCTACAGGAGAAACGGAGCTGAGAGAAGATTCTAAGTCTTTCTGTGCCAGTAGGGATGATGACCTGGCCAGGTGAGAGGTGCTGTGGGAATGCTGTAGCCAGAGGGGAGGTGAAAGAAGATGGCACCTGCCCAGCCGTAGTGGAGGTGAGAGGATGGTACCTACCCAGAGCCATGCCTTGCCAAGTCCCCCATCTGGTTAGTCACCATTTCCTACTCAGTGTGCTTCTAACCTGTAGGTTTTAGTTCCTGCCACCCATCCCCACAGGGTATGAGACTGGCGCTTATCAGCCCTCTGTTCACCTACACTGCAAGTTTAATCTGGCTCTTTCCTGGTGTCACACTGTCTAGAGGACCGTGTCCTTTCTCTCAGCAAGGTGTGACAAGCCCTTCAACGAGGCCTCAGCGCCCCCATCCATCCTGCTCTCCTGACACATAATTCCATGCCCTTCTCTCTGCCCAGTTCCTGCTTGACCCGCCTGGGACATTCCAGTGCTTCTCCCCCCACTTACAAAACCCCTTCCACTCAGCTTGTGGAATTCTCATCCTCCATGGCTCAGTACAAATACGTCTCTGGGGAAAGCTTCCCAGCTGCCCAGACAGAAGAAAGTGCTTTCTCTTTTGTGTTTTTCTCTCTGGCTTCTACTGCTGGACTTTAGATACTATTTATGCATCAGTCCTTTATAGCAGACTGCCAGGCCCCAAGGCTGGTAAAGGGTGGTCTCGAGGATGGCAATGGAGGGTTATTCACTGTTTCTCCCCTTTCTAGGCTCCCACTTTTGCCACAGTGGTCTCCCTGCCCCTGCTCTGTATTGGCCTCTGTAATGGCCTCTGGTATCATTATCTCGGCATGGTGGTGGTGAATAGGCCGGGAGGAGTTGCTTTGAAAATACCTTTCTGGAGCCCTGAAAGGCTTCCATCCTTCTGTGAGGGGCAGAGCTTGGATTCTAAACTTGTAACATTATATGGACTCCTACCTCCACCCATCCTCCCTTACCTTCTTTGTTTAAACCTGGGAAGTAATATTCTCTTTGCATACTTATTTACTTTAAGGCAACAGCTTCTTTCCCCTTTTATACCAGGAAGTAAACACCTTCGTGGACTGTGTGGTACAAGAGGAAGTGGGAATACTTGAGTTAAGATGATATCCGTCCAAGGATTCAGTCTCGAGGATGAGAGCTAGAATGAGTCTGGAGCTGCATCTCTGGACTGTCTGAGTGCCAGGAGGAAATGGGCCTCGCCATTCTTAGCTTCAAACATGACAAAACAAACCCAGACAATAACAATAACCCACAGGAACAAATCTAACTAAGGGTAAAGGATCTCGACAATGAAAACTATAAAACACTGGAGTCAAAAAAGACTATTAGGTTTTTCCAAGACCCCCCCCCATGTTTATAGATGGGCAGAATTCAATGCTTTAATATTTCATTATTGTGAAAATGGTTATATTATCAAGAGCAATCTACAGACAGATTCAGTGCACTTCTCATCAAAATTCCAATGGTACATGTTATAGAAATTGAAAAAGACATCCTAAAGTTCAGACGAAGTATGAAAAACCCCAAATAGCCAAAGCAATCCTGAACAAAAATAGCAATATTTTGAACATTCCTTGAACAATTTTTTTATCAAGATATATATAAAGTTTTCACTTTTTTTTTTTTTAAGAGCAATATGGTAGGGCCGGGAGTTTGGTCTAGTGGTAGAGTGCTTGCCTAGCATGCACAAGGACCCAGGTTCAATTCCTCAGTACCACATACATAGAAAAAAGCCAAAAGTGGTGCTGAGGCTCAAGTGGTAGAGCTCTAGCCTTGAGAAAACCCAAGGACAGTGCTCAGGCCCTGAGTCCAAGCCCCAATTGCCAATAAATAAATAAATATATACATAAATTAAATAAATAAAAAGAGCAATATGGGTAATGCAATACCTAATTTCAATTTTTTTTTTTTTTGCCAGTCCTGGAGCTTGAACTCAGGGCCTGGGCACTGTCCTTGGACATTTTTTGCATAAGGCTAGCGCTCTTCCACTTGAGCCACGGTGTCACTTCCAGCTTTTTCTGTGTATGTGGTACCAAGGAATTGAACGAAGGCCTTCATGCTTGCCAGGCAAGCGATCTACCACTAGGCCACATTCCCGGCCCCCTTATTTCAATTTATATCATACAGTTACATTAACAAAAACATGGTACTGAAAAAGACATTTAGACCAATGGAATAGAAGAGTCCAAAATAATCCCACGTAAGTATAGCTGTCTATACTTATGCTAGAGAAAAGTTAGCCTCTTCAATGATGGTGCTTGGAACAGTACTGGGTGTGTGCATGTAAAAGATGGAAACTAGAGCCCTACTCTCACCCTGTTCAAAAATCAATTCAAAATGGAACAAAGACCTTAAGATAAGAATTCATACTTTAGCCAGCACCAGTTGCTCATGCCTGTAATCCTAGCTACTCAGGAGTCTGAGATCTGAGGATCACAATTCAAAGCCAGCCCAGTCACTAAAGTCCATGAGAGTCTGATCTCCAATTAACCACCAGAAAATCGGAAGTGGCACTGTGGCTCAAGTGGTAGAGTGGTAGCCTTGAACTGAAGAGCTCAGGGACAGTGCCCAGGCCCAGGTCCAGGCCCAGAATTCAAGCCCCACAACTGACAAAAAGAAAGAAAGAAAAAAACTCACACTTTGAAGGTATTACAGGAAACAGCTCTTAAAATATAGAAATTGGAGCTCCAGTGGCACAATCAGTTAGTGCGTGGTACCTATAAGATACAGGAATAGACAGTGACTTTCTGGATAGTTCAGGAGATTTAAAAAAATTGATAGGTGATTGAATCAAATTAAAACACTTCTGAACAGCAATGACAACAGTTACCACATAAAGAGATAGCTAAAAAGTGGGAGAATAAGCTTTGTTAGACAAAGTGATTTATATCATCTGACAAGTGATTTATATCTAGAACATATACAAAGAATTCAAAACTAACTACCAAAAGAATAAAGTCTAATCAATAGAGGAATAAATCAATTGTAACAGTTCTCAAAAAAAAAAAAAAGACAAATGACTCGGATATTATGCTTACGCCTGGAATGCAGCTACTTGAGAGAAGCTGCCGCTGTTGAGATGACAGTTGATAAGTGAGTCCATGTTTGGTTTTTCTTTGTTGTTGTTGTTTGTTTTGTTTTGTTTTCTTCCAGCTATGAGGCTTGAACTCAAAGCCTGGGCACTGTCCCTGAGTTCATTTGCTCAAGGCTTGCACTCTAGCACTTTCGGCCACAGAGCCATTGGAAATAAGAGTCTCGCCAACTTTTCTGCCAGGGATGACTTTAAACTGTGATCCTCAAACTTGGCATAACAATAGAGGTATCTGCATAGCCAGGTTTATTGTGGCACTATTCACAATATCCAAGTTATGGGACTAGCTTAAATACTGATCAACAGATAGATGAATGGATAAAAGAAATATATACACAACGGAGTTATTTTCGGCCATAAAGAACAAGATTATGTCATTTAGAAGAAAAAGAAGGGATACCATCACATAAAGTGAAATAAGTCAAACTCAGAAAGTCAGTATATAGTTTTCTCTCTACATGTAAGGAATCTATATTGTTATAAGACATGAACTGGCTAAGTATGGTGGTACATGCCTGTAATTCTAGCCACTGCAGAGGTAGAGATAGGAGGATTTTGGTCCTTGGCCAAGCAGAGCAAAAGATCAAGGCACTATCTGAAAACAAAACTAAAAACCACAAGGACTAGAGGTGTGGCTCAAATGGGAGAGCCCCATGTAGGGCTCTGAGTTCAAACCCTGGGCATTAAAAAAAAAAAAAAAACCCACACTAGAAGGGAGACTACTGGGGGGATAGGACCAGCAAGAGAAAAAAAAGGGGCCGGAAGTTTGGCCTAGAGGTAGAGTGCTTGCCCAGCATGCACCAAGACCCAGGTTCAATTCCTCGGTACAACATCTATAGAAAAAAGCTAGAAGTGGTGCTGTGGCACAAGTGGTAGGGCATTAGCCTTGAGGATAGTGCTCAGGCCCTGAGTTCAAGGCCCAGGACTGGCAGAAAGAGGGCGGGGGGGGGGGGGAGATAAAGAACAATGAAGGTAGATGAATAATCAACACACATGTGTATTAAAGATCTCATAATGAAAGCTGTTAATTTGTGTAATTTACATGTGTAAGTATGAATAATCCCAATCAGGGCTCCAAAAAATATTTTAAAAGACTGTTGAAATGTCTGTCCTAAGTTGTGAGCTGCTCATTGGCTCCTGTCAGGGTAGTTCCCATTTTACTCCGGGAGGAGGCTGCAAGCAGCTAGCCAAGAGAGGGGAGAATGGGTGTTCCAGATACGTAAGCTTCTGAGGAAAATGGGCATTTACTCCGGACAGTGGGGAAAACTCTGGCCTCTACGTCTGCATCTCTGCTAACCTTTGTGCAGCAGCTTAGCCCCAAAGCATTTTTGCAACCAAGTTGTATGAACAGAGAGCTCATAGTTGTCTACAGCTCCTCAGGAGCAGAGGGCTATGAGCAGGCGTATGAGGTGGGGGAGAGGGAGAAGTGGAGCCTGAGCAAGTGGCAATGAGAAGTCGAGAAATCTAGTGTTCCGGCTTCCCTGAGTGGAAGGCTGTGCCAGACCTAAGAAGAAGCTATGGCTCCAGCTCAGGAAAGGTGAGGGGCAGATAATGTTGGTTGGGTAAAAACTTGTCCTATTGCAGGCACGGATGGCCCATGCCTGTAAATCCTAGCTACTCAGGAGGCTGAGATTTCTTTTTTTCTTTTCTTTCTTTTTTTTTTTTTTTTGTGCCAGCCCTGGAGCTTGAACTCAGGGCCTGGGTACTGTCCTTGGACACTTTTTGCTCAAGGCTAGTGCCCTGCCACTTGAGACAGCACCAGGCTGATCTCCAGCTGTTAAATTACCCAGGGTAGTCTTGAACTCATGATCCTCCTACCTCAACCTTCTGAATAGCTGGAGTTACAGGCATGACCCATTATGCCCAGACTTTAGCACTCCTTGTAATTAACCATCACCCACAACTATGCAGGTTCCTTTGTGAATAAGAATGACATAGGAATAAATATTTCCATTCTGGTAACTATGGTACCATGCTGGGCTTAGCATTTCAGGATGATGGAAGCTGATGACTCTCTGTGGAATGTAGACTTCGTGCATAATGCCTCAACCAAACAGATGACTAGGCAAGAATGGGAGAGAGCCATAGAGAGACAGAGAGAGGAGATATTATCAGGAACACAAACATATTCTTCTTATCTGTATTTTTCAAGCAGTGGAACTGATATGTCGTGAATTCAGTTCTTTTTTTCAGAGAAGTATGTTGAAACGATTTAAGCACAAAACATTTTTATTTGTGATCAAAGTACTTTTGTCCTCAATAATGCAGATTTCATCTTTTCCTGGCAACTCATGCTTCATGAGTCCTACAGAGGCAGCTGACGCATGTAGGCTTGAGGGGCAAGGTCTGGGCCAAGGTACCAGGTCATTTCCACACTCCACGCTGGCTTCTAGCACATACCTGAAAAAAAACTTTTTAGTGTCTCTACCTATAACTTGGAGATCAATTTGTATTATTCCTATTTCCTTCATGGTCAAAAACGAATGTTTCCTTTGTTGGAGTTTCTTCTGGACATAGCACACTTCAGGCTGAGAGCTGATTCTCCTAGCTGCCGCCATTGGCCATTCGCGGGACCCACAGTCATGTTCCTCTCAGCCGAGGTGGGCCACAGGGACCTGACATCCAATGACTGGTCCATGTAGAGGAACCAAGGCCCAGGACCTGGCCTTCATTTGGGGGCATCTCTGAAGGGTCCTCTCAGCTCCAGAGCTCCTTTTGGGGTCAACTGAGGTGTTTGTTGTGATAGTGATCACAGCCCTACTTCCCTTTTTGCTCAATTTGTGTGTGGTGGGAGGATCAGGGGGCTTGAACTGGCCTGGGCGCTGTCCCTGAGCTCTTCAGCTCAAGGCTACCACCCTACCCTTGAGCGAAGCTTCACTTCCTATTTTCTAGAGGTTAATTGGAGATAAGAGGCTCAGGTCCTTTTGTGCCTGGGCTGGCTTTGAACCTAGATCCTCTGATCTCAGCCTCTTGAGTAGCTAGGATTACAGGTGTGAGCCACCGCACTCAAATTTGTGCTCACTGTTACAGGACTTCTAGAGAGCATGGTCCAGCAAATCTTCCCATGCAGATCTCAGGCTCAGAGTCTGTTTCCCACAAAAGCTCACCTGAACAGCAGTTCAGCCAGTTAGTCTTATTAGAAGTAGAGCTCCTGGTTTACCAACTGACTTAGTACTTTCTCCTTATTTATAAAAATTATGACTATAGCTGGTGTGGTGGCTCACGCCTGTAATCCTAGCTACTCAGGAGGTTGAGATCTGAGGATCAAGGTTCAAAGCCAGCCCAGGTTGAGTCCTGAGACTCTTATCTCCAATTAACCTCTAGAAAACTGAAAGTGGGACTGTGGCTCAAGAGGTAGGACAGTAGCCTTGAGCTAAAGAGCTCAGGGACAGCGCCCAGGCTCACAATTCAAGCCCCATGTATGACCTACAAAAAAATTATAACTACAGAATACGAAAATTGGGATATGGAACTTTATTCAATCATATAAACTCAGTCAAATCAAATCAGGAAAGAAAAATGAAGGATTTTCAGGGTAGAAGGAATGCCAGAAAATCAGAGAACTTACTGGAATCTAGTCAGAGGCTGATGTTTTGGCAGGTCAATTCCTTTATTCCATTTCTTCTCCCCAAATCCAAGTCCAGCTTCCTAGACTTTATTTTTTTTATTATTTTTATTTTTTGCCAGTCCTGGGCTTGAGCTCAGGGCCTGAGCAGTGTCCTTGGATTGTCTCAAGGTTAGAGCTCTACCACTTGAGCCTCAGCACCACTTTCGGCTTTTTTCTATGTATGTGGTAGCAAGGAATCGAACCCGGGCCTTCGTGCATGCTAGGCAAGCACTTTAACCAAGGCCAAACTCCCAGCCCTCTAGACTTTATTTTTATTTAGTTATTTAATTATTTTTTTTTCCAGTCCTGGGCTTGAGCTCAGGGCCTGAGCCCTCTCCTTGGACTTTCTCAAGGCTAGAGCTCTACCACTTGGGCCTCCGGCTTTTTTCTATGTATCACTAGGCCCCACTTCCTAGACTTTAAAAGTCTGTTCTAAGACAACGTGAGACTAAAACATATCCTTTTTCATTCTAAAATTTGCACATGTACTATATGAATATATTATTCTTTTTTTTTTTTGCCAGTCCTGGGCTTGAACTCAGGGCCTGAGCACTGTCCTTGGACTTTCTCAAAGCTAGAGCTCTACCACTTGAGCCTCAGCACCACTTCCAGCTTCTTTCTATGTACGTGGTACCGAGGAATCGAACCCGGGTCTTCGTGCATGCTAGGCAAGCACTCTACCACTAGGCCAAACTCCTGGCCCCATGAATGTAATATTCTTGTCAAAATGTCAGTTAAGGGGGAAGAGACAAATGAGTAGAGAGAATAATACTGAATGTGAAAATGAAACTAGAAAACTTGAGACAGGTAGGATGGAATAGATAGGAGGGAAAGAAGAATGATGGAAGGGGTAACACATAGAAGGACATGTTAATTTGAAACTATTGCACAACTATTTGAAGACATAGAAAAATGTCAGTTAGGGCCGGGAGTTTGGCCTAGTGGTAGAGTACTTGCCTAGCATACACGAAGATCGGGGTTCAATTCCTCAGTATCACATACATAGAAAAAAAGCCGGAAGTGGTGCTGAGGCTCAAGTGGTAGAACTCTCGCCTTGAGAAGGCCCAAGGACAGTGCTTAGGCCCTGAGTTCAAGCCCAGGACTGGCAAAATAAATAAACTCAGTACCACATACATACAAAAAGCCAGAAGTGGTGCTGTGGCTCAAGTGGTAAAGCTCTACCCTTGAGAAAGCCCAATGACAGTGCCTAAGGACAGTGTCTAAGCCCTGAGTTCAAGACCCAGGACTGGCAAAAGAAAAGAAAAAAGAGAAATGTCAGTTAATAGGGTAGGTACCTGTGGTTCTTCCTTCTAGAATCCTAATTATTCAGGAGGCTGAAATCTGGAGAATCACAGTTTAAAACCAGCACTGACAGAAAAATCCTCAAGAATCTATGTCCAAAATAACCAGCAAAAAGCTGGCCCAGAGATGCAGCTCAAGTGGTAGGGCATTAGCCAAACAAGCAAGCCAAGTAAACAGGAGGCCCTGAGTTCAATCTCTGTATCAAACAAACAAAAAATCACTTGACAGAATAGTCAGAACAGAAGTCTGTCTACTACTGCATCTTCAAGTTCCCTAGATGCTGTATATCGGCCGTTGTAATTTCATCTTTATTAAGGCATAATTAATAAAGCCTAGGGCCGGGAGTTTAGCCTAGTGGTAGGGTGCTTGCCTAGCATGCATGAAGACCCGGGTTCAATTCCTCGGTACCACATAGAAGAAAGCCGGAAGTGGTGCTGAGGCTCAAGTGGTAGAGCTCTAGCCTTGAGGAAAGCCCAAGGCCAGTGCTCAGACCCTGAGCTCAAGCCCAGGACTGGCCCCCCCCCAAAATTAATAAAGCCTATATACTTAAGGTATATATATATGTGTACACATGTATACATATGGATGTGACTTCCTTTATGCATATATATAACAGTCCACCCCCTTGAAGAACACTGAGGCCTCTGACAGAACTGGGAAGACATGGCTAGGATTACAGGAGTGAGCCTCCTCACCCAGCTCGTCCCTGAACTCTTTTGCTCAAGCATAAGACTACAACTTTGAGCCACATTTCCACTTCTGACTTTCTAGAGGTTAATTGGAGATAAGAGTCTCATAGACTTTCCTGTCTGGACTAGCTTTGAATCTCTGTCCTCATATGCCAGCCTCCTGAATAGCTATGATTACAGATGTGAGCCACCAGCACGCAAGTACATGTACCCAATTTCTATCTCAGATTATTATATTTTTAAGCCTTATTATACCATCTTTATTTTTATTTTTCATCCTTACTTTTAAAACATTTGTCATCTTGAAACCACATAGAGCTTGTTGTGCCAAGATTGTCCCATGTTCTGGGAATGACCTCCTCCCCCCTTGTTCAGGGCCCATGTACTTGAACCTCAGGTGGCAACAGCTTGATGCTCAGTGGTTAGACACCTGAACTCTGATTCGACCAGTGGTTTGAGTTCCCAAATAGCCAATCAGGTGATTGTAACTATGGAATTCCCCTATAAAAGCTGTGCAAAATCCTTGTTCAGGGCCTCTTAGCATTGCCGGCTACGGGTACGCGGAGGTCTGAGTCTAGACTCGTAATAAACAACTCTTGCTTCTTAGCTTTGACTGTGGCTTTTGGTGGTCTTTTCAGGGTTCTAGGAATTTGGGTACAACAAGCTCTAAGTCATGATCAAAAAAGTTGTAGGCTAAAAACACTAAGTAAATAACCAACCCTAAAGTGATTGGAGGCATGGCTTAGTTGGTAGAGTGTTAGCCAATGAGCAAAAGGTTCGGAAACCGAGTTTGAGTCTCTTTTTTAATATGTAGATCTTTAGTACAACCTGAATTGACTTTGCTAGGAATTGAATTTTGTTATTCTTCATCTAGAATGCCCAAAGTTTAATACCATTTATGGGCATTTTTCCTTTCCTAATTAATTTATCATCTAGCTGTTCAATGGTATTTATTGAGTTTCTCCTGGTGATAGAACAGTAAGTCGAGGGGGGGGGGAGGAAGAGTCTCTGCATCAATGCATATTTATTCTAATGGGAGAGGCAAACTGGGACTGAAGTCTGTGGTGCATCATACTTGCTGAGGTGAGTGCAGCAGATGAGAAGTAGGATCATGGAGGGACGCCACCCTCAGGGATAACCCCCGCAAAGTGATATTTGTGTGGTGATAGAAGGCAAGCCAGGGCAAGGAGATACATAAAAGTCATCCTCAGATCTCAGCCTCTTGAGTAGTAGCTAGGATTACTGGTGTGGACCCACCAGCACCCGGTCTTGATAGCCAATTTAATCCTAAAAACTTATAGCAATGAAGTGAGAACAGGAATGGATCATCTAGTTCAGTGCCTTCTTCCTAGTCCCACATACTGTGTCTGTTAAAAAAAAAAAAGTGCTCAGTATTTGGTGAATGACTGACAGCCTCGTGAACACAGCAGGGTGCTTATGTGGGGTTCACAGCTGGTTCTGCGTTCTTGGGTTTCTTCTGTTGGGGAAGGTATTCTCGATTGTACTTTTGTTTATGTGCTATGGAGAAATCAAACCCGGAACCTCTGCATGCTATTTCCAACCCAGTTGGTTTGTTTTAAATTGGGAGTGTGAGGTTTCCTGGCCCCATGGGAATTTTCCAGCCTTCTGCTGCCCTCCCTGGTCTCCTTGTTGGTTGTGTCATCCCTGGGTAAAGACCCTGGGGACCCCAGCAATTAGATGCAATGTCTGGTGCAGCCACTGTCTGTAGCTACGTGGGTGTGACCTGGAGACCCAAGCTGGTTTTAATCTCTGCACCAGGCTGCTGACAATAAACAATTTTCTCCCAGCAGCTGTTGACAGTCGCCTCCCACACAGGCCCACCGGGGGCCCTGCCCGGAGATGGCATGACTGCCTCCAGTTGCTCTAATAATAACCACCCTGTATTCTTAGGCAGAGCTTGACTGCTTCTCTCAGACCCACATTTGTTCACAGGAGTCAGGGAGAACATACGAAATCCATTGGGATGTTTCTTTAACCATCTCCAAATTAATTTGATCCAGTTAAAGGATTTTTGTTCTTGTTTTGTTTTTCTTCAACTATCTTGCTAGTCTTCTGTGAGCGAAGTGAGAGGTGTGGATGCCAACGTTAAGACTGGGAAGAAAGCCCTTTCAGGAAGTCTGGGCTGGAGAGGGGCTGGCAGGATGGGACCAGAGCCTGGATTTCAGTTTCTTTGGGGCTCTAGGGCCCCAACCTGTAGAAGCTTCCAGTCTCTGGTGAGCCAGTCCTGCTGGGAAAAGCATCTCGAGAGAGCTATGTGAGAAAGACTGGAAGGGTTGATTGACTTCTAAGCCCCTTGGCTTCCTGCGCCTGGGGCGAGTTCTCTGACTCAACAGTGAGGCTTACACCCTGGGTTGGTGTGGGAAACCTTCATCTCCCATTGTTCAGGGCCATGGGCCAGTAAGAGATGCATGTGGCCCATGGCAGAGGCATGGGCTTGCATTTCACAGCTACTTGCCATGGCCACACTTGAAAAAAAAAACAAAAACCAGTCCGTTTAGAGCCAAGGAAGTGGTCTGGGAACTCCATCTGCATGCTCCTGCGTCTGAGAGAGGCTGAGAGGAGGAGGAATGAGAAGCCAGCTAGTCAATGGCCAGACTCCCACAGCTCCAGCAAATTATGGGTTGGTCTCACAGTCAAGCCTCGAGCCTCACCACAGGAGGGAGGGGGAAGCTGCTGAGACCCCAGGCCTTCCACCAGCCCAACAGCCAGGCTGCCCTAGAGACCCCTGGGCCACAACTGACTCTCTCCCTAGGTTGTGGGGTTTCTTTTCCTTTCATTTTTATTTTGTCTCTCTGTAATACTTGCATAATTTTCAGTAAGGTTGAACAAGAGTTCATGTTGAACTGGTCACATTGCCCAGAGAGAATATAAGGAAAAGTGTGCTATAAATCCATGGCACTATTATATTTACTCCTACTGTAAGTCTCTTTCCTGCCCCCTTCCCCCTCAGACTCGGCCTGGGTGTTGCTCCTGAGCTCTCCAGCTCAAGGCTACCACCCCTACCCCTTACACCACAGCACCACTACCGGTTTTCTAGTGGTTAGTTGGAGATAAGAGTTCACGTCATTTAGTGGCCAGACTGGCTTTGAACCTCGATCCTCAGATCTCAGCCTCCCGAGTAGCTAGGATTACAGGTGTGAGCCACTGTACCCAGCTTATAAGGGTTTTATACTCACATTTAAATGTGAGGAATGAGTCCAGCCAGCTATTAACCTGAGCTCCTTGATCTTGAAAAGACCCAAGGCTTTGCTAAAAGTTTTTCAGATGGGTTCATTTACAGTTGCAGCTTGCCTGCCATTTTAAGAAATTTAGCATCTCCCTCATCAGCCTGGTATATTACTGTTTTGCACAGAGATCTAAACTATAGATCTCAGTGTAGAAAACACAATTTTGCACTGCATAATTTTTGGAAAGTTGACTGCAACTCAGTAAAATTTTGATGAATAAGGAAACACTTTTAAAAATAGGTCAGGGTGTTTTTAAAGAATGACAACAGAAATCCATCTACAAGAACTTCTTGCAGGTATTCTAATTAGCTGGTCCACCCATCCTCCTTCCCTGACCCCCTCTTCATTCTCTTTTCAATGCTGTTCTCTGTGACAGCTCAGAAATGGGCCCCAGGTCTTTCCTAGTACATCTCCTTTCTTATTTTCCATGCACAAATGAGCCTCACTAGCACCTCAGCTTCTAATTTTAGCTGCTATTTTGCATTTTGTGCAGCATCCGAGGAATATTATTTAGAATTTAGACAGGACATAAGTCAGCTGTTTGCTTCCTGATAAATTGGGAGAGATCCATATTGGATGGCTAAAGGCTGATAACATTCAAAACAACAGGAACAGAATGACTGTGCCTTCATCTGCATCACTAAACAGTTCTGGGTCTCTGAGCTACAACCTCTCTTACCTTCCCCCTTGGTATTAAGGGCTGTCTACATGGTTTCAGAAACATTAAACTTAGTTCTGACTTGATGGGATTTCAGTCTGACATGGATAATTGATTCTGTTGCTTGGGAGTGGAGCGTGTGTGTGTGTGTGTGTGTGTGTGTGTGTGTGTGTGTGTGTGTGTGTGTGTGTGTTGTATGTTCTGAGGGAGTAGGAAGGATTGTTCTCATATCCTGAACTAGATGCAGTAATTTATCCAGACTAGATTATGAAATGGGCAGAAGGCAAGACCTTATTGTTTGGAAGGTACTGGGATTTAAACTAAGGGCCTTGTAATTGCTAGGCAGGTGTTCTACCATCTGAACCATGTCTTCAGCTTAATATCCCACACACATTAAACACACTCCCGACCCCTTCTTCAGCTCAGAAGTAACTACTGCCTTAACTTCTCTAGTAAACAGGTTTTTACATTTCCTTTTTTCTTTTTGCCATCTAAAAATACATCCTTACATAGCACAGAATAATTTTGTTTTTCTTTTTCTTTTGCCAGTCCTGGGGCTTGAACTCAGGGCCTGGGCACTGTCCTTGGACACATTCTTCTCAAGGCTAGTGCCCTGCCACTTGAGCCACAGCACCACTTCCAGCTTTTTCTAAGTAAGTGGTATTGAGGAATGGAACCCAGGGCTTCGTGCATGCTAGGTGAGCACTCTACCACTATGCTACGCTCCTGGCCCCTCAAGTTTTCAACAAGGTAACACTTTTTTGTCCAATGTCCACGCCTCTCCCATCGTTTAGATGTACAGCAACGTCTCAGAAAAGCATAGCAGTTTCTTTAAAACTACAACAAACAATAACTTACTAGAGGTTCATGCCTATAATTGTAGCTACTCAGGAGGCTGAGATCTGAGGATCGTGGTTCAGTCAGCAAAGTCCATGAGACTCTTCAAATAACCACCAAAAAGCTAGAAGAAGAGCTGTTGTTCAATTGGTAGAGTGCTAGCCTGGAATACAAAAGCTAAGGGACAGTGCCCAGGCCCTGAGTTCAAGTCCCAGGCTCGGTACATGCAAACACACACACACACACACACACACACACACACACACACACACTTTTGCAGTAAAGTTAAATAAACCTGGTTTGCCGGGGCCAGCCGGCAGCAAACCAGGGTTCGCAGATTGGGGTTCCTGAAATAGGGGGCAAGGACTAGGAAGAAATAGAAGAGAGACAGACACACCGGGTCCGGGATGTCTGCAGTCCAGGTAAAGACTGCCTCGTTTATTTTTCACTCCCGCTTCTTCCCTCCTCCAGACCCAGGGAACCTCCAGGTGTTACATTCATATGGTAAATCTCAGGTCATTTACATAGAATAGGGCCAGAAAACAATAAGACAATAAAGCCATTGTCTGATGCAAGTCAAGGTACAGTTTGATTCCGCTCTGGCTCCCAACACTGGTTAGTGAGGATTGCATTTTCCCTCAGGATTATGCTGAGTTAGGACTGGAAATTACTGTGCTTAGGTTCCAGGACATAGGAAGAGGGGAGAGACACATCAGGAAGGGAGGCTTTGTTGAAGGAAAAGCTCAGAACTATGGGCAGCCAGAAGCCTCAAAACCCAGCTTTCAACTAGGGTGTTGCTGTCTTCCATGTTGCCTGTAGGCCGATTGTTCTTTAGTGTTACTGGGATTGACAGAGGGAGGTATCTGGGAGCCACTACTCCTCCCATTATAGCAGTTCCCAGGCCTTTGCATTCAGTGAAACTTCAGAGGTAACATGTAATAGAACAGCCTGAGAGCTGGGAGCATGGCCTAGTGGTAGAGTTAGCTTGTGTAGAATGCATGAAACCCTGGATTCAATTCCTCAGTCCCACATACACAGAAAAAGCTGGAAATGATGCTGTAGCTCAAGTGGTAGAGCACTCGCCTTGAGAAAGCCCAAGGACAGTGCCCAGGCCCGAGTTTAAGCCCCAGGACTGAAAAAAGAAGTCAACCTGGATGGGTCTGCTAAGTTTCTGTGGTTCTGTGCATTGCCTTCATCAGGAGACCTCAGTGGTAGCTGGGCTGTAGGGAGCCTTACACTCTTCTAGTTCCAGCTCCTGCCTAGAGAACTGCGTTAGTTCCTATGCTGACTCACTTCTCAGAACTGCAGAGCAGAGCTGCAGTGAAGAGAGAGGCAGAACAAAACAGCACTGTCACATCCCAGAGGCAGAGCCCTGAGTGTCATCACAAAATCTTCATAGAAAGACAGATCCAAATGATAAATTAGAAAACAATAAATAAATCTAGCTATGTTTTTCTGTAATGTATGTATTTGGTATTCAAAAGGGAAAACACAAATTTCAGCAAGAACAAAGAAAATCAAGTTCTGGAAAGTAAGTGGTTACCTAAAGCAAATTTGTGAGATCATTGCAAGGGCCAGGAGGTCCAGCATAGAAGTTTCTGTCTGTCACAATCCAGTTTTGTTCCTTAGGATCATATTCCCAGGTCATTGATATTTTATTTTCATCTGCAAGTGGGAAGGGAATGGTGGCTGAGAGCCCTTTCAGGAGCAGACAGGGAGACAGGCGATTGTTTGGCTTTCTGATCCCAGGCAGGTCTGTCTCAGTGCCCAATCACTTAGGCCACAGTCTGCAGTCACTTTGGACTGGGGATTTTTTCTCTTTTGTGCAAGGGTAATAATAGATGCTCCCCAGCTCTTGTAGGGAGTGCAGTGTGTGTGCATGGGGGGAGGGGGGGAAATCAGGCCAGTGAGCCAAGTTGCTATATTGGGTGCCTAGATCCTCAGGTCAGGATGACAGGACACCTCGTGAAAGGAAATCTTTGTCTTCAGCTGGGCCACTGCAGCAATTTCTCCCCTCAGGACAGTGAATGCCCCCCACCCAATCTTTTCTTAGCACTGTAGACAGATAGCTTTCCAGAGGAGGCTTGAGTAGTCAGGGATGCTAAATGAGAAGAAAGGAGACACAGCCTTATCTTGAGATCCTAACCTGTGAGTGTTGAGACTTAAGTTCAATTCCAGCTTCCCAAGTGAGTCCCAGAAAACTACAGAAACCTCCACAGGGAGGGCATCCTTTTCTGTAGGTAAGCAAGATTCCACTCATGACAAGAATGTACTTTCTCTCACCCCAGGAGTCTGAAGCCAAATCACTTCATTTCCTCCCAGAAGAAAGAAGTGTGTGTGTGTGTGTGTGTGTGTGTGTGTGTGTGTGTGTGTGTCCCTCCATGGTGGGATATTTTTATTTGCTAGGAACAGCACATCTCCCCATCACATCATAATCTTTCTTTGTCTCACACCATTTCTGGTGCTTGAGCAAAGCCCTGGCGTGACAGTGTGTCCAGGGCCTGCTCTCTGGGGACCATCTGCTGAGCTCTTGGTGGCCACATTTAAAAAAATTATTTTTTTTACGCCCAGCCCCTAGTTTTCCCATCTATGTAAATGCCAGTTTTGCCACTTGTTCTTTTTTGATCTTAGCTATTACTCCACAAACTCCAGTTGAGGGTTCATAAAAGAAATAAAACAAATAAGCCAGATGATTTGGATGAATTATCTAGAATTTAGATTTTATCTAATGAGAATTGAGAACTATTGGTTATTTTAATTATTCTTGCCACTTCAAACCACTATTTGATTCAGTTATAGAAGTAGAGGGTTAGCTTTGAACCTTCAAGATTTATTCATTTGGAAATCTGCTTTTATAAAGACACCTCAAGCTGCAGGCTGGGCCAGGAGCCAGTGGCAGCCTGGATGCAGGGAGATGCAGAGTCAGTTTCCGGAACAGCCTCTGAGGTTGGCTGTAGACACAGGTCAGGCAGCCAGGCTCTGAGTTTACTGGAGAGGCTGTGTCTAGCAAGATGCTGCACTATATAAAATGCAGAGGTCAGTTTGGGGCTTCATATTCTTTCCTTTGGCCATGCTTGCATTTAAAACAATACCAGTACAGAGAGTGCAGCTTTTCTATTTTCACTTATGTATACCTTTTATACCATTTCTGGAGTGTGAACTCGGGGCTTGGGGCCTAGCCCTCTCCCACTCAAACTAAACCTTCACTTCCTCCTTTTTGGTGGTTGCTTGGAGAGAAGATGCTCACTGACTATCCTGTCCAGGCTGGTTTCGAACAACAATCCTCAGATCTCAGCCTCTCAGTAGCTAGGAGTCCAGGATGAGCCACCAGTGTGCCCCCACCCCGAACTCCTAGACTAAGTCTAGACTAAGATCTTGCTTACTATCCATTTGACTTTGGCCCTGTGACCTCTCCACTTCCTCATTTGCAAAATGAGTATTTTACTGGCTCTCTTCAGGATTGAGCACTGAGCAAATACTCAACAGTTCATCTGTGATACCTTATTTCTAGTATTGTTTGCTTGTGTTGCCACCATCACAGCCCTGAATAGACAGGCCTGAAATAGTTTGAAGCACAGTACCCACCAGGGACCCTCTCAGAGCCTCTGAGCTCTTCACCAGGCCTGGGTGCATTCTGCTGCTGGGTTTCAGCAGCATTTCCCTCTGTCTCTCTGTCTCCGTTCTCTCTCTCTCTTTGTCTGTCTCTCTGTCTGTCTCTCTGTCTGTCTCTCTGTCTGTCTCTCTGTCTCTGTCTCTGTCTCTGTCTGTCTCTCTCTCTCTCTTCTCTCTCTCTCTCTCTCTCTCTCTCTCTCTCTCTCTCTCTCTCTCTCTCTCTCATCCTAGGGGTTGAACTCAGAGCCTGAGCACTGTCCTTGGACTTTCTCAAGGCTAGGGCTGTACCACTTGAGCTAAAGTACCACTTCCAGCTTTTTCTCTGTATGTGGTACGGAGGAATCAAATCCAGGGCTACATGCATGCTAGGCAAGCGCTCTACCACTAAGCCATGCTCCCTCAGCAGCATTTTAATGAAGTTCATTAAATGAACCCATGTGTTCATTCTTTTGAGCATCACTGCTGGAGCAGGGTTCCCTGGGAAGCCTTGCAATCAGCTGCTCTTGGTAGTGGAAGCAGGTCCAAGAGCCATGCGTGCCCACAAAGCCGGATTTCAACCGCTGAGTCATACTGCAGAGACTGCAGGCCCAGCCAATCACCAGGGAGAAGGCAGTCCGCAGAGTCAATGGCCAGTGTGCATGGATGTCCTCCAGGGAAGGTTTGTGACTATATCTGTTCATTGTGACAGGATGAAGGGAGAGCTGAGTGTTAATATTTATCAAACGCTTACCACCCATCTGGCCCCTACAATCTGGCTTTCATACTGTTAAGTCCCATCCGGACTACCCAGGGGAGCCATTTTTTGTTTTTACAAAACCCCAGACACATTTCTTAGGTGCTTGGGAGGAATCTAGACTCCCAGGGAAGGTGGCCTGGTTAGGAAAATGACCGTCCTCTCTTTTCCCCCACAAAGACATGATAGGTAAGGTGACAGAAACATGTATTTCTGTACAAAGGTGAGTGAAGTACCATAAAGGAAGTGGCTCACAAAGAAGACCCTGGAAATGTTTTCTTGCTGTTGCTATGGACATGAAGTTGTATTAATACTGCCTTCTCTTTGGGCCTCGGATACAAGGCTCTCTGAGTATAGGGTACGAAGAACTCTCTGGAAAAGGCTTCATCAGCTATCCTGGTACTTTGTATTTTAAAATCAGGAAAAGAGAAGGGGTTTCTTTCATGACAGTACTCCAATCTACCCTCATGAATTGTGTGTGTGTTGAGGGGGGGGATCCTGTAAAACACAAGGAAACTTGGCAACTAATAAATTTTTCAACATTCATGGTCATGCAAGGAAAAAAGATATTTTCCTAATCTGAGGTTGATTTTCAGTTTTAGTTCTGGAGTTAATACATTGGGCATTTATTTGAAGAATGTGGCAATTTTTTTTTTCTTCAAAAGGGATCCAAAAGAGTTGCATATGTCTCCTAAGATAGACTGACACTGGTCTGCATTATTGATAAGTAGTCAGGAAATGCTGCTTGTGAATATTTGTTTTCTTCATCAGCAAGAATTTTCTGAGCTTTTATTGGCTATGATATATCCCAAGGTGTTCCTCATTGTTCTGTTTTGAAATTGTTGTACCCTTGAGTGAATGTATCTCTGCCATAATAAAATAGGAAGTGAGATGAGACTTCAAGGTCATTTGGCTGTGTTTCTGTCTTTTATAGCTATCAATGACAGAGAACCTTTGAAACTGACATCCAGAATAATTTTAAATCTCATTATTTAACACTGCTTCTTTAACTGACTGTTTTTCTTACCACTTCTGACTATTAACATGATGAGAAAAAAATTGTTCTCCAGGGAATAAATATCTCCTTCTGTGAGTGTGAGGTCTTATCTGGTTGCTCCTTCACATTCTTCCCTTTGGCTGGATGAGCCTAATTTTCAAGTACTTAGAGACTATTTATTCTGCTTGGAACTCCTGTGAGCTATAGCACTCAGACTACCCTATGTTCTGTCCTTAGGTGTGCGACTTTTCCCCAGACAAATCCTTAACATAGATTCTTACATAATAACACTCTCTTGCCCAGAGCATACCTGTGAAAAAAAATAAGTATTCTGGCTGGGTATCAGTGGATCAGTGGCTCATGCCTATAATCCTAGCTATTCAGGAGGCTGAGATGTGAAGTTTGAAGATAGCCTGGGCAGGAAAGTTCATGAGGCTCTTTTTTTTTTTTTTTTTTTTATGCCAGTCCTGGGCTAGAACTGAGGGCCTGGGCATTGTCTTTGGGCTTTCTCAAGGCTAGCACTCTACCACTTGAACTACAGTACCACTTCTGGCTTTTTTCTCAGTATGTAGTACCGAGGGATTGAACCCAGGGCTTTGTGCATGCTACCACTAGGCCATGCTCCCAGCCCTGTGAGGCTCTTATCTCCAAGTAACCACCAAAAAGCTGGAAATGGCACTGTAGATCAAAGTGGTAGAGCACTAGCCTTGAGCAAATGAGTTCAGGGATTGTTCCCAGGCCCTAAATTCAAGCTCCAGGACCCCCCCCCCACACACACCCACACACACACACCCCCCCCACACACACACCTCCTGTTTCAGTCCTATTTTTTTGATTTTTGTTTTTTGCTAGTCCTGGGGCTTAAACTCGGGGCCTGAGCACTGTCCTTGGGCTTTCTCAAGGTTAGAGCTCTACCACTTGAGCCACAGCACCACTTCTGCTTTTTTGTGTATAGGTAGTACCAAGGAATCAAACCCAGGGTTTCTTGCATGCTAGGCAAGCACTTTACTGCTAGACCAAACTCCCAGCTCACCCTGTTCAAGTTCTTCCATTCCTTGAAGTTCTAGAAGAATAGTTGGAGGGTACATATTCTTAGTATTTTCAGAGGACAGAAATTCTGGGGACAATTTTTTTTAAATCAATGTTGAGTTATTCCTAATTCAAGGCCTATCCAGCTTCATGATACTGAATTTGTTGGCTTTTTTTGTTTGTTTTTGTTTTGTCAGTCATAGAGCTTGGACTCTGGACCTGGGTGCCATCCCCGAGCTCTTCAGCTCAAGACTACCTCACTTACCCTGTAAGCCTCAGCACCACTTCCAGTTTCTAATGTTTAATTGGAGATAAGAATCTTATGTTCTTTAGTGCCTCAGCTGGCTTTGAATCTCGGTCCTCAGATCTCAGCCTCTTGAGTAGCTAGGATTACAGGTGTAAGCACCGTGCCTGGCTTTTTTGGCTTTTTATACAGCAGAAGAAATGTGAGCTATTTGCTTTTCCAAGCACAGTTAATACTAGATGTATTTAGTGGGGTAGAAACTGCTTTTGAGTCTTCCTAAGAAATTTATTCTCAGTGTTGACATTTCCTTAACTTTGTATCTATTATTTTTATTTTATTTTTTTGCCAGTCCTGGGCTTGAGCTCAGGACCTGAGCACTGTCCTTGGACTTTCTCAAGGCTAGAGATCTACCACTCGAGCCTCAGCACCATTTCCAGCTTTTTTCTATGTATGTGATACCGAGGAATCGAACCTGGGTCTTCGTGCATGCCAGGCAAGCACTCTACCACTATGCCAAACTCCCAGCCCTGTATCCATTATTGAAGAGCTCAACCTGTTCAGGCCCTTTATTCTATGCAATACTCTACTTGTTGAGTTTTTCATTATTATTGGGATCTTGGACAATCAGTATAATGAAGATGGAATTAAGCATGTTTAACTTTTCTTGAATTTCAAGATTTCAGGAACTTGTGATTTATCATAAGTCTTAGTTTGGCTGAAACATTTCTCAAGCAAGTATATTTAAAATAATAGTTCAATCCACAATATAATATAGCCTCTTTTCTCATTATCCAGAAATTCTATATGATAGAAGCCAGCTGAGCTTGCTGTCACTAGAAAATGCTGAGGATCTGAAGAAGCTTCTAGATTTGGCGTTCTCTCTGCTATAGGATTTACATATGACTGCATTTAGTGTAGCTCCTAGAATCAGTCTGTAATTAGTCTGTATTTATTAAGATTTCCTATTGATCCACTATTCTTTACTCAGAGAAATAGATTTATCGCTATTTCTTTGTGGAGGTCAGAGTAATCAGAGAGAAGAAATTGGTGAAGTTGAAAACAAGATCTAGTAAAAAACCTATTATGGCCAACTTTTTTCTCTTTACTATCTTTACATTCTTCCACTCAAACTAGTGTTTAGGGGCTGGGAGTTTGGCCTAGTGGTAGAGTGCTTGCCTAGCATTCATGAAGACCCGGGTTCGATTCCTTGGTACCACATACATAGATAAAAGCTGGAAGTGGCACTGAAGCACAAGTGGTAGAGCTCTAGCCTTAAGAAAGGGCAAGGACAATGCTCAGACCCTGAGTTCAAGCCCAGGACTGGCAAAA
Source organism: Megascapheus bottae (assembly GCF_031878675.1). Lineage (NCBI taxonomy): Eukaryota > Metazoa > Chordata > Mammalia > Rodentia > Geomyidae > Megascapheus > Megascapheus bottae. Next base: position 46,402,818 of record NC_143515.1, read on the forward strand.
ACAAAACAAAAAAACAAAACAAACAAAACAAAAAACTAGTGTTTAACAACGAAAAGACCTACCAATGCCTAACCAAGAACTTCATGCCTAATCTTTTTTTTTTTCCCCCGTTCTGGGGTTTGAACTCAGGGCCTGAGCACTGTCCTTAGGCTTCTTCTTCAAGGCTAGAGCTCTACCCCTTGAGCCACAGCACCACTTCCGGCTTTTCTATGTATGTGGTACCGTTCTATGTATGTGGTACCAAGGAATCAAACCGGGGTCTTTGTGCATGCTAGGCAAGCACTCTACCACTAAGCCAAACTTCTGGCCCCTTAATCATTCTTTTGATATTAATATGTCATTGACATCCAGTCTATTTCTAGGTCCACTTTTCACCAATGAGCCTCTTCCAGTCCTCTTCTTCCTGTCAGGATATTAGTACTCAGATTGGCACATCTAAGCCAGAGACAATTTGAGTTGAAACAGGCCAAGTTATAAAAGGCTTAATCATACTTTCCTAAATTTATACCTGCATTGCTATCAAACAGAGTTCAATGTGTTAGGAAAAGCACGTTTTATAGGTAAAGCCCAGTCATGTCTTAAGGCACCATGAGATTATCTAGAATCTGTTATATATTTGCAATAAGGATACTGGATCTAATTGGTACCATCTTGGCTTTCTAATAAAGATTTCCAATTCAACCTCTCAAAATGTGGCTTCTCTGTTTCTCACAATTGAATTACCTTACACCATATTCTCCAGCCTATGTTCCCACTATAACCTTTCCTGAGCCCTGGAGAAGTACTTCACAATATTTGTTTTTGACATTGTACTTGGCCAAGGCTAAGAAATCTGTCCTGAGAATCTCTGTTCTGGGAGTGATGTAGACATTCCCGATGCTCCCAGATAGCAAGTATCTAGATGCCCACAGAGTCCTTTATCTACTTGGAGCCTGACTGACATATCTTAAATCTGTTTAGCCTGAAGTCCATGACCATTCTATAAATACCATCCTTCAAAGAAGTTCAAATAAGACTTGCCATGGATTCCAAATGCACTAGGCAGGCAGCCCCCATCCGGGTTGTGCGATTTCATCTGCTCTCCTCTGTGTATATGTGGAGGTGGGGAGTGCACAGGCCTAGAGCTGCTATGACTTGCCCACAAAGCCATGAGGCCCTGGATAAGAGCTTTGGGGGGATACAAAGAAGAATAAGACCCAGTTCCAGCTCTCAAGAACCATTCAGCCTGGTATAATAGAATAGACAATAATTATAATATGAAAGAGAAATATGGGAGAGAAGTGAGAAAAGGAACAGCGGGAGATTTTCTTCCAAGCAAGGGATTCTAAAAGGCTTCCTCAGGAACATGCACTTGAGCTGACACTAAAGATTAGGCAGGATTTAAATATATGATGGTAGGTGAGCTATTTAGGAAATCCTTCCTCCCTCTTTCCCTCCCTCCCTCCTTCCCTCCTTCCCTTCTTTCCTTTTTTCTTTCATGTAAGACAGAGACTCAAACTTGGTATCTAATGCTTTCACTCATTGGCAGGCACCCTACCATGTGACCCATACCTCCAATCCCAAAATAATTATAACTTTGGGTTTCTGATTTATACATCAATCTGGACATCAATCCCAACAGCTTAATATTAAAAAAAAATACCAGGTGGGCACTGGTGGCTTGTGCTTGTAATCCTAGCTATTCAAAAAGCTGAGATCTGAGGATCACGGTTCAAAGCCAGGCCATTCAGGAAAGTCCATGATACTCTTATCTTCAATTAATTATCAAAAAAAATCTGGAAGTGGAATTGAGGCTCAAGTGGATGTGTGCTAGCTTTGAGCAAAAAAGCTAAGGGACTGCTTAGGTCCTGAGTTTAAGTCCCAGAATTGGCTACAAGAAATGAGAGGCTCTTTACCCATACGGACTCCAGGCTTTACTGAGAGACAGACCTGCCAAGCTGCTCCAAGCAGGAATGGAGGCCAGTAGCAGTGGACAGGTTTGGGCAGAATTTAAACAAAATTTTAGGGAAGGAGGGACTGGAAATGCGGCTTAGTGGTAGAGTGCTTGCCTTACATACATGAAACCCTGGGTTTGATTTCTCAGTATCACATACACAGAAAAAGCCAGAGTGGTGCTGTGACTTAAGTGGTAGGTTTCTAGCCTTGAACTAAAGAAAATCAGGGACAAAGGCCTATGAAAATTGTAAGTTTTTATTATTCACCTCTACTTCCTAAGATAAGGAAGTCACTTATGACTTGCATATAAGATTGTATCATATTGGTGCTGTGACTTCAAAGATATTGATCAAGATTGTATCATGTGTTGGTGCTGACATCAAGGATACTGATACCTTACTTCCCGCATATGCTCACCTTACCCAAATAAAGAAATACCTTGGGGCAAGGAGTTTGGCCTAGTGGTAGAGTGCTTGCCTAGCATGCACCAAGACCCAGGTTCAATTCCTTGGTACCACATACACAGAAAAAAAGCCAGAAGTGGTGCTGAGGCTCAAGTGGTAGAGCTCTAGCCTTGAGAAAGCCCAAGGACAGTGCTCAGGCCCTGAGTCCAAGCCACAACTGGCAAAAAAAAAAAAAAAAAAAAAAAAGAAATACCTTGTTCCTGGAACCTCCAGCACCTGAAGCTAGCAAAAGGCTTCAGGCCTCTGTTACCCCAAATCTCAATTCCAGGGTCTGGTCTCCATAAATGCCTTGTCCCTATTCATTGTGGGTTGCAACAGATACTGAGAAATTTGCAAAAATAAAAAATAAATGGCTTGTGGATGTATAAAGAATGTAACCAGAGCAATGTCAATGAGAGAATTGGAAAGATGCTTTTTTTTCCCATTAATCCAGGCAAATAGTTGTTATTTTTTAATTTTTTTTTTTTTTTGTCAGTCCTGGGGCTTCAGCTCAGGGCCTGGGCACTGTCCTCAGGCTTTCTCAAGGCTAGAGCTCTACCACTTGAGCCATAGCATCACTTCTGGCTTTTTCTCTGTATGTGGTACTGAGAAATCAAACCCAGGGTTTCATGTATGCTAGCTAAACACCCTACCACTACTACGAGGCCGAACTCCCGGCCTCACATTTACATTATTTTTTAAACATAATTATTCCCTAATGTGCAATAAGAAAAGGAAGGAATAGACATCTCTGTTATTCAGAGCTGCCTTTTAAAACTCACTGTTGCAGACAGATGCTGGTAGCCCTGGTGCATGCCTATAATCTTTGCTACTTAGGAGGCTAAGATCTGAGGACCATGGTTCAAAGCCAGCCTAGGCAAGAGGTCCCTGGGTTGTTAACTTTAAAATAATTTTTTATTGTTATTACAAAGACAATGTACAGAGGAGTTACAATTACATAGGTCAAGTAATTAACTTGTTAACTCTATAAATCAGCATAGGACACAAATCAGAAACCAGAGGATGTCTTAAGATACAAAATATCTTGCACTGGTGTCTCATGACTATAATCCTAGATATTCAGGAGGCTGAGACCTAGAAAATCTCAACTGGAAGCTAATGTAGGCAGAAAAATCTGCAAAATGCTGAATTGGAAGAGTGGCTCACATGGTGGAGAGCCTGCTCTGAGCAAGCAAGCCAGGCTATGAGTTCAAACCCTAGTACCAAACATGTATATACATATACATCTTAAGAATTCAGACATCACAGTTAAAACTAAAGCTCCAGAGCCATCAACTTTCAATGTATTTATTCTTTTTGTCTTTATTTGATTTAAAAATAGCAAGAATTTAAGTACATAACCTCCAGCGAGTGACAATTTTGTGAATATGCTGATGAAATACATAATCTTCTTAGATATTTAGTTTTAATCAAATGAAAAATTCATCTTAGCCATGAAGATTTCTGTTGGGAGCCAGAGTGAAATCAAACTGTACCTTGACTTGCATCAGACAATGGCTTTATTGTCTTATTGTTTTCTGGCCTTATTCTATGTAAATGACCTGAGATTTACCATATGAATGTAACACCTGGAGTTTGCCTGGGTCTGAAGGAGGGAAGAAGCGGGAGTGAAAAATAAACGCGGCAGTCTTTACCTGGACTGCGGACATCCCGGACCCGGTGTGTCTGTCTCTCTTCTATTTCTTCCTAGTCCTTGCCCCCTATTTCAGGAACCCCAATCTGCGAACCCTGGTTTGCTGCCGGTTGGCCCCTGGCAGATTTCAATAGAACTATAATTAGTTTGCTCATAATTTATTCATATGCAGTAATTCTTATAGCTAATGGTTGATAATGCTCTAGGATACACATACCATTAGATGAGGACAGCTGAGTTTATCTTTTTCTTCTCTGTGTACGTGGTACTTACACACTCAGCACATTGTCTGGCACATATAATACAACAGAAATACATGTCCAGCTAACAAATGTGCTCTGTTCTAATTATCCATGTTTTAAATTCCATCTGGTTTCAAATATGTATTGAATACCTTCTAACCTATTTTGAGTTAATGAAGACATGCTTTTAAATATGTTTGGCTACTGTTTAACAATAAACTGAAAATAAAAGCTTACTATTATTATACAACTTCCCTGAGAAGCTACCATAAAACATTAAAACTGTTAGTATACTTTATAATGCAATCTACATTCTAAACAAATTATAACAACATTGGTTTTTCCAAAGAATGTATACATAATATCTATTCATAAGCAATTCAGGGACTATAGAAATAGGAAAATTGAATGGTAACTTTTCTCTAAAGATAACCACCATTTACAACTTATGCTATCTTTTTTTCAGACACATATTTGTGTGTGTGATATATATCTTATATATATGTCTCTCTCATATATCTATGTTTTATATATAGCTTGCATATATATATACATATATACTCGTATATCCCGATGTATACAGTAATTGTTATTCTACTACAATATGATCCTCAAGTTTCTTTCTTCCTTTCTTTCTTCCTTTCTTCCTTCCTTTCTTTCTTCTTTCTTTCTTTCTCTTTTTGGGGGTCGGTTGTGGGGCTTGCACTCTGGGCCTGGGCTTTGTCTTTGAGCTGTTCAGCTAAAGGCTGGGGCTCTAACACTTGAGCTACAGTGCTGTTTTCCTCAAAGTGAGTTTCTATGTCACTACTCAAGCCTCTACTTTATTTTTAGTGACTAAGCAGTATCCACTATACAAGTATGCTATCATTTATCCACAGATCCTTTTCTATTAAGAAACATTTGAATTAAGGTTACATTTTAAAATTCTTTAAATGCCAATTCATCTTAGTGAAACAAACAGCTACTTAGAAAATTGCTGAGGGCTCTCAAGAGAAAGAAAGAAAGAAAGAAAGAAAGAACAAGAAAGAAAAAAAAGAAAGCCGGGGAAGTAAATTTCTGTTTAAGCAACACTGGCCCTCAGTGTATCTTGGGAATTTCTAGAGAACAAGCTGCAGATATGTTGGCAGGGATGATGCAATGGCAGCACAATCACATGTCAGTGAGGCAAGTATATAAAATTGGAAACCCTTTTGTTCTGAAGGGGGTGTGGCAGAGCCACCGTTGAGACTTGGTTTTAGGGCTTTGCAGAGTTTTCAAGGGTAGAGAAGTTCCTAGAGGCTTTCTTGGGGTCTCCTGGACGGCCACATAGGGCTACTGCTTCCCTCTTGCTGTCTTTCCTTTGGAAAACTCAGAAGCAGTAATACTGAGGGCATTTCACCTCAACACATGTAGGAAGAATAGTGTAACAACGGCTAATAGACTAAACTTTCCTAATTCCAGGCAGAATTTGTAGTGAGATTTCTGTGATCATTGGACATCTTGTAGCTCGGCTGGTTTGATTAGAAAGAGAATTAGGGGGTTCTGGGGATTGCTATCCCCGATAACTCTCTATGGTCAGCTAGGGAAGACCAAATATATGTGCCTTGGCAAAGATCCCAGTGCAAAGTAAACCTTAACTCCATTGGTTGGGTCACTCACAGCCAGATTCCTGCCAATCTGTCCCTTTCCAGACACATGTAAAAAGCAGGAAGTACTCTGGTGTTTAGGGACGTTATGAATGCCATTTGTTCTGTTGAACTTGGGTTTCTTTACAGGAAATGTTCTAATATGTGTGTTGAATCATTTTAGAGCAGCATACTAGCAGGACAAATGTGGCAGATGGAACTTTAGAATAGGTTTTTTATTAAAACAAACAAGTGTGTCATTAGATATGAATAAAATCTAAGTCTGTATTGCATGTCAGATGACCACAGTATGAGCAAGCAACCGTGATTATAATGATGGAAATGTCTAGGCTAGAATGAGACTAGTAATAAGAATAATAATAACCAACCTACCCAGTCCTATGTGTCAGGGCCCAGTCTAAGCATTTTACATGTTATTTCACTTAAACTTTACTAGAATCCTACAAATTTATGTACTGGTATTATTCAAATTTTACAGTTGGGAAAACTGAGAGACAGACAAGTTGATAAATGGACCCAGTCTCATAGACCTAATGGCATGCAGAGTGGTGATTCAAACCCAGGCAAGGCAGGTGTGGTGGCTCACGCCTGTAATCCTAGCTACTTAGAAGGCTGAGATGTGAGAATCGCAGTTGAAGGCCAGCCAGGGCAATACAAAGCTGAGAGGCTCTAATCTCCAATTAATCACTAGAAAAAAAAAGTGGGGCTGTGGCTCAAGGGTAGGGTGGTAGCCTTGAACTGAAGAGCTCAAGGACAGCACCCAGGCCCAAGGGGAGGTAGTAGCCTTGAGCTGAAGAGCACTGGGACAGTGCCCATGGAGTTCAAGCTCCATGAACCCCCTGCTCCCCCCAAAAAAGAGATCTGAGGAGCAAGTTCAAAGCTAGCCTGGGCACGAAAGGACCTGAAACTCTTATCTCCAATTAACCTCTAGAAAATGGGGACTGTGGCTTGGCTCAAGGGTAGGGCAGTAGCCTTGAGCTGAAGAGCTCAGGGACAGCTCCCAGGCCAAGTTCAAGCCCCATGATCCACCAAAAAAAAAAGAAACAAACAAACAAACAAGAACAAGAACAAGAAAAAGGCAGTCTACCTCTGGACCATCTAATGTTAACCACATGTATCTCAGTAACCTGAAGTGTTGAAGTCAATGTCTAACCAACAGTGAACCTTCCCAAGAACCCTGATCAATGATGAAATGACACAGCCCAACTAAAAGAGCCAGGCTACTTGGGAAAATGGCTGATTTAAGGTCTGGCAGGAAGTGAACAAGAGAAAAAAGAACTTTTCCATATACATGGTGAGAAAGGTATATCAAAGGCTACTGGAATCGTGTTTGATATTAAGGAGTTGAGTGTTAAGTTTGATAATTATAATAGGGTTTTTTTGTTGTTGTTGTTTTTTGTTGTTGTTGTTTTTTGTGGGTCCTGGGGCTTAAACTCAGCCTGGGTGCTGTCCTTAAGCTCTTCAGCTCAAGGCTACAGCCCTATCCCTGGGCCTGGGCATTATCCCTGAGATCTTCAGTTTAAGGTTACCACCCTACCCTTGAGCCAAGCCCCACTTCCCTTTTCTAGAGGTTAATTGGAGATAAGCATCTCAGGTTCTTTTGTGCCTGGGCTAGCTTTGAACCTTGATCCTCAGATCTCAGCCTCTTGAGTAATTAGGATTACAGGTGTGAGCCATGTGCTGGCTATAATAGATCATTTTTAAACTTAGGAGTGCAGCATCCTTTTTTTTCTTTTAAGTTAATTTTATTTAGTTTTTGATTGTGTTGCCAAGAAATTGAACCCAGGATCTCAGGTATGCTAGGTAACCACTCTACCACTAAGCCACATTGCCAGCCAATACATCATTCCATTTTATTAAAGAATTTATTCACATTGATTTTTACATCATATTTCAAATGACGTATTTAACAAACAAGCATTCAAGAAGGGAATCTCTATATACAATCACTGGCACTTAGATTTTAGAACATAATTAAAATTAGGCTGAGGGTTTGTGTGTCATAGATACATATTAATCCATGTAATAAAACATTATGTTTATAGAGTCATAGGTTTTTTTTTTTTTTTTTTTTTTTTTTTGTGCCAGTCCTGGGCTTGAGCTCAGGGCCTGAGCACTGTCCTTGGACTTTCTCAAGGCTAGAGCTCTACCACTTGAGCCTCAGCACCACTTCTGGCTTTTTTCGATGTATGTGGTACTGAGGAATCGAACCTGGGTCTTCGTTCATGCTAGGCAAAGCACTCTACCACTAAGCCAAACTCCCAGCCCATGGAGTCATAGGTCTTTATGTCTATGTAGTTGTGTTTATATTTCCAGTACCATGTCCATAGCATTGGGTATGCAAATATTGAGTCCTCACTCTTGTACTGTTTGGATCTAATTGCCACATATTAAGGATACCATGTGCCTTTTGTTCCTTAGGTCTTGACTTGTCTCACTCAATGTGATTCGCTCTAGATTCATCCACTTCCCTGCGAATGCCATTATTTTATCTTGTCTGTTGGCTATGTAGAATTCCATTGTGTATATATACCACATTTTCTGTATCCATTCATCTGCAGTAGGGCATCTGGATTGTTTCCATCGCCTGGCTATTGTGAATAGTGCAGAGATGAACATAGCTGAGCAGGTGTCCTTTTCATATCCTGGGTTATGATGTTCAGGGTAGATGCCCAGGAGTAGAATGGTGGGATCTAAGGAAGGTCTACAATAGATCATTTTTAAGGCCTCCACTTGTACTGATGAAGTGTGTATTTTACACGTTTACTTTAAAACAATATGCAACAAGCCAGGCGTGGTAGTTCACGCCTACAATCCTAGCTACTCAGGAGGCTGAGATCTGAGGATCAAGGTTCAAAGCCAGCTCTGGTACTAAAAATTCTATGAGACTCTTATCTCCAATTAACCACCAGAAAACTAGAAGTGGTGGTGTGGCTCAAGTGGTAGAGCACTAGCCTTGAGCTGAAGAGCTCAGGGACAGGCACCCAGGCTCAGAGTTCAAGGCCCAAGACTGCCCCCCCCAAAAACAAACCTGTCTCTGAGAAGATAATTATTGAATATATGGATGATTATTACTATTCTTTCTACTGTTGTTTTAGTTTAAAACTCACCATAATAAGCCAGGTGCTGGTGGCTCATGTTTATAATCCTACTTACACAGGAGACTAAGATCTGAGGATCAGGGTTTGAAATCAAACTGGGCAGAAAGGTCCAGGAGACTCTTTTTCGCCAATAAACAAAAAAGCTAGAAGTGGAACTGTGACTCAAGTAGTAGTGTGAAAATAACTAAAGGACAGCATCTAGAAACTGAGTGCAAATCCTAGCATTGACAACCCCCCTCTTAAAAATCACCATAATAAAATATTTTGATTAAATGACTAATTTTGGTTTGCACAAAGCATACACTGCTTCTTATCAAGGCATGCATAGCTGATTTGGTCTAAAACATTTGAATATTGTGAGGTGATAAGCTATATCATATTTGATTTGAATATATCCTTTTTCTATGCTACAATAATGGAGAAAAGAAAACTTTTAGTAGCTATTCTTAAAATAAAATGTAAGATCCTGGAGATAGAAGTAGGAAGAGAAAAATCAGATGGAATTATGTCCTAAAATACCAGCAAAAATGTATAATAGGTCTGTAGCTATTACTTGAGTAGATTCATTTATACATTACAAATTAATAAATTCTCCTTATATCTTTTTTTTTTTTTTTTTGCCAATCCTGGGCCTTGAACTCAGGGCCTGGGCACTGTCCTTGGGCTTTCTCAAGGCTAGAGTTCTACCACTTTAGCCACAGCACCGCTTCTGGCTTTTTTCTATGTATGTAGTACCGAGGAATTGAACCTGAATCTTCATTCATGCTAGGCAAGCACTACACTATTGGGCTAAACTCCTGGCCCTCTCCTTACATCTTTACTACCGTGTCACACACATTTATTGAGTGCTTACTCTATGTTAGGTGCTGGGAATCCAAACACATCTTAAGAGGTCAAAACAACAACAACAACAACAAATAAGACATTATCCTTCATCCAATATGACTGGAGAGTTGATGGAGAAGAGGACAAAGAAACATGGTTACTCAGTCATGAGATTTTTTTTCCTAAAGTGATTATTTTTCCCCTCATTTTAATTTTATTTAAAAAATAATTGTCATTAGGGATTCCCTAAACTTACGTAAAACCTGTAGCTTGAAAACACTGTCCTGTGGGTTGAAATTCAAGTTCTTAAGCTTGTTTTGTGACACATAGCTTTTATTCCTCTCTACCAAATCCTTTCATATCGAGCTGATTAGCAGCCATGAAAGCAAAAGAAAAGAAGAAGAGGGGAGAAGAGAAGAGAGGAGTACAGAGGAGAGGGAAAGGGAAGAAAGGGACAATGTTTTTTTTTCCTGATACCCCCTAACCCCATTACATCGGGGTGCATTTTCAACAGGACTGGGAAGGAGATATAATCCAGTCCACATTTAACAGTGTCATGCCACTGAGTCCTTGAACATCTAAGATATTAATGATAGAGAGAAAATATAATTATGACTCTTTTATATGGCATTTCTATTTTCCTCTCAGATGGTCTTTATAAAAAGACTAAAAGCTCCTTTTGTACAATTACTTAAAGATAACGAAAGATTAAAAAAAGAATAAAAGCATGAATCTTTCTTGTTTATAATTCCTTGCCCATTTCTTTTTTCCTCTCAGAGAAAGCAAGCCATTCAGGCAGCAGGAGCAAGCATAACTAAGTTCAATGCATTTTAATCCTTGCCAGACCTTAAAAGGGAGTTAATTAAGAGGTTCTCAGACTGCTTTCCTCTGGTTATAATCAGAGATGGGAAGAATTGGCCCTATTTTCCCTTTTTCCTTCTCCATCTCTGACATTCTCCTCCTCCCCAGTCCTGATGGGGGAAGGGCAGAGGGGGCCTTTGCACACTCATAGTCCCAGGAGGGGTTCAAGAAACAATTCAGAGCTTAGACCTGGAGAAACAGCCACTCTAAGCTGTGCTGGTGAAAATTGCTCAAGGTTGACAGGAAAAGATCTCCCCAAACACAACCATTACATTTCTGCTCTAACAAAGGAATGCAGAGTCCTCTCTTGTGACTCAGGATCATTACTGCTTAATTTATTCAAGATACATGTGCATGTGTGTGTGTGTGTGTGTGTGTGTGTGTATAAATGAGATATAATCAGCTTTCAGCCATTTAGAATTTAGTGGCATTCTAATTGTGCTTTTGAGCACTTCACCTTTAGAATCTGTTGAACTACTAGGTAGGCACTTACAAGAAATTACCATGATTAAATATAGTATATAAAAATCAATATTTGCACCATTTCTTCACTAGAAGGACTATTTCCATAATTTGCAGGCCCCTGAATATGCATATATTCAGGCTATAAGAACATAAACATTTCCAATGAACTAGGACAAAGGTAGGCCCCCTCATCACCTCACACAAACATACACAGGCACCACACACACACACACACACACACACACACACAGCACATATCACACCATTATCAGAACTTAATAAACAACATTGAAGTGGGTTTGTTGGTTTTTTTTTTTTTCCAGTTCTGGGGCTTGAACTCAGGGCCTGAGCACTGTCCTTGGGCTTTCCTCAAGGCTAGAGCTCTACCACATGAGCCACAGCACCACTTCTGGCTTTTCTATGTATGTGGTACTGAGGAATCAAACCCCGGTCTTTGTGCATGCTAGGCAAACATTCTACCACTAGACCAAACTCCTAGACCCAACATTGAAGTTTTCGATTACTAAGTGAAGGTAGTGACTAAACTAAAACAACAACAAAAAAAATCCCACTAGGAGAATGCCTGTGTGCCTTTTTGAATGACTTTTCCTAAGGTCTCGGCCAGGTTCAGAGAGTCCCTGCTTTTCCCAGGGGAGCACAAACTGACTTATGGGAAAGTTGTTAAATAACAACACTAGTGAACCCAGGTTTTTGTCAAGTGCTTCCATGGGTTAAAATGATAGAGGGGAGGCATGAAGCAAGTGGAACTCAGTCACATTCATTGCACAAATGGTTATTAACACTGTTCTGTACCAGGCACTGTTCTGGGATGCTCAAATTTCCCAGTTATTAAAAAGGCTATCTTTTTTGGTGGAAGAATTTTTTAATGACTTGGATTATTGATGGCAACCATTGGTGTAGGAAACACCTTAGAAAAATTTTACCCAATGGAAAGCAACTTAACTGTCTTGCAACCTTGCTTCTGCACTTCACTTCTCTTTTATCTCTCGAGCCTCTCCTTTAGGAACCTAAAATCTTCCACCTAATTCAAAAGTTATAAAACGTCTTTGTCACAAAGAAATTTGGATTCATTACTCCTAAACTGTTGAAGATCTTTAAAATTTCCTGTTACTTACCAGTATATCCACTGTGCCTCAAACATCTTCAAGAGTTTTGTTTGCTTCTCCCCCCTCCCCGCAGTCCTGGGCTTGAGCTCAGGGCTTGGGCAGTGTACTTGGACTTTCCTCAAGGCTAGAGCTCTACTACTTGAGCCACTGCACCACTTCCAGCTTTTTCTATGTATGTGGCACTGAAGAATCGAACCGGGGTCTTCATGCATACTAGGCAAGCACTCTAACCACTAGGCCAAACTCCCAGCCCTGTTTGCTTTTTTTTTTTATGGTCACTGCAGCTGTGGTGATAGCCTGTAAGAAGAGGTGATCTATCGACAGAAAGTCTGAAGATCACTGAGTACAGCATTTTTCACAGAATCAGCTCACATTTACATTTTTAATAGTAGCACATGATTAGTGTTTTTAGTGCCAAGTGGTCCCAAGGGCTTCAGGCTCTTTAATGTTGTTTGTTAATGGGTTTTCACTTTTTGTTTCTGGTTTTCTTTTCAAAGACAATAGAAACTTACTGCTGTGTGGGTATAGTTTCTTTTAACTTCAAAGCACTTTTCCACCACCTTTTATTACACGTTTATAATCACCTGTCTAAAAGTTGGGTAAGGTGCTATTGCTCCCTTTTGAACAATGATGAAACCGGGACCTACTGAGTTAATTGCAGAGTAGGGATAGGACCCAGGATGGTGACTCGAAGCTGGAGCTGGACCTTGTACCTCACAAATTATAAGCAAATTCCCTCACCTGTAGCCAGTAAATTATTACTGTGGAAGGCAACTTTGAAACCATTCTAGGAACTCAGCCTGAGTTCAGAGTTTTGATGTTCTAGTTAAAAAAAATTATAGCTGGGTGTGGTGGCTCATACCTGTAATCCTAGCTATATAGGAGGCTGAGATCTGAGTTCAAATCCAGCCCGGGCACTAAAGAACGTGAGACTTTTATCTCCAATTAGCCACTAGAAAATGGGCAGTGGAGCTGAGACTCAGGGGGTAGGGTGGTAGCCCTGAGCTGAGGAGCTCAGGGACAATGCCCAGGCCCCGAGTACAAGCCCCTTGACATGTGTGCGCCTGCTCGCACGCGCGCGCGCGCGCGCACACACACACACACACACACACACACTCACAAAAGCCAACAAGTTCAGTATCATGAAGCTGGCGTTTTAGGCCCTGAAAGCGCTACTAAGAATGATGATTGGGCACTTCTTGTATCCCAGTTTCTGCTTTTAGTTTTGGAAGACTGGTTGGATGGAGGAGGCAGAAGCCTGTCCTGACTCCCTTAGAGAGAATTAGATGTTTAATTTTTCTAGAAAGTAAATTCCTACAAGGAAAGTAAACCATCGGGGCCAGGAGTTTGGCCTAGTGGTAGAGTGCTTGCCTAGCATGCACAAAGACCCGGGTTCGATTCCTTGGTACCACATACATTGAAAAAAGCTGGAAGTGGTGCTGAGGCTCAAGTGGTAGAGTGCTAAGCCTTGAGAAAGTCCAAGGACAGTGCTCAGGCCCTGAGCCCAAGCCCAGGACTGGCAAAAAAAAAAAAAAAAAGAAAGAAAGTAAACCATCATATGCTATACTCACACATGGTTAATTTATTTGGTTAATGGTAATATATTGGATTGAGTTATTCTCTATAGGTTGAATATTCAAATTGTTTAAAATTCTGGTTTAAGTAATATCTAAATGGATGATTTTCTTGTATGAGATCAAACTATATGAAACTCAATATCCTCTCACTTTTTAATTACAAACATGATAATTTCATCGTGTCAACCAAATGCAATTTTATTTACTTACTCTAAAATTAAGACAATTTACTATATAAAAATAAAAATTGCCACAACTTAAGCATCAAAATATGATTAATAAAGCCCTAAAACTAAGAACTAAATACACAATTATTCTGGCTGGTTTTTTGGGTTTTTTTTTGCCAATTCTGGTGCTTGAATTCAGGGCCTGGGCATTGTCCTTGGGCTTTCTCAAGGCTAGTGCTCTACCACTTGAGTCACAGCACCGCTTCTTTTTTAAAAAATATTTATTAATTTATTTTGCCACAGCACCACTTCTGACTTTTTCTGTGTATGTGGTATGGAGGAATGAAGCCCAGGGCTTCATGCATTCTTGGCAGGCACTCTACCACTAGGCCATGCTCCCAGGCCCCCCACCCATCTACTCTTTAATAAAATTTTAACCAATATGCTCATGCTTCCAAGAAATGACTGCATTAGCACTTAATAGCACATTAATAACTGTCCTAGATAATATAATTCACGATGGAATTAACTATAACATATCCAAGATGTTTTTAAGATGAATGGTGGTGGCTCATATGTATAATCTTAGCTGCACAGAAAGCTGAGAATCATCGTTCAAAGCCGGCCTGGACAGGAATGTCTGTGAGTCTCTTATCTCCTGTTAACCACCAAAAAAGCTAGAAAGTGTGGCTCAGGTAGCTCACAGACTTTCATGGCTTCCAACTATGATTCTCAGGTGACAGCCTTCTGCGTAGCTATGATTAGTAACTGACTTCTGTATATATTTGTTAAATGAATGAATGAACCAAGAATGGGAAAAGAGTGAAGAAGTTACCCATGTCTTTACTGACATTGAGAATGCAGCAAATGTCACTTACAAGATCTCTGCATTTAAAAATTATGGTTGGGCACATGGTGGCTCACGCCTGTAATCCTAGCTACTCAGGAGGCTGAGATCTGAGGATCGTCGTTCAAAGCCAACCCTGGGCACTAAATTCCATGAGATTCTTGTCTCCAATTAACCACTAGAAAACCAGAAGTGGCACTGTGGCAAAAGGGATAAGGAGGTAGCCTTGAGTTGAAAAGTTCAGGTACAGCGCCCAGGACCAGCGTTCAAGCCTCATGACTGACCAAGAAAAAAAAATTAATTGATTTACTCAAGGCCATTTCCATGGTCAGAAGCAAATGCAGTATGAGAACCCATGGTTTCCCATTCCTCGACTTGCATGCTTTACATTCCTCACTACCTTCCCACAAAGCAAAACTGCAAGCAAGGGCAGCCACTGGAGTTACAACATGATCAACCAAAATAAATTCTTTCTGCAGCAATGATCTTTATATTCTCTCATTTCTGTGATTTTATTTTCCCGTAACCATCTAAAAGTATCATTTTAGCTCCTCTCTTCTTGTTCCTGATCTCCAGCCGCTGGAGACCCACTGGAGACCATCAAGGGAGAACAAAGAGCTCTGACCACCACCCACTTCACACTGAGAGAACGTCCACTAGAATTCTATCAGCCATTCAGAAGCTGTGAAACGCAGACAAGGCTGAAAGTGGCTGGAGGCTGGCATGTATATCATGGAAATTCCATATGAGTAAAAAAAAAATAAATCTGTGAGCATGTGTGCATATTTAACATCATCCCCACCTACGGCTTCGGTTCAAATCTGTTCGTGGCTGAAGAGAAACCCCTGATTCCCTCCCACACCACATCTCAGCTTAACTTTGGTGTGAATGGTGGGTGGCATCATGAGAGTGCTTGCGTCTACCCAGAACAAACATTCCCTGAGTGCCTCGCTCAGAATCCATCAACTCAGGATTCATTTAGCACTATCTAATAAGTAAATACAATAAACTAAGAAAATGTTTACAGTGACTCTTTGCTTTCCTTTACTATCTGCATATCACTAAGCAGACTTCTCTCTGTCTTTAAATTCCTCAAATATATTCTTTATTTCTACTCTCATCATCCTGGGAGAGTGTGCGTGTGTGTGTGTGTGTGTGTGTGTGTGTGTGTGTGTGTGTGTGTGTGTGAGTCCTGGGGCTTGAACTCAAGGCTTACTCACTGTCCTTGAGTTTTTATGCTCAAGACTAGTACTCTACCACTTGAGCCACAGCTCTGCTTCTGGCAGCTAAGACACTTAAAACTTTCCTGCCCAGCTTGGGATTGAACTGAAATCCTCAGAGCTCCTGGAACTTTTTTTTTTTTATTGTAATTAGTAGAAGGGTTACATGATATTTGCCAGATAGAAGGTGCATTAATTCACATACATTGATACCCTTTCACATGTCTTGAACTTTTTTTTTTAATGACTAGCCAAACAAAAGTTGTTGACACTGATTTTATCAATTCACTGATTTAAAGATTGGTATAGTGCTTAGTAGCATACCTGTATCCTATGACTCTTGTCATTTTTCTATCAAACATGGAAAACAGGCCACAGTAGATACAATCTAAGTTTAGTGAATGAAACAATTGGCCAAACATTATCAGTTGTAAAAGGTATTGGTTAGTGGTCAACACTAACCATTACGTTGCCTTCAGAAGCACTACATCAGTTTTACTTGATATAAATTTGGCGTTTGCAGATTTCAGTCTATAGAGGGATGACTCCACTGCTTTGGGCCAGAGGAGGAAGGTGGAACCTTGCGAGAGCAGATCATGTGGATAAAGAAGCTCTTCACCTTATCACAGCCAGGAGAGGGGTTTTTGGTGGTTTTTTTTTTTTTTTTTTTTTTTTTTTTGCCAGTACTGGGGCTTGAACTCAAAGTCTGAGCACTGTCCTGTCCTTGGGTTTTCTCAAGGCTAGAGCTCTACCACTTGAGCCACAGCACCACTTCTGGCATATGTGTGT
This sequence comes from Megascapheus bottae, assembly GCF_031878675.1. NCBI lineage: Eukaryota > Metazoa > Chordata > Mammalia > Rodentia > Geomyidae > Megascapheus > Megascapheus bottae. Next base: position 46,419,696 of record NC_143515.1, read on the forward strand.
GTGTGTGTGTGTGTGTGTACATGTATATGGTACCATATATATGTGCATGCTAGGCAAGCACTCTACCACTAGGCCAAACTCCTGGCCCCAGGAGAGGAGTTTGGGATAAAATCTATCCAAAAAATCCATAAAAACATACTTTCTAGGTTGTGGTACTCTAATCAGGCCCCACATCTGAAGGCTTCCATTACTTCCCAATAACACCATCAAATTATGAATCTGCCATGGATAAATCCATGGACGAATGAAGAGACTTCGTTCCAATCACTTTCCCAAAGCCCGTCTCAGAACACTTCTTGTGTTGAGGACCTAGCCTTTAATATATGAGCCTGTTGAAGAAGAGTCATTATATGCAAACCATAGTAAGTTGTTTTACCATGACTTTCTAAACTACAATATTATCATTGTCCTTATTTTTGAGACCCAAATGTGCTTGACTTGGCTGTTTAGAAAGAGTGCTGGAGGGGCTGGAAGTGTAGCCTATTGAGTGCTCACCTAGCATGCACAAAGTACTGGGTTTGATTCCCCGGAACCACATACACAGAAAAAGCCAGAAATGGTGCCGTGGCTCAAGTGGCAGAGCACTAGCCTTGAGAAAAAGGTGTCCAAGGAGAGTGTCCAGGCCCTGAGTTCAAGCCCCAGGACAGAAAGAAAGAGAGGTAAATGAAGAAAGGAAGGAGAGAGGGAAAGAGAGAGGAAGGCAGGAAGGAAGGCAGGAAGGAAGGAAGAAAGGAAGGAAGGAAGGAAGGAAGGAAGAAAATAATAGTGCTGGAGTTGTTTTCCTCTGGGTTTTTAATCCCCCAAGTGGACTGTGTTGATACTCTTAGGGATATTGTGTTATTTCTTCCTTGAGAAAATATGACTTTTGGTTAGTTTCCTTATTGTACAAAAAATTGAAATTTCAACTCTTAAATAGATTATACAAATGTTATTAAGCACTGTACATTGCTGTAATTACTCAAATTCATACCTTCATTCTGACAATTCTATTAGATTTTTAGAAAACCAGTAATGATGAAAATGAAATTATTTTTTTCTTTTTTTGAGAGGTGTGTGTGTGTGTGCATGTGTCTATGTGTGTGTGTGTGTGTGTGTGTGTGTGCATAGCACCTATGTACACATTATTATTACTTTTTTATGGCTGTCGCAGCAAAGGACCACAGGCTGGGAAGTTTAAAATAACAAAAAAATGTATTTTGCCTTGTTTTGGAGGCTAGATGGGAATGAAAGTATTAGAAGCATGGACCCCCCTGCTTTCTTTAGCTTCTAGTAGCCCCAGTTTGAGGTCAACCCAAGCAAAAAGTTCATAAGACCCCCATCTCAACTAGTAGCTAGATGTGGTGGCATACCTGTCATCCTTTTTGTGAAAGCAAGTGTAAATCAGAGAACCACTGTTCAGGCCAACCTAGGGAAATAACAAGACCCTAGCACAAAAGTAAGCAGAGCAAAAATGGCTGGTAGTGTGGCTTAAGGAGTAGAGTACCTGTGTGGCAATCATTAAGCCCTGATTTCAAACCCTAGTACTGCAACACACACACACACACACACACTCTCCAAAAACTATGCATACATACACATACATACACATATATACATAAACAATAATATGTATCAAAGTTTCATTCCTTTTAAAAACTCAATAGTATTGCATCATCTGTGCATACTCCATTTTGTTTATCCTGTTATCATCTGTGGATGGAAATTTGGTTTTCATCCTTGGACTACTGAGAATAAAGTTGCTATGGATGTACAATTGATACTAATTCATGAACTCTTCAGTTCTCAGATTTTAAATTTTCTTTTATTGTTTCTGTTGTTTTATGAAAATATCTTCTTTCATCTCTCTCAAAATAGATTTTTAAAAATTCTGTTCTGTCTGTTTCTCTTTTTCTGTGTGTTTTCACTTGTAAAAATTCAGGTGTCTATTGGTTTTATGTGTTTTTAATGATCTGGATTGTAATCTGAGTACTCAAGAGGCTGAGGAGGGGGCTCCCCTAAGCCCACCCCAAGGTACCAGAGGCTTTGCGGGGCAGGGTGAAGAGGGCAGACTGACAGAGCTGACTTAGGGTTGATTGAGTAGTCCAGAGGCCAGTCGCTTGAGGAATTTTTATCCACATGAGAATTCTCTAGTTTTCTGTCTGGAGATTAATGCGGCAGGAGTTGGGTAACAGTGGTGTGTATGAGGGGTGGCAGGAATTTATTTAGGCTTTTCTCCAGGTTTTCTGGGAGTCTGTGGGGATACAGAGAGAGCAGTTGCCACTTTTACCTTGTCCACTGTTTCTCAGTCCTCCAAGTCTAAACCTCTGAGGTTTTTATTCTTTTCTTTGTTTTTTTTTGGAGTGGGGGGGGGGGCTGTCCTGGGGCTTGAACTCAGGGCCTGAGTACTGTTCTTAGACTTTTTCAAGAGTAGCACTCCATCACTTGAACCACAGTGCCATTTCTGGCTTTTTATGTGTATGTGGTACTGGGGAATCAAACCCAGGGCTTCATGGATGCTGGGCAAGTACTCTACCACCAGGCCACAGTACCGGCAACTTTTTTTTTCTGGTCATAGGGCTTGAACTTTGGGACTGGGTGCTGTCCCTGAGCTCTTCAGCTCAAGGCTACTGCCCTACCCCTCATCCACAGCACCACTTCCAGTGGTTAATTGAAGGTAATTGAAGGCTGGCTTTGAACTGTGATCCTCAGATCTCAGCCTCCTGAGTAGCTAGGATTATAGACGTGTACCACCATGCCTCGCCTTGCAACATTCCTTTACATTTAGATGAGAACATTTTCTGCTCAAAATAACAAATTAAAGTTTGAGAATGGAAGCAAGGGAATGGAAATTTAAAATTTATTATGGTTATTAGTAATAAAAATGAATTTTAAAAACATAGGCAGGTAACATTGCATAGCTTTTGTAGTGATGATTCGAATTTCCTGGGTAAAAGGGAAATTCTAGGAGGAATATAGATCTGATAAAACAACAACAACAACAAACAATTAGGAAGCAGGGTATAAAAGAATTATATGCCTAAATTTGTAATTGAATAGAGCTTGTTCAATCTTCTATTGCATTTCTTTCTGCCATTTTTGTAGATTTTTCATTAGTGAATGGTGGAAAAAGCAAAAGTCCACCAGCATTCTGCTACTTGTTGTTGGCTGAGAGGCTGCGGTACCAGCTTAATGGGGGCTTAAGGATTATCTTCTGTAGGCTTACTTTGTTGGCGCCATCCCTACTGCTGTAGATTACTTTATGCTAAATATAATCATACTGAATACTTACTGGAATTCTACGTTAAATTTTAAGTTTCATAGTTAAGGTGGACAGAGACTTTTTAAAAGGCAGCAATTTAAAAATTAAAGAACTGGACCTGTAAAGGAAGGATAAAGATAGTTTTGGTTTTCTTTTATGATTATGACAATGAACCCACCACCATACATATATATGCTAGGCAAATGGTCTACCACTGAGGTACACCATTAAAGCCCTGTATCTACTCGTCTTAAAAATTTTGGTCAGCAGCAATTCCACTACTTGGCATTTACCCAACCGTCCAGAAACAAGGGCATACTAAATCCACTAGCACAATGATGTTCATTGCAGCACTATTTACCATAGCAAAGATATGGAACCAACCCAGATGTCCCTCAGTTGATGAGTGGATCAACAAGATGTGGTATTTATACACAATGGAATTCTATGCTGCTGTCAGAAAGAACGATATTGCCCCATTTGTAAGGAAATGGAAAGACTTAGAAAAAATCATCTTAAGTGAAGTAAGCCAGACGCAAAGGAACAAAGGCTCAATGGTTTCCCTCATTTGTCATAATCAGTAGAAACCTTGGGCTCTCCTAGCAGAGATTTGCAATAGGACAAAACCTAGATACATAAAGCCATACAGTATGATGCTAAATGAAAGGACCTCTAGGATATAAAAACAAAAGCCATATAATGAGTGATTGTTGTCCTTAATGTACTATGTTATCTCTCATCTCTTTTGCTGTCCCTTGGTTATCTCATATCCTTACAGTATTTCACTTTGTTATCTGATATATTGGATAAATGCGTATTTGGTTATTTGAAATTGGATAGGGAATGGGGGAAAACAAGATGAGGGGTGGGGGTCGGGGGGGAGGGAAATGGGGACCAAGACATGAGAAAGGGTATCAATGTATGTGAAGTAATGCACCTTCTATCTGGTGAATATAATGTAACCCTTCTATTAATTACAATAAAAATATATGAAAAGGGGCCGGGAGTTTGGCCTAGTGGTTAAAGTGCTTGCCTAGCATGCATGAAGGCCCAGGTTCGATTCCTCGGTACCACATACATAGAAAAAAGCCAGAAGTGGTGCTGAGGCTCAAGTGGTAGAGCTCTAGCCTTGAGAAAGTCCAAGGACAGTGCTCAGGCCCTGAGCTCAAGCCCAGGACTGGCAAAAAAAAAAATATATGAAAAAAATTTGGTCAGAAGAGTAAACGAGTTCATTTAGATCACATAAGAAGTATACATCCTAAGACACTGTATGTTGATATCTAGGTCTCCATTGTTGTCTGTTTTCTCTTTACCTTTTAATCCACTTGAACATCCCAATATTTTCTCTATCTACCTCCACCTCCTGTCAAATTTTTAGTCAAGAAACCTCAGTTAAATTCCTGCTCTTCAGTTCGTTCTCTATTCTAAGCCTGCCTTATTTTTTCTCATTTTTTTCTTTCTCATTTTTCTTTCACGTTTTCTCATTCAATGTTTAATAGTGAACTCAGCTTCAGTGTATCTACAAGCTCTAGTCATCTTATTCTCGTCAGCATTGCTCATCCACGCTGTGCTTCTTTTGTTTAGAAATGGCAGCACCAACTTACCTGGGCACCTGAGCCTGAACTTTGGAATCAACTTTTCTTTTTTTTCCCATTGCCTCTCTATCCTTTGCTACCAACTTCTCTCTTAGAGATTTTTTCAGATCTATCTTCTATTTAGGTTTCCACCAACTTTTAATTTTGCTCAGGACTGGCACTCCGCCACTTGAGCCATGCCTCCACTTCCACGCTTTCACCAATGTTTACCTGAACTATAATCGATAAGTATGTTTCATTTAAACACAGTAGCTAAATGATTTACTGGACAATGATTACCTGAAATATGGCAATTGTGCTTTCAATATTTTTTTCTTACAAGCACACACAATCCATTCTATTTTTATTTTTCCAGTACTGGGCTTGGTCTCAGGGCCTGATCATTGTCCTTGGGTTTTCACAAGGCTAGCACTCTACCACTTGAGCCACGGCACCATGTCAGGCTTTTTTTTATGTATGTGGTACCGAGGAATCCAACCCCAGTTTTCATGCATGCTAGGAAGCACTCTACTACCAGGCCAAACTCCTGGCCCCACAATCTGTTCTTTGTTAGGATTGTTTTTATAAGTTATCAGTCAGGTGCTCCTGCTATTGTTTTAATAACTCCTCAAAATAATGCTTCTACTTTTTAACATGATATTAGAGCCTTTTCACTTTTGAAATTCGTTTTTCTGGTTTTATCTTCAATTACTTCCTGTCAGTCTAACTCTGTCTGTCTGTCTACTTACCTATCTACCTTAGACGTCTTTGTGCATCTTGAATTCTTGATGGCATTTTATTTCTTCCTGCTACTACAGGTATTATTTCCTCTCCTTTAAATATCTTCCTTTCTATACCTCAAAAGATCAAGTCCTGCCTAGTTCCAGTCGCTAATGCCTGTACTTCTAGTTACTCTGAGGGTCTAATATCTGAGGATTGTGGTTTAAAGCTGGTTCAAAGACAGCCCAGGCAGGAAACTGTGTCCAAATAACCACAAAAAGACAGAAGTGGAGCTGTGGCTCAAGTGGTAGTGTTAGCCTTGAGCACAAAAGCTCAGGGACAGCACTGAGGTTCAGTGCTGTCAAGCGCCAGGACTTGGGGGGGGTGGGAGAAAGAAAAAAGATTAAGTACCAGCTACTTTTATGAAGCTGTCCTCAAACAGAATTAGCATCTCTCTCTCTCTCTCTCTCTCTCTCTCTCTCTCTCTCTGTCTCTCTGTCTCTCTCTCTCTCTCTCTCTCTCTGTCTCTCTGTCTCTCTCTCTCTCTCTCTCTCTCTCTCTCTCTCTCTCTCTCTCTTTCTCTCTCCCCCTCCCCCCCACAAATTATACAAACTGAGTGTATTTTTTTTTTCCCCTGGGTCATGGGGCTTGACCTCGGCATGGGCGTTGTCCTGAACTCTTCAGCTCAAGGCTACTCTTGCCCTACCCTTGAGCCAAGCCCCACTTCCCATTTTCTAGAGGTTAATTGGAGATAAGAGACTCAGGTCCTTTTGTGCCGAGGCTGGCCTTGAACCTTGATCTTCAAATCTTAGCCTCCTGAGTAGCTGGGATTACAGTCCTGAGCTACCACACTCGACTCTTAAACTGTGTATATTCTTATAAAAACTACATTATATGTTCTTTGACATTAAGAAATGTGTCTCTTATATTATCAAAGCCTAGTGCCTCATGAATTTTAGTTGATTGAATGAATTGTGTTTATTCAAAAATCTGTTTCTATCTCCATGGAAGACAAAGGAACAGGAATTATATGTCTTTTTTTTTTTTTCTCCAGTCCTGGGTCATGGACTCAGGGCCTGGGCACTGTCCTTGAGCTTTCTCAAGGCTAAAGCTCTATCACTTGAGCTACAGCACCATTGCTGGCTTTTTCTGTGAATGTGGAACCAAGCTAGACAAGAACTCTACCACTAGGCCCCACTCCTGACCCCTTGTACTTCAATCTTTAGATGTTAGGAAGAGTGGGCTCTATTCTAGTTATTTACTTTGTCGACTCTTCTCTGTCATTCATTCTTTCTTATGAAAACACACATTTTTATTTGTTATATAGGAAATATTTTGCTCTGTGTTGCTAGGTAAAAAAATATATATTTGGGGCTGGGAGCATGTCCTAATGGTATAGTGCTCACTGGGTACCACATACACAGAAAAAGCTGGAAGTGGTGCTGTACCTCAAGTGGTAGAGTGCTAGTCTTGAGAAATCCCGAGGACAATGCCCAGGCCCTGAGTTCAAGCCCCCAGATTGGCCAAAAAAAAAAAAAAACCAAAACCTAAAATTAAAAAAAAAAATGCCATTTGAAGTATAATTTTTTGCTAGATCAAATAAATTTTACCAGAGAAATAATGCTTATTGAAATAGTCTAAAAAATGCACATTTTAAAACTAGAAAGGTAAAATGTAATTCAGTGATGTTCTTGCATACAATCAAGTCACTTTTAGTAGGTGAAAAAGTTGTGGCTGCACTATGTGGAAAATGATCTACACAACTTGTGGGTAGGAATGTGAAGGAAAAACACAGAAAGAGTGAGTGAAGAGGTAACTTGTCCAGAAAGAAATGTACTCTTATCTGTACATCTTAACTGTACTCTTATTTGTACTCTTAAGTGTAATCCCTCTGTACATCACCTTTATAATAACAATTTTAAAAAATGTTAGGGATGAATACTCTTAAAACAGGATTACAGGTGAGAGCCACTGTGCCTGGCCTTTTTTTTTTTTTTTTTTTTTATAAATTAGCACAAATGACCTGCTTTAAAAATCTTCTGTTAGAGAATTTTGGTGATGAGAAGAAGACTGGTCAAGCTCACATCCCACTGTTTCTTGTGACTCTGGAAATCTATGTTTCTTCTATAATTACCAACTGTTGCAATTTGGAAAGTTTAATCTTCTCTTTGGTAAGATATTGTCAAGAAGAATTCATTGAATAGTTATTTTCATGCAATTATTAAAATCTAGAATTTGTGCTCCTCTTATAACCATTCCAAATAACCACCAAAATTTTGTTAGAGCTAGTGACCAGGGGCTTATGCCTGCAATCCTTGTTTCTCAGGCTGAGATCTGAGGATCATACTTTGAAGTCAGTCCTTCAAAACCATCAAAAAGGCAGAAGTAGAAGTATGGATCAGAAGGCAGAGTGCTAGCCTTGAGCAAAAAAGGTCAAGAACAGCACCCAGACCTTGAGGTTTCAGTCCCTGCACCACCACCCCCTCAAAAAAAAAAAAAAAGATGTCCAAGAGTGAATTTACATTTAGTTACAGTGTGTCTGGTTCTATTTTTAATTCCAGTATAGTAACAGCAGCAGCATTCCCCTCTCTTGATATTTTGTTGCTCATTCTATGGATACTAGGTAAACCCCTTCCTCTTATTCAGACACCACATACTTAATTTTCAAAAAGTCTCCAAGACTAATATAATGTTATTCTTTTTGTTTACCACAGAAGAATGTTTATATTATTGATTCTATACTTACTGCTATTCACGATCAAAGCTGTGAATCTATCACTTTCTTTTAACCATCTATGAAACATTTATAAAGATATTCCTTTGAGACTATTTTAGTAGTAGCATGTTCAGAAATAAGAGTATAGGGGCCCAGAGCGCAGCCTAGTGGTAGAATGCTTGCCTAGCATGCACAAAGCCCTGGGTTCGATTCCTCAGTACCACATACTCAGATTAAAAAAAAGCCAGAAGTGGTGCTGTGGCTCAAGTGGCAGAGTGCTAGACTTGAGCAAAAAGTGACCAATGACAGTGCTAAAACCTTGAGTTCAAGCCCTAGGACTGGCAAAAAAAGAAAAAGAAAAGAAAAAAAACGAAACATCATATAAGTAATATATAATAGATGGAAATCCAGTGAAATTTTCTATTAGGGAATTTTACAATTGTAGCATAAGTGAGCCTGCACTGCTCACTTAATAGAAAAAGTTCATAGTATACATTTTTGTCAGTATTTTTTTTTTTTTTTTGCCAGTCCTAGGGCTTGACCTCAGGACCTGGGCACTGTCCATGAGCTTCTTTTGCTCAAGGCAAGTACTCTACCGCTTGAGCCACAATTCTACTTCTGGCCTTTTCTATTTATGTGGTACTAAGGAATAGACCCCATGGTTTCTTGCATGCTCGGCAAGCACTCATTATTAAGCTACATTCCCAGCCTTTGTCAGTACAATTTTTGTACATGTATCCAATTAGTTAAAGCCAAACACTTTTTTTCTTAACAGTCCTGGGGCTTGAATTCAGGGCCTGGGCACTGTCCTTGGACACTTTTTACTCAAGGATAGTGCTCTGCCACTTGAGCCACAGCACTACTTCGTTTTTTTCTGAGTATGTAGTACCAAGGAATTGAACCTAGGGCTTCGTGCATGTTAGGGGAGCACTCTACCAACTAGGCTAAGCTCCCAATCCCACTTTTTTTTTGTGACAAATATTTGACAAAGACATCAAATAGTACTTTAGTTATTACTGTTGAAATTTTTTTAAAATTAATTTTGCTATTAACCTCTGCTGTATATTCTATACCTTCTCAATTCCTCCCAAAAGTTCAAACAAACAAACTCAAAACAACTCACAGCCCTTTGGTAGAAAGCTATTTCTTTGCTGTGGAATTCATATGTTAGCTCTTGGATAGATTGCTGATTAACTTGATAAACCAACATTACCAGGAATCCTGGTTTTATTTTTACTTTCTTTAAAAAAAAAAGTTAAGAAACCCTATTGCTTAGCTTGATATGCATAGTTGTAACTAGATGCAAACAACACTGTGAACAGCAACTTTCTTAAGTTTTAGGTTTACAGAAAAGGTGAAGTTCCTATACACTTCCACCCCAAATTCCAACGTTTCCCGTCCACTAATACTTGCAATGATGTGGTCCAGCTGTTGCAACTGGGAAGGCAGTATTAATTACGACGATGATAATAATAACAGTAATGATAACAATAATTTTTGCAATGCTCAGGATTAAATCCAGTATCTTGCTAGACAAGTGCTACAGATAGTTATTAACTAAAGCCCCCTTAGTTTACATTAGGGTTCACTCTTTCTGTTGGATAGTTGTACAGGCTCTGACAAATGTTTGTTATACATCTACCATTAAAATATAATACAGGATAGTTTCTCTGTCTAAAAACTGAGCTCTACCTAGTCATCCCTCCCCCAACCCTTCTTTTTAAATTAAGCGTAGGGTAACATTAATTAGCTGAAACTTAGAATTTGCTTAAATAACCCAACGATTCCCTGTGGCAATCATAGTTTCTTATTCATTATTGTCCAACAGAAATATAATGTGAACCATGTGTGCATTTACATTTTTCTAAGCCGCTTAAAAAGAAAGACCCAAGTTAGCTCAATTAACCACATTTATTCCAATGCATCCAAAGTAATACCCTCTTCAACATATAGCCAATATAAAGATTAAGGCTTTTACATATTTGTTACGAATTCTGGAACTCTAAGGTGCATTTTACACTTAGAGCACATCTCAGTTCAAGAATTTTGGCCACAGACATTCCATCACGAATGTAGGGCGCAGGTGTAAAATGAGCAATCTGAATGCAGGTCATCCTCTTTTCTCCAGGCCTTTATAGTAGGTAAGCAGCCAATGCCCTTTTTGAAAAGTGTATCATAAAGGATAAAAGGGTTCTCTAAACCTCTGGTTGATAATTCTTATATGCTCTGCAACAATTTTCTTTAAACTCTCCAGTTCTACAAAACGCTTCTTCTTGCCTAGCAAACCAGTGAGCAAGTACTGGGGCTTCCTGACTCCCAGAAAGCCTGAATCATCTGAAATGTTGACTCATGAGCTTAAGGTGTTTGAAATGAAATGTGAACCAGTTTTGCCTTCCAGGTCTTTCTATTTCCACCATACTCTCTCTTCTGCCTAGTGTGTGTGTGTGATCATGTTTGAGTACTGCAGTAGGCTCTTTGGAAGAGCCGATCCCAATGATTGGCCCTGGATTCCCAGATCATCTAGCCTGGCTGTTTTGTTGTTTCGCTCCTATTTCATTCAGCATCTGCAGTTTAAACTGGGAGTGAGCCTAAAATTGTATTAAAAACAAGTTTCTTTATTTTGAATGTGGTTTGGGAATTTTAACTTTGAACTACCTAGTTCAAAGAAAAAAAGAAAAGTGCCTTAGAACCCACTTTACAGTCCAGTTTATACTTCCACACTGGTTTTTTCCCTTTCCGGGGAGGAAAGTTTCCACCCCCAGGTCCGCAGGATAACGCCCTTCCGGTGACTTGCTCACCCAAACCCTCCAGCCGGGAGCCCGCCCTCTTTTTCAGTTCTCTCGTTACGGATGGGCGTCCAGCCGCTGCCAAGGCCAAGACCCCATCCCATCCCAATGTACTCAAGTCGGGAGGGTGGAGCGCCTCAGCCCCATGGCCCGCCCACCTGGCCTCATCAACTAGTTAGAGAGAAGTACGAAAATCCCCACCCATGTCCATCGCCTTCCCTTTTCACTGGATAGGCTAGCTGTTCATCTTCCCCATCCAGCAGCCAATTGGCTCTTTCCCTCCCGCGCCAATCCCTTCTTTCTCTGCCAAGGGAGGGTGAGTCACGCCAAACTGGGCGGGGAGTCTGCTGGCCTGTCTTCTACGCTCGTCTGGGCGGCGGCGGCGGCGGCGGCAACTGGGGACGGGGCGGGTGGCGCATCACGGGCGCGGAGGCAGGAGGAGCAGCCTCATTGTTCCGGGAGCCGTCGCCACTGCAGGTCCCTTTCTTGGTCGGCCCGGCTCCTCCGTCCTTCCCAACCCCCCACAACCGCCCGCAGCTCCGAGGAGAAGCAGCCCCGCGGCGGCAGCAGCTGCAGCATCCTCTCCGGCCCGCCAGCCATGGAAGACCTGGACCAGTCGCCTCTGGTCTCCTCGTCCTCGGCGGACAGCCCGCCCCGGCCGCAGCCCGCGTTCAAGTACCAGTTCACCAAGGAGCCCGAGGACGAGGAAGAGGAGGACGAGGAGGAGGACGAGGAGGACGAGGACGAGGACCTGGAGGAGCTAGAGGTGCTGGAGAGGAAGCCCGCCGCCGGGCTCTCCGCGGCCCCGGTGCCCTCCGCTCCCGCCGCACCCGCCGCCGCACCCCTGCTGGACTTCGGGAATGATTGCGTGCCCCCGGCGCCCCGCGGGCCCCTGCCAGCCGCGCCCCCCGCCGCCCCCGAGCGCCCGCCGTCGTGGGATCGGAGCCCCGCGCCGCCGTCGGGGCCCGCGCCATCCTTTCCGTCCGCTGCCGCCGCAGTTCCGCCCTCCAGGCTCCCCGAGGACGACGACAACGACGAGCCTCCGGCGCGGCCTCCCCCGCCGCCCCCGGCCGGCGTGAGCCCCCAGGCCGAGCCCGCGTGGACCCCGCCCGCCCCAGCGCCCGCCGCGCCCCCCGCGCCGCCCTCCACCCCGGCCGCGCCCAAGCGCAAGGGCTCCGTGGGTGAGTGCCGCGCCCCTGCCCGCGCCCCGCCCTCTTTTGTGTGCACACCCCTTCCCCCTCCCCCCCCCCCGCCTGGGGCTGGGCCTCCTCTCCACCCCGAGGGGGCTTTGTCTGCAGACGTCGGGGCGTTGGCGCCCCCTTCTCCCCGCACTGGTGGAGAAGGGTGGGGCGCTTTCGGAAGAACGGGCTCGTTCTTCATTGTCTGGGTTTCGGGGAACACGTGCAGCCCCAGCCCGCGCTCGTGATCTTCCCGGTGGCCCCCGGGCCCCCGCGTCCCGGAAGTTTGGCTCCAGCCCCCAGCGGGAGCGGGTGTGCGTCCGGGAACTCGGGGTCTGGATTCCCCGGGCTGGCTCGGCTGGGGGTGAGGGTGGGAAGGCCCTGGCCCCCCCAGCTCCAGGCCATGCGGGGCTTTGGAGACTGGCTCAAGTCGAGAGGAAAGGGTGCCCCTCGCCGGGGGTCCGTGGGCGGCCGGCCCTCCGAGCACTTCTCCCCTCCCCGCTTCTTGGAGCGGGTGCGAAGCTTGGCCGAGTGGAAAGGTCCACACTGACCCAGCTGCAGTGCGGGCCGAGCGCCTCCAGTGGCGTTTCGTGGAGCAGGGGGAGCGAGCCCCGCCACCGCCCAGCTCCCCTCGGCTGTGCAAAGTGGCATCTCCCCAGCCTGCTAGACCAAGCCAGGGAAAGAGGATATGGGCTTTGTGTTCCGAGAGGGCGCAGTGCTGGTGCCAGGATCTCACCTGCAGGGTGAGCGGAACTGCCAGCTGTGAGTGCAGGCCGCTCAGCCTTTTCATCCATCGTACCTGAGTCTTAATGAAATGGCCAAAAATGGTAGACATTCTTAAAGGAGGAAGAGCTTGAGGATTCTTTACCAGGACTTGACTAATTGAACTTGTGGCAGGTTTACCCAGAGACTTAATGAAATGTAATAAGACCGTTTTTTTTTTTTTCATCCTTTGGTTAGAAATGCTATTTCTTTTTTTTTTTTTTTTTTTGCAAGTATAGGTTTGACAAGAGTATGTCTGATTATCAAGATAGTTTTCAAGGCTTGGCATTCACATTAATACTTGATTTCATGTTATTATTACATTTATATTTTTACGAACACGGTTTTATTGTCCTGTTTACCTTGGGCGGTTACTTTTTAAGGGAAAAAAATCAGTTGGGTAAGAGTTTGAGAATGCATCGTACATGTTTATTGCTAAGTATTATATTGCTTTTGGAACCTAATGTCTCAGGAACTGCAAGACCTTTCTTTATATGTAAAGGTCAAGAATTAGTGAGTGTTAACTACCTGCCGGTAATTTTTCATAACCTTGTAGGAATTTGGAGACGGTTTATTTTCTAGAAAATGAATATCAGTGAAGTAATACCAGCTTTTTCTTTAATTCATTCTTCCACAATAGGGAAAATAAACAAATTGGATAATGCTTTATGATCTACATAGCCCCAAGGCACTACTCAAAATACTAATTTACACCATTTATCTTAGAAGATAGCCCTCTTTACTCTTCCTTATTTTTGTATAAAAAGGACAGAATTGGGGGAAATTTAAGGTCGAAAATATAAAGAACCTTTTAAACTGAAAGTGTCATGATTGACAAAAGCATCCTGACATGGCATCTAACATGGTAACAATTCTGTTTTTTGAATGTTGGGAATTCAGGAGATAACAGCATTTCCTTTAAGTCTTGACTGTTACAGTAAGTTTAGAAGACAGAAGATACTCCTCAGGAATTCTGTATAATTGTATATTGATTATGCTCATAAGTTTCAGTTCCTTTACTAAGTGCAGAAATAGTGATTGTAATTATGGATGTACCATTTTGGTACATCTACATTTCTTAATGAACTGAAGAATTTGCTCTTCGATTGATCGATCCTATTATCTTACTAAGGTACAGATGCTAGTAGGGTAGACAGGATGACAAAAGGCCAGTCAGATGTATTCTCTATGGAAGGGGAACTACACACAAAAAGCACATAACTAAAGGACTTGGATAAGGGTGTTTCAAGGAAAAATACACTGTAGGAGGATATGGTAATATTGAGATATGTGGGTCCCTTTTTAGTTTAGGTGATGCTAAGAAAGGTCTTTCAGACAATTTGAAGTTTTAGCTACAGAGATCAGAAATATTCAAGTAACTCACAGTGCAGAAGACTTGAGGTAGAATGAACTTGTCATGTGTTTAGTAAGTCTATCAAGAAAACCTGTGTGTGTGTGAGTGTGTGTGTGTTGGATCATAGGAAAAGATCATTTGGGGCTTCCCATGGGCTATGGTAAAATGTTTGGCTTAAAAATTACTTATTTCAAGCGGCACTGCGGCTCATGCCTGTAATCCTAGCTACTGAGGAGGCTGAGATCTAAGAATCATGGTTCAGAGCCATCCCAGGCACACAAGGCCATGGGATTCTTATCTCCAGTCAACCACTAGAAAATGGGTAGTGGCTTGAGAGGTAGGGCGGTAGCCTTGAGCTGAAGACCTCGGGGACAGCACCCAGGCCCAGAGTTCAAGCCTCATGACTGACAAAAAAAATTAGTTATTTCAGTACACTTTATAAAATAATTATGTTTTGGAGTGAAAATACAGTTTTGGAGATTCAGAGGAACTGACTGAAAGGAATAAAGACAAAAGCAAGTGAGCAGTGTGAGGAAGGACCATGGTTAGAAACAGACTAATAACCTACCTGGAGTATGGTTTATAGGGTCCTAACACGTCAGTATTTAACATTGCTACATACATTAGGGTTTAGTTAACTCTGATTTCCTTCAGTAAGTTAGTAAAACTTCATGGTTGGATATTGTGCCTAGAACATTGTCCATTAACAAGCTTAGTGATAGAAGCTGAGACTACCACATCTAACATGACTGTTTTTCTCAGAAGTGTGGCTTTCAGTTGAAAAGCTGGTTGGTTAGCTTAGTCTTGGAGGATATGCAAGGGAAAGTAGATAGAAATCAGTTTGAGGAGTGTAAGCTTTATCAGTAAAGATGATTGGGAGTTGATATCTGGACATGTTCTGAACTAAAGATTGAAAATATGTGGTAGGTCTGAATCCTGAAGATTATTTTATACCAAATTAAGAAGTTTTAGTTTTATGATTCAGCTTTATTCCCCATTCAAAGTTTTCCTTACCTTATGTCATGAAACCAAGAGTATTTTGTTTCATTATGGTTATTTTAAAGTATTATTTGTTTTTAACTCCTCATCTGTATTACTGCTTTACAGATTAAAGAGTCATGAAGATTATTAAACTGAGGCATGACATCATGAGAACAGTGTTAATAACTGGCAAAAATTCAGAATAGGTTGGAAGGAAAACCAGCTGAGCTGCTTTAAAAGCTTTTGTAGGGGCTGGGAGTTTGACGTAGTGGCATAGTGCTTGCCTAGCATACAGGAAGACTGGGGTTAGAACTGGGTTAGATTACTTGGTACCACATGCATAGAAAAAGCTGAAAGTAGTGTTGTGGCCCAAATGTTAGAGATTTAGAGTTGAGAAAGCCTAAGGACAGTACTCAGGCCCTGAGTCAAGCCCTGGGACTGGCAAAACAACAACAAACAACATTTGCAGTAGTCATTAGAGATCAGTCTGAACTAGCTCATTGCTAGGTCGTTTGGTGAAGATGGGAGTAGATAAGAGGAATGTAAAACAGGAATTTTCTTTCATTGGTTGTGAATTTCTTAATTTTTTAGTTAGGTTACTAAGAGGGCCTATGAAAAGAGGGCTTAAGAATTAGTAGGACTTGGAGGCTGTGGATGTAAATACAAAGGAAAGAAAAGAATTTGAGAGGCCTCACACCATTCATAAAGGCCCCACTGTTTCTTAGCATCTGTACAGAGGAACCAGGATGTCAACACATAATTCCTTGCAGACACACCCCAACCATAGCATTGCTGTTCCTAGTATATATTTTTTGTAATTCTAAGGTTACTGTGAATCATCAGTTTCTACATTGTATCCATGTGCTATAGGCTACTTGTTTGTTAGACACTGATTGCCCTGGTTATCAGAGAAACTAATGGTTTCACAGTGCTTGTGTTCATGTAACTCTTATTTTATTAAATAATAGCCCCCAAATGCAACAGTAGAGAGGCTGGCAAAAGTAAAGTGCTTCCCTTGAGTGAGTGGTGAAAGTTTATCATAAATATTTATGTATAGGGCAAAATAAAATACATATATAGAGTTCATTGTTATCTCAGTCTTTGGCATCCACAGGGTCTTGAAATATATATATGTATATCATGAATTAAGGGGGAATTACTGTATTGTATTCATTGTGCTCTGTCTTGTTTGTTAGTTTCATTGATTTTTAGCTTTTTTCTGTTACATATAATTTTTTTTTTTTTTTGTGAAAACCCCTATATGTATTTCTTTGGGACTACATGCTGCTTGCTGTTGTGTTTTTCAAATAGAATTACTAGTTCAAAGGGTATTCACATTACAAGTGTTAGATTATGCCAAATTGTCCTACAGAGTTGTGGCAACCTATATTCCTAAGAATGTTATGTTACAGCTACTTTTTTCCTTATGTCTTTACTAACGTCACACAGGGTATTGGTAAACTGGTAGTCAGGCAGGTTTTTTTAAATTTTCATTTGTATATTCTTTTGATATGCTTACTTGCAAGTACATTTTTTTTTCTAATAACTTTGAGAATTTTCTACAGATGTAGGATCACTTGAGCTACTATAAGCTTTTTTGACATGTATTTTGTTATTTGTATTTTGACTATATTGTGAATTTTTCTGTGCATAAGGTTTTGTTTTTGTTTTTTTGCCAGTCCTGGGACTTGAACTCAGGGCCTGGGCACTGTCTTTGGACACTTTTTGCTCAAGGGTAGTGCGCTGCCTCTTGAGTCACAGCACCACTTTTGGCTTTCTCTGTGCATTCTGGTTCCAGGGACTTGAAACCAGGGCTTTGTGCATGGTAGGCAAGCACGCTACCACTAGGCCACACTCCCAGCCGATAAGCTTTTTTATTTAGTCAGATTTACAATTTCCTTAATGACTTGGAATACAAGTCATTCAATTAGTTATCTTGGCTCCTATCTTGTTGTACTAAATATAGTGGGCAGTTGATCTATTTTTATTATTGGTATTACATATTTTTTCCAAAAATACAGTTTCTATTAATATATACATTCTTTTTTTTTTTTTTTTTTGGTGGATCATGGAGCTTGAACTTGGTCTGGGTGCTGTCCCTGATCTCTTCAGCTCAAGGCTACCACCTACCCTTGAGCCAAGCCCCACTTCTTGTTTTCTAGAGGTTAATTGGAGATAAGAGGCTCAGGTCCTTTCATGAGCCACTGGAGCCAGGCTTAATAAATAAATTTTTTTGTGTGTCAATGCTGAGGCTTGAACATAGGGACTGGGTACTGTCCCTGAGCTTTTTTTTTTTTTTTTTTTTGCCAGTCCTGGGGCTTGAACTTGGCCTGAGCACTGCCCTTGGGCTTCTCAAGGCTAGAGCTTTACCACTTGAGCCACAACACTACTTCTGGCTTTTTTTTTTCTATGTTGTGGTACCAAGGAATGGAATCCTGGTCTTTGTGCATGCCAGGCAAGCACTCCACCACTAGATCAGACTACTTAAGCCACAGTTCCATTCCTGGCTTTTTTTCTTTTTTTTCCTGGTAGATTATTGAAGATAAGGAGTCTCACAACCTTTCTTGCCTAGGTTGACTTTGAATTATGATCCTCAGATCTGAGTCTCCTGCATAGCTAAGATTACAGCATGAGCCACTGGTACCCTGCTTTAATATATAAAAATTTAAACTCACTTTTATGGGGCCAGGGATTTGGCCTAGTGGTAGTGCTTGCCTAGCATACATGAAGACCCGGGTTCAATTACTCAGTACCACATACATAGAAAAACCAGAAGTGGTGCTGTGGCTCAAGTGGTAAAGTGCTAGCCTAGAGGAAAGCCCAAGGACAGTAGTCAGGCCCTGAGTTCAAGCCCTAGGACTGGCCAAAAAGAAACCCCAAAACAACAACAACAAAAAAAAACACTCAAATTTAGGGAAATACAGGGTTAAAAAAATAAATACTAAGTACTGTAACCTACTGAGTTCTAAAATACTTGAAATACTGCATTTTACAGTTGTTTTGACTCACTCATTGGTTATAGATAGCCTAGAAAAGAAAGATAAAGATTTAAAAAAGTTGTATTGAGAAAGAGGAAAACATTTTCTTTATTCCCATGGTAGGAGTTGTAGCTGCAAAAAACTGGATATTTTTTTCTCTTATTTTCTCTCTCCTTTTTTGTCAAAGCCATCTCTGTGTCATTTATTTATGAGGCCCATTAGGTTTCACCGATCATTATTTCTATAATGGTTGTTCTCATTCAGGAATTGCAAACAGATACAGGAAGTTTATAAAATTTGTCCAAACAGGGGCAGGAGTTTGGCCTAGTGGTACAGTGCTTGCCTAGCATGCATGAAGACCCAGGTTCGATTCCCTGGTACCCCATTCATAGAAAAAGCTGGAAGTGGTGCTGTGGCTCAAGTGGTAGAGTTCTAGCCTTGAGAAAGCCCAAGGACATTGCTGAGGCCCTGAGTACAAGCCCAGGACTGGCAAAAAAAAAAAAAAAAAGTTTATAAAGTAGCGGTTGTGATCCTTGTATGATATTAATTTTTAAAACTCAATGTAGGGTAGATTATGGGGAGAAGAAAGGATGAGTAGAGGTTGTGAGAGACAAATATCATATTAAGGGAAAGACAGAGAAGCCCTGTGTTATAAAGGATTTTCTGCTTTTAAAGCCAGAGATGTCTAGTAGTTGTAATGTAAGAACAATAATACATTTACATATCTACTTTTGTGAAAGGAGGACCTGGGATTCCTTGTGTGCTGGCAGTGTTTTTCCTATGTTATGGTTTGAAATATTATTAAATTCAGTTATCTTAGTGCTCTGATGGCCCTACATGGAACTGACCTAAAGTGTTAATTTTTTTAATCCATCAGTGCTTTTGAGCTCAGAAAATTAGAGCATTAATTCTTTTCATTCTGTTATTAAACCTATCATCTGCTTTCCTTTCTATCTTTCAAGTATGAGCTTACCAACACCATTTCTAAATTCTGATACTTTGGCTTTTAGACAGAGCAAGTTGATCAAAACTTTTTTAGAAATGTTTTCACTTTGCATAAGGGGAATATGAAAATTAGTATTAAAAGGTAAGTGTTCCATTGTGCTATATTTTATAGGCCAATAGCACCCACCAATCTGCTATGAAGATAGCTGTTAAGGCATCGCTTTTGAATAAGTACCTGCCAACACACCAGTCTTCACTGAAACTTCTGTTAATAAAATATGTTTCAGGGGCTGTAGTTAAGTTTAGCATTGATGGAAGAAAGTGTGTATTTTAATGATTTGTTAAAAGAAGGGTAAAATTGGAGGGGCTTCAACATAGTATACCTTTAGTTTGTTCATTCACATTCTCTTAAATCTGTTTTGGGGATTATGTAAAGCATCAACAAAAGAACACAGAATGTGTTCTGTTCCTTTGGTTCCATTCTGAAGCTGGAGAGAGTGGCAGATCCTGTAGGTCAAGCATCAAGCTCATTAATTAGACTGACCCTTGGCTCAGAAGCTAGTCCCAAGTCTGTTCCTCTGGAATTTTTACTGGCTGGGCTGTAAGTTGATGTTTCCATGACCCCTTCCTTTTGTTTGGTTAATTTTGCTATAGTGACTCATAAAACTCGGGGGAATATTTATGTGTGCCCATTTATTCTAAAGGGCATTATACAAAGTACAGATAAACAGATGAAAGATTAATAGGCCAAAGCTTACTGGGAAGAGACAAGATAGCATTGCACTCTAGGAACTTGATCAGACATGTTCATGTGTCGAGGTTTTTGGAACAATCCTTATGGAGAATGGGGTCATTGTGCTGGCATGCTTGACTGTGTCATAGAACTTTACATGGCCTTCCACTCCTTCCCCTCTGATGCTTCTTGGGTCGGGGAGGGTGGGACTGCCAGTTCCAATCCTCCAGTCATGTATTGTTTTTTTCTAGTGACCTGACCAGACCCCATCCTAAAACTACCCCTACTCACCAGTTGCCTCATTTACAAAAGTCATCCAAGCTGGCACACCTGCAGTCCTATCTACGCAGGAGACTGAGGTCTGAGGCTCATGGTTGAAGCTAGTCTGGGCAGGAAAGTCTGTGAGACTATTTCCAGTAAACTAGTCAGAAAAAGCCAAAAGTGTTGCTGTGGCTCCCGTAGTAGAGAGCTACCCTTGAGCACCAAGGGGCTCAGGGACAGTACCCAGACCCTGAGTTCAAGCCCGGGAACAGAAGAAAGGAAAATGCCAACATTTTAGCCAAAAAGATGACCATTTATATTTTACTGTTTTGCGGGGGGCGGGGGAGTTGGGGGCTGCTTCTGGGGCTCAAACTCAGGTCCTAGGCTCTGTCCTTGAGCTCCTTTTTGCTCAGTGTTAGCTAGCACTCTGCCACTTGAGTCACAGTGCCACTGCTGGCTTTTTCTGTGATTCATTGGAGTCTCATGGACTATCCTACCCCGATTGGCTTCAAGCCACAATCCTTAGATCTCAGCCTCCTACATAGCTAGGATTACAGGCATGAGCCACCTGGCTGGCCATGTTTATTTTTAAAAATAAAATGGTAAAACTGTGGTTTTTTTTTTTTTTTTTTGGTCATTATAGTTCTAACCATCATCAATCAACCTTTAGCTGATCCTGCAAATTGCAAAACTTGATAAATATTTTGTTACATACTTTGCAAATTTTAAAGTACCCTTTGAACTCAAACTCAAGGCCTGGGCACTGTCACTGAGCTCCTTTGCTCAAAGCCAGTGCTCTACTGGCCAGAGCCAGGGCCTCTTCTGGTTTTCTGGTGGTTAACTGGAGATGAGAGTTGCAAGGACTTCATGATCCACAGAGGTCAGTCATCCTCTTGTAGCTACGATTTACAAGTGTGGGTCATCATGCCCAGATTTTTTTTTTTTTAAGCATCATGTGAATGGAGTCATAGTAATAGTCTTTCTGTGTATGTCTGGTTGCTTGCATTCAAATATGACACTTGAGATTTATCAGTGATACTGCAGGTGTCAGTAATTGTCTCATACATACATATCAGCATGTGCATGTAGATGTATATGTATGTGTGTGTGAGCATATGAATGAAGTCCTGTTTTATGGATAGTTTTTTTGATGAATAAGTTTTATTGATAATCTCTTGTTGAGTTTAAGCTTTAATTTTCACGAAGTCTTTTATGGTTTTGGTATTGCATGTTAAGACATCTTTGCTTAAGACTGTAAAAATGCCTTGTTCTCCTAGATGTTTTATGGTTTCACCTCTTACATTTGAGAGAATGAAGTCACCTGTACTTAGAGTTTTCTTTATGAAGTTTATATTACAGGCATACTTTAAGGGGCAGGATTGTTTTAGATTTCCATTTCCCTTTGTGTCAGTTTTGGTAATTGATATCTTTCAGAGAACTTGCCTATTTAATTTTGGATGAGTGTTTTGGACTTGGTAAGTGGACATTAAGGAATTGTGGAATAGTGGAATTAAGGAATCTAAACTGTAATTTATTGCACAATATTATCGTAAGTAAATATTTACAACTGTGATAGTACTACTTCATTTCTATGGATCCTTTTAAGGAACCAACTTTTTTTTTTTTTTGGTCAATTGCTGGGCTTGAACTCTCAACCTGGGCGCAGCTCAAGGCTAACTTACCTCTTGAGCCATAGCGCCAATCCGGTTTCCTGGTGATTAATTGGAGAGGAGTCCTGAGCTGGATTTAAACCGTGATCATCAGATCTCAGCCTCCTCTACGTACATGCATAAAACACAGGTGCCTAGTTATGTCCTTGAGCTTTTGTGCTGAAGATTAATGCTCTAGCACTACCACTTTGATCTATGGCTCCATTTCTGGCTCTTTGGTAGTCTATTGGAGATAAGAATCTAATGGACTTTCCTGCTCCAGCTGGCTTTGAATTGCAGTCCTCAGACCTCAGCTTCCTGAGTAGCTAGGATTACAGGCATGAGCCACCAGCACTTGATTATTGAGTACTTGGACAAGGAAGTTGCTGGTATTAGGCAGTGTGTCTTTCTTTCTCTCTCTCTCTCTCTCTCTCTCTCTCTCTCTCTCTCTCTCTCTCTCTCTCTCTCTCTCTCTCTTTCTTTCCTTCCTTCTTTCTGTCTGTCCCTGAACCTCTCTGTGCTCAAGGCTAGTGCTATACCACTTGAGCTACAGCTCCACTTCTGGCTTTTTCTGTTCATGCATGTTAGGCAAGCACTCTACCACTAAGTCACATTCCCATCCCACATTTATTTATTTAGTCATTTGTTCATTTATTTATTCATTTATTTCGCCAGTCCTGGCTTGAACTCAGGGTCTGAGTGCTGCCCTTGAGCTTTCTCAAGGCTAGATCTCTACCACTTGAGCCACAGCATCACTTTGGGCTTTTTTCTGAGGAATCGAACCCAGGTCTTTGTGCATGCTAGACACGCACCCTACCACTAGGCCAAACTCCCAGTCCCCTTTGCTTGTATTTTCATTAACCAGTTATCACAAAATTTGGTTTAAGCCAGGCCTGATGGCTCATGCCTGTAATCCTAGCTACAGAGGAGGCTGAGATCACAGATTACAATTCAAAGCAAGCCCGCAACCGAAGTTTGTGAGAGTCTTATCTCCAATTAACCACTAGGAAACTGGAAGTGGTGCTTGACTCAATTGGTAGAGTGCTAGCCTTGAGTTGAAGAGCTCATGTACAGCATCCAGGCCAAGAGTTCAAACCCCAAGGCTGACAAAATAATTTATTTTATGTGTGTTTCTACTTAATGATGATTTATTTAATCTGTATTGTTGATCTATTACCATTGAACTCACAGTGGAGCACTAAAATTCACACCAGAAAGAGGCTATACTGCTTTCTCTGTAAGATTCACAGGTTTTGTTCAAGTTAAGAACATTAGGTAGCTGGTTAACAGTATTGTCAGAAGCTATTTTAAACAGTCATCACTAACAAAAAGTGAAACATGGCAGGCTGGGCATAGTGGCTCATGCTTGTAATTTTATCTACTGAAATTTGAGGATCTGGTTCAAAGCCAACTCAGGCACTAAAGAACATGAGATTCTTCATCTATAATTAATCACTAGAAAATGGGATGTGGGGCTGTGGCTCCAGGGGTAGGGTGGTAGCCTTGAGCTGAAGAGCTCAAGCCCATGAAAGTGAAACATGGCAAGAAATAGAGAAAGGGACATTTATCTATAGCATGAGAACAGAAGAAGGCATAGGTGGTTGCTTTGTCCTGCCTCAGCAAGTTGTATACTCAAACATTTGCCTGTTCTGCCTGTGGGCATGTTCCAGAAAATAGTATACATACTGATTTCCAGGCAACGTAGATGCATTGATTTTGGAGTTAGAAATTTAATGAGTAGGTGACTTTGCAAAGAAGAAATCAGTGAATAATGACTGTCTACTGAATATATTCTAGATTGTTGATTTTTTTAAAATCTTTTTGTTGTTGTTGTTCAGTTCTGGGCTTTAGCGCAGGGCCTGAGCGCTGTCCTTGGGCTTTCTCAAGGCTAGTGCTCTACTACTGGAGCCTCAGCACCACTTCCAGCTTTTTCTATGTATGTGGTACCAAGGAATCCAACCCAGGCCGTCTCGTGCATGCCAGGCAAGCACTCTACCACTAGGCCAAACTCTTGCCCCCCCCCCCTTATTTTTGTCTGTAGTGGGACTTGAACTCTGAGCCTGGGCATTTTCCCTGAGCCCTTCAGCTCAAGGCTACCGACCTAACCCTTGAACCACAGCCACTTCTGGTTTTCTGGTGGTTAACTGGAGATAAGAATCTCAGGGACTTAGTGCCCAGGGTTTGATCCTCAGATCTCAACCTCCTGAGTAACTAGGATTACAGGCAGGAGCTGTTGCACCCGACTTTAAAAAAAAAAACGAAATCTTTAATTACCTTTAGACTTTGTCATTGTTGCAGTGATTATGTCGTTCTTAATGTTTTTCTTTTTCCTCTGATTTTTAAGTTATTTAGTTTATTCTGCCTCATGTTCACTGAGTTTTTGGATCTAAATCCAACTTTTGTTGAAATTTGAGTATTTTATTTTCAGCTTTTTTCTGTAGTCATTTGTTTTCTTTTAGTGCAGTTATTTTAGTTGCTTGTCTTTGAAGTCATTTGGTCTGTGTTCATTTTTTCCTTCATGCTGTGTTTCACTTTGAGTAATTTCTGTTGATCCTTAAATTTATCAGTAAATTTTTCTATGTATTTTTGCATGTAGTGTTTTTCTAGGTTCCTTTTCTTTGTAGGCTGTATTTTTCTACCAAGGTTATCACTCATCTTTTTTTTCTCTGTATACTTAATAATATTTTAATGACTTAATTTGCTTAATGTGTGTCCCAACATTTATTGAGTTATCCAACTATGACTGAATAGTTCCCCTGTTTGTAGTCATATTTTTATGCTTCTTTACATGTCTAGTCATTTTTTATTTTGGTCTGTGTGTAATGAATATAATAATGCTTATTTTGTCTTACAACACAGTTTGCTGGCAAATTGTGATTGTTTTCAAGTTTTGATCATAAGGTTCGAGTAGGTTGAAAGGAATTTTTTCTTAAATATTTTTTACAGAAAATATTTTAGGCTTGTGATCCATACAGTCAGTCTCTAGGTTAACTAATCTCTATCCTTATTGTGCCAAAGTAGCTGAAGACATACATGTATGAGTGGGAATTGCTGAGTTTAAATAAATAGAACTTTGGTCCAGTAGCCATAATATGCTGAAATTTGGCTTAGATTATCTTCTGCTTTACAGCATAGTCTTCAGTTCTTTTTAAAAAAAATAAAATGTATAATATTATTATTGGGACTTGAGTACCTTGCACTTACTAAGCAGGTACTGTATCACTTGAACTGCTCTGCTAGTCTGTCTGCCTGTCTCCCTCTCCCCCCCTCTCTGTCTTTCTCTCTCTCTCTGTCCCTCTCTCTCCCTCCCCCTTCCCCCCCCCTCGTTCTTTCTCCCTCTCCCTCTCTCTCTCTCTGTCTCTCTCTCTCTCTCTCTCGTCTCTCTCTCTCTCTGTCTCTCTCTCTCTCTGTCTCTCTCTCTCTCTCTCTCTCTCTCCCTCTCTCCCTCTCCCTCCCTCCCTCCCTCCCTCCCTCCCTCTCCCTCTCCCTCTCCCTCTCCCTCTCCCTCTCCCTCTCCCTCTCCCTCTCCCTCTCCCTCTCCCTCTCCCTCTCCCTCTCCCTCTCCCTCTCCCTCTCCCTCTCTCTCTCTCTCTCTCTCTCTCTCTCTCTCTCTCTCTCTCTCTCTCGTCATGGGGCTTGAAGTTAGGGCCTGGGTGCTGTCCCTGAGCTCTTCAGCTCAAGCCCTATCCCTTGAGCCATAGCCCCACTTCCCATTTTCTAGAGGTTAATTGGAGATAAGAATCTCATATTTTTGGGCTGGGAGTTTGGCCTAGTGGTAGAGTGCTTGCTTATTAGCATGCATGAAGGCTCGGGTTTGATTCCTTGGTCCAACATACAGAGAAAAATGTCAGAAGTGGTGTTGTGGCTCAAGTGGTAGAGCGTTAGCATTGAGAAAGTCCAAGGACAGTGCTCAGGTCCTGAGCTCAAGCCCAGGACTGCCACCCGCCCCCCCCCCCAAGAAAAAAAATCTCACATTCTTTAGTCCCGGGGCTGGCTTTGAACTCAGATCTCAGCCTCCTGAGTAGCTAGGATTACAAGCGTGAGCCACTGTGCCTGGCTGCCATTCTGTTTTTACAGTGGTAATTTCCTTGCTTTATGTCTGGGATGACGACTGTGATCCTCATATTCTGCTTCCTTTTGACAGATGTCCATGCCACTGTGCCCAGACATTGTGCTTCTTCCTTAGCTTGGGGTGACAGTTGTGAGCCACTGCCCAGCCATTGGTTGAGATACATTCTTGAGAACTTTTAAGCGTAGGCAGCCCAGCCCTCACTAAATCACAGTCTTTCACCCCTACCGGGCTCAAACAATCAATCCCCCCCACCTTTTCTCACTGTTCCCCTCTCCTTACCACTCTCTGTTCTCTTTTCTTTTTTCTTCTCTCTCTCCCTTCTCTCTGTCTCTGTCTCTCTTTAAACCATCTTTAACTTTATTCAGTAGCCATTTAAACTTCTAAAGTTCAGGAAATGTATTTTATAGTGGTCAAAGAAAAGGACATGCAGGACCTGGAGCGGGGCCGAGTGATAGAGCACTTGCCTAGCATGCAGGGAGCCCTGGATTTGATTTCTCAGTAGCACATATACAGAAAAGGCCAGAAGTGGTGTGGCTCAAGTGGTAGAGTGCTAGCCTTGAGAAAACCAGCGACAGTGTCCAGGCTCTGAGTTCAAGCCCCAGGACTAGGGGAAAAAAAAAGAAAAGGACATGCAAAGGATGAACAAATGCAGCAGTGGTACGCATTAGACAACATTTTGTAAATAAACTATACAGCTTGTGGGTAGAGACAAAAAGGAGAAACTGCCAGAGCCAGGGAAGGGGTAACATTGACTAAAATAGAAATAAATGTACTCTCCACCTGACTAGCGGCTGTAACCTCTCTGTGTATCACCTTTATAATAACATTAAAAAGGAAAGGACATGGATTTATAAACTCTGAGTTCAGATCTTAGATCCGTTATTTTTGGTTTGGGGACTGGAGAAGTTACTTAGCTTTCTTACACCATGCCTGTTTCCTTGTGTGTGAACTGGGGATACTAATAGTATCTATCAGGTGGTTTGGAAACTTGAAAGACAGCTGAAATACAAGTAGATGTGGCCTCTGGTGTCAGGTCCCCACTCTGGTACCCATGGATGTTTATGTTATGACATTGCTTTAATAGAAACTAGTAACTAGTTTCTTTTGGATAATTAGAAAGCATTCACTGATGTAGTTTATCTTGTTTCTGGAGGGTGAATTTGAGGGAGCTGATAAGTTTGTATTTATGTTTGTACAAATGCAGAGGTCAAGCACAAGGTCTTGGAGAGTTATATTGGCTTGAAACCTGGTCCCCTAATTCTCAGAGCACTTTTTTGTTGTTTTGTTGTTCTTTTTTTTCAGCCCCTACATTTTGAGATAGGTAGTATATACTTATTTTACAAATGAAATGAGCCCTAACGGTCTAAGTAATCATTTACGTAGGGTTGTGTAAACCCTAAGTATAGGACAAAGGAATTTGAACCTGTGATTGCTGGCAGCTGTTCTTGAATTCCCAAACAGTAAGGACCTTTTCTGGATTTGTTTTAAAAAGAATTTTTAGAAATTAAATACTTATTTTGTGACTAATTCTGGGTCAAATCCTATTTTAAACAATGAAGATTTTGTTTTCTAGTGGAAATTTAATGAATATTTAAAATACTAATTTCAAAACTTGGCATCATATTAGGAACATGTTTTTCTATAGGAGAGACTTTAGTACTGCACAGAAATAAAGTTACGTATTAAGAAATACTTGAAAATTTTGGTTTAATTTTAAATACAGTTTACCTTTTCATCTGATCATCAAAGTAATATAATTTTGTACTTCACTTTCCAAGGAAATTGGTCTCAGCATTAGTGGTTTGTTATTTTGTAAAGTGAATTGATATTTTGTAAAAAAAAAAAACTGTCTTCCTAAAGCACTTAGAGTAACAAGTAGTCCTTAACCAATGTACATTTTTAAACAAGACAGATGAGAAGTATCTATATTATTTAAAGATACATCAGCATAAGTGTGACGACTTAATATTTTTCTTTCAAGACAGGCAACCTAGAAAGAAAGAAAATGGATAATTCTGAAATTGCACTTCAAATTTATATGCCTAGTGAAGAATTAAACAAAGGAAGTTACTAGTTTTACTCATTCATCTAAATCTTGGCTTCACTAGGACAAAACAATTTATCTTCACATCAATATGTGAGTTAAAAGCCTTGGATGTAGTATGTGGAGAATGCAGTCCTAAAGTTGCATTGGTTCATGAGGTTTAACTATATGAACATGTTAGATTGTCTCTTGAAAAATGATAGGTCTTATGACTAGCATTTAGTTAACTTTAATATAGATGATGGTTGCTTGAATTCAATGGCACTGCTATTTCTGTCTTTCTCTTTTGGCTTTTTCTCTGTAGATACAAGTTTTTGGTTAGACCCTTGCTATACCTTTGCATGCTCTTCTTACCTTTAGTCCTCCACCAGCCTGTCTTTATTTCTGCTGAGTTTGTATTCTATTTGTTTTTCAGATGAGACCCTTTTTGCTCTTCCTGCTGCATCTGAGCCTGTGATACACTCCTCTGCAGGCAAGTTCTCTCTGCCAGCCTTTATCTTCTGTGTATTCTAACTTTTTACTCTAGTTGTGTTAACTCTATTCAGAGTAGTTTGGATATACTGGAAATTAGTATAATTCCTAGATTATTTTTCTACTGGAAAAGTTGAAATTTACATTAATATGAGAAATGAGCAGACCTTGACTAATAATTGAACTATGTAAGATATCTTGGGCTCTTGATCTACATTTACACATTGACAATCTTTTTATACATTGACAATTTGCTTTCTTAGTTTACCTTCTTATACCAAAGGTTTTTTTCTTTAATGTAAATGAATATGATCATTTTTCTATATTGTCAATTCTCTTCTCAAATACGCTTGTCAAAAACTGTTTAAAAGTAGCTCATATTGGGCTGGGAGTTTGGCCTAGTGGTAGAATGCTTGCTTAGCATGCATGAAGACCAGGATTTGATTCCTTGGTACCACATACACAGAAAAAGCCAAAAGTGGTGCTGTGGCTCAAGTGATAGAGCTCTGGCCTTGAGAAAGCCCAAGGACAGAGCTCAGACCCTGAGTTCAAAGCCCAGGACTGGCAAAAAAAATTTTTTTAAATCTTTTTTTGGCGATATTGAAATACATGATACATTATTAACGATAGTTTCTACACTGAAAGTAGTTACGCACGTGTTTTTAGATGATAGTTTCTTATTTTCAGTAAGATCCAAGCCTACCAATACTTACTAAGTAAATGCTATTAACACTTCATTTTAGTTAACAGTAAACCTTTACTAACACTTTTTTATGAGTCTCATAAAACTTGCATTAACTCTGAGAACACTGGCATTCTCTAACTTTCCTTTCTGTCCATGGCCACAGAAAAAATGATGGACTTGAAGGAGCAGCCAGGTAACACTGTTTCGGCTGGTCAAGAGGATTTCCCATCTGTCCTGCTCGAAACTGCTGCTTCTCTTCCTTCTCTATCTCCTTTCTCAGCTGATTCTTTTAAAGAACGTGAATACCTTGGTAATTTACCAGCAGTCTCACCCACAGAAAGAACACTTCAAGAAACTTTAAATGAAGCTTCTAAAGAGTTCTCAGATAAGGCAAAAAACCCATTTGTAGGTAGAGATTCAGCTCACTTTTCAGAGTTAGAATACTCAGAAATGGGGTCACCATTCAATGGTACTCCAAAAGCAGAGTCTGCTGTACTAGTAGAACACCCTAGGGAAGAAATAATTGTCAAGAAAAAAGATGAAGAAGATTTGGTTAGTAGCACTATCCTTCATGAGCCACAAGAATCACCTGGAACTCTTCCTAAATTGGTTAAAGAAGACAAAGTTATATCTCCAGAAAAATCAAAGGACAGTTTTAATGACATTGAAGTTGCCGGAGAATCACTCATCAGAGAGGAATATGCAGACTTCAAGCCATTTGAGCAAGTTTGGGAAGTGAGAGATACTTTTAAGGGAGATAGTGATGTTTCAACTGCTAGAGTTAATGTAGAAAGCAAATTGGAAAGTAGTGAGGATGGGAAAGGTTTGACAGATAGCCTGGAGGAAGCAAGTCCTGAAAAAGATAGTGAAAGCAGTAACGATGATGCTTCTTTTCCAAGTACACCTGAAGGTGGCTCCACTGGATATATCTCATGTGCTCCCTTTAACCCCACTCCTGAGACCATTGCAGCAAACATTTCCCCTCTGCTAGAAGATCATGCTTCAGAAAATAAGACTGATGAGAAAAAAATAGAAGAAAAGAAGGCTCTCACTGTACCAGAAAAGACAGCTAACATTAGAACATCAAACCCTTTTCTCGTAGCCACGCAGGACCACAAGATAGATTATGTTACAACAGATAATTTGTCAAAGGTGACCCAGGCAGTAGTGGCAAACATGCCTGAAGGTCTAACCCCAGATTTAGTACAGGAAGCATGTGAAAGTGAACTAAACGAAGCCACAGGTACAAAGATGGTGTATGAAACAAAAATGGACTTGGTGCAAACATCAGAAACAGGTCAGGAGTCGCTCTACCCTGCAGCACAGCTCTGCCCATCATTTGAAGAATCGGAAGCAACTCCTTCACCTGTTTTGCCTGACATTGTGATGGAAGCTCCACTGAATTCTCTACTTCCTGCTGCCGGTGCCTCTGTGGTGCAGTCCAGTTCATCTCCATCAGGTGCCCCGGTGTCACTTGATTATGACAGTACAAAGCTTGAGCCTGAAAATCCGCCACCATATGAAGAAGCCATACATGGAATAAAGGAAGAAATTAAAAAGCCTGAAGTTAGTGCTGCTTTTCAGGAGACAGAGGCTCCTTATATATCCATTGCATGTGATTTAATTAAAGAAACAAAGCTCTCCACAGAACCAAGTCCAGTTTTCTCTGCTTACTCAGAAATGGCAAACATTGAGAAGCCAGTGCCTGAGCATTCTGAGCTCATGGAGGATTCCTCACCTGACTCTGAACCAGTTGACTTATTTAGCGATGATTCAATTCCCGAAGTTCCTCAAAAAGTCGAGGAAGCAGTGATGCTCATGAAAGAAAACTTCCCTGAAGCTTCATCTGAATCAGTAATAGAAAGTGCGAAAAAGGAACACTTCAGTGTTTCACCCTCCGAGGGGGGAAAGCCATATCTGGAGTCTTTTCAGCTAAATATCCATACCACAAAAGATGCCGTGTCTCCTGGTGAAGTTTCCACATTAAACAAAGAGAAAATTCCTTTACAGATGGAAGAGCTCAACACTGCAGCTTATTCAAATGATTTACTTACTTCTCAGGCAGAAAAATTAAGAGAAAGTGAGACATTTTCAGATTCTTCTCCAATTGAAATTATAGATGAATTCCCTCCATTTGTTACTTCCAAAGCTGATTCCTCTCCTAAAGTAGTCAGGGAATACACTGACCTAGACGTATCCCCCCAAAGTGAAATTGCCAGTGTCCAGGACGGAGCTGGCTCAGTGCCCTGCGCAGAATTGCCCCATGACCTTTCTTTCAAGAATGTACACCCAAAAGATGAAGATAAAGTCCGTGTCTCAGATGAATTCTCCAAAGATAGGTCTGATGAATCAAAAGAACCCCTGCTGCCTCCAGATGGTTCTGCTTTGGCATCTCAGACAGAGATAGGCAATACAGTTAAACCCAAAGAGCACACAGAAGAAGCTGAGAAAAAACTTCCTGACACAGAAAAGGAGAACAGATCACCACCTTCTGTATTTTCATCAGAACTGAGTAAAACTTCAGGTAATCAATCCAACCCATGCCGTTTCGTGCTTTCATGCCATTTTTTGACTTATCATGGAACACCCACTATACTCTGTCCTCTTGCACTCCATAGTGTCTAATATGCCACACTAGTTAGAATTCTTTTTTATTATCTGTTATTTTTTTCCCTCCTCCTTGAACTCACCACTTACCCTTGCTCTTTAACTTTTCCAGTTATATATTGAATCATGGAACCAGAAATTTTTTTAATCGTTTCCCCCTCCCCTCAGTGTTTCCCCAAATAACTTGAAGAACAACAGCTTTAGAAACAAAATAATGTGCTTATTTATTATCGTAGAAATAATTTTATATTTAATTTGTAAAGGATGGACATTTCTGTAGCATGTTTTTACTATTACAATGTAGTACATTATTTTCCCAGTGACATATAAAGGTTAGGCCTACGGAATACATGCTATTATTCTGAAAAGTTTTGATTCTGTTTTAGCTCTATATTTTCTGCTTATCCTATTTGCATAAATGATTTGCACACATTTTAACATTTAGTTTTCCAATTTAGCTATGTTTTCTAATAAAACGGGTAGCAATTATATTTAATTGCTACAATTAGCAATTGTATTTATTAAATATACTTAGGTGTGGAAATGAGTAGTAGTAGTTACCGCCAGATCATTTAGAAACTGTGTTACAAAGCAGAAGAGTTTCTGGGAGTGAATTGCGAATCGAGATTGCCTCTTTGAATAAAAACATGAAAGATAAGCAGAAAAGGCAAAGATGACTCCAGGAATTGTGAGCTCCCAGCATGTACACGTGTGGATTTAGCCATATGATAAACTGAGATAGGGAACATAAGAATATGAAGTGGGTTTACAAAGAGAAGATAAATTCAGATTAAATGTTATTTTTGAGGTACCAATAAAGATGTCTAAGAAATTATGGGTATTATGCATATAATACTCTTGAGAAAGACTTGAGTTCTATGTGTAAATTTGCCATCAGCTTGGCGAAATAAAAATTACAGATACCAGCTAGGGAACAACAAAAGAAAAAGATATAAAGCTAGCCAGGCACAGTGGCTCACACCTTAATCCTAGCTATTCAGGAGGCTTGAGATCTGAGGATCACAGTTCAAAGCCAGCCCATTCTTATCTCCAGTTAATCTTTAGAAAATGGGAAGTAGTGCTGTGGCTCAAGGGGTAGGGTGGTATCCTTGAGCTGAAGAGCTCAGGGACAGCATGCAGGCCCAGAGTTCAAGCCCCATAACTAACAACACCACCACCACCAAAGAACGTAGGAGTAAAATATAAAGTATGGGGTGGAGAAGTCTTTTTTTTTTGTTTGTTTTTTTGACAGTTCTGACTATGGGAGCTGATGGAGTTGGGATCTGATATGTGTTCTAAAGGATTGGGTGGGCTCCAGAGTTTAAGGGAAGTTATTAGACTTACGGAAGAAGTTACTGAGTAACTGATCCCAGTTACTCAGAAGGAGACAATTGGGAGGATGATGGTTCAAGGTTAAGTCCAGGCAAAAAGTTGTTGAGATCCTATATCAGTAAGCTAGGTGTGGTGGTGAATGCGTGTGGTCCCAGCTGTGCAGGAGGCCATAGGCCATCTTGTACAAAAATATGAGGCTATCCCTGAAATTAAGTAAAGTGCTATATGTTAGTGGCTCTGCTTGTAATTTTAGTTGCTTGGGTAGTGGATATCAAAAGGATCACAGTTTGAGCTAACCCAGATCACGAGACCCTCTGTCATCAGATAGATGACACCTGCCTGTCGTCCTAGCTGTGTGGGAGGCTAATCTTGCAGAAACTCTGCAAGATTTCACCCCAATGGGAGAAGTTGGACGTGGTGATGTGTTCAAGAAGCTAGGCAGATTTATGGTCCAGGTAAGAAGTGAGATCTCAAAAATAATCAGTGCAAAAAAAGGGCTAGAGATGTGGCTCAGCTCAGAGCCTGCCTAACAAGCTAAGGTCCTGAGTTCAAACCCCAGTACCACTAAATACAGAATAATAATAACCAAAAGGAAATTATAGGCCTAGGGAGTCAGGGCTCAAGTGATACAGTATCTGCTTAGTAAGTGTAACCTCCCAAGTTTAAACTCTAGTACCACCAAGGAAAATTTTGCACAAGAAGGTGCTTTGACTTTGCACATGCGTTAGCAAGGCCCTTACTACTGAGCTGTCACCAAGAACACCAAATGACTTTAAGTATGCCATACAGCTCCTGTGTCGCTGGAGTACCAGATAGACAGCACTACAGCAAGTTTAAAACTCACAGTTCATTCACTCCTGTAGTCCTATTTATTGGGCATCAGTAGCTCTTGTATATAATCCTAGTTACTCAGAATGCAGGGATCAGTAAGATCACAGTTCAAGGAAGGCCCAGGCAACACTTGTACCTGTCATCACAGCTGTTGTGGAAAGTGTAAATAGAAGCTCAGTCTAGGCCAGCAGCCTTGGCAGAAAGCAAGGTCCTATCTCAAACAATGGTCAGAGAAACAGGGATGGAAGTGTGCCTCAAGCACTGGCTCCTATCTCGCAGGCATGAAATTTTGTAAAGCCAAGGGAGAAAACAAAATATGGGATCTTCCCAACTTTTTGCCCTAGCTTGACTCAAACTGAGATACTTCCAAACTGTTGCTTGTGTAGCTGGGATTATAGAAGTGAAGGGTTAGTGGAGGACAGTAAGTGAAGAGAGCTGAGCATCTTAAGTTGAGGGATTGCTTGGAGGAGGATGCCTTCAGTGGACTTCAGTTCTAAATTAGATTTGAGAACCCCAAACAGCAGAATTAAATGACTACCAGAACGTTGTGTTCCAAATAAGATGATGAGTATATGTGAGTGAGCCTTTTGAATACTGAATTTAGAAAAGAACAGTGACAGTTCAGGTTGAGTGTATGTTGCCCAAGATTTGGCCATGAGGGAAGGAGTTGGGTGAAGTTTGCTGGAGGTTAAGGAGAAGTAAATTATGAGGTCAGGAGGTTAAATTGCATTTCATATGGCATTGAAATCATCCAAGATGTGACAGATGAAGATGAAGAAGAAATAAGATGATGAAGAAGAAGAAATAAGGACAAGAATATTTGGTAAAAGGGAAGGAGACAATCAATAGAATAGTAGGTAAGCATAATAAAGGACAAAGAACCATATAGCTGATTAGCCAAGGTTCATGAAGTAAGTCTGGAGCCTGCGCACTGACTCCCCATCCTAGGTGATATCCAGAGTATAGAACAGGATGCCTCCGCTTAGAAAGCTCCACGGGGAAGAGCTGGGTGTTAATAAGTTGAGGTGAGGGCAGAAATACTTAGCAAAGTAGTCAAAGGTTTAGGAGAATGAGGGTTTCAAGAAGCACAGTTTAAAAAAAAAAAAGTGTGGAGGAGAAAACAATGGAAAAACATCCGAGCAGCCTGGTATGAGGGGTCTGGGGAGACATAAACAGCAGGCATGTGAGCAGTGGTGAGATGCCTGTGAAGTCTTCTCTTTCTCCAGCTAACTCTGGTGAGGCATACCTGTATTTAGTTTATAAATAATGCTAGTTTATTAGACTCTGTATATTTACACTTATTTTTACACATCTGAAGTATTTTCTCTAATTACTAGAAAAACACATGAGTCAATTAAAATGGACATTTTAAAGAATTTCGACAATTTCTTGTTTCCTAAATATTCTTCCAGACCTTTTATACTTGGTATTTTAAACAAAACCTTCACCAGTTTGGTAGAAGTTATGTATAATATAGGTTTTTTTATTGCTAGTAAATAAGAATATATTCAATATATTTATTAGGTATTTATGTTTTGGCTTTTGTGAAGTTCATATTCATATCTATTTTTTTTTTGCTAGTCCTAGGCTTGAACTCAAGACCTGAGGACTGTCCTTGGCTTTCTCAAAGCTAGCTCTCTACCACTTAAGCCTTAACACCACTTCCAGCTTTTTTTTTTCTATGTATGTGGTACTGAGGAATCGAACCTGGGTCTTCGTGCATGCTAGGCAAGCACTCTACCAAACTCCCGGCCTTGTCTTTTTTTAAAATATAGGTGTGTTTTTTTTTTTTTTCCTGATCTTATTGCTGCAAACTCTTTTTTGGTGGGGGGGCAGTCATGGGACTTGGCCTCTGGGCCTGGGTATTGTCCCTGAGCTTTTTAGCTCAAGGCCCTACGCCTTGAGCCACAGCACCACTTCCCATTTTCTGGTGGTTAATTGAAGGTAAGAATCTCACAGACTTTAGTGCCTGGGCTGACTTTGAACCTCCATCCTCAGATCTCAGCCTCCTAAGTAGCTAGGATTACAGGCATGAGTCACCGCGTCTGGCTGCAAACTCTTGTGTTACAATTTTTCCTTGAATATATTTATTTCCCTTCCCTCCTTCCCTCCTTCCCTCCTTCCCTCCTTCCCTCCTTCCCTCCTTCCCTCCTTCCCTCCTTCCTTCCTTCCTTCCTTCCTTCCTTCCTTCCTTCCTTCCTTCCTTCCTCTCTCTCTACCACGAGGCAAAACTCCCAGCCCCCCTCCCCCACTTTGATTTTTTAAAGTTTTATTTTACATTTTAGTGGACATTTTCACATTTCCAAAAGAAAAGTCTACTTTTTAAAAAATTACTTACTGTTTGATTTTTATATTTAATTTTGACCTATTTTATTTAAACTTGCTTTTGGATTCTGGCTTGAGGTAATTTGTTTCATGTGTCTTTTTGCTAGTGGAGTTGTCTTTCATATTTCCATCACGCTGATTTAGCATTTTAGTTTCAGGCAGCTGTTCTCTGGAGGCTCAGAGCTACCACATTATGAGTAGTAGTCTTGCTAGATTGGTTGACTTGGTCACTTGAATAACTGTAGACTGGGTGTTGGTGCCATCTAGTGTTGATGGGAAACAAGTCAGTAGATTACTTATAATTGATCATCTGGAATAAATTCAGCTGGGTAGAGAAGTTTAGTGTGCTGTAGATGTCTTATAAATAACTTTCAAGATGAACCTATAAGCACGTTTGAATTTCGATGTCTTCTACCTAATTGAACAAAAGAGTTAAGCTATCATTTAAGATTTTAAATGACCACAGGTTTTTTCTCAAATCTGTGTACTTCAATGTAAACTTGAAAGCTAGATTTATTGAAAGCCTAATGACCAGGTTTTGAATTTACAAATGCTTTGGACCTTTGGGAATGAATATCTATGCATTTTAGACTTTAATGTACCGTAAATCAGTATTTTCATTAACTTAATTTTTTTCTTTATGGAGTTTAGTGTTTATTTAGCAATGAATATGACATCATATCTGGACTTTAAAAATGTTCGTTTTGCTATTTTAGGTTTTATTGTCATTAATTTTCTAAATTAAAGCCCTCATTTCTTAAGATTTAATTCAGTAATGTCGTGCTATAATCTCGTCCATAGAGGGCATTATATTACAACATATTACAACAATATTACAAAGCACGGTTTAAAAATTATTCAGTACTTCTCAGTAATGAGACATTGCTTAAATTTGTACCTCTATATAGCTTAGAATTTTGAGAAAAGTAACACTGGTATAGTTATAATTGTTTTATATTAATAAAGACTCCTGTCCTCTATTGCTAGAAATAGAAGTAATTACTGCAGCTATGAAGGACAGCATGCAAGCAGGTTTTTGTTTTTGTTTTGTTTGCCTGAGTTCTTCAGCGTACGCTCAAGCTCTACCACTTGAGCCACAGCACCACTTCTGGATGTTGGTGCCTGTGCTAGGACCCAAGAGGTCCTCAGATCTCAGCCTCCTGAGTAGATAGGATTACAGGCGTGAGGCACTGGCACCTGGCGCAAGAAGTCTTTGAAGTTAACACTTTGGATATATGATTGCTTCTTTCATCCTTTATGTCCCTTGTATCAGTAACCATTGTAAAGAAAACAGATCAAAAGCAAAGCAAGTTCTTCTTGACTTCCAGAGAAGAAGTGGGAAACAAATGGGAAAGGAAAAATACCTTAGGAGACCTGGACAGACTGATAGATGTTTTGCCTTTTGCTACCTATTCTAAAATACAGTTCTTTGCTGTGTGAATTTCTGCCAATTAAGTACAAGCTCAGAAAGTATACACATTTATTTCTGAGTTATAGAAAGAAGATTTTTAAAACATTCTCTGGCAAGATTGATGTAACCCCCCTGCTTACATAAGCACAGTTTAAACAAAAAAAGAACATCTTGATGTGGGATGTTAGAAGAGACATGGAAAGCAGGTAATTACTGAGTACAGCATCCTGTGGCAAGGAGTTGGGATGCACTTGGGAAGATCTTTGCCATGCTTGGGAGGAGGCTGTAGGAATAAGGTCATTGAGGATCGGGAAACTGGATAGGAACTATGGAGTTGTATTTAAAAAGTTCTGTCTGTGGCTGGCCACTGGTGGCTCACGCCTGTCATCCTAGCTACTCAGGAGGCTGAAATCTGAAGATTGCAGTTCAAAGCCAGTCCATGCAGGAAAGTCTGTGACACTTATCTCCAATTAACCCCCAGAAAACTGTAAGTGGCACTGTGACTCAAAGTGGTAGAGTACTAGCCTTGAGCGAAAAAGCTCAGGAATAGCACCCAGGCCCCAAGTTTAAGCCTCACGCCCGCCTCCCCCCCCCAAAAAAAAAAAAACCCCAGCACCTGTTGTATTCATCAATTTTTTTTCCAAATTGTAAGTATCCTGCTGAGCTAATCTTAACAGTTGTGAAGAAGTAGTTATCACTATACAGGGTTGAAATGCTTCTAGAACTTAAAAGCTTTCTATTTTGACTTTTTAATCTCTTGGGAGATTATGTGTAATGTTGAAATGAGTGATTACGTATTGTTGTAGATTCTTAGGACTCTTAAGTTTAGAAAACAAACTAAATCAGGTTCCACTAAGATGTGAGTAGTATAAATGCTAATTGCTTTTATAATACCAAGAAATCATTTCTCTCCTTCTATTAACTTGAAGTGTGTAACTGCTGTTTTGGGAGTATGTCAGCCTCATGCTAGGCTTTATTGACCTTCAGGTTTTTCTTCTCTCTTGACAAAGTTTGGCCATGGTGGGATTAGAGCCCAAAGCCTAGAGCATGCTAGTCTAGCACTCTACCACTGACCTGTGTTCCCAGCCCCAACCCAGTTTTAAAAGACTTGCTACTAGAAAGCTTAGTACTTGGTAAATACTGTGGAATTCTAAACTGTAGTGTAAGGAGGCCACATCTTGATAAACAGTATTACTTTATCACATTATGCAAGGGATCAGTGAATAATTTTATTTATTTATTTTTTGCCAGTCCTGGGACCTGAACTCAAGGCGTGAGCACTGTCCTTTGGTCTTCTTCATGGGTAGAGCTCTACCACTTGAGCCACAGTACCACTTGTATGTGGTACCAAGGAATTGAACCCGGGTCTTCATGCATGCTTGGCTGGCACTCTACCACCAGGCCAAACTCCAGGCCCAGTGAATAATTTTTAATGTTAAATGTTAACTCAGATCAAGTTTAAGAGTTAACTGGGGGAAAAGAAAAAGAGTTCACTTGACTTTTCTTAATATTGGAGGAAGAGAGAAAGGAGAAAAATGAGCTATCACATTCACTCCACTTCTAATGTTTAGGATTTCTCAAGGTTTTGTAGCCAAGATTTATAGCAAGTTCTGGAACATGTTTCCTGATTCATTGTAGCTTTTCCTTTTCTGCATAGGCAGATGTTAGCATCAGGTAAACTAGTTGTGGCACATTGCTAACGGCATGCTGTTCTCCACTGGAATGATCGCCAACTTGTAGAAAGGAACAGAAATGATAGAAATGCTATAAACTTGATTTGCCCTTACGTCATTTTTCCAAGGCAAAAGATAGAATTAGCACATGAAGATTTCTTCCTTAACTTGGGACCTACTTACAATGCCTGCAGTGGTATTTATTTAACATGAATTGAAAGACTGAGCTGGGGTAAGTAATAATTAAATGTATATTTGCTAGTGTGTGGATTTCCATGATTGCAAAGAAAAAAAAGATTAAAAGTTTAGATTGTTGAAATTGAGAATTTTCTATTGAAGTAATATAAATTCAGTGAACAATTTAATGCTGATTCTCTGCCTCTACTCTCAACACTAAAATGTTGAATGTTTTAAGTCTTAATAAACTTGAGAAAATAAGAATTTCAGCATTTTCCAAGCATGAAATTTAAGCTATTATCCATTTTGGAGCAGTTCTGGGCTTGAGCTCAGGGCCTGAGCACTGTCCTTGGACTTTCTCAAAGCTAGAGCTCTACCACTTGAGCTTCAGCACCACTTATGGCTTTTTTTTTTTTTCCTATGTTTGTGGTACTGAGGAGTCGAACCCAGGTCTTTGTGCATGTTAGGCAAGCACTCTACCACTAGGCCAAACTTCTGGCCCCTAGCAGTCCATTTTTATCTTAGTAGGTAACTATTAAAGTTTCTATTGAAAGTGGACAGAAAAAAGAACATGCAGCATAATTATCTGTCCAAAGAAAAGCAAAAAGAGAAGAAGGAAAGGAAAGGGGAGAAGGGCATACAGGTCTATGTATATTTCAGTACATTTAGTAGCTCTGTGGGAAGAATAACCCTCTTAGCTATTTTTGTAGGTTTGCCCCTGCCCTTACCAAGGCAGCTCCATTTGGTATGAGAGACAAGCAAATGACTAGAACAATAACCATATAGAAGGAAGGCATTAATGGGTGAGAATTAGTAGCCTAGTTACAGAGTACACTGCGTCAGATTGCTCCACACCCAGAAGACAAGTCAGGTGACTTCAGTCCTGCTGCAGTTGTGCAGCAGAACAGACTGCAGACCTGAGTGAAAGAAACAGCTATTTCATGTCTTGGGGAGGAGATTTCTGCAGTCTCAGTTTTTCTGTTGGAATGCATAATTGATCATTGCAGCTGGAGGGCAGATCGTGACAAGAGATGGACGGTCAGAAGAAAAACTGGAAGGACAAGGGTAGATCTGCTTTCTGTTCTTTTGGAGTTTTTATGTCTAGCCAATAATGTATTTCTGCAGATTAGTGTTGTCGTTTTGCTGTATTTTGGACCAAAAGTGAAGACCGTGAAGAGTTTAAAGGCCGAAAGATTGAAACAGCTATCTTACACGGTTTTATAACTGGTTGTGTGTTAGAAAATGTTCTTTTTCACTGGTGTTTGGTTTTGTCTTGTTTAGGTTTTATTTTTTAACCTTGCATATTGTAAATAGTTAAGATTTAATAGATTTCATTTGTGTGGTCATTTAGGTGTGATAAATATAAGTATTTGTATCCCTTGGTGGTGTTTTCTGTGACTTTTTAAAAAGACTTATTTATTTAGGTAGTTGAAATTCTGCCCAAAGGTTTGTATAGGTAGCAAGGTCGCTGCATGTGCAATAAATAGATTTTCTTCTTTTGTACTCTAAGGAACCTTTAAAATATTACCAGATACCTTTTAATTTTATTTTATGTATCTTGGAATTCTTCAAACATGTGCCTACTCTTAAATGCACACTTCTATTTAAATCACTAACCTTTGTCCTTCTAATAACCAATCAGTGATCTTGATCCCTTTTCCTCCCCCTTGAAAGCTCAGATCCTTTCAAATCTCTGTGGATCATTGTGTAAGAATTTAAGCCTTAAAGTGGTCAAAGGTTGACTGTAATGAATATCCTTAACTGCATTTTATTATGTA
The DNA here is from genome assembly GCF_031878675.1 of Megascapheus bottae. Classification (NCBI taxonomy): domain Eukaryota; kingdom Metazoa; phylum Chordata; class Mammalia; order Rodentia; family Geomyidae; genus Megascapheus; species Megascapheus bottae. Next base: position 46,460,977 of record NC_143515.1, read on the forward strand.
GATGGTTAAATGCCATTTTTTAAATGAGGAAGTAGTAAGCTAAATATCTGAACATTTAGGGTAAGTTTTTTTAAAAACGTGAGAACTATTTTTAAGTAGTCCAAATGGATATCACATACAATCAAGAGTTATTTTTGTTGTTGTTTATTTATTACTTTTTTTTCTGGCTATCTTCAAGTTTTAAAATTCTTCTAAGGTATTTTTAGTTTTTAGAACAGAATTGTTAGCAGGATGAGGATAATATCTCAGAGCACTGTCTAAAGTTAATTCCAATAACTTACAAAGTGTCCTTTAAAACAATTATTTGGTCAAGAAATATAGGGAAAAGGTGAATTTTAAGGTTGAAACATTGAAAGACCTTAAATTCAGTGTAAAGAATAGAAAACAAATTACTGCTTTGGATTTTTCCCCTTTATGATTCTTTTCAAATGTGAACTCAAGAGAAGAATTATTTATCCTTCTAGGTACTAGTGTTCAAAATGAAAAATTAGTTGATATACTCACTTTGGATGAGGAAATACAAGTATTCAACATAGCAAAAAAAAAAAAAAAGACACGATATGGCCTATTCTGTAACTTCCAAGGTTTTGTGCTAAGAATTTAAATGATAGACTGTTAAATAAACTGCTAAGTTCTTTATTTGATAAAGTGAATTAGGAATATTTAAGGCAGGAGAAATTAAGATCTTATATAGTCCATCTCTTACCAGAAATCCTTTGTTTTGTTTTCAGACATCAAATGTGAAACCAAATTTACTCTTAATTCTCTCTGTAGAGCCTTACTTGGTATGTAAATAGAATGGCTCAGTACTTTTTACTGCTTGTTTAAACCATATTGGTGAATAAAACCAACTTTACTTTCTTTTTCTGATTGAGTAAGTTACATTTTAGTGTTTTATCAGCAACTAATTTTAATGTTATAGATTGCAGAATAAGACTAAAGTTTGGAAGTTACCAAAAAACTGCCACGGAATAAATTTGTTTCATTTTTTGAAAGGTATGTGACAATGAAAGAAGGAACATAATGTAGGGTCTTAAATAAAGTTAAAAGGATATTGAGGCTTATTCTTCCCCCTGCTTTTCATTCTTCCTCCAAACCCTACCCCTAAGTATAATAGAAGCCAAGTGTTTTGATTTCAGTGACTTAGGAAACAGTGAGCGTGATTGCATGCATGCATGCGTGCGTGCGTTTGTGACTTGTTTATTTTTTGCTGATTGGATATTTGATCTTTTAGTCTAAAACCAGTATTAACAATTTGCATTTTTGTATAGTCCTTATATTTTTATCATTCCTTAGCAGAATACCTATGTATAATAATTAGAATCTTAATAGTATTTGATTATTAGGGCTATATGGAAACCTTGGATTAAAACAATAAAAAATACAGGTAAGCTAAGCCGGATACAACAGAAAAATGTTCTGGATACAACAGAAAAATGGAACTGAAGTTGAAAGATTGGTGTGGTCAAAGAATATAGATTTGGAAGACTGAGGTCAGGTTTCCTCAAATTCTTCTATGTATGAAAAAAATCACCTAGTTTAAAAAATATAGATTCATATCATTTTAAGCTACAGAGTCGGATTTTGTAGGGCCAGGCAGTCTTGTGTAAAAAAACTTTGTAATCTGATGTAACTCATTTTATAATGAGGCAAATTTGGAAAACTAATGTAGGATTTGAAGCTTCTATTCTGCTTTAATTTGATTTTGGATGGAGTAAGAAACTTGCCTTTTAAAAATCTTTCATTTTCTCTTTTGTATGATTTGTAGGGTTTTATTTTGAGGTTTTCTGGTTTATGAATAGATACTTTGGACCAGATTGTAGAAGACATTGGGGTTGGAATTTTATCCCCAGCTTTTGAGAGTTTTATAGTAGAGAGTAATAAAGGTTTGGGATTTCTCCTGGATGTTGTATAAGTTAACATGCTCAATGTGCATGTTATAGAAACTTTTGAAGCTATGTAGAAGGCAAACCTATCAGTTCACAGGAAGTGAGCAGGAATATATCTTTTAAAGCATGTGCTGGATGCCGGTGGCTCACACCTGTAATCTTAGCTATCAGGAGGCTGAGGTCTGACGATCACCATGCCAAGTCAGCCTGGACACTAAAGAACGTGAGACTCCTACGTGCAGTTAACCGCCAGAAAACGGGAAGTGGTTCTGTGGCTCTAGTGGTAGAAGGCTAGCTTTGAGTCAGGATCAGCACCCAGACCCAGAGTTCAAGCCCCATGACCAACCAAAAAAAAAAGCATGTATGTATTTCATTCGAGCGGGGGAGGGGCAGGCAGTCCTGGGCTTGAACTCAGGGCCTAAGCAGTCTCCTTGGGCTTTCTCAAAGCTAGAACTCTACCACTTGAGCCACACAGTACTATTTCTGGCCTTTTCTATGTATGTGGTACTGAGTTCATACTAGGCATGCACTCAACAACTAGACCAAACTCCCGGCCCCATCCTTTCATATATTAATCACTAAATATGGAAATGCCTCAAGTATTGGGAGTATAATGCAAAAATGATTACAATTGAATCAGATTTTTGTTCTAATCCAGGATTACTTCAGAGTTTCTAGGGTATAGTATTTATTTAGGCCTCTGATGCCCTCCAGAAAGATTGTGCAAAATGTTCTTATGGGTAACAAGTGAGTGTCTCTCATGGAGCCATAGCTAAAACAGTGTGTTATGTGTGTATGTAATTTTCAAAACCATTTTCAAGTTAGGCATTTTGTCAGTGTAAGTAAATTACTTTATGAGAACCAAGTTTGTATTACAAGAAGAAAAAAATAACAGATGTGCATGTGTTTTCTATGTATGTAGAAAATATAGGATTTAGTGTCTAATAAGGGTAAGTACTTGAAAGTAAGTCTTTGTGTTTATTTACCCCAAACTGGATATTCCTGATTTTTTTGCCATGACTTCTAAGTGATCTTTCCACCTAAATCTCAAGTGTCACAGCCAAATTAAAATGAACCTTCCTAAAGTTCAGTTCTTAAAATTCATGTTGCCTCTCCTGGACTTTTTTTTTTTTTTTTTGCCAGTCCTGGGCTTGAGCTCAGGGCCTGAGCACTGTCCTTGGACTTTCTCAAGGCTAGAGCTCTACCACTTGAGCCTCAGCACCACTTCCAGCTTTTTTTCTATGTATGTGGTACCGAGGAATCGAACCCAGGTCTTCATGCATGCTAGGCAAGCACTTTAACCACTAGGCCAAACTCCCGGTCCTCTCCTGACTTTTGAAAGGCATTTTGTGACCTCGTCTCCAGTATGGTGCCCCTCTATGTGATACCTGTGCCAGGCCACATTGAAGGTCTTGTTTTCTAAGTATACCTGCTAGGGCATTTGCTCATGTTTTCTTCTCTGCTTAACATGTTTTGTCCAAATTGTTTTGAAGACCCAGATTCCTCACACAGGAGTGATCTATGTTTGTTGTTAATTCCTATCACTAGGTTTTCAGTGTGTGCCTTCTTATATAGCAATTTATATGTATCGTGGCCATTTTTCTAGCCTGTAAATTCCTCGAAGGCAAAAATGATAGTTTCATGGCTAGTTCTCCTGTTTGGTTCTGCACAGCTTCTGAAAAAAAAAAAAAGAGAGAGAGAAGCTGAAAGCTGAGACCTCTGAGTTCAGAGTTCAGAGTTCAGGTTTACTCCTGGCTTTTAATTCTTTTTTGTTGTTGTTGTTGATCATGGGGCCTGTACTTTGGGCCTCCACGCTGTCCCTGAGCTCTTCAGCTCAAGGCTGTGCCCTACCTCTTGAGATAAGAGTCTTGTGGACTTTAGTGCCTGGGCTGGCTTTGAACCGTGATCCTCAGATCTCAGCTTCCTGAGTAGCTAGGATTACATACGTGAGCTTCCACACCGGCTTACATGTACATTTTTTGAATTTTTTTTTTCCTAGTAGAAAAAAACTTCTCCTTTCTTAAAGGAGAAATTAAGTAACTTTAGCAACTTATATAAATTCAGGATTTTAGAGTATATCCTCAGACAAGGCATTTTTCCCCCCAGTCCTGGGCTTGGGCTCAGGGCTCTCAAGGCTAGAGCTCTATCATTTGAGCCATAGCACCACTTCTGGCTTTTTTTTTTTTTTTCTGTTTGTGGTCCTGAGGAATCCAACCTGGGTCTTCGTGCATGCTTGGCAAGCACTCTACTACTAGGCCAAACTCCTGGCCCCTCCTCTTTTTTTTTTTTTTTTTTTTTGTGGGTCATGGGTCTTGGACTCTGGCCTGGGCACTGTCCCTGAACTTGTTGGCTCAAGGCTTCTCCTCTACCCTTGAGCCAAGCCCCACTTCCTGTTTTCTAGAGGTTAATTGGAGGTAAGAGTCTCAGGTCCTTTTATATACTCAGGCTGGCTTTGAACCTTCATCTTCAGGTCTCAGCCTCCTGAGTAGCTAGGATTACAGGCGTGAGCCACTGTGCCTGGCCGGACAAGGCATTTTTATAGTCATGTAGTACAACTTTCTCATTTTGCAGCTACTCAGGAGTCTGAGATCTGAGGATCGTGGTTCAAAGCCAGCCTGGGCTAAAGTCCGAGAGATTCTTATCTCCAGTGAACCACTAGAAAACAGGAAGTGGAGCTGTGGATCAAGGGGTAGACCGAGACCTTGACCTAAAGAGCTTAGGGACAATGCCCAGACCCAGAGTTCAAGCCCCACAACCACCAAAAAAAAAAAACCCCAAAAACGAAAAAACAAATTATTTGTTCAGGACCACTTAACTGGTACTGTGAGACCCTTTCTGCTTTATGATTTGTATTTAAATAACCAAAGATTGATGAATAGAAGAAGCTGAAATATGGAAGCTAAAATGACCCATGTTTGGTGTTACATCTGTGCAGTCTAAATTTGGCCTCTTACTGGGATGATGTAAGTTTCTTTTTGTGTGGTCCTCTGCAGTAAAAGGCAGTAGTCAGTGACAGCAGCCAGGAGAGAAAGTAGATGTGGCTAAGCAGGTGGGAACTCCCTGGACTGGGTAGAACTTATCTTAGCCTTCAGGGATTGGATTATATGCTTGAATATAGGAGAACATTTAGTGAATAGAATTCTAATTTTTTTCTCAGCATCTTTACATTTCCTTTTTACTTATGCTCTTGATCTCATCTGTTGTTAGACTTTGGGATAAGGATGTTAAAATTTTACTTATTTTCCCTTGGAGCAGTATTCTGAGTTTTTAGTTTTCTCTGCCTTCTCAAAAAGGTTTATGTATATAACTGTATATATCTTCTTCATGGCTTTCACTTCTTAGACCTGTATGAGGCTTGATAGATACTACAGTACTATTGTCTTTCTTCAGCTACTGTATTGCCACTCCTATAATTTTATTTTCTATAACATTTACTTTAGAAGGTCATGCAAATTTAACCAAAAAATACCAAAAATTAATGATAACATTGCAAGAATTGGTATTGAAGTATACTTGGGAATTAATCGTTAGAGTACAGACTTCCTAAAATTCCTTAAAAATTTCCTTAAAAATGTGAGGAATTACAAATGTTTTTTGTTCTATTTAGTTCTTTCTTTAGATTCTGATTGTTTACACCTAAGTAATCCTATACAGTTTAAACAGATTTTTTTGGTAGGTCATGAGGCTTGAACTCTGGGCTTGGGCATTGTCCCTGAGTTCTTCAGTTCAAGGCTATCCCTTGAGCCACAGTGCCACTTACAGTTTTCTAATGGTGAATTGGATAAGAGTCCCAATATCCTTGGGCCTTCTATAGCAAGCACTCTACCACTTGAGCCACTTCCGGCTTTTTCTATGTATGCAGTCCAGAGGAATCGAACCTGAGTCTTCCTATATGATAGGCAAGCACTCTACCACTAGGCTAAACTCACAGCAGTCTCATGGACTTCTTTAGTGCCTGGGCTGGCTTTGTGTGGTCCTCAGATCTCAGCCTCCTGAGTAGCTAGGATTACAGGCGTGAGCCACCATGCCTAGCTTAGTTTAAGATATTTAAGATTGTACAACTTGTGAAGAGAATACTGACTTTGAGTATGTGGATACCATCTATTATTCTCCCTTGAAAATATATTAAATGTATAGATTTTGCTGTGAGGGAGAAATTAACATGGTTTAGAAAAGTGGGAAGTTAGGGCTCTTCTGCTCTGATCTCATATGGTTTTTCAATATGACCTAAATAATAGGGAATATTTCTCTTAATTACACTTTTATAATTTGAAGTAGTTGTACCAAGGGGTTGCCATTCACCGGTCAGTTTAAGAGGGCAGTGCACCAGGCTGGGAGTTTGGCCTAGTGGTTAAAGTGCTTGCCTAGCATGCACGAAGACCCGGGTTTGATTCCTTGGCACCACATACTTAGAAAAAGCCAGAAGTGGTGCGGAGGCTCAAGTGGTAGAGCTCTAGCCTTGAGAAAAATCCAAGGACAGTGCTCAGGCCCTGAGCTTAAGCCCAGGATTGGCAAAAAAAAAAAAAATAGTACAGTGCACCTGTACTGGAGCTTGAGTTGAGCCTTGTGGTTTCACTTGGCATTTTCACTCAGAGCTGGACCTCTACCACTACACGTATGCCTTTCTGGGTTTTGCTGATTAGTTGAAAACTTGTTTGCCTGAGCGGGCTTTTGAATCTTAATCTTGGTGTCTTTAATAGTAGGCTTGAGGCTAATAGTGATAAGTGAGGCATGTTGATGATAACTGAATCTTAATATTTCTTATTAAGGTGAATCTCATTCATAGGAAACAACAAATGACCATAGCTTATTTTTACTTTTCTGTAATATTTAGGCATTTTCTACTTCAAATTTTTAGGGGAGAAATACAACTAAATGAACCCAAATTTCATACCAAATAATGAGGGGAGGATGATTTAGAACTTATCTTAAAACAGTAAATTAAGAATTCAGAAAATAAGTTTGTTTTCTTAATGAAATTTAGTTTATAATTATAGCTGTGCATAAGTTTTTTGTTTGTTTTTGTCAGTCATGGGGCTTGAACTCTCTTCAGCTCAAAGCTACTGCCCTACTTCTTGAGCCACAGCCCCATTTCCCGTTTTCCAGTGGTTAATTGGAGATAGGGATCTCACTGTCTTTAGTGCCCAGGCTTGCTTTGAACCTTGATCCTCAGAACTCAGCCCCCTAAGCAGTTAGGATTGAGCCATCGTGCCCAGCTGTGCATAAGTTTTAGAATAAATAAAGGATGCATCAAGTTTTTTTTTTTTAACTTTGGGAGTATAATTTTTGTCAAAAAATGCACAGTAATCCAGAATGGCATCTTTATTTTATTTTCTGGTAAATTGTATATAATAATGGTCTCAGTAAGATGTTGAAGTTTCATTTACTTTCCTAGGGCTTTTAGTCTTTGGAGAACTTTCAGTATTTTGGAGCACTTTTCCAACGTCACTCAATACCATAACCTTGTGAAATTCCCATTAGTAGAGTTTACACTTTTGTAGTTGATTTTGTTTTGTTTTTTTGGTGCTCGTCCTGGGACTTGAACACAGGGCCTGGGTGTACTGTCCCTGAATCTTTTTTGCTCAAGGATAGCACTGTACCACTTGAGCTATTGACCACATCTGGCTTTTTGGTGGTTAATTGGAGGTAAGAGTTTCATAGACTTTACTGCCTAGGCTGGCTGGCTTCGAACTGTCATCTTCCAGTGCTCACCTGATGTGTGTTATTTTATGTGGTAAGGAGTTTAGGTGATGAGTGAGGCTGGATGGTGAGGTTAAAAGAATCTTTAGTTTGGATTTATGAGGTTGGAGTATTATTTATGATAATTTGCTTTCTTCTGCTACCTTATGATTTCAGTTACTTCATAACTCTTTAACATTTTAAAATCTGGATGGGAGGATTCTTTTGTACTCCTATTTAAATAAGTTGTACAAGTTATTTAAGTTACATAAGCCAGGTGCCATGGCTCACACCTGTAATACTAGCTACTAAGGAGGCTGAGATCTGGTTTGAAGCCAGCAGAGGCAGAAGTCTCCCTGAGGGTTTTGATCTCCAAATAGCCACTCAAAACTAGAAGTGGAACTATGGATCCAAATGGTAGAGCTCTAGCTTTGAGTAGAAGTGCCAGGCTGCGTTCAAGCTCCCTGATACCCCTCCCCTCCTAAAAAATTCTCTTTATTTTTATTTATTTTTTTTTTGCCAGTCCTGGGCTTGGGCTCAGGGCCTTGGGTTTTCTCAAGGCTAGAGCTCTACCACTTGAGCCACAGCACCACTTCAGGCTTTTTTCTATGTATGTGGTACCTAGTAATTGAACTCGGTTTTCAGGCATGCTAGGCAACTCCCTCCAAAAAAATTCTCGAGTAAGAGGAATTATATAATCACAGTTATAGTTTTAATGTATTTTTAGTATGGAGGACAATTAAGTTGCTTCTAGGAAATACAATTTACAGAATGTGGCTTACTTATTATTGAGTGTATTATTGGAATTTATTGATCTCATTTAACTTTGCTCATGGTTATATGTAAAACAAAATAAATACAGATTTGTGATTAGAGATAATATATACACAGTAAACTAGTTCTGGGAAGAAGAGATAGGCAAGCATTTGGTTGAGATTCTTTGTAGTAAATAGCATGTTCTATTAGCTGGAAAGAGCCCAAGTTAGCAATGCTCTTAAGGCAAGCTGATTTAGAAACAAAAAATCAGGGCTTACTTGTAAACATTGCATTTAAACTACTTGAATTCCCTGAGTAACTTTAGTCATTTGTTCATCTGTTATATTTATTTTGGCAAGCATTTCTGTATGTTTAAGTAACATTTTAGATGGGTGTAATTTTTTCACTAACTTTATACATGGGAAAGTAGGTTAAGTGATGTGCTCAGGTTACACTGGTGGTAAATTAGAAGGAATATGCCCAAACTTCTTACTGTCTTTGTGGAAAGAGCTAAGCACCCGTCTTATACGGATCCTTTTTCTGGACTTCCACCTGTCATCTATGTGTGAGATGAATGCTTACTGTGTGACTCAGAAGTGGACTGTGTACTAAATTATCATTTATTAAAATATGTAATTTCTAAAACAAAGATCATGGTTGTTAAAAATAACTGAAATTTTAATATTCTAATGCCCAATATTTGTTGCCCAATATTTAACTCCTTTTTCATTCTAAACATGACTTTACAAAACAGAACTTAACTATTTACTTTTGCTAAGAATTAAGTTATTTTTCTACCAGCCATTCCTTGTTTTCCCAGTAATTTTTAGGATTAGCTAGTTCAACATTTTTTTTTCCCTATGCAAAAGACTAACATTGAAACCTAGGTTGACTATTCAGAGAACAGCTTTAATAAGAATTTGGTCAGAGGCAGAATATAATAGCGTGACTGCTGCAAGTAAGGCATGTGGGCTAGTGCTATTTTTAGCTATGGCAGATGACAGTTTGTGATTTCCAAATGTAGGCAACTCTTTACTTTGCAATGTACCAGAAATTTTATTTAAAATGTTATAGTTTACTGAATTATTTTAATTTAAAATTTGTTTGATTAAGGGTGCTATACTATTTGTTCTATTCAGAAGCACAATGATTTTTATAATGTTTATTTTGAAAACAAATGAACAAGGATTTTAAGGAGTAAATTTCCTCCTCTTCCCCCACCCCCACACACTGTCCCCCACCCCCACACACTGTTTTGGGGCCAGCACTCTATGACTTGAACCTTAGTGCTACTTCCGGCTTTTTCTGTGTATGTGGCACTGAGGAACCAAACCCAGGGCTTCATGCATGCTAGGCAAGCACTCTACCAACAAGCCATATTCCCAGCCCAAATCTCTTCTTTTTAATTACAGGAAGTTTATTAAAATTGTGGTTGTAGTTGGGCGCAGGTAGCTTATACCTATACTTAAGAGGCTGAGATCTGATGATCCCAGTTTGAAGCCATCCCAGGCAGGAAAGCCTGTGAGACTCTTCTTTTTGTTTGTTTTGATTTATCAGTCCTGGGACTTGAAGTCAGGGTGTGAGCACTGTCTCTGAGCTTTTTCTGCTCAAAAGGCTAGTGTTTTACCACTATGAGCCATAGCCACCACTTCTGATTTTCCAGTGGCTAACTGAAGGTTAGAGTCTCATGGACTTTCCTGCTAGGGCGAGCTTTGAACTGCAATCCTTAGACCTCAGCCTTCTGAGTAGCTAGGATTATAAGTGTAAGCTATAGCTGCCTGCTTAGCTACCTGTGAGACACTTTTACTGCCAATTAAGTACCAGAAAGTCAGAAATGGAACTTGGCTTCAGGTAGTAGTAGAGTGCTAGCCTTGAGCAAAAAAGCTCAGAGATAATGTCTAGGCCTTGAGTTCAGACCTTAAGATGGACATCAAAATGAAATCAAATAACAAACCCCACAACTATTTTAGAAATTTTAGATAAGAGTAAAGTACATGCATAATTGACACTTGATTATACAATATTGGACAGCCATGAAAAGCTAAGCTTTTCTTGGTCAAGCCCATGTTCAATCATTCAGTTACCATGAAAGAGCATTGGATCTTAGTCCGGGGCTTTTAATGCATCTGTGTGGTGATCATATCTGTATTCTGTACGTTACAGAACTGGGTTTACTATTTCTTTGAGGATTACTGTATCTGTACTCTGGTTTTGGTATCGGAACTGAACAAACACTCTATAAACTAATGAATATAATAACTGAGGAACACTAGAAAGAGCAGGGTTTGAAATATTTCTCGGATGGGATTTTTCATTATTTTTGCTATTTATTGTTATAAAGGTGAATGTAGAGAGCAGTTGCAGTTTTGCAAGTCAGTGATGAGTTCATTGCTTTTTGGACAGTGCCACCCCTTCCTTTGCTCCCTCCGTTTCCCCCTCCGTCCCACATAGAAGTGGTTGGTTCATCTTCAGCATCTTGTCTGGTGAGCACCCCTGCATTTGTTCGCCCTTTGTCCCTCCATTTCTGTGCTCACATGGGATTTTGATAAGGTTTCATGACCCCCCCCCCTTCATCCAGCAATCCTGGATTAATCAGAAAACTTTCAGCAATCCATGGACTAGAAATACTATTGATGACTCTCAAGGCAACCTAGTTAGAAACTAGTGTTTTTTTCATCCTTGCAGCAGGAACAACCTCCTTTTCAAAACAAGATTGAAGTCTTTTAATACCCTTCCTGGTGCCTTTGGTAGCAGCCTGTGACGCTTTCCTATTCTAGATAGTAATTGCTTCTGTCTTCTGTGTGACTATTCCCACCAAATTGTCTCACCTCTCACCGTTCTTCCCTAAGGCTCTCATGAGCAGTGGCACTGCAGTCTTCTTCCAGCTTATGTCAACATGTCTGTCACGGTCTCTATTCTAAGGTCATCTACATATTTTGATGCAACATGTGTAGGCTTGCATGTATGATTTCTAGAGTTCTTCCTGCTTATTGAAGTACTTAAGGATTTATTAATTTTAAAAAACCTTTTCCTTGATTTTTGTGCTATTCCTAGGACTTGAAGTGAGCCTGGGTCCCTTAGCTTTGTTTATAAGAGTACCACAGACTTTGCTGCCCTGGGCTGGCGTCCAATTAGAATCATCAGAGCTCAGCCTCCTGAATAGCTAGGATTACAGATATTAGTGGCTAATATGAGAAATCTTAATTCATTACTTCGCTTAATAAGTCAACATCCCAGGGAAAACATTTGTTTTTACACACATTTGGGAGATAAAGTAGAGAGGAATGTAGTCACCTGCCTGAAGTTACATATCTATTAATTTATGAAGCTGTTGTTGGGGTCTAGGTGATTCGACACCAATGCCTAATTTTTTTTTTTACAATGTCAGAAACTTATATACATTTAAAAAAATGCTATTAGCTATTCTAGGCATGGTTGTAAAACACAAGTTGGGAAAGGCTTGAAATTAATGTGGACACTTTCAAAATGAAAGTTTTCATGATAGGGAATGTTAAACTATCAAATGATAGTTAAGAGAATGGAATAAAAATGTATTAGATTCCTTCTAGCTAAAAATGTACTTAAAAATGTGTACTTAAAATGTCTTTTCTTGTGAGGAAGGGTGTAGAGATTAACCCATGGTCTTGTACATGCTAGGCACACACACTGCTGCCAGGGTGCTTGTAGAGTATGCTGAGAGAGATGAAAGGACACAGTTTATAACACCTTGCATTTTACAGTTTTCATATATAGTTCTTCATATAGAAAGTACCCATGACAATAAAGGGAAGTCACATATACATATACATACACACTTAGAACTTCCTAAGGATCAAAACCACAGTAGCCTTTAAACCACAGTAGGCAGCTTGCTGGGCAGCTTACTCATGCCTGTAATCCCTGCTGTTCAAGAGTCTGATCCTGGAGCATTGCAATTAGAAGCCAGCCCAGGCTGAAAAGTCTATGAGACATCTCCAAAATGGCCAACAGAAAGCAGGACTGAAAGTTTGACTCCAGTGGTAGAGCACTTATTAATCAAGCAGACTATGTAGGTATTAAGACCCAAGTTCAAGCCCTGGTACTTCCAAAAAGGGCATGGGGCTTCTTTTATGTTTTCTCCTTTATCAAAGAATATTTAAAATTTTACATGATTTTTTTTCCCCTCACAATTAAACAGGATTCAGAAAGAGATGAATTCTTTTTTTGTGTGTATGCTGGTCCTGGGGTCTGAACTTCAGAGTCTGAATGTTGTCCCTGAGTGTCTTTTACTCAAGGCTAGTGCCTCATCACTTGAGCCACAGTGTCACTTCGAGTTTTCTTTTGTTTTTGGAGTAGTTTATTGGCGATGAGTTTCATGGACTTTGCTGCATGGCTGGGTTGGAACCACGGTCCTCAGATGTCAGCCTCCTGGGACTGGCAGAGATGAATTCTGTGTAGCCTAACAAAGAGCCCTGTGGCACATTGCATCGTTCTCCTTAGGTTGGTTGTAACCTAATCTTAAGACCATAGGCCTACGGTTATTTGATCCTACTGTGGCACTGAGACTATGGGCCAAGAGCTGACTTGTTAAATTTGGTTTTGCCTCCTTACTATTAATAACTGTTGTATAACAGCCTGCAGATGTAGTTTTTACAGTTTTCTTAGACTCCTAAGTTTTTATGGCATGTTTTTCCTCGTGTGGTAGATTTTCAGCTATGTAAGTGCTGTTTCCCCTATCTTTTGCTATGTAGGAAACATGTTAGTGATAAGCTATGTAGCATTTTAAATTTCATACCTTCTAAAAGTAAAACTATAAATCTTGGGCGAATAATTTTTAAATAAAATTTCAATCTCAACATTTTTGAATTAGTGATTTTCTGCACTTTTGTCTTATTGGGGGTATCTGATTACAGTATTTATTAAAGTTTTCCCTATAACTTGAATATATATCATTAATTTCATGAAGAAGAAAACCCTCCAGTGATTAGTCTTATTTTGGAGTGCAAGTTTGCCAAGCCTGAAACAGTTTCTAGGGTTTTTTTTTGTTTGCTTGTTTGTTTTTCACCAGAGTGAGTTGATTATGCAGGAAATTGCTTGGAATAAAAGACGCTTTAGTTGTGTTTAGTTGTATAATCCTAGCTTCTGAGGAGACTGGCATTTGAGGATCACTGAGGATACAGTTTGAAAACTGGGTAGGAAAGTCTATGAGACTTATCCCCAATAAACGAATCATGAAAGGTTAGAAGTGGCACTGCAGCTCACCCTTGAGCTGTGCACTACCCTTGAGCACAAAGAAATTCAGGGACAGAGTCCAGGACTGACTCCCCCACCCCCAAGAAAAGACATTTTGTGGTTAAAAAAAAAAAAAGTACAAACAGGTGTAGATATTACATATACTAAATTACAGTAGGTTTAAAATGTATCTTAAAAGGCTTTCATATTTTAGGTTGATAGAGCCAGTGGTCTTTTACTTCTGTAGTAGAGCCACTATGAATGTGCCAAGTCCAACTAGATTAAAATACTATTCTAATTCAGATTTCTTTTCCCCAAATTTAGTTGTTGACCTCCTCTACTGGAGAGACATTAAGAAGACTGGAGTGGTGTTCGGTGCCAGCTTATTCCTGCTGCTTTCACTGACAGTGTTCAGCATTGTGAGTGTAACCGCCTACATTGCCTTGGCCCTGCTCTCTGTGACTATCAGCTTTAGAACATACAAGGGTGTGATCCAAGCTATCCAGAAATCAGACGAAGGCCACCCATTCAGGTGAGATGTCTGGAAAAACAAGGCACACAGAGAAGATACTACAGAATTGCAGCCACGTGTTTGCTTCTGAAGTGTTGTGCCATATGTACTGCTCTTCCATTCTCATGTACTCATGTTTCTTTCCACTTTTTTGAGATAGTTTATACTATATATAAAACTCAGTATTCGGGCCAGGAGTTTGGCCTAGTGGTAGAGTGATTGCCTAGCATGCACTAAGACCCGGGTTCGATTCCTCGGTACCACATACATAGAAAAAAGCTGGAAGTGGTGCTGAGGCTCAAGTGGTAGAGTTCTAGCCTTGAGAAAGTCCAAGGACAGTGCTCAGGCCCTGAGCCCAAGCCCAGGACTGGTAAAAAACAAAACAAAACAAAAAAACCTCAGTATTCAAAGAATATATATATTCAGAGTTGTATGGCCATACATCTAATTCTGGGACATTTCATACCAAAAGAATCTCTACGTTTATTAACAGTTACTTTTCACTCAGGTTCTACTACTAATTCATCATGTCTGTAAATGATTTTCTTCAAACATATATATACATCTAGTAACACTCTGTCATCTTAGGTTTTGGCCTCCTAGTTTTAATGTTATATTTGTTTTCATCTTATGTACAGATTACTACATTTTGTGTTTTCCCACTGTTCCTTCACTGTGGACCACTGATCTGAAACTGTAGCCATGGCCAAATCCAATGTATTATATGATGTGCAGATAACATTTTACTGGAATACTACAAAGCCCATTCATTTAACAGCTTGCATACTATAATAGCAGAGTTTAGCTGTCCTAGAGACAAGTAAGGACTTCGAGGCTGAAGTACAGAGTCAGTCTGCCCAGCTCTCTCTGATTGGACTCCCTCTTAGCAGATTGATTTCTGGTTGCCTCAGATTGCATCAATCTTTGTAGGTATTAATAGATTAATTTTTCTAAACACCATCTAGCAAATGATTCCCTGGATCTAGTTATGTTAAGAACTTTAGTCAGTGGATTCCCATGGTAATTTCCATTTATAAGTGAGAGGAAACTGAGGCTCTTAGAGACATGATTAAGTACCTGTGAGGTGACGTAGGCCAGGCACAGGTGGGTCTGGCTTCTTTTCCCCTTCCTCCTTCCCTCCTTTCCATGTATGTGCTCACCCTCCCTCCTGCCTCCCTTCCTTCTGTGTGTACTCATCCTCCTGTGTCCCTTCCTTCTTTGTGTACTCAGGGCCTCATGCTCTCATTTGACTTCTGTCCTCTACCACCAAACTGTATCTCCACTTTCCGCTTACTGGTGGTTGATTGGAGAGAAGAATCTCAAGGACTTTACCGTCTGACCTAGCTTCAAACCATGAGCCCCACAGTTACAGGCAAGAGTCACCAGCAGCAGGAAGCATATGGTTTTTTGCTTGTCAGCTGACAGTATATACCAATGAAATTAAGTCTAGATGAACTTTTATATTTTGCTTTATGTAGAAACAGTAGATTTTTATTAAAAGTAAGCTACTTTTATAAATGTTCATTTATATATAAATGTTTGCTGATTGACATTTGGGGATGAATCAATGAGAAATATGTGTTTTGTTTTCCAGGGCATATTTGGAATCTGAAGTCACTATATCTGAGGAATTAATTCAGAAATACAGTAATTCTGCTCTTGGCCATGTGAACTGCACAATAAAAGAACTCAGGCGCCTTTTCTTAGTTGACGATCTAATTGATTCTCTGAAGGTAAATTTATTTGTTTTCTTTTTCTAAACATACACGGAATTCTATTTCTCTGTATTCAAGTAAATGATAAGGATGTAATGAAATCACATTATTGTAAGCTTACGTTTTAGAAGTCAATGTCTAATAATATATTTTGGAGGAGAGTGCTACTCATTAATTCATATATTATTTCATACTTTCAGAAATTATGAAACTGAAGGAAATTTTAGCTGGCTTTCAAGAGTAAACAGTATTTAATGCTTCTAATACTGCATGCTATTTATTCTGTTTGACCTTGTTTTAGAATTTAGCTCTCAGTTTTTCAGTTCTTGTGTGATTTATACACATACATAATGGATTTCATATCTTGGATTTTCCCTTGTATCCTGGAAAATACTTAATTGAAGAAAAATCTCAACTGATCTTTTTTGGTATATGTAGGAAATTTTCTTTAGTTCTTTTGTCCCACCATATAGAATCTCACCTTGCAAGTAAACTACCAAATTTCTGATTGACTAGACATAAGTACCAACCTTCACATAATTTGAGCCCAGCACTGGAAGCATTCCACTTGTTTTTCACATGAGCTTGTAATTTATGCTTTATCATAGGTACTATGACCTATGATTCTACTGTATGCACTTTGATTCCTTTCCAACCTAGACCTTTGTAGAAATCCAGTGTGATGATAATTGTCTTTTTCCCCCAAGAGAAATACTTTAGTTTACAATTGATGATGCAAGCCATGAGTATTGTATCAACAGGAAATATAATTTCTGAGTGATCAGAATAGGTTCTAATATGTAAAATGTATTTAAAAAAGTATTTTAGGGCTGGGAGTTTGGCCTAGTGGTTAAAGTGCTTGCCTAGCATGCACGAAGACCCGGGTTTGATTCCTTGGTACCACATACATACAAAAAAAAAAGCCAGAAGTGGTGCTGAAGCTCAAGTGGTAGAGCTCTAGCCTTGAGAAAGTCCAAGGACAGTGCTCAGGCCCTGAGCTCAAGCCCAGGACTGGCAAAAAAAAAAAAAAAAAAAAAGTATTTTAGCCTTTGTAACAAGCAAGTGATACATCATTTTCAGTTATATGCTTTAATAGACATGGACTATGTAAATAAAACGTTCCTTTCTCACATATTATGCTAGGCAGGTTAGTTTTTATTTTTATGTTAGTTTTATTTTTTAACCCAGGTTGGCTTGGTTCACAATCGTCCTGTTTTTTTTTTTCCTGTTGTTTTTGCTGTCAGTACTGCAGCTTGAACTCGAGGCCTGGTGCTGTCCCTGAGCATTTTTTGCTCAAGGATAATGCTCTGCCACTTGATCCTCAGCTCTTCTTTCAGTTTTTTGGCAGCTAATTGGAGATGAGTTTCCCAGACTTTCCTACCTGGGCCAGATTTGAACTGCCATCCTTATATCTCAGTCTCCTTAGTAGCTAGGATTACAGGCATGAGCCAAGGGTAGCTGCTAAGTCTCTCTGTGTACACCTCTCTTTCTGCTGTAGCTGGTTTGGCGGTTGTACAAACCCCGACTCTGCCTGGGCTGGCCTTGAAGCGCAGTCTTGGTCACTTCTGGAGTGGCTAGGTTACGCTCCGCTTACCGTTAAACATCGTGGTTTATTAATATTGGGATAGGAGAAGACCCTTGAGCCAAGCCCCACTTTCCTTTTCTAGAGGTTAATTGAAGATAAGTCTCAGGTCCTTTTGTGCCTGGGCTAGCTTTGAACCTTGGTCCTTAGATTTCAACCTCCTGAGTAGCTAGGATTACAGGAGTAGGCCACTGTGGCCGGCTAGATCCTATTTTTTTAAGTGCAAGAAAGGCTGGATACTGGTGGCTCATGCTTGTAATCCTAGCTACTCGGGAGGCCGAGATCTGAGAGTCACGGTTCAAAGCCACCAGGGCACAAAAGAGCGTGAGACTCTTATCTCCAATTAACCACCAGAAAGCCAGAAGTGGTCATGTGGCTCAAGTGGTAGAGTGCTAGCCTTAAGCTGAATAGCTCAGGGACCATGTCTAGGGACAATACCCAGAGTTCAAGCCCCATGACTCACCAAAAAAAAAGAAGAAGAAGAAAAAAAGAAGAGAAAAAATACACAAAAGGACAGAGAAGCATGGCTTCTCTCAGTAGAGTGCCTGACCTGACTTCATGTCCCAGTCCTGCTCCCTGTGGCATTAAACGGAAAACTTTGAATTATATCCTTTTTTTCTGCCACTTGAGCCACAGCACCACCTCCAGCTTTTTCTATGTATGTGGTTCTGGGGAACTGAACCCAGGGCTTCGTGCATGCTAGGAGAGCACTCTACCACTAGGCCACACTCCTGGCCGCTCTGAATTATATCTTAACTCCCTATTTTAAAGGAAACCTTACAGTGTAGACCTTCCTAGGCTTCAAACCCAAGGAGGCTCCAGACATTGCTAACTAGTTCCTGCCTTTTTTTATGGGGGGGGACTGGGGGGGAGTCATGTGGCTTGAACTCTAGGCCTGGGCGCTGTCCCTGAGCTCTTCAGCTCCAGGCTACTGCCCTACCCCTGGAGCCACAGCTGCTTTGAACCTTGATCCTCAGATCTCAGCCTCCTGAGTAGCTAGGATTACAGGTGTGAGCTACCGCAACCCGGCAATTCCTGTTTTTAATCTGGGAGTTATGGTACATGTTTATAGTCCCAGCTACAGAGGTGTAATAAGAAAGAAAAAGACAAACCTGCTTTTTGGAAGCTAAAAACCCAGAAATGATCTAATAATTTAATTTCTTACTAGAATAAGACCAGGTGTTTTCAGCATGGGATGTGTTTCTGTAATGTGGCTTTGTGTAGATCTTGTGTGATAGTCTATGATTCTCAGTGAAAAGTTACCTGTAAGAAAATTTCTAACCATAGCTGCCTGATAGACAGGCATAGTGTTCCAGGATACAATCTGAAATCTGAAATTAAGAGGGGGAAAAAAAGACCTGGGCTCTGAAATATCTATTCAAAAGAACATTAAGTTCTAGCCCCCAGGCTCTTAGCAGCTAGTAATGTACACATTCTGACAGTTTCCTGTCACATTTCTGTGCATTATAGGAAAATAAGAAGGGATATGTAGAGTCGGTTAAAGCCATTTTAATGAGACAAAATGTAAAGCAACAACAACAAAAACAGAATTTTTAGTATTTAGAAGCATCATATCTCTGCAGTTGTCAGGGGGGGCGGCACCAGCTTAATTCAACCCCACTCCATAGAAGTCAGGCAGGTGGGCTGGGAGTTTGGCCTAGTGGTAGAGTGCTTGCCTAGCATGCATGAAGACCCAGGTTCAATTCCATGGTACCATAGACATAGAAAAAAGCCTGGAGTGATGCTGTGGCCCAAGTGGTTGAGTGCTAGCCTTGAGGAAAGCCCAAGGATAGTGCCCTGACTGCCCCAGGGCAGGCAAAACTAATAATAATAGTAATAATAATAATTTTACAAAAAAGAAAAAAGGGAGAAGTCAGGCAGGTAAGACATGGCCTGGTCTCTCTCAATTTGCATTAGGCTCAGGCCTCTGTCCCTGGGTCATTACTCCAAAGGGGAGATAACCTTGGACTTCCACAGTTGATATATTTTTCCACAAGGAATATTGTTGATGAATATTTGTAGTTTGAAATGGTGCCTCCTTATGTACTGCACATTTGTGACAGACTCAGACCAATGATGGTTCCTCTGTAGGCACGGAGGCATGTTCTGGGGTCAGAATGCCTTCTGGGGCCAGATAAACCTGGGGTCATTGTAGCCTCTATTTTAGCAACTTGTCTAATCTGCTTTTGAGAGTCTCTTCTGTAGAGAGTGACAATTTAATGTGAAAGGGCCTAGTTATAAGATGTGCATGACTAATGTGTGTTTTGTTTTTGTCGGTTGTGGGGCTTGAACTCTGGGCCTGGGCACTGGACTTTTCAGCTCAAGGCTATCACTCTATCAACTGAGCCACAGTGCCACTTCCAGTTCTCTGGTGGTGAGTCTCACTGACTTTTAGTGCCCAAGCTGGCTTTGAACCGTGATCCTCAGATCTCAGCCTCCTGAGTAGCTAGGATTACAGATGTAAGCCACTGGCGCCCAGCATCCAATGTGCTTTATGAAACACAGCAACTATCATAGTGTTTTTTTTAAGTTCTTTGCTCTTGTTAGTCTATAACAGCTCCAATAATAGTACAAACACTAGAGGCAAAGTCTCCTTGTGTCCCTTGTCTTGTGTTGGTGTGCTCTTCAGAACCCCCACAAAGCATTAAATCTTTCTCCAAATGTCGCTATGATATTTGAAACTTCAGTGACAGCACATAAAACTGCAAGTTTCTAATTTCTTTCTAAAAGTGGGCAAGTTGACAGCGCTGGCCCAGCACCCACGGGTGCCGCAGTCGGTGGAGCTGGGTGGCGGGTGCTGTTGTGGAGAGAACCTTGTGTTAGAGTGCCTTGGCCCGCATGCAGCTTTCTGGTACATCTAGGCTGCTTTCTTGTCCCCGGAACTGTTGAAGTGTCTTTCCACTCTCTTGCCTCTGCATAGCCTGGCTTTTAAGAAGAGTGTCCTTAAAGAGCCAAATAGCTTTTAAACTCTGCCCAGCCAGATATGGGCTCTTGGATTGCTGTCTGTTTGGATTTGAAGTCCAGCCATGTCAGGGGCTGTCACAGCCAAATTAAGGACTTCGTTTTAGCTTATATGTTCTATCGTCTGAATTCCGGCAGAATATGAGTATGTATTGCTAGAGCAGTTTCCTCTAAGGTGTGGAAGGTTGTTGGCGCTTGTGAACTGCCGTGGATAAAAATAGCTCTCTAGCTGTTAGAAACTTGGTCAATTGCATAAGTTATATTTAGTTTCTGTAACAGGAGTATATAAAACTACATGAGAGGGGGATAAGACTCATAACATCTTCTAAACCTTTCCATCCATAACTGACAAGGTAGCAGTTTAAAAAAAAAATTATTAAATTTGGAGTTAATGCTGTCATACCCCCTGGGTGCTACTTCAGTCCAACGCTCTCCCAGCTGAGTTATTTCAGCGGCCTGGGTGGTACTTCAATAGAGATCAGTTGCAAACGTTCCTTGCTGAGTTGCTTAAAGGCCTAAGAAACACTAGCAATATTTGGCTTATATTTGTTTGCTAGTCAACAACTTCTAGGTCTCACCCCAGCCAAAGATGACAACAACAAAAAAAACATAATTTACACTGTGATTTATCTTTTTGCTGAGGGGGTGGGAAATGTAAAATGTTCTCAAAATTCACTGCTACCTTTGTGGAAAGTTTGAGCAAAGGTTCTTGTATAGACAGAATAGGGAATTTCAAAATAAAAAAATAAGTATAAAAATGATTAAATTTGGAATCGATGTTAATTGATAGATTGCCTGGTGTTTTTCTAGTTTGAATGTTCACTCAATCCAGTTGAAGCACGGGAATAGTGTTGCTTACTCCTTACAGAGCTGCTTGTTGGTCATTAGAGTAGAAGCAACACCATATTAATGGTGGCATTGTTAGTAGGCTTATTACCTACTAAATCAATTCAAGTGATTGTTACTGAAAGGTAAGCAGAGTAATCGCTAACCATGATCAATGGAAATTCAGACTGACTGCATATTCAATGAATTCTTGACTGCATTTCCCTCCCCCCCATTTCATTTATCTACTCCCCTTGGCTTCCTTTTTTCATGGACTCATTTCCTAGTGATGATTTTGTTGGGCTTTGACCTAATCTTCCTAAAAGATAATACTATGAGCTCTTCATGGAGTTTATGCTTCAGTTAATTCATTTGTAACCACTTGCATATTGCCCCACTTGTTTACTTATAGATTAATAGACACGTTCTCTCTACCACTAATGAGGGAAACGACGCAAGCTTAGTTTTCCTGGGTCTGGCTTACTTTAATATAATTTTTTCCAAGTCTTTCCATTTCCTTATGAATGGCACAATATCACAAGTCCATGAGAGTCTTATCTCCAAATAACCACCAAAAAGCTGCAATTGGAGCTGTGGCTCAAATGCAAGAATTTCAGCCTTGAGTGAAAAAGCTGAGTGAGCGTTGAGGCCCCGATACTGACACTTGCACATGTGCATGTACCCCCCTTTTGTTTCAGTGTCTGTATACACTTTTTTTTTGGGGGGGGGCAGCCTTGGGGCTTGAACTCAGGATCTGAGCACTGTCCCTGAGCTTCTTTTGCCTTTTGCTCAAGCTTAGTACTATACCACTTGTGCCACAGCACCACTTCTAGCCTTTTCTGTTTCTGTGGTACTGAGGAATTGAACCCATGGTTTCATGCATGCCACACTCCCAGCTCTTTATATGCTTTTTATAATGCTGACATTACCTCTCTTGTAAGGTTAAGAGCATGTTATCTCTGTACTGGTAAAGTATTTAAGTAGGACCAGAATATACACATTTTAGTGTTTGCAAATAAAATGGCAGTAGTTAGAAGAATGGTTAGTTTAATTAATAGGTATAAAAGTTTGAAGAATCCTTAACTGTAGCCCTTAAACATTCATTAATGGCCAGTGCGAGATCTGTAAGGTGGTTAAAGGTAATGTCACATAAAAAGCACTTTTTTAGCACTTTAATTTTAATAGCTAATTCTCATTACACCTTTACCCTATGTAAAAGCTAAATGGTTTTAGAACTAGATGACTGTTAGAGCTCTAATAATGAGTAAGATGTACCTTTGGCATGTTTTCTGATCTTCAAGAAAACAAATCAATTATGTTAAATTGTGGTTAAAAGAAAACTGGTTTTGTTAGGATTCTAAAATTCTGAACTGAGATGGTGATTTAGACCAAATTACTATTTGTTTTACCAAGTCTTCAAGGGTTTTGTCTCTAAGAGATTGGCATTTACGAGTTTCCTTTTTTTTTGGGGGGGGGGGAGCTTAATTGAGCTTGACTGGATTTGATTTCATGAACCATTGTTTGCTTGCTTGCAGTTTGCAGTGCTGATGTGGGTATTCACTTACGTTGGCGCCTTGTTCAATGGTCTGACACTCCTGATTTTAGGTAAGTCTACAAAACCATTTGAATGGAAAGAAAGATTATGTGTAAAGAACTTAGAGATATTAGTGCAGCGTGTTCTTAGATTATGAGAAAAGTAGGTAGAGATTTGAGGTTGAATCTTTTTTTTTCTTTTGGTTGTGGGGCTTGAACTCTGAGCCACGGTGAGCCACGGTGACACTTCTCATTTTCTAGTGATTAATTGGAGATAAGAGGTTTACCATCGTTAGTGCCCAGGCTGGCTTTGAACCATGGTCCTCAGATCTCAGCCTCCTGAGTAGCTAGGATTACAGGCGTGAGCCACTGTGCCTGGCAAGGTTAAATCTCTTTAAATTGCCAGTACTTGATTTATTGACATGCTACTTTAGTTCC